>NC_087357.1:7213812-7830062 GCF_030014295.1 Loxodonta africana
GCTAAGCTCACTTTTCAGAGTCTGAGACCCCTCTTTGGCCGGTCCCTCGAACACTTTCCCCAATACCCATATTCTGCGGCCTCTTTCTTCCTCAGCTTTCTCATTCTCCCAAGGGCCGCTTACAAAAGTAAGAAGCAGCGAGCTCTCCACAGTGTGCGGAAGGGGCTCCCAGAGCTGGTCCTCCATAAACAGCGCCCTTCCTCCAGCTGTGGGCGGGAAGAAGCAGGCCCACTGTGAGCCAGAGAGGGACTTTTGACTGCGAACGCCCACGCACACCCCCAGTGGGCTGGGCTGCCCAGCGATCTCCTGACACCCATCACGTCCCCTCCTACTGTGAGGACAAAGGATTGCTTTGAATCTCATGGTCTGTTGTCCACCACTGGCCCCTCAGCACAATCTCATTCTTCATTTGTTGAGGGGCGTTTTACAGGGAAAAAAAATTACTGTCTTTTGGGCCACATATGTCACCTCCTAGAAGTTGGCCTGCCCCCATCAGACCTTCAATTTCCTCCAAAGTTCTAGAGTTCAATAGGATCACCACATCAGGCCCCCGGTTGGGGCTTAGGGGTCATGGAACACCCAGCTACTCAGGCACAACACCCAGTAACTTCAGTCAACTCGTCCCCTCTGCTCATGACAAAAAACCAACTCCCAGAAGAGGAGCCACCATTCTGACAGACAAGCAGGCAAAGTGGTACAGAGACTCAGCCTGCACAGCTGCTAACCAAAAAGTTGGAGGTTCGAGTCCACCTCGAGGTGCCTAGGATGAAAGGCCTATTTTCAAAAAAATCAGCCACTGAAAACCCTGTGGAGCACAGTTCTCTCTTGCTCATACACATGTATATATACACACACACACACACACACACACATATATATATATATGTATTGTGATGGTTAAGGTTATATGCCAACTTGGCTAGGCCATGATTCTCAGTGGTTTGGCAGGTGTTATGTAATTATCCTCCATTTTGAGATCTGATGTGAGCAGCCAATCAGCTGAAAGGGGAGCTTTCTTAAGGATGTGTCCTACATCCAATATACATGGATGTGCTGGCAAAACTCACCCTGTCTCCATCCTGCATCTGACTCAACATCCTCAGACTTCCAGTTCCTGGGATGTAAGCCAGTAGCCTGCCATCTGACCAGCAGATTTTGGGTTCATCAGCCCCTGCAACCACATGAGTCGGGAGAAGCCTCCAGCCTGAGGCCTGACCGACAGATTTGGAAGTTGTCATAACTGCATGAGTCGTTTCCTTAATATAAGTCTCTCTCTATATATTTATAAACTATAGAGTTGCTATGAGTCGGAATCCACTCGACAACAGTGGGTTGTTTCTATATATTTATGGAGCCTGGTGGTGCAGTGGTTACGCACTCAGGCTGCTAACAAAAAGTAGGCAGTTTGAATCCACCAGCCACTCCTTGCAAACCCTATGGGGCAGTTCTACTCTGTCCTATAGGGTCACACTGAGGTGGAATAGACGCGACAGCAATGGATTTGGTTTGAGTTTGGTGTATATATATATATACTTCACTGGTTTTGCTCCTTGAGAAACCAGCCTAAGCCATATATCTACATGTATACACACAAAAAATGTTTCATGTTTATCTGGTGTATAAGTATTATATGTTTCAGAATCTTTGAAATTGTTGCATGTTTTATCATGAATATTGTTTAAAAGAACTTTCAAGAGTTAGTTTTTAAAAAGCAAAGCATAAACTGTATTTGATTTTGTAACCACGGTCTCAGTAACAGACAAGGCACTTATGAAAAGGAAAAGCAACTAACTATAGGCCCTTCTACTGACTATTTATTAGACTAGTAGAGCCATCTTCAAGTCAAACTGGAAATGGATTTGGTTGGATGACTCAAATGCAGAGTTAGATCTCTTAAATAAGAAAAGTGGGAGAGGCGGAGCCAAGATGGCGTAATAGACAGACGCTACTGGCGAGCCCTCTTTACAACAAAGACCCAAAAAAACAAGTGAAATGAGTATATTTGTGACAAGCTGGGAGCCCTGAGCTCCAAAGGCAAGGTTAGAAAACGAACTGAGTGGCAGGGGGAGGAAGAGACGGTTCAGAAGTGAAGAAGAGCTACCAGACCTGAATTGCAGGGAGCCCTCAGACAACATTCCCGGAGTGGCAGTGGCAGCAACGGCGGGCTGGTATTAGCATTCGGTCGCAGTTTCGTCAGGGAGAAGCAGCCAGCCGCACAGCCTACTCACACCTGTGGAACCTGAGGAGAATGGCACTCTTGGCAAAAGCTAAGTACTTGCGTATATTTTACCGCGTCCCCGCTCCCACCCCCAAGCTGGCTTCAGTGGCTGAATACCTGGGCCTGAGATAGACCCTGGTGAGCACCTAGAGCCATCCTCCCGGCCTTGGTGAAGGAAAAAATTTGCATTTGAGGGGAAAAGATAATTTGCTAGCTCCATTAACTGGGGGAGCTCAGGACAGAAGCAGCTCCTGTCCAGGCATAAACCATCCGTGGACCTTGAGCACTTTTCCCTTCTGCATGGACCTGTGTGGGCCTATTTTGGGAGAATAGGCCCTCATTGGCAAACTCCAACCATTTCAGCTGTGCGGTAGAGAGGCGGGTGTTTGATGTTTGACATTGCTTTGCCTATTAAACAAGGTCCTCACCTACCCACATCAGGCACCTACGGACTGGTAGCTCCACTCAGGTCACCCAGCCACCTGCAACAGGGATCCAAAGATAACTGGTACCTCTCAGTACTTACAACCAAAATCTTTGGGTGCCCATGGTCCCTCTGCAGAACCCACCCACCAGCACACTGTAGGGAACAGAGATGCATTTTCCTCAGAGACACATGGGGGTCAGTTCTCAGCCCCCTACCTTGTTCAGAGCATGACCCCCTGCTGCAATCAGATACCGGTACATACGCCAATCACCCCCGCCCCTCTAAGACTGTACGAGAGAGCCTGTACAACACACTTGATGATCCAAAACCAAACCCGCTGCCATCGAGTCAATTACAACTCATAGCAACCCTATAGGACAGACTAGAACTGCCCCATAGAGTTTTGAAGGAGTGCCTGGGGGATTCAAACTGCTGACCTCTTGGTTAGCAGCCACAGCACTTAACCACTACCCCACCAGGGTTTCCACTTGATGATCAGCTACCTGGAAACCTGAGCTGAATTCATACAAGAAAACTGAACGGACTCCTAGACTGATATACCTGATAACAGTTCTAGCCGGCTGGGGACAGGACAACAGAGCTCCAAAGGCAAAAATAATCAAGCTAGCTCACTCAAGCAACCCATAGGGGTATACCAAAACAAAACAGGCCATGATCACCTCAACAGGCTCTCGAAACAAAGAACCCAGGGATCTTCTAGATGAAAGCGCATTTCTGGAATTACCAGATTCAGAATACAAAAGTTTAATATACAGAACCCTTCAAGACATCAGGAAGGAAATGAGGCAATACGCAAAACCAGCCAAGGAACACACAGATAAAACAATTGAAGAAATCAGAAAGATTATTCAGGAACATAATGAAAAGTTTCATAAGCTGGAAAAATCCACAGACAGCAATCAGAAATTCAGAAGATTAACAATAAAGTTACAGAATTAGACAACTCAATAGAAAGTCAGAGGAGCAGAATTGAGCAAGTAGAAGCTAGAATTTCTGAACTGGAAGATAAATCACTTGGCACTAATATATTTGAAGAAAAATCAGATAAAAGAATTAAAAAAAATTAAGAAACCTTAAGAATCGTGTGGTACTCTATCAAGAAAAATAACCTACGGGTAATTGGAGTACCAGAACAGGGAGGGATAACAGAAAACACACAGAAAATTGTTGAAGATTTGTTGGCAGAAAACTTCCCTGATACTGTGAAAGATGAGAAGATATCTATGCAAGATGCTCATTGAACTCCACGTAAGGTAGATGTTAAAAGAAAGTCACCAAGACATATTATAATCAATCTTGCCCAAACCAAAGATAAAGACAGAACTATAAGAGCAGTCAGGGATAAACAAAAAGTCACCTACAAAGGAGAGCCAATAAGAATAAACTCAGACTACTCGGCAGAAACCATGCAGGCAAGAACACAATGGAATGACATATTTAAAAAATTGAAGCAAAAAAATTGCCTGCCAAGAATCATATATCCAGCAAAACTGTCTCTTAAATATGAAGATGAAATTAAGACTTTTCCAGATAAACACAAGTTGAGGGAACTTGTAAAAATGAAACCAAAACTACAAGAAATACTAAAGGGAGATCTTTGGTTAGAAAATCAATAATATCAGGTATCAACCCAAGACTAGAACACTGGGCAGAGCAACCAGAAGTCAACCCAGACAGGGAAATCCAAAAAAAAAAAAAAAACAAGATGATCCAAAAAAAAAAAAAAAAAGCCCAAAACAGGGTAACAGTGATGTTATTTTATAAAAGAAGACAACATTAAAACAATAAAGAGGGACTATACCCATCATAAAAGATAAAGATAAAGAAGGACACTATATAATGATTAAAGGGACAATACACCAAGAAGATATAACCATATTAAATATTTATGCACCCAATGACAGGGCTGCAAGATACATAAAACAAACTCTATCAGCATTGAAAAGTGAGATACACAGCTCCACAGTGATAGCAGAACACTTCAACACACCACTTTCGGTGAAGGACAGGACATCCAGAAAGAAGCTCAATAAAGACACAGAAGATCTCAATGCCACAATCAACCAACTTGACCTCATAGACATATACAGAACACTCCACCCAACAGCAACCAAGTATACTTTCTTTTCTAGTGCACATGGAACATTCTCTAGAATAGACCACATATTAGGTCATAAAGCAAGCCTTAGCAGAATCCAAAATATTGAAATATTACAAAGCATCTTCTCTGACCATAAGGCCATAAAAGTGGAAATCAATAAAGAAAAAGCAGGGAAAAGAAATCAAACACTTGGAAACTGAACAATACCCTGCTCCAAAAAGACCGGATTATAGAAGACATTAAAGATGGAATAAAGAAATTCAGAGAATCCAGTGAGAATGAAAACACTTCCTATCAGGACCTTTGGGACACAGCAAAAGCGGTGCTCAGAGGCCAATTTATATCAATAAATGCACACATCCAAAAGGAAGAAAGGGCTAAAATCGAAGAATTATCCCTACAACATGAATAAATAGAAAGAGAGCAACGAAAGAAACCCACAGGCACCAGAAGAAAACAAATAATAAAAATTAGAGCTGAACTAAATGAAATAGAAAACAGAAAAACAATTGGAAGAATTAACAAGAGCAAAAGCTGGTTTTTTGAAAAAAATCAACAAAATTGATAAACCACTGGCCAAACTGACAAAAGAAAAACAGGAGAGGAAGCAAATAACCCAAATAAGAAAAGAGAGCAGTGATATTAAAAAAGACCCAACTGAAATTAAAAGAATCGTATATGATTACTATGAAAAGCTATACTCAAACAAATTCAAAAACCTAGAAGAAATGGATGAATTCCTAGAAACACACTACCTACCTAAACTCACACAAACAGAGGCAGAACAACTAAATAGACCCATGACCAAAGAGGAGCCTGAAAAGGTAATCAAAAAACTCCCAACAACAACAACAAAAAGCCCTGGTCCTGATGGCTTCACTGCAGAGTTCTTCCAAACTTTCAGAGAAGAGTTAACACCACTACTACTAAAGGTATTTCAGAGCTTAGAAAAGGATGGAATGCTACCAAACTGATCCCATGAAGCCACCGTATCCCTGATACCAAAACCATGTCAAAGACACCACAAGAAAATTATAGACTTTTACCCTTCATGAATGTAGATGCAAAAATACTCAACAAAATTCTAGCCAATAAAATTCAACAACATATCAAAAAACTAATTCACCATGAACAAGTGGGATTCATACCAGGTATGCAGGGATGGTTCAACATTAGAAAAACAATGTAATCCACCACATAAATAAAACAAAAGACAAGAATCACATAATTTTATCAATTGATGCAGAAAAGGCATTTGACAAAGTTCAACACTCACTCATGATAAAAACTCTCAGCAAAATAGGAGTAGAAGGAAAATTCCTCAACATAATAAAGGGCATTTATACAAAGCCAACAGCCAACATCACCCTAAATGGAGAGAGCTTAAAAGCATTCCCTTTCACATCGGGAACCAGACAAGATGCCCTTTATTACCATTCTTATTCAGCATTGTGGTGGAAGTCCTAGCCAGAGCAATTAGGCTAGATAAAGAAATAAAGGGCATCCAGATTGGCAAGGAAGAAGTAAAAGTATCTCTATTTGCAGATGACATGATCTTATACACAGAAAACCCTAAGGAATCCTCCAGAAAACTACTCAAATTAATAGAAGAGTTCAGCAGAGCATCAGGATAGAAGATAAACATACAAAAATCAGCTGGATTCCTCTACACCAACAAAAAGAACATCGAAGAGGAAATCACCAAATCAATGCCATTTACAGTAGCCCCCAAGAAGATAAAATACTTAGGAATAAATCTTACCAGAGATGTAAAAGACTTATACAAAGAAAACTACAGTACACTTCTGCAAGAAACCAAAAGAGACTTACATAAGTGGAAGAACATACCTTGCTCATGGATAGAAGACTTAACATTATAAAAATGTCTATTCTACCAAAAGCGATCTATACATTTAATGCAATTCCGATCCAAATCCCAACGACATTCTTTAATGAGATGGAGAAACAAATCACCAACTTCATGTGGAAGGGAAAGAGGCCCCGGATAAACAAGGCATTACTGAAAAAGAAGAACAAAATGGGAGGCCTTACTTTACCTGATTTTAGAACCTATTATACCGCCACAGTAGTCAAAACAGCCTGGTACTTGTACAACAACTGATACATGGACCAATGGAACAGAATTGAGAATCCAGACATAAATCCATCCACATATGAGCAGCTGATATTTGACAAAGGCCCCAAAACAGTTAAATGGGGAAAAGACAGTCTTTTTAACAAATGGTGCTGGCAGAACTGGATATCCATCTGCAAAAAAATGAAACAAGACCAATACCTCACTCCAAGCATAAAAACAAACTCAAAATGGATGAAAGACCTAAATATAAAATCTAAAAGGGTAACAATCATGGGAGAAATTAGAGGGACAGCATTGTTGTTGTTGTTAGGTGCCCTCGAGTTGGTTCCGACTCAGCGACCCTGTGCACAACAGAACGAAACACTGCCCGGTCCTGAGCCATCCTCACAATCGTTGTTATGCTTGAGCTCATTGTTGCAGCCACTGTGTCAATCCACCTCGTTGAGGGTCTTCCTCTTTTCCACTGACCCTGTACTCTGCCAAGCATGATGCCCTTCTCCAGGGACTGATCCCTCCTGAAAACATGACCAAAGTATGTAAGACGCAGTCTCGCCATCCTTGCTTCTAAGGAGCATTCTGGTTGTACTTCCTCCAAGACAGATTTATTCGTTCTTTTGGCAGTCCATGGTGTATTCAATATTCTACACCAGCACCACAATTCGAAGGGATCAACTCTTCTTCAGTCTTCCTTATTCATTGTCCAGCTTTCACATGCATATGATGTGATTGACAATACCGTGGCTTGGGTCAGGCGCACCTTCAGTCTTCAGGGTGACATCTTTGCTCTTCAACACTTTGAAGAGGTCCTTTGCAGCAGATTTACCCAGTGCAATGCGTCTTTTCATTTCTTGACTGCTGCTTCCATGGCTATTGATTGTGGATCCAAGGAAAATGAAATCCTTGACAACTTCAGTCTTTTCTCAGTTTATCATGATGTTGCTCATTGGTCCAGTTGTGAGGATTTTTGTTTTCTTTATGTTGAGATGTAATCCATACTGAAGGCTGTGGTCTTTGATCTTCATTAGTAAGTGCTTCAAGTCCTCTTCGCTTTCAGCAAGCAAGGTTGTGTCATCTGCATAATGCAGGTTGTTAGTGAGTCTTCCTCCAATCCTGATGCTCCGTTCTTCTTCATATAGTCCAGGTTCTCGGATTATTTGTTCAGCCTACAGATTGAATAGGTATGGTGAAAGAATACAACCCTGACACACACCTTTCCTGACTTTAAACCAATCAGTATTCCCTTGTTCTGTCTGAACAACTGCTTCTTGATCTATGTAAATGTTCCTCATGAGCACAATTAAGTGTTCTGGAATTCCCATCCTTTGCAATGTTATCCATAATTTGTCATGATCCACACAGTTGAATGCCTTTGCATAGTCAATAAAACACAGGTAAACATCCTTCGGGTATTCTCTGCTTTCAGCCAGGAGCCATCTGACATCAGCAGTGATAACCCTGATTCCATGTCCTCTTCTGAAACCGGCCTGAATTTCTTGCAGTTCCCTGTTGATATATTGCTGCAGCCAGTTTTGAATGATCTTCAGAAAAATTTTGCTTGCTTGTGAGATTAATGATATTTTTCTATAATTTCCACATTCAGTTGGATTACCTTTCTTGGGAATAGGCAGAAATATGGTTCTCTTCCAGTCAGTTGGCCAGGAAGCTGTCTTCCATATTTCTTGGCATAGACGAGTGAGCACCTCCAGCGCTGCATCTGTTTGTTGGAACATCTCAATTGATATTCCATCAATTCCTGGAGCCTTGTTTTTCGCCAATGTCTTCAGAGCAGCTTGGACTTCTTCCTTCAGTACCATTGGTTCCTGATCATATGCCACCTCTTGAAGTGGTTGAATATTGACTAATTCTTTTTGGTATAATGACTCTGTGTATTCCTTCCATCTTCTTTTGATGCGTCCTGCATCGTTTAATATTTTCCCCATGGAATCCTTCACTATTGCAACTCGAGGCTTGAATTTTTTCTTCAGTTCTTTCAGCTTGAGAAACACTGAGCATGTTCTTCCCTTTTGGTTTTCCATCTCCAGCTCTTTGCCCATTTCATTATAATACTTTACTATATCTTCTTGAGACGCCCTTTGAAATCTTCAGTTCTTTTACTTCATCAATTCTTCCTTTTGCTTTAGCTGCTCGACACTCAATAGCAAGTTTCAGAGTCTCCTCTGACATCCATGTTGGTATTTTCTTTCTTGCATGTCTTTTCAGTGACCTCTTGCTATCTTCATGGATGATGTCCTTGATGTCATTCCACAACTTGTCTGGTCTTCGGTCACTAGAGTTCAATGTGTCAAATCTATTCTTGAGCTGGTCTCTAAATTCAGGTGGGATATACTCAAGGTCATATTTTGGCTCTTGTGGACTTGCTCTGATTTTCTTCAGTTTCAGCCTGAACTTGCATATGAGCGATTGATGGTCTGTTCCACAGTCGGTCTCTGGCCTTGTTCTGACTGATAATATTGAGCTTTTCCATCATCTCTTTCCACAGATGTAGTCAATTTGATTGCTGTGTGTTCCATCTGGCGAGGTCCATGTGTATAGTCGCTGTTTATGTTGGTGAAAGAAGGTATTTGCAATGAAGAAGTCGTTGGTCTTCCAAATTCTATCATTGGATCTCCAGCATTGTTTCTATCACGAAGGCCATATTTTCCAACTACTGGTCCTTCTTCTTTGTTTCCAACTTTCGCATTCCGGTCACTGGTAATTATCAATTTACTGTCAGTGTCTGTCAGTTCCCCCACGTGTCTGTCAGTTTGTCGTACTGTGGGGGCTTGTGTGTTGCTGTGATGCTGGAAGCTATGCCACCAGTATTCAGATACCATCACGGTCACCCCTTGAGGACAGGTTTCAGCTGAGCTTCCAGACTAAGGCAGACTAGGAAGAAAGACCCGGCAGTCTACTTCTGAAAAGCATTAGCCAGTGAAAACCTTAGGAATAGCAGCGGAACATTGTCTGATATAGTGCTGGAAGATGAGCCCCCCAGGTCAGAAGGCACTCAAAAAATGACTGGGGAAGAGCTGGCTCTTCAAAGTAGCCCAGCAAAAAAATAATGATGTGGGTGGAGTAAAGCTTTCAGGACCTTCATTTGCTGATGTGGCATGACTCAAAATGAGAAGAAACAGCTGTAAACATCCATTAATAATCGGAACCTGGAATGTACAAAGTATGAATCTAGGAAAATTGGAAATTGTCCAAAATGAAATGGAACACATAAACATCGATATCCTAGGCATTAGTGAGCCGAAATGGCAGGTACTGGCCATTTTTAATCGGACAATCATATAGTCTACTATGCTGGGAATGACAATTCGAAGAGGAATGGTGTTGCATTCATCGTCGGAAAGAACGTTTCAAGATCTATCCTGAAGTACAACGCAGTCAGTGATAGGATAATATCCCTACGCCTACAAGGAAGAGCAGTTAATACAACTATTATTCAAATTTACGCACTACTAGGGCCAAAGATGAAGAAATAGAAGATTTTTATCAGCTGCTGCAGTCTGAAATTGATTGAACATGCAATCAAGATGCATTGATAATTACTGGCAATTGGAATGTGAAAGGGACAACATTAGGAGTCCTAATACATGGCATAAACAGTATACAAAACCTTATAAAGAATGTAGAAGAAAAACTAGATAACTGGGAGCTCCTAAAAATCAAACACCTATGCACATCAAAAAACTCCACCGAAAGAGTAAAAAGACTACCTACAGACTGGGAAAAAGTTTTTAGCTATGACATTTCTGATCAGCGCCTGATCTCTAAACTCTAGATGATACTGCAAAAACTCAACTGCAAAAAGACAAATAACCCAATTAAAAAATGGGCAAAAGATATGAATAGACCACTAAAGAAGACATTCAGGCAGCTCACAGATATATGAGGAAATGTTCACGATCATTAGCCGTTAGAGAAATGCACACTAAAACTACAATGAGATCTCATCTCACTCCAACAAGGCTGGCATTAATCCAAAAAACACAAAATAATAAATGTTGGAGAGGCTGTGGAGAGATTGGAACACTTCTACACTGCTGGTGGGAATGTCAAATGGTACAACCACTTTGGGAATGGATTTGTGCTTCCTTCAAAACCTAGAAATAGAACTACCATACGATCCAGCAATCCCACTCCTTGGAATATATCCTAGAGAAATAAGAGCCTTTACTTGAACAGATACATACATGCACACCATGTTTATTGCAGCACTGTTTACAATAGCAAAAACATGGAAGCAACCAAGGTGCCCATCGATGGATGAATGGATAAATGAATTATGGTATATTCACACAATGGAATACTACGCATCGATAAAGAAAAGTGAGGAATCTGTGGAACATTTCATAACATGGAGGAACCTGGAAGGCATTATGCTGAGTGAAATTAGTCAGTTGCAAAAGGGCAAATATTGTATAAGACAACTATTATAAGAACTTGAAAAATAGTTTAAACTGAGAAGAAAACATTCTTTTGTGGTTACGAGAGGAGGGAGGGAGGGAGGGTGGGAGAGGGGCATTCACTAATTAGATAGTAGATAAAAACTACTTTAGGTGAAGGGAAAGATAGCACACAATACAGGGAATGTCAGCACAATTGGACTAAACCAAAAGCAATGAAATTTTCTGAATAAACTGAATACTTCGAAGGCCAGAGTAGCTGGGCCAGGGGTCTGGGGACCATGGTTTCAGGGGACATCTAAGTCAATTGGCATAATAAAATTTATTAAGAAAACATTCCGCATTATGCTCTGAAGAGTGGCGTCTCGGGTCTTAAACACTGGCAAGCAGCCATCTAAGATGCATCAATTGGTCTCAACCCACCTGGATCAAAGGAGAATGACGAACACCAAGGACACAAGGAGATTACGAGCCCAAGAGACAGAAAGGGCCACATGAACCAGAGACTACATCATCCTGAGACCAGAAGAACTAGATGATGCCTGGCTACAACCAATGACTGCCCTGACAGGGAATACAACAGAGAACCCCTGAGGGAGCATGAGAAGTCAGATACAGACCCCAAATTCTCGTAAGACCAGACTTAATGGTCTGACTGAGACTAGAAGGACCCCGGTGGTCATGGCCCCCAGACCTTCTGTTGACCCAGGACAGGAACCATTCCCGAAGCCAACTCTTCAGACATGGATTGGACTAGACAACGGGTTGGAGAGGGATGCTGGTGAGGAGTGAGCTTCTTGGATCAGGTGGACACGAGACTATGTTGGCATCTCCTGCCTGGAGGGGAGATGAGAGGGTGGAGGGTGTTAGAAGCTGGCGATATGGACACGAAAAGAGAGAGTGGAGGGAGAGAGCAGGCTGTCTCATTCGGGGGAGAGTAATTGGGAGTGTGTAGCAAGGTGTATATGGGTTTTTGTGTGAGAGACTGACTTGATTTTTAAACTTTCACCTAAAGCACAATAAAAATTATTAAAAAAAAAAAAAGTAGAACATGGCTAGTTTCTCCCGCCGCCCCAGCCACTCACCCGAGCAGGTATAAAGCTCTGGAGTTGTGCACACGTTTCTCCAGCCAAGCCAAGGAATATTCCTGTGGCTAGATTATGAACCAGTGAACGTCTACAGCAGGGACAGCGCTGACCTACTGTAGCAGGAACAGCAGTTCCCGTGCGGCTCCCAACCCATGTCCAGCACTCACACACTTGGCCCTGCACACTCAAACTGTGGGATCCAAACGAGGAGCACCGATACGGTGGGGGCACAGAGGGCACAAGCAACTGCTTCCCACCATCCCCTTAAGTACCTGTTGTTATCATTTGCTGCTTTTTTGGTTTGTATAGTACATTGTATACATTATATATTATCTACACTGCATATGCATGTTAGAGTTGGACAATGAAAAAAAAAAGAATTGATGCATTTGAATTGTGGTTTTGATGGAGAATATTGAATATACTTTGAACTGCCAGAAGAACAAACGAATCTGTCTTAGAGGAAATACAACCAGAATGCTCCTTAGGAGCGAGGCTGGTAAGACTTTGTCTTTCATACCTTGGGTACCTCATCAGGAAAGATCAACTGCTGGAAAAGAACATCATGTTTGGTGAAGTAGAGGGTCAGCAAAAATGAAGACACTCTCAGTGAGATGAGCTGACACAATAGCCTCAGCAATGGACGTAAGCATACCAAAAATTATACACTGCAGGGCCTACAACTTTTCATTCTGCTGTACATGGGATCGCCATGAGTCAGAGCCAGCTCAATGCCAACTAACAACAGATGCCACATTGCATATATATGTTATCTATCACAGTTATGTGTTTTCTTTGTGTATAACAGGATATGTATTTTCTGTAATTATATATATTACATACATATATGTAAATTAGGAAAACAAAATATACTTTCCAGTGCACAGAGGATGCCATACAGAGGCCCTGTCATGTCAGACGGAACATAAGAACATACAAAAAAGAGACTTCCCAGGCTCAGATGAACTCTGAACTTCCTCCGGCCCTGAGGTCCTAGATTTGGATTCTGATCTTCTTACACAGCTCGCTCTGGGAATTGGGGTGAGCTGGGGGCCGGGAGACAGGGAGAGGGAGCCCTGAGCCTGTGTTGCTCCTGGGGTAGTGACTTGAGAACCAGAAGCAGTCCATGTGCCCATACATGCCCACCCAAGTCTAGGAAAACAGAGCGTTTAAAGCTAAAACCAGCAGACCTGATCACTGCAGAAAACCCAGAGGACATTGCCAAGAGAGTTTTGTTTTTTGTCTTTATGCCTTAGTGAAAAAAAATCATTGATTCTCTCCCTGATTCGGATTTTTGCCTCAATTAGTGGAGGTCAGGGTGAGAACAGGTGTGACTAAAGCACACGTTAGAATTTCCTAGACGATGACACGGGTTGATGACTGGTGGGCTGTTCCAGTGATAAAAAGGGCACCTTAGCCCAGTGTAAAGTCCCTGCTCTGTCTCATAACCGTGAGCAAGCTGCTTACCTGCTCTGGGCCCAGATTCTCCCTTGGCAGGTAGAGATATTCCTGATCATTCACGGGCCATGCAAGGCTCGGAGGCCAGAGAAGCCAGAGGCCTAGCCGTGTGCTCTGAGGTGTCCAGCCAGGAGACCCTCTCACAAGATGGGCTCTTCTGAGGCCCCTGCCCTTTGGAGGGTGTCCAGGCAGGTTACAAAAAGACCGCTCTGGCCTGCAGCTTCCTGAGCATGGCACGGGTTTGAAACTGTCTGTTATTGCTTTTTCTGGGGCTCCAGGCACTCTCCAGTATCGTCCTCTTTGCTCTTCCAGCAGAAGGCCTGGGGAATCCTGAATGCGGGTGGCAGACACATGAGTGAATGCCATCCTTCTGCTATTTGGCAATGACAGAGAAGGCCCACCAGCTGACCAAGCCTCTGGACATTTGCCGGCCATCTGTGGGATCAGGGTGCCCCACTCATTAAAGAACCCTGGGAAAATTTTAGTGCTGCTTTAGTAATCTTCAGGCCTCTCAGGACACATGAGAATCTTTATTTCCCCTGGGAAAACCTTCTGATTCTTTCTCTGAAAGGGCTGTTTCTTCTTCCCCTTGCCATCTTGGAAGCCAGAGGTTTAGTGGCGAGGGGGGAGGAGTGGGGCAGACGAGGGGTGGAATGACATTCTGAGGTGCCACAAACATGAAAGGCAAGTGGCTGAGGTAGCCAGACAACAGGGGGGAAGGTGTTTCTGTTGACACGTGGCCATGATCAACATCTATTCGTCTTGAAATTGGGGGTACACAACTTAGAGACTGCCCCTGGGTACTTGTTACCCTCACCATACCCTTCTCAGAAGCCCAAATTCAGTGTCATGTTCAAGGGCTTAGGAGAATGGAGATGCCCTTTGCAGTAATTGGCTCAGCCTCAAGGGCGACAACTGCTCTGGGCTTGAGTTCTGAAAAATTTCACCCAGTGCCAGCCCTGGGGTGGTGAGGAGTGCTGGTCCCAAGTTGCTTTTCAATTACCCAAGTCCTACTCTTAGGGGACTGTGTGGCCCTACAACCAAGGCCACCAGGCTAGCAAGAGGCTACGCTTGGGTCTTAACTGCAGCCAAATCCCCATCCATTCCCAACTCCGCTGCCCGGATGGCGTCCTCCATGCCCTGCCTGTGCCCACAGGCCCCAACTTCTCCGCAGAGCTGAGCAGGCTGGGAGCCGAGCGCAGCACAGAGATTAGACTTAAGCCCTTAGTTTCTCTCAAGTGCTTAAATAACAGCCTCTCCAGGCTCCCATCAACGCTGCTCAGGGCAGCCACCAGAGCTACATTTTATCTTAATTCTTAAATTCTGTCTCTAAAAATCTCTTCCTGGGTCTATTTTGTGCCTGTCTCCGCTCATTTAACAGTGCACCCTGACCTACAGCCTTGCCCTCCTATTTAATGAACCTGTTCTCACACAGCCTCTCTCATTTAAGAAGGAAGGCAAGACAATACCTTAAAGTCCTTTGAAGCACCTTGGGGCCTGGGAGAACCATCCCCAAAACACAGTCCATAAGTAATTCCCAAGGCCACCAAGCCACAAGGCATTGTTATAGCTTTCTAGCAACTTAAATTCCAGGAAGCTGCACACATTTTGCCTCTTAATTGCATCTCCCTTAAATATTCTATGTGTAAGCCAGTTCCTTCCAACCAGACCCTACGTTCCCTGTGAGCATGAGCAATGCTATGTCTGTGCCCTTGTGCAGGTGTGAAGTGGAGTTTTGAAATTTTCTTGTTGAAGACTGAGGGAAGAAGCCTGACTTTAATTGAGGGAGGGAAGTGGAGGGGCTTTCCCATCCAGGGGGACTTGGGGAAATCCCTGAACTTCTGAGCCTGTCCCTTAAAATGAGAATAATCATGGGAATGTTTACCCATGTCTCCAGGGTGCTTCAAAGTTTAGGTGGGTAAAGTGGATGTGGAAGAACTTTGTAAACTCTAAAATCTAAACTGTTATTAACTGACATTTGGAAGTAATCAGACCCAAAACTCCTTGCCCCACTTAAAGGCTGGAAAGTTTTTCCTGCATCTTGGAAGGTGTTTTCCTCACTATCATCGGAGGCTGCTCATGGATTAGAGTCTTCCTAGCTTGCGCCTTAGATCAGGTCTGAGTAGGAGGCCTGGATCTTGGGACATGCAGGTATCTCCCAGAGATACAGCTGAAGGAGAGTCTGACTACTGAACAGGTGGCCACACCCAACCACACCCCTTGCCTGACCCCATCCAGGTGATCTGCTTAGTGAGGACAGGGAGCCAGAGGAGCCCAGGTCATTCATCTGAAAGCCAACCCAAGGGTGTGAACAATAGAGTCTCAGTTCTGGAGAATAAGGAGCCATGAAGAATATGCATTAGAATTTGTTGCCTGTAGGAAACGAGAAGATGATATGCATCCTCTATCTCCCATTCCCACTTGGTCAGGATTTGCCACATAGTGTGTTACCTCCCTCACACTTGCAAGGTAGAATGTGTTGGAAAAGAGTAGGTGGGTTTCTGCAGGCATCCCATGCAATGGTGGCAGAAAGTAAGAGGTACTGAAGCTGCTGAAGAAAGGTGCTGTCAGGTACATTTGTCAGAGTTGGTTACATCAACAATGGCTGGATTAAGAAGGTGAGCCAAGAGAATGTGATGTGGGTAAGAGAGGCATTCAATCCATTGCAGAGGAATATTGTCATAGCTCAGGGCTTGGAAGGAAAACAGTTTATAAAAGGTGACTTCACAAACCAGAATTTCAAGTGTAAAAATCCAGTGCTGTGACTGACAGTCCATAGGATCTACAAACAGGAGATAACAGAGCAAACTGAAAATAATTTTAAAGAAAGTGATTGTTAAAGCCTCCAAGAGATAAAAGTCAGGCTGGTATATATGAAAAAATAACAAGGAGTTACGGGGAGAAAAAAAAAAAAGCTAAGTAGTTATAAAACAAGAAGACATCATTATAAAAAAAATCATGGACATGGAAACTATAGTTATGGAAAACTCAATAGATGGACTAAATAGTTAATGAGTCACTGATGAAAAAATAATTAGCCAAATATAAGACAGAACCAAGAAAATTACCTGGACTCAGCACAAAGAGTCAGAGAGACAAGAAGTATGAAAAAACAATAAACAGATATAAAGGTAGATTGAGAAGAGCCAACATACACCCTCAATTAATACTGAAGAGAGAAAATAGGCAAAATGACGATGAGGCAATATTTGAACTGACAGTAGCTGAGAATTTCCCAGAATCAAAGAACAGGATAAGTTAGATTTAAAGATCTAATCAAATACCAAGTAGGACAAGTAAAACAGAACCCACACTTGGACACATCACAATGTAATTGGAGAACATCAGGAATAAAGAGAAAAGGGTAAAGGCTACCAGAGAGGAAACACAGTTTACCTACACAATAACTGTGATCAGATTGACAGCAGACTTCTCACCAGTGTCAACAAAGGCCAGGAAACAATGGAATAAAACCTTGAAGATGCTAAAGGGCAAAGATTATGAACCTAAAATTCTACTTGCATTCAAGCCATCATGTAAGAATGAGGATAAAGTAAAGATATTTTTGGACAGACAAGGACTCAGAAAGTCAGATCTCTGCTGAAAAATACTTAGGAATCTATTGCAGTGAGGGGGAAAAAACACAAAGTAGTGAAATCCAGAAATAAGTTGTGAACAGGAATAAATAAATAAATGAAAATATGTTTGGGAAAATATACAAAAAAGCTGTCATTAAAATACAATAATAACAACAACAAAACAATAACAAAAAGGTATTAGCTTCTACATATATACCAATAAGCTCAAAATGAACCCCTAGACAATAACGTAGGAGCCTGGAGAATGTCTGAGAAGGGATAAAACCGTGCTGAGGTTCTTTTCTTGTTCAGGACAAAGTTAGAAATAGCTATGCAAATTTAGGCTTTGCTAGAATATGTTTAAATTTGCATATTTAAAGTTTAAGGTTAGCCATTAAAATATCATAAATAAAAGATACTATCTGCATCCAATAAAAGAAAAAAGGGACAAAAATATATGCAGACTGAGTGAACAAGCAGCATTGTGCCACAACTTTAATACACTTTGTGAAACTTGCGCATAAAATACTACAACCACCAGGAAATAATAATGGGTGCTAAGATAAAATGCATAACTTTAAGATGTAATTATTCTTTTTTAGAAAAAAAGAGGAAAATAACATTAAATTTAATTATTCTTTTCTGCTTTGCTCATTCTTTTGCTTTGAGATATCCACAGCCCCAGACTGTTCCTATTATGGTACCAGTATTGTTATAGAAATTAGTCAAAAATGGTTTCTGTGTATTGGCCCCAAGTTATTTACTTCTTCATAGCAAGCCAAGGTCCATTAGTCCAAAAAGCCCACTGGCACCAGACTCCGATTTCCACACATCCAATTGTTTTAAAAATAGATCAAATAAGCAGATTTTTGATCACTTGCAGGCTCCCTGTTTTGCATACCCTGTGAAATCACTCCCAGCATATACTAACGCTCACAGCGACCCTATAGTATAGAGTAGAACTGCCCCATAGGGTTTCCAAGGAGTGGTTGGTGGATTCAAACTGTCAGTCTTTTTAGTTAGCAGCGAGGTCATAACCACTGTGACACCAGGGCTCCCAAAAGCTGCATCCAGTGTGAGGCACACCACCCTGAGACTAACAGTCTTGTGCTCTACCAACTGAGCTAGCCAGGCGAGTGTATATTAGCCCTAGATAAGACAAACCCTGCTGTTCTAAGGACCCTGAGGTGCTGCTTCTTGTGGAGTTCTTTCACCCAGAGACTCCACTTCACTACAGGAGGGCATTCCTTAAGGTGCACCTAAGCTTCCCCTGCCCCTTTCTAGTCTCCAGGGTTGTCATTCCCCTTTCCTTTCCACTGGCCCCCTGCTCTGCTTTTCTCTGGAAGGCCTCTTGCTGTGGGGGTCCACCCCCTGCATGCAGCTGCCTATGAGTGGGCCCTAATAAATGGCTTGTTGTGCACTGATGCTGTCTTGCAGCCACATCTCTTTCCTTGATCAGCCCCAAATTCCCTCAAACCCACAAGCGTAAACCCTGGAAATCCTAAGGATTTGGGGATCCCAACATTCATCATGGCAAAAATCTGCCTTTCTCCCAAGTAACTGGTATCTTTGTATCTTTTGGTCAAGGTGAATCAAGTAACTGATCATATTTACTTCATTGTTTTGGCTACTAGGAAAAACAGATTTTTATTCATGATCTAACTGTAGTGGCTATGAAAGACATCACAACATCCATGTACCCTAACTCTAACTTCCTTCCATTTTGCAAGTGTATTTTCCCTCTGATCTAATGCCTTCATCCTGTTTGTTTCGTGTCCTGCAATTACTGGCTGGGTGACCTTGGGCAAGCAATGTAACTTCCTGTGTCTCATGTCTGTAAAATTATGATAATTAATATACCTACATCTTTGGATTAAATGAGTTAAGTGTGTGTGCGTGTGTGCGCGTATCACTTAGAATAATTAGGCTCATAGTGAGGAAAAAAAAAATTTTTTTTTTTTTTTTAGTGAGGATCAGTGAGTATGGCCTGTCATCATTGTGGTCCTCTGGATGATGCATTTTTGTAAGCTGTCCCAAGCAATGGGATGGGATGGAGCACACATTAATAATACCACTTACTTGGTAAACATTGCATAAGAATCCGATGCACAGAGCTGGGCATGGGGATTTTAAAATGAAAGACATGCCATGGTCCCTACCATCCTCCAAATGAGACACATGAATAAACAAATAAGTAAATAAATTCATAGCAGGAGGATATAGATTTTGTGAGAAGACACAAGGGCAGCATCGCTTGTTGGTAGAAAGCAGGTGAGGCGCAGGCAGAAACTCAACCGAGTATTGTGAACCTCCCCAGGTTGCATGTAATGGCTACTGAGAGCCACTGAGCAATACACACTTACAATTGGCATGAGCTGTCGGAGGAGGAGAGGAAGTCCTGAGGTCAAGGTTTAAGAACTCAAAGATGTTACCAAGCATTTGTTGTGTATCAGACAGTGTGCTGGTTTTATGTGCATTATTTTGTTTAATCTTTAGGACAGCGTTATTATTATCAGGAATTTAGAGATGGGGACAATGAAGAATGAAGAGGTAAAGTAACATTCCTGAGGTCAGACAGCTGGACAACTTAAGCAGTGGCATCCTAGCACCCAAGCCTGGACTCACTGTACCTCCTACCCTGGTCCTCGAAATTGCCACTCTTCCAAGGCAAAATTTTAAGACCCCACAATTAAACTACACCATCAGAGCTCCTGATCATGATGGCCCTACCCACACTGGCATCACACCTAAACTACACCATGAGTGCTTTCTGATCATGATGGTCCTACCCACCTGGACCCCAGACCTAAACCACACCATGCGTGCTCCCTTATCATGATGGTCCTATCCACTTGAACTCCAAGACCAGACTACACCACGAGTGCTTCCTGATCATGATGGTCCTATCTACTTGAACCCCACACCTAAACTACACCATGAGAGTGATAAGAGGTGAAACTAGCCAGCTTGCGACAAAGACTGGGGAATTCAGTTTTAAATCTCTAAAACAGGACACATTGTTCAGATGCTGTGTTTGGTGCTGTAGTTGTCCCCTAATGTGACACAGTTGGTTTCTTCTCCTTCCTTAGCAGTTCTCCGAGACCTGAGCACCAGCCCCTAGCCACAGCTCTCTGTCAACTTCTCCTGCTTTCAACACTACTTCTCATTTTGTATTCTCTTGTCCTTTTCAAAAGGCACATTCTTTCATGAGGCTGGGAGGAAAACTGTCTGATTAGGGCAATTCATTCTACACTGTGAATGATGGCTCCTAAATAACGATATTTTAAAAGAGTACTACCATTCTGTGCCCCACGTGTCTGTCAGTTTGTCATACTCTGGGGGCTCGCGTGTTGCTGTGATGCTGGAAGTTATGCCACCAGTATTCAGATACCAGCAGGGTCACCCATGGAGGACAGGTTTCAGCTGAGCTTCCAGACTAAGACAGACTAGGAAGAAGGACCCAGCAGTCTACTTCCGAAAAGCATTAGCCACTGAAAACCTTATGAATAGTAGTGCAACATTGTCTGATATAGTGCTGGAAGATGAGCCCCCCAGGTTGGAAGGCACTCAAAAGATGACTGGGGAAGAGCTGCCTCCTCAAAGTAGAGTCAAACTTAATGATATGGATGGAGTAAAGCTTTCGGGATCTTCATTTGCTGATGTGGCATGACTCAAAATGAGAAGAAACAGCTGCAAACATCCATTAATAATCGGAGCCTGGAATGTATGAAGTAAGAATCTTGGAAAATTAGAAATCATCAGAAATGAAACATCGACATGCTAGGCATTACTGAACTGAAATGGACTGGTATTGGCCATTTTGAATTGGACAATCATATAGTCTACCACGCTGGGAATGACAACTTGATGAGGAATGGTGTTGTATTCATTGTCCAAAAGAACATTTCAAGACCTATCCTGAAGTACAATGCTGTCAGTGATAGGATAATATCCATACGCCTACAAGGAAGACCAGTTAATACGACTATTATTCAAATTTACGCACCAACCACTAGGGCCAAAGATGAAGAAATAGAAGATTTTTATCAGCTGCTGCAGTCTGAAATTGATTGAACATGCAATCAAGATGCATTGATAATTACTGGTGATTTTAATGCAAAAGTTGGAAACAAAGAAGAATGATCAGTAGTTGGAAAATATGGCCTTTGTGATAGAAACAATGCTGGAGATCGAATGATAGAATTTTGCAAGACCAAGGGCTTCTTCATTGCAAATACCTTCTTTCACCAGCATCACCGGTGACTATACACCTGGACCTCGCCAGATGGAACACACAGAAATCAAATTGACTACATCTGTGGAAAGAGATGATGGAAAAGCTCAATATTATCAGTCAGAGCAAGGCCAGGGACCAACAGTGGAACAGACCATCAATTGCTCATATGCAAGTTCAAGCTGAAACTGAAGAAAATCAGAGCAAGTCCACAAGAGCCAAAATATGACCTTCAGTATATCCCATCTGAATTTAGAGACCATCTGAAGAATAGATTTGGCACATTGAACACTGGTGACCAAAGACCAGATGAGTTGTGGAATGACATCAAGGACATCATCCATGAAGAAAGCAAGAGGTCATTGGAAAGACAGGAAAGAAAGAAAAGGCCAAGATGGATGTTGGAGGACACTCTGAAGCTTGCTCTCGAATGTCGAGCCGCTAAAGCAAAAGTAAGAATTGGTGAAGTAAAAACTGAACAGAAGATTTCAAAGGGTGGCTCGAGAAGACAAAGTAAAGTATTATAATGACATGTGCAAAGAGCTGGAGATGGAAAACCAAAAGGGAAGAACACACTCGGTGTTTCTCAAGCTGAAAGACCTGAAGGAAAAATTCAAGCCTCAAGTTGCAATAGTGAAGGATTCTAGGGGGAAAATATTAAACGATGCAGGAAGCATATAAAGAAGATGAAAGGAATACACAGTCATTATACCAAAAAGAGTTAGTCGATGTTCAACCATTTCAAGAGGTGGCATATGATCAGGAACCAATGGTACTGAAGGAAGAAGTCCAAGCTGCTCTGAAGGCATAGGCAAAAAACAAGGCTCTAGGAATTGATGGAATATCAATTGAGATGTTCCAACAAACAGATGCAGCGCTGGAGGTGCTCACTCATCTATGCCAAGAAATATGGAATACAGCTTCCCGGCCAACTGACTGGAAGAGAACCATATTTCTGCCTATTCCCAAGAAAGGTAATCCAACTGAATGTGGAAATTATAGAAAAATATCATTAATCTCACAAGCAAGCAAAATTTTTCTGAAGATCATTCAAAACTGGCTGCAGCAATATATCAACAGGGAACTGCAAGAAATTCAGGCCGGTTTCAGAAGAGGACATGGAATCAGGGTTATCACTGCTGATGTCAGATGGCTCCTGGCTGAAAGCAGAGAATACCCGAAGGATGTTTACCTGTGTTTTATTGACTATGCAAAGGCATTCAACTGTGTGGATCATGACAAATTATGGATAACATTGCAAAGGATGGGAATTCCAGAACACTTAATTGTGCTCATGAGGAACATTTACATAGATCAAGAAGCAGTTGTTCAGACAGAACAAGGGAATACTGATTGGTTTAAAGTCAGGAAAGGTGTGTGTCAGGGTTGTATTCTTTCACCATACCTATTCAATCTGTAGCCTGAACAAATAATCCGAGAACCTGGACTATATGAAGAAGAACGGAGCATCAGGATTGGAGGAAGACTCACTAACAACCTGCATTATGCAGATGACACAACCTTGCTTGCTGAAAGCGAAGAGGACTTGAAGCACTTACTAATGAAGATCAAAGACCACAGCCTTCAATATGGATTGCACCTCAACATAAAGAAAACTGGACCAATGAGCAACATCATGATAAACAGAGAAAAGATTGAAGTTGTCAAGGATTTCATTTTCCTTGGATCCACAATCAACAGCCATGGAAGCAGCAGTCAAGAAATCAAAAGACTCATTCCATTGGACAAATCTGCTGTAAAGGACCTTTAAAGTGTTGAAGAGCAAAGATGTCACCTTGAATTCTAAGGTGTGCCTGACCCAAGTAATGGTATTTTGAATCACATCATGTGCATGTGAAAGCTGGGCAATGAATAAGGAAGACCGAAGAAGAATTGATGCCTTTGAATTGTGGTGTTGGCGAAGAATCTTGAATATACCATGGACTGCCAAAAGAAGGAATAAATCTGTCTTAGGAGAAGTACAATCAGAATGCTCCTCAGAAGCAATGATGGTGAGACTGTGTCTTACATACTTTGGGCATGTTGTCAGGAGGGATCAGTCTTTGGAGAAGGACATCATGCTTGGAAAAGTACAGGGTCAGCGGAAAAGAGGAAGACCCTCAACGAGGTGGGCTGACACAGTGGCTGCAACAATGGGCTCAAGCACAACGATTGTAAGGATGGCGCAGGACCGGGCAGTGTTTCGTTCTGTTGTGCATAGTGTCACTATGAGTCGGAACTGACTCGACAGCACCTAACAACAACAATACCATTCTGTGATGTGAGCCTGTTATTGCTTTCTACTGCTGAGTAAATATTTTATTGTTTGTTTATCCAGTTGCCCATTCACCTGTTGATGGACCTTCAGGTTGCTTTCAATTTGGAGGCTCATAGAAATGAAGCTGCTGTGTAGTTTCTCTGTTTCTGTCTTTAAAAAATCTCTTATGAAATAAATATCCCAGATGAGAAACTCTTGTCTGAATATGCCTGGCCTAGAGCTCACCACCCACCGCCTCCTTCCCTTACATGCCTGGCCTTTGTCCAGGGGCCTTCATGAAGCCCAATTAGCTTTGCTTTTTCTGGGACTACAGGACATTAACTCTAAATTTCTGCCTTGGACCAGCTCCTTCTCCAGAACTAGCCCCCTTTGAAGCTGAGCAAATGAGGGTACCACTTGGGCAGAGCCAAAGGAAGTGGATTAGCCACGATCATGCATAATTTATATAGAATTTGTGCAGCCGTGAAAATAGGCCAAAGCATATTTTAAAAAATAAATCAGACTTGATGAATTGGAAAGGCTGCTCGCCATTGTTCGTTTCCCGGAAAGTCTGTTCTGTTCTTCTCTGTTCAGCCTGACTCAGTTTCCTCTGCTGAGGCTATCTGAAACTCTGGCCTTTCTATGCCAGCCAGACTTCCACTTAGCCAGGGTGGCCTGCTGCTTCAGTGCACTGTCCTGGCAGGCATCTCAGGCTGCGAACTCTGCACCCGCCACGAGCAAGGGCTGAGCGATGTTGCAAAATTCTATGGCGGGCTAGGATCTCCAGTTCCTGCAAAGAACTAGGAAAGGGGCCTCAGCTGGCCAACCTTCCTTCAGGCTGGGCTGCCGCAAAGGGGCTGTGTGCCTTTAAGAAGCAAAAATTAATGCAAAGCTTATTACAATCCCGGTGGTTGCTAACGCTTCCTCCCTTCCACTGTCCAAGTGTCTGAATTTCAGCTTCAGATGAGTGTGGCCTGCTGGGATTTGAGCTGCCAGTTTAATTAGTGTTCAGTAATTTCAATAATGAGTGACAATTCATCGGGGCTTTTAGGTTGGTCTTCTGTTCAGAAGCAAATCAATAATCCACAGTTTTTCCCCTTCTTTAAAGACAAGAAAGTGGCATGTGAGTTACACCAGACGAGAGAAAATAAATGAGGAAACCGCTCAAGTCCCTCCGTAACTTGAGAGGCAATTGGCTTTAATGGCGTGGGCAGCCTCCCCATTCTGTGGATGTTACTGGAAGAACAGAAAGGTCATTAGTAGCTGGAAAGAGGCTCTCGGATTCTCACAGTAAACAGTTTGCCCTGGCTGTAACCATAGTGATTTGGGTAAATGAACACAGGTATACGGATTACTACTGTATTCCCCAGGCTGCCTGTATTATTGCCTCTGAAGATATAAAAACAATTGAGGCTAATTGTATGAGAGTGAGTTTATTACAAACATAAATGGAAAGGAAGAAAGAAAGCACGGATATTCTTCCAGAGACACCCCTCCTACCCCCGCCACCTCACCGCCATGGCTCCCCCAGCTGTATCTATAATCTCTGCTTCCTCTGGTGTCTGATCTATGGCTGCTGCAAACTTGTCCTCGTTGTTTGCAGAAAGACACCACGCGTGGAGACACGGTGTTGCTGGGCGTGAGGGCTTCTGTGGATGGATCTGGAGATCTGGCTTTAAGTGGCTGTCATCACGCTCCGTAGTGCAATCAGGACTCGGCAATTACTTCCTTACTGCTGGTAGCTGCGTGGAGCAGACGAGCTTCAAAGCCAAGGGAATGCATTTATCTCAGCAAAGACATAGGGCTGGCATGCCGTGCCCCAGCCAGTAGCTGAAAAGTTACCTGCATTATGACGGATACCCTGCCAGTAGACTGAGTCTGCAGCTTTTCTATAAACCCTCATGCTCTCTTTTCTTACAGCTACAAAGAGTCCTTCTTCATAAGGTGTTGTGATTTGCAGTATACAAACCCATTAAAAAAACACAAATGGAATCCCCAGCTGGGAAGGTCAAGTCTAATGAGATGGGCTGTTGTGAGGAGTGGTAGCTCACAGCATCCCCCATGTAGGCCAGAGGTGGCTCCAAGTGAACAGCTGCTTATAATTATTATTATCTGATACTTCTCAGCCACCTCAGGTGCTATTTTTTTTTTCTCACAAGAGAACAGATTAATTGTGTATCAACTGATATACATAAAAAAGGTTTTGATGGGAGGCTTAATAAAGTAACATTAAATAGGCAATCCCACTGAAATTCTGATGTGTATATTCTTAATTAAATTCCTTTGTACTGTACAGTTATTCGGGTGCATTCTATTTCCTTTTGCACTGAGTGGATGGGAAGCCAGAGACGGTGGTGGAAGGCAAGAAGATGCACAAGGAAAGGGCACTTTCCTCTTCTCAAACCCTGCCCACCCAGGAGGAAACTGAAAAGAAAGAAAAGACAACTCTCAAGGTGATGCCCAAGCTACTATTGGAACCTGTGTCTACCCAAACCTGAAGTTCTCTAACGCTAAAGAATTCACCTGTGCCAATTAAAATTCCAGTGGTTTCTCTGTTCTGAGTAGGAATGCAGAGCCATCTTAAAATAAAGGTATGAATACAAGAATCAAAGAGGATGAAGAAGGAGAAGAGGAAGAACAAGAAGAGAAGAGAAAATAGGAGAAATAGAAGACAAAGACTAAGAAGAAGAGGAAGACAAAGAAGAAGGAGAGGAAGAAAGAGGAGGAGAATAAGACAAAGAAATAAAAGAAAGAAGATGGAGGAAGAGGATGAGGAGGAAGAAAAGATGAGGAAGAAGAAATAGAGAAATAGAGGGAGGAGAAATAGAAGAAGGAGGAGGAGGGAGAGGAAGAAGAGAATGCGGCAGCCCCAGATTCACTCTGGAGAATTACCATTGAGCCCGAGAAGGATAAATAGGTGTTTAAACCAACATGTAGAGGTAATGATGCAGGTATAAGTCAT
Organism: Loxodonta africana; assembly: GCF_030014295.1. Lineage (NCBI taxonomy): Eukaryota > Metazoa > Chordata > Mammalia > Proboscidea > Elephantidae > Loxodonta > Loxodonta africana. The sequence continues at coordinate 7,240,667 of NC_087357.1, forward strand.
TAACTGCCTTGAAGGTCATCACGCACCACTCCGCTCTAGAGCAGCCGCACCAAGAACCAGGACCTCCGGGCTGTCCTGCAACTGCCCGATTTTGCCACTTTGGGGAAGTCACAGTCTTTGCTTTCATGGCTAAAAGTGTCTTTTGCTACAATGGAAAAAGAGAGTAAGAAAACAAAGCAGTGGAGCTGAAGTGCTTTGGGCCAAAATATCTGCATGTTATTGATATGACGGAAGCTTATTGCTAAATTGTCTGGAAAGCTGTGTGACATTTGGTTATACCCACATTTACAACATGATGTGAAAAATAAGGCAGATTAAAACTCCAAACTAAATATCCTACCCAGAGAAGAGAACTTGAATTTTATTTTAAGCTTGTCTTTAGAGAGATTCTAAATTTTTTTTAAATAGTTACAGTTAGCATACAGATAACTTTGTACAAAATAGTTACAATTAGCACATATGTATATTTGTCCATCAGGCCAGTTCTTTAGAAAGCCCTCTGAAGTCACTATTTTTTATTATCTTAATTTTATCCATGAGGTAACTGCAGTGCAGAAGGTTAAATACCAGCCCTGAGGGTGCGCAAGCAAAGGGGTGGAGGGAGGCCTTCAATTCACACCCTCTAACTCCAAGCTGGAGCCCTGGTGGTGTAGCAGTTAAGAGCTCGGGTGCTAAGGAGAGGGCTGGCAGTTCAAATCCACCAGCCTCTCCTTGGAAACCCTATGGGGAAGTTCTACTCTGTAGAAGAAAAAAATAAATAAATATCCTACCCAGCTTCTTCCCTATGAGGGCTAAGGTGCATTTTCTAGCTTCATTAAGGGTGAGACCCTGTGGGGACAGCCAGGAGGACCTGTAGGGGCAGGGCCTCCTGGAATGAATGAGCCATGCATCTTCTGAAGCCGGAAAATGGAATGTCACCAGCAGGAAGAACAATCTGAAATTCTCCGTACAACTCTGGGCCTAGTACTGCCAAGTGGAGCACATACACACAAAGACACCTGCATAACCACATGATACATATGCATAAACACACATCCATATACATATATACACATGAACATATAAACACACGCATGCATGCATAAATACACCTCCACATATATGCAAACACGTATGTGTACATACATAAACACACCTACACATGCATACACAGACACATGGATTCATACACATACACATGCATCCATACACATATGTCCACCTGCAATATACACAGATACACATGTGTGCGTACAAAAACTCACCTACATATGCATACATATATACACATACATGTGCATTCATATTCACATGCATCCATGCACACATAAGAATGCGCACATATACACGAACACAGGTTCACACATAAGCACACCTACATACACATGCATGCACACACAGATTCTCAGGGATCTCTGTGTGTCTTTTGGGCCCCCCAGTGCTGGGCATGGAACACCATATGGTATTCCTCTGGTCAGCAAGGTTGGTTCCAATCACGATTTGTGAAGGTGTGTTACTCAGGTGTCCTTGTGTTCTTTTCCTTCCCGGGGCTGAAAGATGATTTCTCCCACACCTGCTGCGTGTGGGCCTTGCTCCTGGCCACCCTATGGAAGACACAGGCACTGGAATGGGGATTGAATTTTCCAGTTCCTTTCCTGAGACAAGATAGGATTGTTTTGCTTAAAAGACATTTGTGGGAAAATTGAAATTCCCAGAATCAGAAAATGGTCCCATAGCACTGGTCATGCTGCACCCTGGCTATAGGCTCGGTGGTAGGTGCTCAGTCTCTTTAATGGTGCTTGGCCACCTGGCCACCCCACCCTAGCCAGCGTCAATGCAGCTGGGCACTTTGTAGGAGAGGCCACAGGGACTTCCCAGCCCACCCGACGGCAACTCTCTGCCCACCTAAGCCCTCCTTGCTCACCCCTGTCCCCTACCACCCTGCATGTGACCCTACGTCCTGCCTGGTTGCCACACCGAGGATCTTGGCCTGATGGTGTCCAAGCTGAGCTACCACTGTTCCACGAACATTCCCTGCTTTCTGCCAGCCAGCCACGGCTCGGCTGCTCTCTCAGTACTCAAACATGCCAAGATGTTTGTTGACTCCCCAACCATGAGCTGAGGATGCCACCGAGCCTGGATCCCTGGGACTGGCAGCCATGCCAGTGCCAACATAGCCCCCATGGCTGGTGAAAACCGATAACTCCTACCAGCACAGCTCCCAGATGGACTGTCCCCAAATAACCAGGTGTTCAACTTCATGAGGAAAATGGTGAGACCTTTTTTTCTAGAAACTCTCCATCCCAAGAACACTGCTCATTGTGGCTACCACTGCCCAGGAATCTGGTCTTTGACAGATTCAAGGCTGCTAATATGTTGTAGGTTAGAACAGTTAGCTACCCCTTGAACACAGAGGATGGCGAGATGGTGAGGTTGGGTAGATGACTCTTAGAAGTCCATCTGCCACAGGAGAGGCCGCAGAGCTTGGGCACCACTGCCTGCTGCTTTGTTGTCTGCTTGCTATCTGCACACCAGCTGTATATGAAGATGGGTGGATGTCACTCAGTCCGAACTTTATCGAGTGTTTGGAATGGGGAAGCATTATACCCCCGGACGGTCTGTCTGTCAGTTTACCATACTGTGGTGGCTTGCATATTGATATGATGCTGGAAGCTATGCCACTAGCATTTCAAAAACCAGATGGGTCATCCATGGTGGACAAGGTTTGGCAGAACTTTCAGACTAAGACAGACTAGGAAGAAGTACCTGGTGATCTACTTCCAAAAACTAGATAATGAAAGTCTTATAGATCACAATGGAACATCATCTGTCTTGCTTGCTTTGGGCACGTCATCAGGAAGGATCAATCGCTGGAGGAGGACATCTTATTTGGTGAAGTTGAGGGCCATCGAGGGTGAAGAAGACCCTAGGTGAGATGAATTGGCATAATAGCCACAACAATGGACTCAAACATGCTGGCAATCATGAGGATGATGATGGACTGGGCAATGTCTTGTTTTGACAACCATGAAGTCACCATGAGTCAGAGTCTACTCAATGGCAGCTAACAAGAAGCACCGTACTAGGCTCCTTCTGAGATACATCTCACGGAATCCTCACACAATCTTGTTTTAGTAAAGCATCACTATTATCCCATTTTGAAGATGAGGAAACTGAGGCTTCAATATGGCTGAGGTTCCACAGTTTGAAATTGGTAGAGCCTTGACATGAAGCCTGGGTATTTTCAAGGAATTTGTTTAAGCTGTACCCAACTTTAAACAAGTGGAAACATATTGTCCACCTAGAACCACTACAGAAACTTTCATTTCTCATAGTGAGAATAGTAAGAATTTGAAAATTGGATCCACAAAATTCATTTGTATAAATGGTTTAAATTGTGGAGGTAAAAATGATCAGGGTTGGTCTGGGTTGGCTTTGAGATTACAGGTCTGAAGAGAGTGCGCCAGCACCTCCCTGTGCTGAGAGCCCAGGTGGGGACGCTCAGGGCAGAGCTTCAGCCCTGGACACTAGGAAGAACTGCAAGCACTGCTGCAGCACAAGTGTGCAGCTCCCCGCTGTGATGGAGGAAGGCATCTCGATCTTGGTGACCAGCTCAGCCACGATTAGGGCTTGAGTTAGCCAGCATCACCCAACACTCACCCTCCCAGTCTTCCTGCCTTGCTCTTTCATGCTGAACTTCTTGTCTCAGGAGGACATGACAGAGGGTAGGCTGACCTGCCTGGAGCTCACCATCACGTTCTTCTGTGAAGCAGAAAGAAGCGACAGACATGGCCATCAGGGGATGGGCAAAACAGCAGGGGCAGTCATTGAACAGACACTTGACAGCACTGTGCACAAGAAATAAGAACCTTCCATGTGAGGTGTAACCGGCACCCACTGTGTGAGGGATGACAAGGCATCTACTGTGTGTGGCATAATAGGAGCCCACCGTGTGAGAGGAAGAGGGAGCCCACTGTATGTTAGGAGCAGAGCACACACTCTGTGTGAGGAACAGAGCACCCACTGTATGTGAGAAGTGGGGTGCCTACTGTGTGTGTGAGAAATGAGCGCCCACTGTGAGGAACGGGGTGCCCACTGTGTGTGTGAGGAGAGGGGCACACACTGTGTGTGAGGAACAGGGCACCCACTGTGTCTGAGGAACAGGGCACCCACTGTGTGTGAGGAATGGGCACCCACTGCATGTGAGGAACGAGCACCCACTGTGTGTGAGGAATGGGGCACCTACTGTGTGTGTGGAACGGGGCACCCACTGTATGTGAGGAACGGGGCACCCACTGTGTATGTGAGAATGGGGTGTCCATTGTGTGTGTGAGGAAAGGGGCACTGTGTGTATGCGGAACAGGGCACCCACTGTGTCTGAGGAATGGGGTGCCCCCTATGTGTAAGACAACAAAGCACCCACTATGGCCAAGGAACTGGGCACCTGTTGTGTCTGATGCCCTGGGCTTGGTGTTAGGGAGTAAAAGGATGGCAATGGTTCTAGTTAGGAAGACAAGGTGGTCCTTTGTTTCTTCACAACTCAGTGGCACCCCTCTAGAAGCCCTTCCCTCAGTAGGATATCTTCTCTCTGCCCCAGACCTTTCTCTAAAAGACACAGGAGAGTCCAGAGATATTTCCAGAAAAAATGCTCAAGTCAGAGCCTGTCCTGGCCTTAGTGCCCATAGCCTGCAGGACAAGGGCGGGGTCTGGAGGGCTGGCGTGTCTCTGTGCAGATGGCCTCGTGGGCAGGAGCAGGATGGAGTAGTGGACACCTGGGCTCTGCCCCAGACCAGCCGTCGCTGGCTTCCCTGAGTCTCTGGGCTTTGCTTTGCTGGCCCTTAAATAGAGGGTGTGGGAGAGGGAGCAGGGAGCCTTCATTCCTTCGCCCCTTCCTCTGTTCATCTGTATTAATGTCCTTCTGGGTGGTACAGGGCTGGGATCCAGGACAAGGAACAACCCAAAGTGGTTCACCTGTGGTTGTTGGTTCTGTGGGTGGGAAGGAGCTGCTGGGGGAGGAGAATAAGCTCTTGAAAGGGCCATCTCTGGGAGGCAAGTCCCAGCCAAGTTCATGGCTCCAATTAGAGGTAAGTGAGGGGAGAGCACACAGGGGCCTCTGTGGGGACGGGAGCGACAGGATGGAGTGGGGGAGGCCCATATCTTTGTTTCTAATATGTGCCTTTTGAGGGTCAGGGGCAGCGAGCAGGGTGCGGCCACAGCTGGGAGGGAAGGGCAAAAGTCGTGCAGGCATTTTGAAAACTGTCACTTTAAAATATGGGGTAACCCCACTCAGGCTTCCAGGCAGGGCTACCTCCTGTGAAGAGGAAAACAGCCAGTTTAAAAGAGAGGCAGCAAGTGACCTGCAGCAGACTGGAGACCTGGGCTGTGCTAGTGCCTTCGAAAACGAAGATGAGAGCGCCCAGCCAAAGCATCGATGTGCTTTCTCCTTAAGTTCCCACCCACATGGAACAGAGTATATACGTGTAAACATACGCATGTCACACACATGCCACACACCTGTACATGTATAGACACACACCACACATATTCACATACACGAACATACATACACATGCATGCACGTTCATATACACACTCATACCCACGCACACAGACACACGCCACATATACACACATACATACATATACACACACATAAATATACATGTACACACACCACACATATATCACACTAGCACACACACACCACACCTACACATATACTCACTATCACACACGCACACTCACACATACACATATACACACACACTCAAAAACACACACACTCATACACACAAGCACACGCTCACACACATATACATCAGCATGGTTTTACCTTGATGATTATAAGTAAAAAGCCTCCCTGTTTTCTTAGAAAAATGAAATTGCTAGACTTTTCTCACCTGTAAAGTGGAGTGGCTGACTTTGGAGGACTTGAGAAGCCCAGTGCCTAACCCAGAGTCTCCCCAGGATAAACTGGCCGTGAGTGGGGTCAAACAATTAAATTTCATGAGCTAAGTCACACTGAAATCACCTGCGTGGCTTTTAAATCCAAGTAGTTCGTGATTTCTTTTTTTTTTTTTTAATATCTGCCAAACAGAACAATGAGACCCTTTTAAATCCCCCAGCGAGCAACTATTAAAACCACAATTTACAACTGTGCATATCATCCAACGTGTTAACCAGGTGTTCCAGGGTTGTTGTTTGAAATTCTACCTTGGTTTAAATCAAATGAAGAAAAGCCAAAAGTCCAATTAAAATGCCATGTTGCCTCTTTGTCGTGGGTAGGTGAAAGACACTCGTTATAGATTTAATGGCAGGGTTCTCATAAAATGGCAGGCCATCCTTGTTTCTTCCTCGTTTCTTGTTTCTTGCTTAACTTCTCCCAGTTTACTGGCATTTCCTGTTCCTAACTGAAGAGAAAACTAGATTAAATCTAGGAATTTCTGGCTTAATTTTAGTAGCATCCTGGACACTCTAGCTGAATTTGACAATTGAGTGTTGTCATGGGATATTAAAATCGTGCAGTGGGGCCATTTAAGCGATTATTTCATAGGCTGTCCCTTAATCAGTTCCGTGCCTCTGCCGGGCCCTCTCTGCCAACATGTGTCCATTGCATTTAATAGTTCAGTGACAACAAATTTATGTTGCTAAGCTCCAAAAAGTAAACCCAACCCAAATACCTCCCCAAACGGCCTTTGCAGACATTGACCAAGGTAAGATGGAATTCAGTTGTCTTCACGTGGCTGTAATTACTTCCAGACCTAAGCTGCCTGCCTTTGTCTTTGGCCATTTTCCGATCCCATCTTTACCCTGAAATACTGGTGTTCCTTTGCCTTTACACCTTTGTACTTAGATCTTACTGCCATCTGCCCCTCCTGTTGTCGAACCTTCTGCAGACCCTAGTATTCCTCTCTTGTGGTCCAAGTCCGCCCCTCTTCCCACTTCAGAGTCTGCTTTCTTGTTAAGCAGATTCACTTGGTTCCCTTGGACCACCTTCCTTTGCCAGCGGATGAAAATGAGACAAAAGCATTTCTACAGCCTTAGCTGCACTGTAACAAATGGGATAATCTGATAAATCAGATAATTTTCTTTTCTCAGAATTCGTGAAACTAAAAAAAAAAAAAAGTGTCAGTTTCAGCACATCTGTTCTCCTTTACGCCTTATTTAAGAAAATAATTCTTGCCAGATTTTTACCCACCCATAATAATTACACCATTTTTACAGATGTGGTTTTTAACAGCTTCATTTTGGCCCCAAATCTTTTACACAATTTGCAATGAATTTGCTTCTTGGCTTGTACTTCATTACGTTTTTGCAATAAAGAGGCGGAGGTAAAGGAATGTGTTTCCAGACCTACACCTTTTGTGAACATTGTTATACCCATGCTGCTGAAGCAGAAACGATCACTCTCATCATTACCACGATTATTATTATTATCATTAGCTGTCGAAAGACACCTACAAGTTTTGCACTTGAGCGTTTCATTTGGCAGTCAACCTACGCTGTTTGTCTCTAAATTGTCTGCTCCGTTTTTGAGCCCCAGCCCAGCGCGGCTGCTCCTGAAAGTCCCCTGACACAGGTGACAAAGGCAGGCATTCCCGGGAGATGGCGTCACTGTGTGGTGCCCATGGCATCAAGAAGCATGGGGGCTACAGGGGACCTGGACCTAGTTCCCAGACAGAGAGAACTCGAAGAAGGTGGTTAAGTGCTCAAAGTGCCAGAGGCACTATGTACACAGTGGATCAAGCAGAAAACACAGTGCAAGGCAGACTCGTTAGCTGCCGTTGAGTCGGCCCTCAGCTCATGGCAACCCCACATACAACTGGATGAAATGCTGCCCAGCCCTGCACTATCCCCATGATCCATTATGGATCAGGCTGGCATGACACATACAGTTTTCCTGGGCTGATTTTTGGAAGTAGATTGCCAGACCTTTCTTCCTAGTCCAACTTAGTCTGGCAGCTCTGCTGAAAGCTGTTCAGCATCATAGCAACACGCATGTCTCCACTGACAGGTGGGCGACGGCTGCGCATGAGGTACACTGGCCGGGCATTGAACCTGGGTCTCCAGCCTGGAAGGTGAGACTTGTACCACTGAACCACCACTGCCCCCTCAAAGCAGGCTACGGACTAATGGAAGCAGGTGCAGTAAGTGGCTGCAAGGAGAGTTCCAAGGAGACCGTGAAAGAGGCTGCATCGATGGTATGGGGTGTCAACCACAACCATTGTTACAGAGAACTGACAACAGACCTGGTGGACATAACAAGGTACTTGTCAGTGGGTGGGCTCATTGAGTGTTCATGGTAAACTTTGGTGGCAAGTGTTATCTCCCACCATGTAGCTGGGGAAACTGAGGCTCAGCAAGTTCAACTGTTGTGTGAAGCTCATGTGGCTTGTTGGTGCCATGCTGTGGCTGCCCTGAGGCTCAGGCAGTACTCCCAGACTTCCCTTGGTGCTGTAGACATTAGAACTGCAGTTGCCACCAGTTCTTGTGCAGGCCACACTGGGCGGTGCCAGTTCCCAACTGAAGAGTCCTCCCTGGACAGCCTGAGCAAGGTCCTCAGCTTGCCTGGGAGCCACTTGAAGACAAAGACCTTGGAGAATCAGGGAACGGCTATCCTGTGGTAAACTACAGTCAAATTGCATCATCCAGACTATCGTGGTCACATTTTCCAATATGTCATGGTGGATGTTGGCACTAGACTATTGAATGCTCTCCCCAATGTGTCTACAAATCCATAGGGCCTGATGGTCCCAGAACGGCTCAGCATTCTTGCTTCCATTGAGTTTGTTCTGTACCACGTTGACACAGATACAACAATTATTTATTTTCTTTAATTTTCACTAAAAATATAACAACAACAAAAAAACCAACCTGCTCACGGTCGAAATACGTGGAGCCAGCCTTGTCGAACTGAGATAGACCACACCAAGAGGGAAACAACCTGGAAGTGAATATTAGACTTCCTAAAATATTTCTAGACCCTTTCCATGACTCAGAATCTGGGCTTCCAAGCTGTTGTTTGACCCTCCACTCTTGCCTCTTTTTTTTTTTTCTGCCCCTTCCATTTCTTCTCAGCCCCCTCTCTTCCAGGTCCAAGGGCCAAATCCCTCCATGTTGTCACACCAGTCAACGCTCCCTTCATTGGCCCCAGGATCCCCTGGGTGGCAACTTAGAAGTCAAGTTTGTAATCCAAGTATGTCATCTCTAGACATGGTCTAGGCTAGTGTTGGCATTTATTTAAGGTACAAAATAATTCTGCAATACATATGAATAAAAAATGCAAAGTTCCAGCAAGGCCTTTACTGGAATGTAGACAAGATGTGCAGGAAGATGAATGTTCACTGGGCGTCTTGGGGAAGAGAAGACCCTCTGCAGGATGCTTCTCAGACCTCTGCTGCTGTTCTCCTTGGTCCGCTGCAGACACCTGGGATAGGCCCTCGGCTAGGCAGCCGGTATCTCCAAGAAGCAAACGGTTTAGTTTTTCTTCTCCAGCATCTGCTTATAGTAGGTGTCCACAAATATACTTGGTATGGTTGAGGATCTCAGAGCCAACAGACAGCTGAAGAAGACAACCTTGGAGATGGCCCAGTTAACTCAACCCTTGACCCCAGAGAGCAGTTGGAAGAAGAGAGTTGGTGGCCTGTGAAGAAAACACATTCAGAGGCCCTAGCTTTTGGGAGGAAAGGAAGCTCTCTTAATCTCCTAAGGCTGCCATAACACATGCCACAAGGAGGTGGCTTTAAAAGCTCTCTTAACCTCCAACCTCCTAGGCCTACAGAATACACACACCACAGGGAGGTGGCTTTAAAAGCAGGGATGCTGTCTCAGCATTTTGGAGGCTGGAAGTCCAAATCACAGCATTGGCTCTGGGGGAGGATCCTTCCTTGTCAGTAGCCTGGATGTTCTTTGGCATTCATTGACTTGTAGATGGCTCCTCACATGGTCTCTTCCCGTGTGTGTGTCTGTGTCTATGCTGCTGTTTTTATAGGACACCACTCAGAAAGGATTAGGTTTAGGAACCACCCTACTCCAATGTGACCTCACTAACATAACAAAAGAAACCCCTTTTTCCATGCAGGGTCATATTCACAGGTACAGGGGTAGAACTTCAACATAACTTATTGGGAGACACAATTCAATCCGTAACAGAAGCCTGCAGGAGGGGGCCCCAAATTAGGCCTGTGGCTCAGACTATAGGTGCGGAACATAGATACCCAAAGGCTGGGAGGGAGTGCAGGGGTCTTTGTCAGCATCAGGTTGGCAGGCCTGGCCTCTCCCAGGTCCCATGATTCCCAGAATCAGCCCTGAGACTGCTCACATTCCAGCACCCCATCTTGTGTATCCCCACCCCTGAGCCTCTCGCCTGTCCCCCACTCTCCAGCCCAGCCCTGCTCTAGTCTATAAGAATTATTATCCCCTGTTCACAGACAAGAAAATGGAACAGTGAAGATAACTGGCTTTCCAAAGGTCACCTAACTTGCAAACAGTGAGGCCTAAATTCAGCCCCAGGCAGTCTAATGCCAAAGCACTCCCCCTCACCAAAAAAAAAGAAAGAAAGAAAAAAGCTATTAATGGCTCTGATCTGATCTGGTCAAAGGGAACATTTTGGTGGTCAGAACAGTCCCTGCTTTCAGAGCCTCTTGCCTTTACAGACAGCCAACACCCACTCCCAGGGTGACCAAGAGGTGTTCCCTGGTTGACCCATCCAAGCCTCGGACCCTGGACTATCTCAGTTTGGGATGGATGGAGACCTCCCGTTGCTCAGCCTGTGCCCAGCAATCAGGCGTGCATTCCCTCCTGTCCACCACATGCAAGGTGGGGAGAGGAAGGTGCGTGTCAGTGTGCGAGTCATTGCACATCCTTCTTACATCACCCCGGTGATGACCTCGGGGTCCTGGAGTGGTCGTGGACCTCTTGTTCACGCTGTCTTCTGGGGCTTGGTCGAGAAGGAGAATCCAACTGGCAATAAAAAGAACACCTACAGAGTAAAGAGGAGCATTTCTTCCTGGGCTTGCTGAGGATCCAGAGTTGCAGAGAGAGGAGCCCCCTGGTCAGTGGCTCTGAGGGCACCAGGCCCAGCTAAGCACCCTCCTGCCCTATACCCTCATCCCCACAGCCCCCTGCTTCAGGCTTAATGCTGAGTGGCCTCCAGAAGCTTCCGTTGGTAGCGCATGGAGCTCTGCTTTGTTTTCCTGTTGGGTGTTAAGTGCTCACTGCTAACCAAAAGATTAGTGCTTCAACCTACCCAGCAGCTCTGCCAGAGAAAGACCTGGCAATCTGCTTCCGTAAAGATTACAGCTTAAGAAACCCTACAAGTTGCAAATCGCCTGAAAAGCACCCAACAACAACAGCCAAGCCACCAGCCTCAGCTTACTGGGAGAACGTTATGAGCCCAAGTGGACTGTTGCCCCATTTTCCTGTGGTACAGGAGCGCTCAGAGGGCCCAGGCCCACCGTGGGGGGCCGAAGGTCCGCAGGAGTTGATGGTGCCCCAGGCCCCCAAACGGCCGACCTGCTGACCCATCCTCTGCAGCCCAGTCCTCACACACAACAGGATAGAATTGCCAGGGAGTCCTCAGCCTGGGGGCTCACGCAAGGGCTCAGGGTCCCCAGGTTCATTAGTGGCATCAGGCCACGTGGGCCGCGGGGCACCCGGAGTGGCAGAGGCAGCCTCCGTGGGCGGAGAGGGCTCCTCCGTAATAAATTTAGATGATATTCAGAGCGCCTGGCTGCTTAATTCACTCAGTGGCCTTGGTGCGAGGCGGGGGAGCAGAGGGACCCGAGTAAATCTCGTTGACTTGGTGTCAAAGTCGCCTCAACGACAGCCCGGCCAGCCCCGGGCCCTGGCCCTTCCTGCCCCCACCCAGTGCCCCGCCACCGCCCCCGAGAAGGCCCAACAAGGCGCGCAGGAGCCGGGCTGGCAGCGGCGGGCCTGTGCTGGGTGGTCTGGGGACTTCTCCCGCTTCCGAGCTCATTTGCCTGCAAACGCCTTCACCTTGTCAGGGCCAGTAATTATCCAGTCGGTGCTGCTCAGAGCTGCCATTCCTTAAGATTGGATTAGATTGAAGAGGCTGCGGCTGGGCTCCTCCGCTCGGCCCCTCAGTCAGTTAGCGCGTTCACTGGGGGCCCGCGAGGCCTACAGCGGAGCTGCACCGGCTTCCCCCCCGCTTCCTTATTACGGAGCTTAATAACAGCAGGCAGTGTATTAATATGGAAGAGATCAAGAGATTATTGATTAGAGCCACTTGTCTAATACCTCCTGTCTGTCATGTAGTTCAGCAGGCCCTTTCATGATTTTTTGTGTCAGTCCATTTAAATATTCATGACCGGGTTGCTTTGTACCGCCACGACTGAATTTCTAATTAATCTGTCAAAAGAAATACAATATGCCTGGAAGCCTTATTATTATAAGGGTCAGCTGAAACAGAGATGGCCTGGCGAGGCCTAAGGGGTAATTAATTATAACAATGCAGTGTTTACCTTGGTTGGTACCTGCCGCCTAAATGAGCGCTAAATTAGACTCCAACCACTCCAGTCTGCGTTTGAAGCCTCCTGATATGCCAGCCTAGATCACCGTGATGGGAGGAGAGCGAGGGAGCCGCGGCTGTGTAACAACATAATCAGCAATTATAGCTCCGAAATGGGGAGAAGGGGGAATTTTATCTCATTAGAAAAGCCCAAGTAGAAAGTTTTTTTTTCTGTCACCAGCTCTTTTCTTTAGAATTCAAATGATTCCACTCTAAAGGTGAGGGATCTCAAATGTAATTCCAGTGCAGAGAGCCGGCCTAATTAGTGGTATACTTTGGCTAAAATATGAATGACATTTGCTCCGGCTTGCCGCGGCCTATTAATAGAGGGTGTCAGAATGAAACATTAAGTGTATCATTCTTCTGTCAATTTATTTCTGTCATTATTGTTTCTTTATTTCCTCTGCCACATTATGGTCACTAATTTCTTCTCACTTTTATGAGATTCTTAATGTGGGCCTTTAATGAACTCCAAAAACTCAACCACAACTCTGAAATTAAAACACTAGGCTGCTGTCAGGGTGGTGAGACAGGGTGAAACTTGAACGGTATCGTCTTCTGTCAATTTATTTCTGTCATGATTTTTCTTTATATCCTGCCACATTATGCCCACTAGTTTAATTCCATTTTTATGTGACTTGTTAATGTGAATTTTAGGTGGCTTTTAATCACCTCCAAATTTGTAGAATATCACAATAAATCATAACTGTAGCCCTCTTATGACAATTTATTTCTGTCATTATTTTTTATTTCTCCTTCCTTATTACAACTCCAAGTTTCATCTCCTCCTCTGTGACCTTTACATTGTTGCATTTTAAAAGGAAGCACAGAGAAAGTTTGCTCTTTTGCAGTAACTAAAAAAGGGAAGCCATTTTATGGGCTCTTGTTCTCCTCATCCCAAGCCTTACAGGTATGTGTCTACTGAGACCTCTCCCTCCGGCCGGCAGATGAGTGGATGTTCACTGAGAATTTCAAAAGGGAAGGGGTTGCTGAGGGGAAAAAAAAATAAAATAAAATAAAAACAAAAGCAGGTATTGCTTAGAAATGGAGAGAGGCAAAGACAATGGATTGAGTTCTGAAAAAAAAAAAAAAAATGCTCGTTTAATTCCCATAATGCAAAGGGTCTGGTGACAGCAACTTTTGGAAGAGAAAAATCAAACAAATGCGCTTGCACTTGGCTACTGGTTTTAGTCTCTCAGGTTCATCTTTTGAAGCTGGGGTTGGCAAACTATGGCCCCTGGGCCAAGTCTGGGCCACCGTCTCCTGTTTTTTGTACGATCCCATGAGCGCAGAACGGGTTTTACGTCTTGAAACGGTTGAAAAACAAAGCAAACGAAGAGTAATATTTTGTAAGGTGCAAATTATATGAAATTCAAATTTAATCATCCACGAATAAAGCTTTATTGGACACAGCCGTAACCATTCAGTTATGCGTTGTCGGAGGCTGCTTTCCTTCCACAACAGCCGAGCTGAAGGGTTTCCGCAGAGACTGTATAGACCACAAAGCCTGAACGTTTACTATCTGACCCTTCACAGATAAAGTTTGTCAGTGCTGTGTAAAACATAAGAAATTAAAAAAAATTTTTTTTAAAGATAAGAAATTAGTTAGCAGCGGTTACTGTTTCTTCTGATGGGCTTGGACAGAGATTTGGGGCACAGCATTGGGAGGAGTTTACAGACATTTGCAAACTGGAACATCGCCGAAAGTAGCTAAGGTGCCTGACCTCCTAGCCCACACTCTGAGCCTGCGCTCTGAGTCAGTGGACCCATATTTGGGGAAGGGCTTTCATCCATTCACTGCTTCAAAAAGGATTGGCTCTGTTTCAACTCTGCGACATGGATTGTGCCAGCCCCTGAGAAATGGAGGAGCCCTGGTGGCGCAGTGGTTAAAGCACTGGGCTGCTAACTGAAAGGTCAGAAGTGTGAACCCACCAGCCACTCTGAGGGAGAGAGACGAGGCAGTCTACTTCCTTAAAGATTTCAGCCTCGGAAACCTCACGAGGCAGTTGTAGTCTGTCCTATAAGGTCACTAGGTTTTTTTTTTTTTTTTTTTCCTTTAGAAATGGAGGTCTTTAAGACCTGACGCATGTTCTCGCTAATAAAGTTCTCCCCACTGCAAGGGGGCACAAACTAAAATCCTATGAATGGAGGAAGACCTCGGGACACCTCTTCTTAAGATGAGTTAAAATGAGCAGGTGGGCAGGGAGCAAGGGTCACCATAGCCTAAAACAGACACACAATTTAACTTCATGAACTTATGGAGCCAGGCATTACTGAATTTTTATGAAAATAACGTGCACCACCTACGTTTATTTGACAACCTCACTCTGCTTCTGTGAGGTATTTTCGTAAGTGGTGCTATGCCAATTTTTTCAAAAGTCGCTGTAAAAAAATTAGCATCGCATGCTTGTGAAAATACCTCCCTGGGGGAGGAGGGTGTGGCTGGCAAACAAATGTAGATGGGCATAAAAATATGGTACCCGTGTCAGCAAAAGTTTGCAATGCATCACTTGAAAGATGTCCTGCCTTCCAGAAACTCTCATTCTCACCTTGTATTGCAGAGACCCCTGCCTGTGGCCCTTTCTGCATTGTTTTCAAATGTCATTTTACCTGCAGGAATAGGAGACACTAAATTTAAAATGTGACTCAAATACCTACCTACCCTCTCAAGCAATGGAACCCAAGGCTTTCTAGGCTCATCATCTGCCAGTGACATTCCTACCAACAAACGTTAATGGCTCCCATTGCCTGAAAGGTGAGTTTCCCACTCCCGTGCCCAACAGGAGCCACCGCAGGCTGACCCCACAGGACTTTTGGATGTGAATCCCATTCTCACCCCTGGAGGAAGCTTCAGGCTGCTGAACACAACACATAGAGACTCTTCTCTACATGATAGGTCATGATCTCCTTCTCCTTAGATAGCAATCTCTCAAGAGCACCCCTCTTCCTCCATGACACTGTCCCTGACATTCCAGACACCTGCAGCTCACTCACCTGGAAACTCATTGCCAGCCACTTAGAACACAGCCTCACTGCTCAGCTGCCTGTGTTATACTTGCCCTCCCTTCATCATGGGTTCTGCTCTCTCACTTACCCATACTCTCTCTCTGTGATGGTAATTGTATTTATTTTACAGTGACTCCTCTGTCCCTGATAATAAAATACATTCCCTTGTTGGAAAATATAGGAAATCATCAAGAAAGAAATAATAAGCACCTGTAATCCTACCATCTAGAGAGGCATACTATTTATTAATTCCTTTCTCTCCTTCCACATTTTTTTCCAACCATAAGTGAAGTCTACTGGACAATATTTTTTATTCTGAATTATGACCTTACCATTGTATTGGACACTTTTTCCTGCATTAAAAATTTCCACCAATAATGTGCTTTTTTTAAAGGCTGTATATAACCCTTTGGGAACCCTGGTGGCGTAGTGGTTAAGTGCTACAGCTGCTAGCCCAAGAGTCAGCAGTTCAAATCCTCCAGGCGCTCCTTGGAAACTCTACAGGGCAGTTCTACTCTGTCCTATAGGGTAGCTATGAGTCGGAATCGACTCAATGGCACTGGGTTTGGTTTGGTTTGGTTTGGTTTGGTTTTTTATATAACCCTTTAACGATAAAAACACTCAACAACTAGGAATAAAAGGGAATTTCCTCAAGCTAATAAAGGACATCTATGAAAAACCCACTGCTCAGATCACACTTAATGGCCAAAGACTGAAAGCTTCCAGCTAAGGTTAGGAACAAGACAAGGATGTCCTCTCTTGCATTTCTATCCAACATTGTACTGGAGGTTCTCACCAGGGCAACTGAGCAAGAAAAATAAATAAAAGGCATGCTGATTGGAAAGGAAGAAGTAAAGCTCTTTCTATCTGCAGATGAACCCAGAGAACTGTAGATAGAAAATCCTAAGGATTTCACACACACACACACACACACACACACACACACAACCTGTTAGTTTAGCAAAGTTACACAGTACAAAATATTTTTTTAAAAAATCAATTGTATATCTATACACTAGTAATAAACAATCTGAAAAATGATATTAAGAAAACAATTCCATTTACAATAGCATCAAAAAGAATGAAATAGGAATAAATTTAGCAAAAGTAGTTCAAGACTTGTACGTTTGAAACTGTAGAATTTCATCGAAAGGAATTATAGAAGACTTAAATAAACAGAAAACCATCCCACGTTCATGGATTTGAAAACTTACTGTTATTAAGATAGAAATACTCTCCAGGTTGATCTATGAATTCAGTGCAATCCACATAAGAATTCTGTCTTCTTTGCAGAAATTCGCACGCTGATCCTAAAACTCATAAGGAAATGCAAGAAACTCAGAATAGCCAAAACAACATCAGAAAAAAGAAGAACAAAGTTGGAGGACTCACACTGTCCAATTTCAAGACTTACCACAAAATTATAGTAATCAAGACAATGTGCTCCTTGTACAAAGCAGACACATAAATTAATGGATTAGAATCAATAGTCCAGAAATAAGCCCTTACCTCTATACTCAACTGATTTCCTACAAGAGTGCTAAGACATTGCAGTGGGGCAAAGAACAGTCTTTTTAACGAGTTTTGCTGTGATGACTGGATCTCCACGTGCAGAAGAATGAAGCTGGGCCCCCACCTTAGGCCACATACCAAAATTAACTCAAATGGATCAAAGACCTAAAGGTAAAACTAAAGCTGTAAAACTCTTAGAAGAAAACCTAGGCGTAATCTTTGTGAACTTGGATTAGGCAATGATTTCTTAGATATGACAACAAAAGCGTAAGCAACTAATGAAAAAATAAATAACTAAAGTTGACTCCATTAAAATTAAAAAAAAAGAAACTGTTTTGCTTTAAACGATGTTATCAAGAAAATGAAAAGACAACCTACAGAATGGGGGGAAATATTTGCAAATCATATATCTGAAGGGCCTAATATCCAGAATAAAAAGAGTTCTTACAACCCAGGAATAAAAATACAAATAAGTAGCCCAACGGGGCAAAGGATTTGAACAGATATTTTTCCAAAGAAAATACACAAATGGTCACATGAAAAGGCATTGAGCATCATTAGTCATTAAAAACCCATTGCCATTGTGTGGACTGCAACTCATAGTGACCTTATAGGACAGAGTAAAACTGTCCCATAGGGTTTCCAAGGAGATACTTGTGGATTTAAACTGCTGACCTTTTGGTTAGTAACCACAGCTCTTAACTCCTGCGCCACCAAGGCTCCTAGGGAAATGCAAATCTAAACCACAATGAGATACCACTTCACACCAAGTAGGAGATTGTAATAAAAAGACTGACAATAACAAGCATTATCCAGGAAGTGGAGGGGTCGAAACCCTCATACATTGCTGCTTGGAATGAAAAGTGGTGTAGCCACTTTGAAAAAACAATTTGGAATTTTCTCAAAATGTTAAACGTAGAGTTAGCACATGACCCAGCTGCTCCATCCCTGAGTTCATGCCCAAGAGACCTGAAGACACTTGTTCACACAAAAACTTCTACACTTCTGTTCATAGCAGAATTATTCATAATAGCTGTAGGTGGACAACCCAGATGTCCATCAAGTGAAGAACCGATAAAGAAAATGTGATATAGCTATAAACTGGAATATTACTAAGCCATAAAAAGGAATGAAGTACTGATACTTGCTACAACATATATAAACCTCAAAAACATTTTGCTAAGTGAGAGAAGCCAAACAGAAGAGGCCACATATTACGTGATTTCATTTACATGAAATGTCCAGAATAGGCAAATCCATAGAGACAGAAAGCGGATCAGTGGCTGCTTAGGCCAGGGGAACAGCATGACAGGGCAGTGATAGCTAAAGGTGCCGGGCTTTGTCTGGGATGATGAAAATGCTCTGCAATGATGTAGTGATGGCGTTTGCACAAGCTTGTGAATATACTAAAAAAAGTTTTTAAATTACTGAATTGTACACTTTAAAAGGGTAAATTGTATGGCGTGTGAATTATGTCTCAAAAAGGGATGTATAATCATCCTGAGACCAGAAGAACTAGATGGTGCCCCACTACAACTGATGACTGCCCTGACAGGGAACACAACAGAGAACCCCTGAGGGAGCAAGACAGCAGTGGGATGCAGACCCCAAATTCTCATAAAAAGACCAGACTTAATGGTCTGACTGAGACTGGAAGGACGCCGGTGGTCATGGCCCCCAGACCTTCTGTTGGCCCAGGACAGGAACCATTCCCGAAGCCAACTCTTCAGACGTGGACTCGACTGGACAATGGGTTGGAGAGGGATGCTGGTGAGGAGTGAGCTTCTGGGATCAGGTGGACACTTGAGGCTATGTTGGCATCTCCTGCCTGGAGGGGAGATGAGAGGGTGGAGGGTGTTAAAAGCTGGCGAAACGGACACAAAAAGAGAGAGTGGAGGGAGGAAGCGGGCTGTCTCGTTAGGTGGAGAGTAATTGGAAGTGTGTAACAAGGTGTATATGGGTTTTTGAGTGAGACCGACTTGATTTGTAAACTTTCACTTAAAGCACAATAAAAATTATTTTTTTAAAAGGGATGTATATAACTATAGAACAAGAATTATGTTGATTTTTCTCCAATTATTGGGCACCATCATGGGTGTCTTTAACCTTGTACAACCCACAAGTGAAGAGTCTCTCCTCACCCCACCCCCTTAGCCTCCATACAGCAGTGTCCCCAAGGAGACCACCCCACCTCAGGGGATCCTTGGGTCTCAGAGGACCCCCATCCAGTTGTGGGTCTCTGCTCCTCTGAGTGGTTACCCCACCTGTCTTCCAGCAGCCCCCCACACAAGCACACACCCACACACACACACATATACAATATGTGTGTATACTTTTATAAAAAAAGGTACAGTGAAAACTGTGAGAGACAGAAGTCGACGGGACTGCCTTGGTTTTCCCAGTCGCACAAGTTTTCTGCCTTTGACGGGGTGCAATATAACTACTTTTTTATCTCTCATTTTAGTGGAAAATATTTGAGTTTTCCTTCTCTGATAGGTTTCTGCCTTACACAGGTTCTGGCCTTTGCACATTTTACTTTTATTTTTGATAATAGCAAATTGGGGAATATTCCCCAAACATTATTATGAAAATTTCCAAACACACAGAAATGCTGAAAAAATAATGCAATGAATGTCCCTGTCCCTTCTACCGAGAATGAACTATCGTAATGTTTTGCCATATTTGCTGTGTTTCTATATTATTTTTATACAGATTTTTTTGTACTATTTGAAAGTTACAGGCATCATGGCTCAACTTATAAATACTTCACCTTGCCTCTCCTAAGAAATAAGAAATGTATTCATCTATATGAGCACAGTACATTATCATACACAAAAATATAATTAATTTATAATATTATCTGATATCCCATCCAAAATCAAAATTTCCTAATTATTCAAAGAACTTATTTTATCAGATGATCCGGCTTAGATCCACATTTGCTTTTGGTTGCTATTTTTGGTTTTGGGTTATATCACGCTAGTCTCCTTTAGCCTAAAAAAATCCTCCTTACTTTTGTTCTGTGACAATGTCTTTACGAAGAGCCAAGATTAGCTTGTGAGGTGTCCCACATTCTGGACTCATTATTTATTCTCTCGTGGTTTCTTTTAACTCTATTTTCTGGCTCTGTTTTACCTCTAAACTGGAAGTTATGTCTAGAGTCATGATTAGAATCAGGTTATAATTTAATGGTTTTAAAATATGAGATTACTATAGATTTACTGAGGAAAATTTGGAAAGTAAAGTAGAAAGATTTTAAAAATCAGCCACATTTACTCTCCTCCCTCGAATGTTCATTTTCCATATTTCCTGAAGTCTTTTTTGAACACTCCGTCAGCCATTCATTCACTCATCCACTCATTCACTAAATACAGTTTATTTATTTTGTATTCTATTCGTTGAATGCCCTGTTTAAGTGATTGCACTCAGGATAGATACACACATTTTAATTATGCTTTTTCCACTACATATTTTATCATAAGAATCATCTCTGTGTATTAAATACAGTGTATTGCAGTACATTGTACACATTGTATTACATTATAGCACCATGTGTGCATTGTATTAAATACAGTACGAAGAAATCTGTAGACTGTGTTATCACATAGTCTGTAAATTTCATTGTGTTTAATTTATATATTTTAACCAATTTTTCTTCATAAATTAAAAAAAGCACCACAACTAGTGAAAAAACATAAAGATGTAGAAAGGAAAAACTGGTATCTGTTTTCCATTTCCTTAGCCCCTCCAGGTTGGCCAGTGCCAACCAGCCCTGGCCAGGCTTCCACGCATTCGTGGCTTTGAGCAGCTACAGAAACGAGATCCAGCGGGCAGCCATACCCTAGTTTACTCTTGCTTTGCTGTCCACGGTTAGGCTACATAAAAAGGGAAAGCCTTGCATTGTAGTGAACTATGAGAAAGCAGGTATTTCCCTCCTTTCCCTGGGGCTCCTGCTTCCCAGCTGGGAACTGGGCGTGGTCCTCCACCTATGTCCTGCTTGGTCCCCACTTTCTCCAGAGTTGTCCTTAAAGTGCAGAGTAGGGACAGTGGGGGTTCAAGGTCGGCTGAAGGACCTGGGCTCTGCTCTTCCAGTCCTGTATTACCCAAAACTCATTGCCTTCAAGTCCATTCCAACTCATAGGGACCCTAGAAGACAGAGTAGAACTGCCCCCATAGAGTTTCCAGGGAGCGCCTGTTGGATCTGAACTGCCGGCCTTTTGGTTAGCATCTGTAGCAATTAACCACTATGCCACCAGGGTTTCCAGTCCTGTATTAAAAAGTCCTGTATTAGGCACCAAATAAAGCTCTCAATACTCAGAACCAGCAAGGGACAGCACTTACACCGCAGTGTATACAGTGTAGTACAATACATTGTATTTCATACATAGAGATAGTTCTTAGAATAAAATGTGTAGTGAAAAAAGCAGAATTAAATGTGTTTATATAAACTGAGTGCAATTACTGAAACAGGGCATTCAACAAATAAAACAGCTGGGGGTCCCGGTAAGCGCCCCTCCATGCACAAACCGTCCTCATGGACTGCCCAAGGAATGTAGCCCAAAAGGGATTCAGGGTACTCCCCAAGATGCCCCCGACCCCAGCATCTCCTCCTCAGGCTGAGTGTCCTGGTTTCTCCTCGCCACAACCACATGCATTGTGTGGCCATTGTGGAGAAATTCTGCCTCCTGGGGTATACCCACAAGTGACCGCGGCTAAAACTCAAACCCTGCTTGCCTCTTAGACTCATAGCAACATTGTAGCATCTTAACTCACATTTGTTGCCCAAACGCCGAATAGAATCTTTGGGAACAAACTGCTTTTTAGTTGCTCGGAATGAGAAGTTGTTATTCATCTGAACACATATATTTTCTTCAAACATAGCTTTATAATTTTTCTGATTATAAAAGTAATATATGCTCATGATTAAACAGTTCAGAGATATGCAGAAACCCATTGCTAATTTTTGGTGTATGTAATTACAGCGTTGATGCATTTTTGGGTGTGTGTGTGTGTGTGTATACAAATGCACGATGATGGGAACCAGGGTGATATTAACTATAAATCTACATAATTGTTATTTCAATGGCTACAAAGCATTTTATTTTGGATATTTCATGATTTCCCTAACTGGTTCTCTACTGTGTAAAGTTTCAGTTGCTTAAAATATTTTTGTTTTGTAAATGACTTAGAGAAAATTACCTTTGTATTTGTTTCCTTATTCTCCTTATGCTGGTCATTGGAAACCGAAATGAAGAGTATGCACATATGAGATGAGGGTTGGTAACACAGTGCTATGATTTTCTTTAGAAAATTTGTGCAAATATCTCTCTCCCTGACAGTTTGAGGGTGTCCATTCCCTCATATCATTGTCAATATTGCGTATTATTTCATTTTTGGATTTTTTTTGCATATAATTTTTTTCATTTTTTCTTATTTTTATATTTTTGCTTTTCTAATAAGCAAAAATGATACCTCAGGTGTATGTTAGCTTTCTGATCATGAGTGAGCCTTAACATTTCTTTATTTACTTATTTCCTTTTTAATTTATTTTACCGTTTTTGTACTGAAGGGTTAAACTTTTCTACTTGGTTTGAGGAAAACCTCTGTATTAAGGCTAGAAATTTTTTCTCAGTCTGAGCTCTGTGTGATACACCTTTCCTAGTTTCTCACACATCTTTTCATTTTCCTTATAGATTTTGCTTTTTGATGTTTCTCTTAGTTTTTGTTTGCTTGTCATATATAAGTTTTTTTTTTTTTCCTAGCTAAATCTCTCCATCTTTTTTCTTATCATTTCACCCTCTGATTTAAGCTTAGAAGCCCTTCCCCTTCTTAAGATCATTAATTTATTTCTTCAAGTTCTTTGGGGGCCTTATTTTTTACATTAAGGCTGTAATACATCTGGATTTAATTTTGGTACATGTTAAGAGGAATAGGATGCTGCTAGTCCACAGGGTGCCTTGTGCAAATAATAAGTAAAAGGTGTTCCTTTCTCAAGAAAAAAAAAAAAGGCTAGATTAATATTTCTTTCTCAACAATAATAATCAGCATGAATTAAATTTGTTACAAAATAAATTGCTAAGAGAAAATGAATATTACTAATTACCTAGTGATTCATGACATACTAAAGGTGTTCGTGGTTTCCACTGGGATCTCAGCAATATTCTGGTATATTGAACAAATAGCAGAGGACATAAACTACAACAGGAAGTGGTCACATTCTTAGCCAGGACATGAATGCCAATAAATTTGTTATTGTTTGTTTGTTTTAAGTTTTAGTTTATTATTATTATTAAGATACCCACAGATTAGCACATCAGTAGACAAGGCACTCATATAGAGACCCTGGCCCTGGTGCTATTAGACTGTAAAAAATCTTTCAATTTTTAAACTTGATCTTCTTCCCAAAGTATTAAGTACATCAACCATGACAGAGCAAGGCACCTGACTTTCATTCACCTAAAATTGTCATACTATGCTAACTTTTGTTGGAACAAGACTCTTTACTGCCCCCTGCCTGAAAGTTCTCAAATACATACACACAAAGCAGCCATCTTTGGAGCTCAGAAATCGTCATAAAAACCCATTGCCCACAAGCCTGTTCTGACTCATAGCGACCCTATAGGACAGGGTAGGGCTGCCCCATAGGGTTTCTAAGGTTGTAATCTTTATAGAAGCAGACTGCCAGATCTTTCTTTCTCCAAGTCATAATACAGATGTGAAAAGCCTTCCAAATAACGCAGTGATCGTTACGTAAACGGCAACTTCTTAGTTGGGGCACTCCTCCTTGTGAAGTATGGCACCCCAGTGGTGCTGAGTGTCCCCCCAAATGTCTGCTTGAGGGCCCCATCACCATTTCCTGAACAGTTTATTGTGCGCATTGATTGGAATGTCTTCTACCAAACACCAAATCACCACGCCTACTCAGGTGCAGTGAGCTGCTCCTCTCTACCCAGGTTGTCTTTTTAGAAATTTTCTGGCTATTTGCATGTTTATCTTTACATTGAACACAGAATTTGTTTTATCCATTTCCAAAGCCTACCCCACAAAGAAGTCCTATTGGAATTTTGGGGGTTAATGTTTAGCCTAAAAAATAATGTTGGGGAACACTGTCAACTTCACAGCGATGAGTCTTTCTGAGAGCATGACGTGCCTCTCCATTTATCCAAGTCTCCTTTTACATCCTTTGTTAGATCTTTAGCGTTTTCTTCATACATGTGTCCTGCTTTTTTCTTGGTAACTATTCCTAGGCAGTTTATAGAGTGATTTTGTTATCATTGATGGAATCTTATGACCATTTTAGTATCAAAATTCTTATTAGTAGCATATAAAGAGGCAGTTGATTTTTGTTTATTTAAACTACATTATGTCCCTGAAATCTTATTATTCCTAATATTTATAGATGATTCTCTTAAATTTTCCAAGTAAAAAATTATGTTTCTTGCAAATGATGAAAACTATGCTTTCCCCATTCTAATATTTCTGCCTTTCTTTTTTTTGTTTCCACAATCTTACCGCATTGAGTTAGCACATCCTAAAATATGCTAAAAAAAAAAAAATACTGGTGACAGAAGATGAACACAGCTTTGGTGAGCTGCTCATTTTTCCAGAACATTCCCATCTGATGAAGCAAGTGGCCCTCCGTTTTCTGGCAGTCTTCTCTGCCCCATCAACCTTACTCAGGCCAAGCATCCCCAGGCTGAGAAACTAGCCAAGCTGGGCGCGTTTGCAGACTGGGTTGGCCAGATGCCCCCAGATGCTCCCTCAGGTAAGAGTCAAGGTCGTGGAGGAATGCCAAGGAGTCAGCTCATTCCCCAGAGCCACTGGAGCATAAGGGCTCGTCCTACTGAAAAGAAGTAAGGGTCCCTCAGGAGTAGGTTGGAGATGCTCCTCAGAATGCCAGCAGTTAAGGGAAGCAGTAGCCTCCTCCTCACTGGGCGATGTTGGGCATGGAAGAGATAGGTGATTCTGGTCCCTGCGTGGTACAAATGGTTAACACACTTGGCTGATAACTGAAAGGCTGGTGGTTCAAATCTATGCAGAGGTGCCTCAGAATAAAGGCCTGGTGACCTACTTCAGAGAATCAGCCACTGAAAACCCTGTGGAACACAGGTCTCTTCTGACACGCATGAGGCCACCTTGAGTCAGACTGGTTGTGTGGTGTAGGTATTGAGACCACAGCTAGATTTATCAAGTCTGGTGTCAGCTGCTCACCACTGTACCGCCTTACCACCTTTTCTTTTCACTTCATTAGCTGATACGTAAAGCCCTTACTGTGCACCACACCTTGTGCACTCTGCGGATGCAAAAGGAAAGACTCTAGCCTATCTGTCTGCAAGGACCTCACCCCACGTGGGCAGACACCGAATCAGAGCACCCCCTGGGGTTCAACAGGGAAAAGGCACCTCTTCAAGTTGCCCTACTTGTGCTCAGAAGGGAGTCTGGCTTGCAGGCTGTGGAGGCAGACTTGCCGAGGACTTGACATCTTAAGCTAAACCTTAAAGTGAGGTGGGCTGTTTGTCAAGCAGATAGGAGGAGGCGGTTTGGGAGGTGATCTCGGTGTCAGAGGAGCCCCTGAGGGGCGTGCCGGCAGTGATAGGTGTAGAAGGAGCAGGATGAGCAGCAGGGAAGGACCACATCAGGTCACTTTCCTCCTGACCTGAGAGCAGGTGCCAAGTTCTGTGAGAGCTTACGTTTCCTTATCTCAGCTGCTCGCACATTTGACCATCTGCTGAAATTATTTTTTTCTTGGACCCCATGCTCGATAGAACAAAACACTGCCCAGTCCTGCAGCATCCCCATGATCAGTTGTAGATCAGGCCCTTGTGATCCCTAGAGTTTTCACTGGCTGATTTTTGGAAGCAGATTGCCAGGCCTTTCTTCCTAGTCCATCTTAGGATGGTAGCTGTGCCGAAACCTGTTCGGCATCATAGCAACACAGAAGTCTCCACTGGCCATGGTTGGGTGGCCATGAGGTACATTAGCTGGGAATTGAATCCGGGTCTCCCCACATGGAAGGTGAGAATTCCACCACAGGACCAACGTCTCATACAGCAGTGTACATGAGAAAGGCCATAGCTTCTAGAGATGCAGCCTTTTCAGTATAACCTGAGCAACCCTTGGGACTAGCATTAATTACAATGGGTTTGCCTTTAGAAATTTCAGCTCCCCCTAAAATTGGGTGGTCTTTATTGGGTCTACTAGCGAACACTACATTCCAAGCCCCAGACTGCATTCAGAACTCCTGGCTTCCCTGGTAACTTCCCAAGTTCTCTCGAAAAACCACATTATTAACAGGGTGCTAGGAAGGGATTTAGGAAGTCTAGGGTCTCCTTAGGGTCTCCTTTACTTTTGCCCTAGAGTTTCATTACTGGCAACACCCAAAATATCTAGCGAGTTGCTCCTTACGCTGTACAATCTTGTTCCTCTTAACTAAGTACAGGCTAATGATTGTGAAAAGGGATTAAAGCCCCTTATTTTAAAGAAAGACTACTTCCCATTTGAATTACTTTTAAACAGACCACTTTGCCTCTAATTTAAAATGAATAATAGGCTTAGAGCAGGCAACAAAAGATCATTAAACTCATAAGATGAGTGTATCAGGAGCTTGTGTTTTGCCAGCAAATGGAATGGAATGGCAGGAATGTGCTAATGCAGAGATTTTTTTTTTTAAGCATCATTATCTGAGGGACATCTTTTTTGGTATTCAAATAAGAAAACTGAATTCTCTCCAATGCCCACTTGAGCTTTTGTTCTGCTCTAATTGAAAGCAAACCTGTAGCATAGAAAATGATCCTTGTTGATGTGAAAGGTTTAGGTTGGGTTAAAAAAAAATTAATCGTGTATTTTTTTTCTTTTTTTGCAGAGAACAATTAACTTAGACAGTAGCTTTCATCTTGTTGTTTGCCTTCTTATTTCATTTTCTGTCTTAATAACAGTTCAGAATTCAGGAATTGCTTCACAGCCCGGGTTTTTGCAATGGAAGATATAAAAGCCAAGGGAGGAAGCAGCAGCCAGCATAGGGCGACTCAGGAATTAAAGATTCTGTACCTTGTTTTTAAATAAGCATATTTTTTAAAACTCCTGAACTCTATAAATAACTTTAATATTTAATTTCTGATTTGAATGTGTCAGCAGATGGAGAGAAAAGAATTGAGAAGGGTGCTTTTAGAAAAAAGCAGAGGAAGATCAAGCCAGTTTGGAAACAGAAGTAGAACCAGGTAAAGACTGTGGGACAGAATCTGGGCTTGCATATCGAAAAACTTCCACATCCACCCGGAAGCTGGGTGAGTTGCCCGCAGTGCTGGTGGCTGGACTGGCCTGGGCTTCAACCTCAGCTGAGAGGTGACCACCTTCCAGGACTTTGATTGTAGGTCCTGCCCTCCCTCTGGGCCAGTGAGGCACAGGGGAGCCGGGCAGGCTGTGCTAGCCTTTTGGCCTTTTGCTTGAGTTTCAGGATCCCCATGGCAGGCTTGCAGGGGGTGCCTGGTTTGGGGAGGAGGCCAGGAGCTAGTGGGCAAGGATGAGCAGCTGCCTCTTCTGGGCTTTCAAAAACTCCTGTCATTGGACTACTGACTGACATCCTAACACACACTCTTCTAATTCTTAATTAGAGCGACATGGCTAATTAATAAGTTTTTTCCAATTATAAATTAACTTAGGATCAGAACTCTGGCTTTGCATGTAATTTCCTATAATCGCTAAAGCTACTGCAAAAACATGCCTCCCTCCGACCGTAACTTTTTTTTATTTAACACAGACAGACAAGTTCTCACTGGGTTTACATTTTACAGCAAATTGTCTCTGTGGGGATTTATGAAGAGAAATTAAAAAAGAAAAAAATCAGAGTTGTTTTTCCTTTTTTTTTCTTCTTCTTCCCCTATTCCCCCACCCCTTTTCTTCCTTAAACAAAATGGCATCCTTAACGGATCATTTTGGGTTTTTTAGAGATTTAAAGGGAATTCACCTTAATATTTTAATGCTATGGCAGGGTAGGAGAAGAGAAAGAGCTGGTAAGAATTCGTTTTTGTTCTAAATGTTACCACCTTTTTTCATGGTCCCTGCAAAAATGATTTGGGAGGTGCCAGCATGCTGCCCACTTACGGAATTGTAACTGGAGAGGCACTTATCTCTTTAGTAATGAAGCGCTGTAATTAAAGGTGGGCCCCTGGACCAGGCACAACTTCAGCAGCTTGTCACATCCTTGGCTAGGCCAATTCCTGGGTGGTTTATCAAAGACTACCCCTTTAATATGGAGATTACACTTATGTACTTGTCTGAACTTGAAAGGCATTTGCCTAATTTACTTATTAATGAGATGTAAATCTATTTGTATGGCGCTTCACAAGTTTCCCTGAAATCGATGCTGCTTAACCGGTGATAAACCCTATGATTTAAACGAAAAATAATACATTTAGCTTTCCACATTCATTCTGTTAAAAATTGATATAGTCTATGTTAAATTTATTAATATTGCTTGCTGTCATTCAGTTTGCAGCTCTGGCTGAAATATGGCTTGACAGCGGCCGCATTAAAGATGTATGCCATTGTATTCAACAAAGATTAATGAAGCCCGGTAAAAATAGCTGTAAAAGAGAAAGTGATCCGAATGTAAAATCAGTGAATTAAATGAGGCCGTGCATACCATTTGTTAATATGCATGAGGAGGGAGGCAGCGAATGAAAACGTCTCTATGCAAAGTTCATTTGGGAATGTTTCAATATTGTGTGAATAGCCCCCAACTACTGAAGAGCGGCCTAATAGCTCGGGGTGCTCCAGGCGGACCACGCAGGCCCCGCACCCAGGTGCCCTCTGAGGTGCTGTAGGCTGGGGCTGGGGCAGGGGCAGAGGCGAGGGAGCCGCACCCCACCGGCCACCAATGCGTCTTCCTGTCCTGATGGATTTCTCCAAGACTCTTCAGTGCACCCTCCTCTAGATCACTTGCCTCTGTCTGTTGAAGAAGAATGAACTCGGGACGTTTCTTCCAGGGTTTAGACTCCAAGCTCAGGTGCTGCCAAGATGAGGTCTGAGTTGGGCATCGGATTGTAGACAAGAGATTGAGCCTTTCCGTGCCTTGATTTTTTTTTCCCCCAAATGAAGAAGAGAGAGGCTAGCACTCCACCATTCAAAGCTCTATGACATCATTACCTGAAAGACCTACTCGAGTCCAAATTATTCTTACAGCATTTAAAGGTCTCGGATCCTGGGGATTTCGCCCCAGCTGATGCGTTGGTCTGTCTGTTTGCATGTTGAACCTGCTCTCCTTCTGCTGTTGGTATATGGACTGATTCTGTAGTGCTTTCTTTGTGCTGTTTGGAGGGGTGATTTATTTCCACAGTTCTCATTATAAAATACTGCTGGTGTCATACCTACCAGGTTAAGACTTTCAAATAAATTAACAGTGACAGAAAATTGCATGCAGTAATCATAATATAAACCTGGCATGTTTATCAATCAAGAAGGTATTTTGATAGATTTAAACCATTGATGATAGGTATTTCTCCCCAAGGTTTGCGTGCACAGAGGTCAAAGGCTGCCCAGAAGAAAATATTGGGAGGTATTTTTCTTTAGAAATTGCTGGGGGTGTGGTGGTGGTGGTGGCGGTTTACACGTGCGTCAGTTTTAATTAACAAAGTCAACAGCAATAGAGCAGTTACCGTGGCTGCCTGCCTGTCAGCTCCGAGGCAGTTGGGAGGTAGGGTGCACACACAGTGAGTGTGTCACCCCATAAAAAGGACTGCCTAGAGCACAGAATTTCCCAAAAGGGCACAGACAGGTGCATCTATGAAGGGCCTATTGTTCTGCAGCTCAGCTTATGTCGCCACATCCTCCAATCTCAACAGGTAGCCAGAATTCTGGAGAGTCCCCAGGCCCTGTACAAGAATGTCCTGCATGGGATCTGGCCCATCCTTCCCTGGCTAAGCCTCCATGATAGACGCTGCGGGGCTCACTCACCCCAACAGTAGCTGCAGCTGGGGCTGGAGGCAGAGGAAGTGGCTGCTCTCCCTGAGACATTCTCCAAAAGGGGTGCCTTTGGCCAATATTTTAAGGTTATAGATTGACATAGGAATTGTGGGTTCACATGATGATTAAAAGCCATGAGAGGATGCAATGTAGAAGGGAGTTGGCTTTCTTTATCCGTTGGGCTCCTCACCAACTAAAGGCAAGTTCCATCTCGCCTGGGCCTGGCCCCAACCCAAGCTCACTGAGAACCCCACTGCCCATACTTTACTTTGGGAAGCTGGCTGGGAACTTCAGTCCTGTCACTTGCTGGTCCTGAGTACTGAGAGCTTAATTCAGTACCACCAATGCCCCACTACTATCACTACCACCATCACTACCATCATCATTACTACCACCATCACCACCACCACCATCACCGTCATCACCACCACTGCCACCATCACCACCACCATCATCACCACCACTGCTACTACCACCACCATCACTATCACCACCACCACCATAATCAGTCACCACCACTATCACCGTCACCACCACCACCATCACCACCACCATCATCACCATCACGGCCATCATCATTACTACCATCATCATCACCATCATCATCACCATCATCACCACCATCATCACCACCATCATCACCACCATCATCACCACCATCACCACCACCATCACCACCACCATCACCACCATCATCACCACCATCATCACCACCGCCACTACTACCACCACCATCACTATCACCACCACCACCATAATCACCGTCACCACCACTATCACTGTCACCACCACCATCACCACCACCACCATCATCATCACCACTATCACCACCACCATCACTACCACCACTATCACCACCACCATCATCACCACTGTTGCCACCACTACCATCACCACCACCATCATCATACCACAATCACCACCACTGCCACCATCACCATCAACACAATCATCACCACCACCACCATCATCATCACCACAACCACCACCACCACCATCACTACCGCCATCACCATTACCACCACCATCGCCACCACCATCATCACCATCACCACCATCACCACCACCATCAGCAGCAGCAATGTGCTCACACAGCCACACTTGCTGACTACTATGAGTTTCTGGCTGAACCTGCCAGGAGTCCAGGGCTCTAGGGCTCACAGCCACCCAAGAGTGAGCATTACAGAAGCCAGGTCAGCACCTGCCTCACAGCCTGCAGCCATCATCAAGGCCTGGTTTCCCGTTGCAAAGGCCTCACCCCTCTCTACCATGGTGCAGGCACCCACATCTATGGACGCCACAGGAGTACCTACTACAGTACTGTACTGCAGCATCAGGGAGGATGGCCCGTCTGTGCAGAGGGCCCTAGACCCCCCCTGGAATTCTTCACGGAAGCACAGAGCCAGGAGGCCTAGAGGACACCACCCCCCCCGCCATACTCCCAAGGCAATAGGATATAGTGTCATAGACTCCCAGTGCTAAAGGGACCTTAGAAGTCACTTGTTGCCCATCCCCAGTGCCCTCCCCGTATCTTCTCACCCTAAGGCCTGCCTGGGTTCCCTTCCTGGTTACGGGTCTGTCTGACACAATGAGAAAGCCTGTTCCACTATGGCAAGTGAAGCAAAGTCAGATCCAACTCACATAAACTCACCCCAATTGTCCAATTTTTCCAGATCAAAGAAATGGAGGCAGGAAGATGTTAGCTTCCGAATCACGGTGAGCACTTGAAGAAGTGGTCCTTTCATTTGGGGTCAATGGACATGCCCCTCACAGAGCCCAGTTGCTTTAAGGCAGTTGTTAAGAAGCATGAGGAGCCCTTGAGTGGCACAAATGGTCAACGCACTCATCTGTTAACCGTCAGGTTGGAGGTTTTAGTCCACCCGGAGGCACCTGGGAAGAAAGACCTAGAGATCTACTTCTAAAAAATCAGACATTGAAACCCTAAAGAGCACAGGTGTACTCTGATTCACATGGGGGCGCCATGAATTAGAACAGATTCAACAGCAACTGGTGGTTTGTTTGCCTTTTTTGTTTGCTGGTAAAGAAGTAAGAAGGCCTGGTACTTCCAACGCAACCATCCAAGCCATTCCTCTCGATAGTTCCTGGAATTGAATGGGAAGCATGGATTAATTCTGTTAAAACGCTATTGGCCGACCATCTGGTTGCACCTGCTGGCTGGCTGGTTGCTCCCAGCAGAGGTCGAGGCATCTCCAGAACCACACACCACATGTCCCCAAAACCTCCTCTTCTGAGGCCAGAGCAGGACCAAGGCCTCATGGGTAACCTGGCTTCTATCACTTCAATTATGTTGGTAACACAAGCTCCACCAGCCGGCTTATAAACCGTGATTGCAAACTCAATGACTATTAATGGAAAGGGCTTCAGACTTCATGTATCCCAATCCTATTTCCCAACTGAGGAATCTGAAATACGATGAAGTGTTGAGTCTTGTCCACGGTCCCTTGGGGAGTTTAGACAGCAAGCCTGCTGATCCAAGATCACTGTCTTGATCAATCCAATTTTCAGGAGATGGCACCAAGATAGAGCTTTGGTCTTTGACTAGGAATGGTAGGTGTGGCAGTTGAGAAGAAGGGGGGTGAATTGAGAACATCTGAGGGGATTTCCATTTATGAACTGAGCCTCAAATATAATCACCAGGTTGTTCAAGAAATCAAATATCTTTGTGCTGCTTGGATTTAATATTACTTTTTACAGGAAACAGAAAATAAAGTAAAAATTCAGATGTCACTCATTTAATTAACCTCTACGCAGCTAAATGAAATGAGTTTATGATGCAAAAATTTGCCTTCACAAATTCAAAACAACTGCAGAATCGACCCATCTGAAGCAGTAAGAAATCTTATATTTTGAAAGAAATGCAGTTGAATCAACTTCATAAGCAGCACCTCAGAAATACCATTTTTGCACGTTTGGTATGGCTTTGTACGTTTGGTGTGGCTTTGTAGTTAGGACATTAATTAATGACCAAATAGAGAAACGTCTGCGTGCCCAGCAGATGGTAAACAAGCCCAGGAGAACATTACCATCTGAATTGCAAAGAAGGTTGGCAGCTCACTTCCCCACCCCCTGCCTGGATCTGCCAATCTGCCCCAAAGAGCACCTTCTTTCTGGCTGATTCCAAGTGGGGTTGGATGGGGCTGCTGGGGTGCGCACTTAGGATGAAGAGCCCTGGATCCTCACCTCACAGGGAGTGTGGGCAGAGGTGACAAGTTAGAGAACGACTTGCAATGAAAAGGTACCAGTTTCTGTTTTCTCTTCTATTTTAATTTTAAAGCTACAAAGAGAGTGCCCTGTCAAGGGCTGACCTCTGGGAGCCAGGCTTGCTTTTCTTTATGCACTCAGGATCTATGCTGCTAATGAGTGTTGGGAAAACACAAATATGGCAGAGGACATAAATGCCAAGACCTGCCCAGGGGCCTTTTATGGCTTGGAGCATCTAGTCCTGGAAGCACCCACTCCACTACTGCCCCCATGTCCAGCCGCAACTGTCCCCCCAGGACAGTGCAAGGGCCACCAGGTGCAGGTGTGCATTTCCTGCCCTCGGAGATGACCACCTGGCCAATGGACAACCCTCAGGAGACAGGGAGCCACATTTCCAAACTAAACACTACAGGGCAGCTGAATAATGGTGTTCACAGAATGCATGGGCACCCCAGTCCACCTTTGGATTTGTTGTCAATAAGGTATCTGGAACAGTAGCAAATATGACTTATCGTTTTAAAGGCAAATGGTGAAAAAAAAACTTCACACGAGAACAGAGAAAAAATTGGTTACTCCGATTTATGAGTGACCATCTTGTTTTCTTTTAAACAATTCATTTCATGAAATTAGAAACTGTGCAAAATACACATTGGATTACCTCCTCTGTAGATATTGGAATCCTAGTCTTTATAATGGAGAGTAGAAAAACATTAATTGGGCGGTTTAAAAATGAAAGACAGACTTGTCTTACCAAAAAACCCATTGCCGTTGAGTCCGTTCTGACTTACCCCGGCCCTATAGGACAGAGTAGAACTGGCCCGTAGGGTTTACAAGCCTGTAAATCTTCATGGAAGCCAACTGCTACATCTTGCTCCTGTGGAGTGACTGGTGGGTTCCAACCACTGACGTTTCGGTTAGCAGCCGAGCACTTAACTGCTGCACCACTAGGGCTCCTATCGCACTGGCCTTAGGTGTTTGGGACTTAGTGATTTTACATCTTAACTGTTTTTACAGTTAGTTCTCTACTTTATTTCATCTGTTTTTCTGAGCTATAGTTTTAAAATATACCTCTCCTGCATTTTATTTTCAAATATTTACTTTTTCCCAATTTTTAACTAAAACAATTGCAGAGTTTAAAAATAAACAGTTTGGGGTGCAATCAATGGACACAAACAACTCATTAATTAAAGTCATCAGTCGGGCAATGTGCATAGTCAAGATCAACAAAGGGCATGCATTTTTTTAAGCCCTAAAGCAGAAAAAAAAAAAAAAAAATCCAGAAATTAGAACTCTCTAGAAATATTTGAAGAGCTGGAACTAGGACTGCTTTGCAAGAGCCTTGTAACTGCAAGAAATTGCTGCCACCAGCAGCACTGCCCAATTTATTATGTGAAAAAAAAATTTCCTTTGGCTGAAGATGATCTTAATAAAAAGTATGTTTCAAAGCTGACATGTTCTATAACACTGGTAGTAACTAGTGATACCAACAGCTCCGCTGTTTACGGCAACACCGCCACCCACACTGTCACGTGCCATCGCACACCAGCCACGTGAAGTCTTGCTATTATTATCTCCGAGCCTCTTTTCATTGATGAGGGCACTGAGACCTGGATTCAAACATGAAGCAGGACGTTCCAGCAGAGACCACTGCACACACCTGGAAGCTTCTCCATCCACACTTACTGAGTGAATGAGATTAGCCTCATGAGAGACAGCTGGGCAGCTCAACGAGGCTCTGGGGCTAAAACTGTAGCTTCTAAAGGCCCACCGAGCAGCCTCAAGAAAGCCCCTGAGAAGACACTGTCCCCTCAGGGCTGTGACATCAAGGGCAGCGAGGGTGCCTTCTCTTCCCACACCTCCAGACCCCAGAGTGCTAGGTAAGCATGGGACAGATTCCCCCGCAAGTGTGTTGTGTACATTGTCAAATTTGTCCTTTCACTTGGAACATCTTTCTTTTAGCTCTGACTACTCAAAAAGTAAGAACATGGACTATCTTAGATGCTAGCTAGGGTGGCTTGCTAATATGTTTGCCCTAACACCCTTCTCTGAAGTCTCCTATGGAATTATAAGATATGTGGCGTTTACTGAGCGGCTACAATGCATCAGAGGTGAGGTAACTTCCATTTGAGTCTCAAAATGGCCTCATGATCAGACTCAGCCCCACATCATGTGTTTTTTGGGGATTTTTTGTGTGTTTTTTTTGTTCAGAAAATGTGTACGTTGTTGTTGTTAGGTGCTGCTGACTCATACTAACCCCATGTGACAGATCTGAGCTGCCCCATTGGGTTTTCTAGGTTATAATCTTTACAGGAGCAAATCACCAAGTCTTTCTCTGTGGAGCTGCTGGGTGTGTGTGTGGGTGTGTGTATATTACCCATCATACTTTAGCCTTTGGCAGATAGATGGACAGACAGACATTAATGCAATCTAACCCATAACTCCAGAAAAGTGTAAGGTGAGACTACTTACAAAATAATGAACAGATAATTTTGTTGAGGAGACAATGCAGAGCAGAGCTGACACTTAGCCACAGGTGTGGACATTTCTTGGGACAAGCCAATAATACTTGTCAACTCTGTCATCCCGGCAGGGTTCCCAGGGCAGGGCTAGTCAGAAAGAACGGTGCTCACCAAAGTTCATGTTCTCTTCATCCTCCTGGGCCCACCACTAGACCCCATGTTCCAGACCCGATTGCTTCTAGGTGGGGACATGGGACCAGATGGGCCAATGGCATGTGTGTTTGTTGGTGGGTGCCACCATGTCTGGGCTGAGGCGGTTACAGCTGGAGGTCTTCTCTGTGTGCTGCCTTCTCCCTGCTCCTCCCTGCCCATCCACCAGGTGGAGATGATGGGGGCGCAGGATGGAAGAACCTGTGTGGGGTGAAGTCTTAATTTACCCAAAGAATTTGGGCTTTGTCCTGGTTACTGGGAAGTAACACCTAAACCCTTGGAGTGGCTGGAGTTATTATTCATGGTAGGCTCCACACCACACCTGATAGCTTGTGCAAATGAGGTGACTCATGGTGGGGACTGGCCATACCAGAAAGACCCACCGTGTAGTATCAGCCTGACCTCAGGGGAGGTGCAGGAGGGCTAGAGATTGAGTTCAACCACTTGGCCAGAGAATCAACCATGGCTATGTAATGACACCCCAATAAAAGCTCAGGACGTCCAAGCTCAGGTGAGCAACCCTGGTCAACAACACACTGGTGTGACAAGAGGGTGAAGTATCTGGAGTCCGTGGGGAAATTACATGGAAGCTTCGCATTGGAACCTTTCCAGACCTTGCCCTATGTGTCTCTTCCTTTGGCTAGATAACACCTAACAACAACAATTGGCATACTTTTTTGCTGTAAGAAAACTGCAGTCATGAGGATAACACTTCCCTGAGTTCTGTGAGCTGTTCTAGTGAGTTATCAAACCCGAGGAGGGTTGATAACCCTTGAATCTTTAGCCAGTTGGTCAAAAGTGGGGGTGGCTTGGCAATCCTGGAGTTTGTGGCTGGTGTCTGAGTGAAGATGGTCTTGTGGAGGACTGTGACATTTTCTCCAACTCCAGGTGGTTGAAGTCAGGAGAGTGAGAGAGCAGCCTGGATCCCGGGAGCCTGTGTGGAGCAACCTTCGATGTTCAGCCAGCCTGCACTAGGACAAGACTGGGAACAAACGTTTGTTATTTGAAGCCACTGAGATTTGGGGTTATTGGTTATAGCAATTAGCCTATCTTGCCTTCATTCAAGCCAGATTTGACAGCATAGCCGGGATGAAGAGGGGCCCACCAGTGGAGAAAACAGCCTTTGCAGTAACATAGATCCGGACACAGCCAAGGGCCATGGTGAACGTACGCCAAGGTTTGTAGCACAACTTATCAAAATTATAGCCACTGACTCGTGATATTACATGATGAATGCACGAATACATGCCCTTCTGGTGCAGAGAACACGTCTGTCTTGCTCACTGCTGAAACCTCAGTAATTCACATGACGCCTAGTGGGTGCTCAGTACGTATCTGCTGAGTGAGTACATGTACACGGCTCACTCCAGCCCGCAGTGCTCCGCCCACCTCCCTGATTACACCGGGGGGCTCTACAGCATGCATGCCTACCTGTTAAGCCCACTAGCCTGTAAGCTGAGCAGCTCCCTCAGTTGCAAAGTCTTCCCCCTCTTCTCAGCCTAACAAGAAGGAAGGTCCACAAGGCCAGAGCCGGTCTGTCGCTGCCCTAGTTGCATCCCCAGAGTATAGGGTGGCACCTGCACACGGTTTTGGTTGTTGAGTGCCATCGAGTGTATTTGGACTCATAGCGACCCCATGTGACAGGGTAGAACTGCACCTCAGGGTTTTCTAGGCTGCATTCTTTACGGGAGCAGGTCACCAGGTCTCTCTCCCACAGAGCCACTGGGTGGGCTGAACTGCCAGCATTTCAGTCAGCAACAGAATGCTTAACTATTGCGTCGCCAGGGCTCCTTTGTGTGATGTGACCAGTGGCCTCCCTGCTGTGTGCCCCTCCTCCTCCACCAGGTTGGTAATGTTTCAGTGGGACATCTGTGGGCTGAATGTTTTTCCCCACCAATTTGATAGTTATCCATTGTCAAACGTAGCCAGCAACCTGCCACCAGCAATAAATTAAAGCCTATGAAATTTCCAGCCCGAGTTTTTGGAAACATATGCCTCGCCCCCTGAGTGGAGTTGCTGGGCTGCCACCGCATGTAAAACACACCTTTACCTCTGACGTTCAGGCAGTCATCGCTCGGCGGCCACTCACAGGTGAGGGCAGAGGAGTCTTGTGTCTGCATTCACACCTGGCATTTGGTGACAAATCATTTTTATACCGCTTGTCATCGCTAGAAGGAACCCTGGCTTTCCCCCTCCCTAGGGAATCCACTGGACAGCTTCGTGAACAGAGATGAAAGCAGGACTCTGTTTCCACTAGACACCTTTTCTCAGCGGAAGCTGGGTCTTCGGATCCTGATGCTTACAGTAACAACAGTGCCACCTAACATATGTGCTTCTTTTTAGAATTTATTTTCCTGTTGTTGTTGTGAATAGATACAGCAAAACACACACCAATAGTTTTTACATGTACCACTTAGTGACATTTATTCCATTCTTCCAGCTGTGCAACCATTCTCTCTCCTTCTCTGAGTTGTTCCTCCCCCATTAACATAAACTCACTCTTCCTAAGGTTCCAATCTTACCAGTTGCTGATGTCAATTTGATTCCATACAGATAGTTCTGAAAAGAGCATAATACTCAAGGCAGACATTTTTTACTAGTTAAGCTAAATTATTGTTGGGTTTTAAGAAGACTTCAGGGGATATTTTTGGTTTAAGGTTTAAAGATTATCTCAGTGCAATAGTTTTAGCGGTTCATCCACCCTCATGGCTCCAGAAAGTCTGGAGTCCATGAGAATTTAAAATTCTGTTCTGCATTTCCCCCCTTTTGATCAGGATTCTTCCATAGAATCTTTGATCAAAACGTTCAGTAATGGTAGCCTGGCATCATCCATTTCTTCTGGTCTCATGGCAAAAGAGGCAGTTGTTCATGGAAGCAATTAGCCACACAGTCCATTTCCTCCTGTAATCCCTGACTCTCCTTCCTCTGTTGCTCTAGGCAAATAGAGACCAATTGTTGTGCTTTGAATAGCCACTTTCTAGATCCCTTCACATTTATAACTAGAATATTTGAGCCCAAACAATACTCTGAGGGAGATAAGATCTACGTTTTTTACAAATGAGATAACAGAGAGATCAGTGGCTGATCCAAGGTAACACAGCTAGAAGGGGAAGAGCTGGACGTTAAGCCCACGCTTGCTGGATTGAGTCTATTGTAGATGGTAGAGAGGGTTTAGGAAAACCTTTCTGTCTCCTAGGAGTCTGGGGGTGGTACACACTCTTAACACACTAGGCTACTAACTAAAAGGTTTCAGTCTACTCAGAGGAACCTAGAAACAAAGGCCTGGTGATCTACTTCCCAAAAATTAGCCATTGAAAACCCTACGGAGCACAGTTCTGCTCTGACACACACGGGGATGCCATGAGTCAGGGTCGACTTGATGGCAGCTGATATGTAGATTCCTAAGAAGGATCTTTCAGCAGAAAAAAAACGGTCTCAGGAGGTAAACAACAACAGCAAAACTTAACCAAATTAAAATGGCAAAGCAGTAATTGTGTGGGAAAGGCCAGCGTCGCCTTTGGTTTGGAACATCCCTGTTACATTTTTATGATACATTTTAAAGGAGCAGGTGGGTACAATTGATTCTTATCCTCACGTTTTACATCAAAGAACCTCCACTGGCAGTTCAGGTCACTGAAATCACAAAGGAAGTGGATTTAATGGTCTAAGCTTGGTCCCCAGAGAGGAGCACGGTAGTTACATAAGTTGAACCTCTTGGCAGGTTCTTGTTGATAACAGGCTTGAACCAATCTACTTCTAGAGCAGACCCATTGAAGAGACGGTCCCGGACAAGCAGCTACGCCCCGCCCTGTCACCCAGCTCCCTATCAAGTGCAGGGTTAAAGCAGTTAAAGAAACTGCCTCGCCCACGTTAAAAGGAGCTTATCCTCCGGCCTTACCTTGCCGCAGCATCAGCTGTGGGTCTTTGCTTAAAGACTTACCAGCAAAGCCCCTACAGTTCCCAATCCAGTGACATTTGCAACTTCCTATAATTTATTGAATATCATCCAAAGAACAAACACAGGGTTTACTCTGGTGGCGCAAATGTTTGCCATTACCAAGAAAAAGAAGGAAAGAGACAGGGACACTGGCACAGGCGGAGACAGGCAGAACTGCAGACAGGAAGCAGAGAGGGAATCAGAGAAAGGGTTCAGCTCTTGCCATGTGGCAGAACACCACGATAATGTTGCAGCTGTCATTGTCGTATTTGAACTTGCTTTGCTTTCAATCTCAGCTCATGCTGCTCACTTGGGGCTCAGCTCTGAACACGTACATGTTTGCCAAGTTGCCTTGGTAGCCACCTCGTTCCTCTCTCGCTGGCTTTGCCTGGAATCCTGGCTCAGAGAGGGACTTGTTTCTCCATTCCTGAGGAGGAGTTCAGGAATGTTCCGCCGTCCTCATTCTGTAACCAGGCAATCTTACCTGGAATCAGAGTTCTTGAGGAGCGGGGGTGCTGATCAAGATTGTCTCAATTTATAACAAGATCAGTTATTTCATAAAGTCAAAAAGAAAAGGCCAGGTGTTCAACATTATTAGTCAGATGCAAATGAAAATCACAATGTGATATTGAGAGACACAGATCACACAGGCTAAAATTAAAAAAAGGAAGAAAAATAGCTATGACAGCAAATGCTGACATGGACGAAGAGAAGGTGGAGCAGCATACGCTGCTGGGGGAATGTAAAATGGTGCAGCCATTCAGAAAAACAGTCTGGCAGTTTCTTAAAAAAAAAAAAAAACTAAATATGCATTTATCGTACAATCCAGCAATTGAGCTCCTGGTCATTATCTCAGAGACCTGTAAATAAATGCTTAAAGCAACTTTATTTATAATAGCAAAAAAGCTAGAAACAACCCAGATGCCTTCCAATGGACAAATGGTGAAACAAGCCATACCACGGAGTACTACTCAGCAATAAGAAGAAGCAAACTATTGATACACTCAAGGACTTGGATGGACTTCAAGGAAATTATTCTAAGTGAAAAAAGGCAATCCCATCTGGTTATATATGGTACAATTATGTATCTAGCATTCTGGAAACGACAGAATTCTAGAGGTGGAGAACAGAGTAGTGGTTGCCAGGGGTTAGACATCAGGGAAGGGATGGGTGTGGCTGTAATAGGGTAGCTCAAGGGAACCCAGAGCAGTCTGTATCTTGACTGTGTTGGTGGTCCCATACAGCTACGCAGGTGATAAGGTCTGTGAGTTGTACTAACGTCCATTTCCTGGTTTTGATGTTGTCCTACTGATAGGTAAGACGTAACCACTGGAGGGAAAGTGTTGAAGGGTACGGGAGATCTCCCTGTGGATCTATATTATTTAATTATTTAAAACAAAAATAAACAAACAGTAAATGCATAAATAAATAAGAAAGAAGAGAGAAAAAGGAAGGCAGGAAGGAAAGGAAAAGGGAGAAGAGAGGAGGGAGGGGAAGGGAGGAAGGGCTGATGTACCTGGAGATTGTCCATGCCCTGTTTGCTGGGATGAGCACACCCACCATCTGCATGAGCACCAAGACTGCATGGTGTGCCAAGCAGGTGCCCTCTGTAAATATGTGCTGTTTGTTCACTACAGGGTAATCGTCAATGAAATTGTATCTAATCACTGCGTCAGGTCATCTACAAACAGACATTTCTTTGCTCCCTGCTGGAGAGAAGCATTTTTTATAAAGAATTATTCAGCTTAAAAAGTACTTATGTTCCAAAGTCATCATGCATTCGATAAAGACATGCATTGTTTTTGACTTTTTAAATATAAATGAGTGATATGAATTAATGTGAACATCATTACAATAATCCTTGTTGTTGTCATTATTAGGTGCCGTCAAGTCGATTCCGACTCATAGTGACGACCCTTTGCACAACAGAACAAAACACTGCCTGGTCCTGTGCCATCCTCACAGTTGTTGCTATGCTTGTGCCCACTGTTGCAGCCACTGTGTCAATCCATCTCTTTGAGGGTCTTCCTCTTTTTCACTGACCTTCTCTACTTTACCAAGCATGAGGTCCTTCTCTAGGGACTGATCCCTCCTGATAACGTCCAAAGTGTGTGAGACGTAGTCTCACCATCCTTGCTTCTAATGAGCATTCTGGTTGTACTTTTGTTTGTACAATAATCTTTACATGGGTATTTAAAGGCATCCGCAGGGAAAAGGCTACCACTTGTCTACAAAGTCATTTTCCGTTCCTTTCAGAAGCTGGAAGGAGACTGAAGTTGATATGAAGAGTGAGGCCCCTGCCATTTGCGACTTGTTTCTTTCCTGATAATACAATTCCAAAAGTAAGTATATTAATGTTTGGGGCAGCACTTTGACAATTTTAACATTACAGAGACTTAAAGTCTTGTGCTGGCTATAACCTATTCATGGTGCAGCCCGCATTGCTGAAAAAACGAAGCTAAATTTGCTTATGCTACAGGTAGGTGGTGTTCTGTGAAATTTATTTCAATTAGACACGTGTGTTTACATGCCACGTAGTGATGTCAAAAAGATTAAAATTACTGTCGTAGAGTATATATTGTAGGATACATAATTGTGTTTAATAAGCAGATTAATGGCTTCTCTCTCACTTTTAATTTACCCAATTCTACTCCTGAATTTAAATTTACCGAGCCCCAGCATGCCCATGTTAGCATATTAAATATTGAGTCTGAAGATTCTTGTGAAAGCTAAAGGTGCTGATGTTTATAGAAGTACTTTGTAAACTCTAAACCTCTGTCCAGATGTGGGGGGAATTCTGCTGCTGATAATCTAGGAAAACGGAGAAGATTCTAAAGGGCAGCATTTTAAGTGCCTCCGGGCTTTGTCCACTTGGGCCTGAGAAGGCAGAGCGTCCAAATGAGGCAATTCAAGGCAAAGTTCTAACTTCCCCTCTCTGGACTGAAGGTCAGCCTCAGACTGACATTGTGTGTCTCTCCTTTGAAGGCCAGTCTCCATGGCAGCTTCCCAGCCTGTTTCTCCTGCAAAAGCTGCGTTCTGTCTGCAGGAATCACCAGGTGTGTCCTGAGGGACTTCTGTTTGTCTCATCACCTCTGTCAGTCCCACAGTGCCAGCCAGCGGGCATTGGGTCCAGTGCAGGATGCCAGCCATGGGTAGACACCACACTGTGACCTTGGTCAGAGTAGGTCCCACCTTCATCTGTGGTGCTGCCTGCACCCACCAGGTCAGGGAGAGAGTGGTTCTTGGAATTCTGGGCAAAGGCTGCTTGGGGAGTGAGTGCCAGGCTATCTCAGGGGAGACATCAGGGTGTCTGATCAGACAGTCAGGGCAGCCTACATCTGCCCAGCACTCTGAGAGCCTTCATTTCTACCTCCTCCCCGGGCTGCTAGAGGGTGAAATGCCACTGCTGCTCCCA
Organism: Loxodonta africana; assembly: GCF_030014295.1. Classification (NCBI taxonomy): domain Eukaryota; kingdom Metazoa; phylum Chordata; class Mammalia; order Proboscidea; family Elephantidae; genus Loxodonta; species Loxodonta africana. Next base: position 7,283,896 of record NC_087357.1, read on the forward strand.
TTTGGCAGATGGAAAGATTAAAGCTCAGAGAAAACAAGATAGTTCTTTACATCACAGAACCAGTAGATGGCCAAGTCTCAGCTCAAATCCAGGCACTCTACCTACACACCCTAGATCCTTTCTACAACTCCAAAGATTTCTGGCACCTGCTGTATGTGACTGTCACCTAGATCCCCTGGTATGCCCACCTCTAGGCTAAAGGCTTTCGGTCTTAAAGTATGAATGCGCCATCATGTCCATGGTTCCTTAAGAATGCAAAGTATCTATTTCCCACTATTTTCAAAAGTTTCATGTCCAGATCTATGATATTGCTCATATATATTAGCCTTAGGCCATAGGTACGGCATATACTAACTGTTGCCATTGGTTCACCCCCAACTCACGGCAACCCTATGTGCGTCAGAGTAGAACTCTGCTCCGTAGGATTCTCAGTGGCCAATTTTTCAGAAGTAGATACGCTGGGTTTTGTTTGGATATAGCCAGGACTTTCTCTGGAAACAACTCTGAGTGGACTTGAGCCTCTAACCTTTTAGTTAACAGCCGAGCGCATTAACCAGTTGTAACCACCTAGAACTCCAGGGCAAATGCTAGACCCAGTTTCAAATTGAGAAAAATAAGGCACAAAAAGGGGACTCGCTGAAGGTCACAGGCAAATTAGCACAAAGACACCCCCCCCCACCAGCTGCTGTTCTCCCCACCAGATCAGGAGACAGGGGCACAGATAGGGCTTCTGAGACTTCTTCACACCCGAAGCAAGCTGCCAGGCTCGTAACCGCTCCCCTGCAGTTTATTTTAGTCTACCCTTCAAGTCCAATGAGCACATCCTAAAATGCTCCAATAACTTCAGAAATTATGTGCAATAAAATATGTTCTGACTCAAGCTCCGGACACATGTAAACCAATGTGTAGCCTCTTTACTACTTCTCTGGCTTCTGACTGTACACCGTGATAATAAACTAGGGATATACAACAAACCTACATTTATATTTTGAGTTAATATAGTAAGTTGGGAGAGCAGGACATTCTCAGGGTAGTGAAACTATTCTACATGGTACTGTAATGGTGTACAGATAACACAATGCATCTGTCATAACCTATGTTGTTGTTCTTGTTAGGTGCCGTCAAGTCAGTTCCAACTCCTAGCGACCCTATGCACAACAGAACACTGCCCAGTCCCGTGCCACGCTTACTATCCTTATGTTTGAGCCCATTTTTGCAGCCACTGTGTCAATCCACCTCGTTTAGGGTCTTCCTCATTTCCACTGATCTGTACTTTGCAAAGGATGATGTCCTTCTCCAGGGACTAATCCCTTCTGACAACGTGTCCAAAGTACGTAAGACGCAGTCTCGCCATCCTTGCTTCTAAGGAGCATTCCGGTTGTACTTCTTATAAGACAGATTTGTTCATTCATTTGACAGACCATGGTATATTCAATATTCTTCACCAACACCACAGTTCAAAGGCATCAATTCTTCTTCGGTCTTCCTTATTCATTGTCCAGCTTTCACATGTGTAGGATGCCACTGAAAATACCGTGGCTTGGGTCAGGTGCACCTTAGTCTTCAAGGTGACATCTTTGCTTTTCGACACTTTAAAGAGGTCCTCTGCAGCAGATTTACCCAATGCAATGCGTCTTTTGATTTCTTGACTGCTTGCTTCCATGGCTGTTGATTGTGGATCCAAGTAAAATGAAATCCTTGACAAATCCAACCTTTTCTCCGTTTATCATGATGTTGCTCATTGGTCCAGTTCTGAGGATTTTTGTTTTCTTTATGTTGAGGTGCAATCCATACTGAAGGCTGTGGTCTTTGATCTTCATTAGTAAGTGCTTCAAGTCCTCTTCACTTTCAGCAAGCAAGGTTGTGTCATCTGTATAACGCAGGTTGTTACTGAGTCTTCCTTCAATCCTGATGCCCTGTTCTTCTTCATACAGTCCAGCTTCTTGGATTATTTGCTCAGGATACAGATCGAGTAGGTATGGTGAAAGAATACAACCCTGACGCACACCTTTCCTGACTTTAAACCAATCAGTATTCCCTTGTTCTGTCTGAACAACTGCCTCTTGATCTATGTAAAGTTTCCTCATGAGCACAATTAAGTGTTCTGGAATTCCCATCCTTTGCAATGTTATCCATAATTTGTCATGATCCACACAGTCTAATGCCTTTACATAGTCAATAAAACACAGATAAACATCTTTCTGGTATTCTCTGCTGTCAGCTAGGATCCATCTGACATCAGCAATGACATCCCTGACTCCCTTTCCTCTTCTGAAACTGGCCTGAATTTCTGGCAGTTCCCTGTCGATACACTGCTGCAGCTGGTTTTGAATGATCTTCAGCAAAATTTTGCTTGCATGTGATATTAATGATATTATCCTATAATTTCCACATTTGGTTGGATTGCCTTTCTTGGGAATAGGCATAAATATGGATCTCCTCCAGTCAGTTGGCCAGTAAGCTGTCTTCCATATTTCTTGTCATAGACGAGGGAGCACTTCCAGCGCTGCATCCGTTTGTTTAAACATCTCAGTTGATATTCGATCAATTCCTAGAGCCTTGTTTTTTGCCAGTGCCTTAAGTGCAGCTTGGACTTTTTCCTTCAGTACCATCGGTTCCCGATCATATGCTACTTCTTGAAATGGTTGAACGTCAACTAACTCTTTTTGGTATAATGACTCTGCGTATTCCTTCCATCTTCTTTTGATGCTTCCTGCATCATTTAATATTCTCCCCATTGAATCCTTCACTATTGCAACTCAAGGTTGAATTTTTTCTTCAGTGCTTTCAGCTTCAGGAACACCGAGCGTGTTCTTGCCTGTCAGTTTTCTATCTCCAGCTCTTTGTACATGTAATTATAATACTTCACTTTGTCTTCTCAAGCTGCCCTTTGAAGTCTTCAGTTCTTTTACTTCATCATTTCTTCCTTTTGTTTTAGCTGCTTGATGTTCAAGAGCATGTTACAGAGTCTCTTCTGACATCCATCTTGGCCTTTTCTTTCTTTCCTGTCTTTTCAACGACCTTATTGCTTTTTTCATGTATGATGCCCTTGATGTCATTCCACACCTTGTCTGGCCTTCGGTCATTAATGGCCAACTCATCAAATCTATTCTTGAGATGATCTCTAAATTCAGGGGGGATATACTCGAGGTCTTATTTTGGCTCTCATGGACTTGCTGTGATTCTCTTCAGTTTCAGCTTGAACTTGTATATGAGCAATTGATGGTCTGTTCCACCGTCGGCCCCTGGCCTTGTTCTGACTGATGATATTGAGCTTTTCTATTGTCTTTCCACAGATGTAGTCGATTTGATTCCTGTGTGTTCCGTCTGGTGAGGCCCATGTGTATAGTTGCCATTTGTAATGAAGAAGTCGTTGGTCTTGAGAAGTTCTGTCATTCGATCTCCAGCATTGTTTCTATCACCAAGGCAATATTTTCCAACTACTGGTCCTTCTTCTTTGTTTCCAACTTCTGCATTCTAACAACCAGTAATTATCAATGCATCCTGATTGCATGTTTGATGAACTTCAGACTGCAGAAACTGATAAAAATCTTCAATTTTGTCATTTTTGGCCTTAGTGACTGGTGCATAAATTTGAATAATAGTTGTATTAACTAGTCTTCCTTGTAGCTGTATGGATATCATCCTATCACTGACAGCACTGTACTTCAGGATAGATCTTGAAATGTTCTGTTTGGTGATGAATGCAACACCATTCCTCTTCAAGTTGTCATTCCCAGCATAGTAGCCTATGTGATTTTCCAATTCAAAACGGCAAAGATGAGTCCATTTCAGCTCACTAATGCCTAGGATATCGATGTTTGTGCATTCCATTTCATTTTTGATTATTTCCAGTTATCCTAGATTCATACTTCACACATTCCAGGTTCCAAGTATTAATGGATATTTGCAACTGTTTGTTCTCATTTTGCGTCGTGCCATATCAGCAAATGAAGGTCCCAAAAAGCTTTACTCCATTCGTGTCATTAGGGTGGACTCTACTTTGAGGAGGCAGCTTTTCCCTAGTCATCTTTTGAGTGCCTTCCAACCTGGGGGGCTCATCTTCCGAAACTATATCAGACAATGTTCTGCTGCTATTCATAAGGTTTTCACTGGATAATTCTTTTCAGAAGTAGACTGCTGGGCCCTTCTTCCTAATCTGTGTTAGTCTGGAAGCTCAGCTGAAACCTGTCCTCCATGGGTGACCCTGTTGGTATTTGAATACTGGTGGCATCACAGCAACACACAAACCCCCCACAGTATGACAAGCTGACAGACACATGGGGGTGATAACCCATAGTACTGTACAATACAAAGAGTGAACCCCAATGCAGACTATGAATTTTAGTTAATAATAATATATCAATATTGTTTCATCAAGTGTAACAAATATACCACACCAATGCAGGATGTTAATAGTAGGAGATACAATATGGGAATTATCTGGACTTTCTGCGCAATTTCTTCGTAAACCTAAAACTTCTCTAAAGAATACCCACTGCCGGAGAGTCCATTCCAACTCATAGCAACCCTATAGGACGAAGTAGAACTCCCTCATAGGATTTCCAAAGCTGTAATCTTTACTGAAGCAGACTGCCACATCTTTCTCTTGAGGAGCAGCTGGTGGGTTTGAACCATCCACCTTTCAGTTAGTGGCCGAGCGCTTTAACCACTGCACCACCAGGGCTCCTGCTTGAAAGAATAAAGTACATTAAAAAAAAATGAATAGAGTCCCTGGATGGTGCAAACAGTTAACACTCTCGGCTGCTAACCAAACAACAATTCATTGGTTCAAGTCCACACCCAAGGGCAACTTGGAAGATGGGCCTGGTGATCCACTTGCAGAACATAAGCCATTGAAAACGCTATGGAGCTCAGTTCTACTCTGACAAACTCGGGGTTGCCATGAGTTGGTGTTGACACAATGGCAACTGGTTTTAAACAAATTAATACAGTAACACACCAGAGGAGGTGTGCAGGCAGGACCATTTCTGCGTGGCTCTGTGCAAACATGGAGCCCAAAGGACTCCTGATGCATGTGATAAGAGCCCATGTGTCTTTAGGTTCCATGGGAGAGCAGCGTCCCACTGACTGAGAAGAGCCTATGGCCAGCATTCGGTGAGTGCTTCCCGGCCTTGCTCCCTGTGGCCCCACGTGGTGACTCATGCTGGTAGAGTCATTTCCACCCGCTGATACGCTGGGAGGCTGGTTCAACGTAGGTGCATTTTGGGGGATGAGCACATTTTGGTGACCATAACCTCAAGTGAATAATTAGTTAATAATAGTTCCAGAAGGTCACCGAGGTTTTTCCCAGAGGCAGATATAAAATGCTCTGGCTCTTTGCCACGTAAAGCTAATCTGACTTCTCTACATGGATAATCGCGTTTCGAACCAGAAGCCCTCTTTATGCAATAGCATTTCCTTATGGCGGATTACGTTGAAAAAGATGAAAGCAACACTCATTTATTTTTCATGTCCATCCATGTCTGATGAAAGCCTTCGTCAGAAGAAAGCTCGTGATAGGTCTTCTGCTCACAGATTTCAGTCAAGGCCACCACAGCACATGGTCCCCCAGGATCTCAGGGTCAATGGATTGTCACTCTAATGAGGGACAGAGGCCATGGGTGGCCAGCCCACTGGAACCCGTGGCCCAGCTCCTGCAAGAGAAAGGGCACTGGGAGCAGCAGTGCAGGAAGAGACCACGAGCCCTGATCCCTCAGAACCGCAGCTGAGTTGCAGGGTGTGGGGGGTTCTTTTGGTCCCATGGGCCATTCCCCCAGATATGTATTTCTGAACTTCACAACACAACTTCAAGAAAAAAAAGAAAAAAAAAAAACTATTACCTGCAAATTAGATATTCTGGTGGAAGCTTAGATGATTTTTCAGGACGGAAGGCTCAATTTCCCGCTCTCAGGTGTATGATTAAAATCAATTAAATCACTCTTCCAATGTCAGCCGCAAGATTCTCCTGACAAATGAAATTATGCGAGAAAAGCGTTCTCTTCCCTCTTCAGCCCTTCTCCCAATGCTCTCCCCGCTGAGGAGATCAAAATGCTCAGCTGAGGGATTTCCGAGATATTTTCCATAAGAACAGGAACAATCCCCAGAACCCTATGTAAGTAGACCAAGGTCTCTGGCGGCCAGGTTTTGATGGCCTCTGAACGTGGAGGTAGATTCATAACTAACCTCCTGGAGAGTTAACTGTTTGGGGGCCAAGCCAGGCTTCTTTACATAGATTAAGTTTGTCTTGGCAGAAATAGGAACAAGCTCTTCAAATTCAGGACATAACCCTTGCATGTCACTTTTTATGCTTAAGACAAGCCTCCTCCCTGCATTTTTCCTACTGAAAAAGCTCTGTCTTATGAGACCCTGGAGATTGTTGGCATATTTAAAACCCACGGAGCGGCCACCTCCGTCCCAGTGCCCTCCTGGTCCAAGGGGGCTGGCACTCTCCTTAAAAAATCACGCCAGAGGGTTCTTTCAGGAAAGAAACAGAAGTTGAGTCTTCCCTTGGCAGTCGGTAGTTGAGGGGCTCAGCTATTTGGTTGGCAGAGGTGCTCAGATGTGGTTCCCCGCTACCTTCCGGGAATCATTTACCTCTTCATTTGTTAAAACATATGGGCTTAGGTGTGGCTTTTGCCCAAGAGACATTTATCGATATTATGTGCTCACTTGGTTTGCCATTTTTTTTTCCTCCCATGGAGATTGAACAAATCTTGGCTGCATTCCAGAAGTCTCCCCTCCCACCTCCCCCTTCTCTCCCTCCTCTGAGCAAGATGTCTCTTGTCCCTGTCTCTGGAGTCTGAGTGCAGGACATCACGTGGGGGGTGCTGGCTCCGCTGATGGGTAAGTCTCTCCCTGAGCACATGGATGGGAGGGCAGGTCCCGTGTTAGGTGCAAAGGAGCCCTGGTGGCACAATAGTTAAGTGTTCAGCTTCTATCAAAGGTCTGGAGTTCGAACCCATCAGTGGCTCCATGGGAGAAAGACCTGGCCATCTGCTCTCAGAAAGATTACAGTCTAGAAAACCCTATAGGGCAGTTCTACTCTATCACGTGGGGTTGCTGTGAGTCAGAATCAACTGGATGGCACCTAACATGACAGTAACAACAACAACATGCCTCCCTGGTGCTCTGAACACCCTTCCTCTCCTCCATTCTGAATTCAGTTCTTCACAGTACAGTGACCCCAGGGATGTCTCAAAACGCTGACCCCAATGTCATTCCCCTGTTTAAATTCATGAGTGTTTCCGAGTGTCTGCATACCACCCTTGCTGTTGAGTCAATTTTTACTCATAGCAACCCTACAGACAGAGTAGAACCTCCCCACAGGGTTTCCAAGGCTGTAATCTTTATGGAAGCAGACTTCTACATATTTCTCCCTCAGAGTGACTGGTGGGCTTAAACCGCTGACCTTTTGGTTAGCAGCTGAGTGCTTAACCACCTTGCCACCAGGGCTCCTGTGTCTGCATAGGGAAGTCCAGACTCCACCACTTCGCACTTTCTGGCCCTGCTTCTTGTCCAGTCTGGCCACGCTGCCTGTCCTCAAACGCCCACTGCCGTTCTCACCTGGGGGCTTTTGCAATTGCTGTCTGTCTGTCTGGAATGCCTTCCCCTGGTCCATTTTGAACACTCTTGGCCATTGTTCAAGGAAAGATTAGCAGGTGGAGTTGTTGCTAAGAGAGCAGTCTCTGGGGCAAGATGGCAGGCTGTCAATCCCAGCTCTACAACTTACTAGCTGGGATCTTATTATTTATTTATTTATTTATTTTTTGACTTTGTGAAGTTCCTTTATTTATTTATTATTGTATGAAAATATACACAGCCAAGGATACATTGTTTCATCAAGGTCTACCTGGATGATGCAGTGACACAATTTACATTCTTCAGGCTGTGTAACCGTTCTCAGTGTCCTTTTCCAAATTATTCTACCACCATTAACGTAAACTCACTGCCCCCTATACTTCCCATCTAAACTTCCGAGATGCTGTTGTCAATTTGATCCCTCACAGATCAGTCTTTTATAAAGACACTTCGCCTCTTTAAGGCTCTGTCTCTTCATATGCACCCTGGCGGTGGCGGTGTGCCTATGGGCACAGGCGTTGTGAGGGTTAAATGCGACAGTCTGCCTGAGGAGGCCTGAGCAGAACCTTGCATGGAGAAAATTTTCAGTCAATCTACTGAAGCCTGCAGACATCCCGCCCTCCAGGAGCCCTTCTCAGACTCCTCCAGGCAGTTTAGCATTTCCTCCTCTAAGCTCTCCAGTGCCACTTAGGGAGCTCTTTGGCTTGTCTCTCTAGTCCGGGAGTTTCTGGTGGGTGGGAACTTTGTTATGCACCCATTTTTATTCCTGTATCCTTGAGTGGTGCCTGACACTTGGTTATGTTGATAAGAGTATCCTGTTAAGGGCAATGAATAAATGAATGCTAAATCTTCTTAGTTTTTCTAACTTTGAACATGAAATAAATAACCCATTGCTGTGGAGTTGTTTCCAACTTATAGTACCCTACAGGACAGGGTAGAACTGCCCCATAGGGTTTCCAAGGCTGTAAGGTATTTTTACACAAATAACACGTGTCTTCTATGTTTGTTTGCCAACTGTGATCTCTGCCCTCCCAAGGTTTTTTCTTAAGTGTGCTGCGCTAGTTTTTAATACAGCAACATGTAAAAGAAGACAGGCATAAAAGCACTTATGAAAATACCTCTCAGGTGATCTTTGCATAAAAATATGGTAACCTTTACAGAAGCAGACTGGCACGTCTTTCTACTGCCGATCTTTTGTTTAGCAGCCAAGTGGTTAACCACCGCACTACTAGGGCTCCTTGAACATGAAATGTCATTACTGTTAGGTGCCCTCAAGGCGGTTCTGACTCATAGTTACCCTGTGCACCACAAAAGGAAACACTGCCCTTCCCATACCATCCTCCCAATCCCTACTGTGCTTGAGCTACTGCTGAACATGAAATGGGCATCACCAAATGCCCTGCAGATTTCTCAAATTTAGGTGTGAAAATTTAAAAATATTTCCTCCAGCAGAAGCCCAAGCCTGTGGTATTTACAGGTCAGATCCGAGTTCTCTCTGTTCATCTAGTGCCACTGCTGAGCACTGGGGCCACCCCCTCCCTCCATGGGAGTCCATGCTGCATCAGGAGAGGTCAGGGTCACTGGCCCGAGGCTAAGGGAAGAGTGAAAAGGCCAGCAGTGCCTGCTTTGTGGAGGCAGTGATAATGGCAATAATGCTTTCTCTTACTCTACAGCCAACCCACCAACAAAGTCCGTGACTCATCCTCCAAAACAGGCTCCGTGTCCGCCATTTTATCCAGGTAGCTGCCAGCACCTGGTCCAAGCCCCACATGCCTCAACTGGGTTACATAAGACCCCAACCTGTTTCCCCCTAACATTCTTGTCCAGGCTGCCCCCTGTTATGATCTATTCACTCACCCTAGGAAGCCTCACTCCCCTGCTGAAGTCCAGTAGCTTCTCATCCCTCAGACTCCAGCCCAAACACTTCACCCTGGCTTGTGATTAACAGTAAATTGGACCACATTTTCATCTTCTCTTTGTACCTTTCTTCTACTGTGAATTTCCTTTTTATGTACTTGGGGATCATTTTCCTATTTCTCTTAAATTGATTTTAAAGAGATCTTTACATATTAATTACATTAGCCCTTCTTGGTCTCTGCTGTTGCCCTTTCCATGTTGTCTAATGAGTTTTTAGTTTTTAATTTGTATGAAGTTATATCTTTTATTCTTTTCCTATCTGGTTTCCGCCATTAGCTAAACATACAGAAAGTCCTCAGAGGTTCAACACTATGAAATTTCTGTATAATATTTTCATGATTTTGCTTTTCATGTGTTGTATATATATATGTATGTATAATTTGGAAACCCTGGTAGCATAGTGGTTAAGAGCTAGGGCTGCTAACCAAAAGATTGGCAGTTCAAATCCACCAGGCACTCCTTGGAAACTGTATGGGGCAGTTCTACTCTGTCCTATAGGGTCGCTATGAGTCGGATTCGACTCGATGGCAATGGGTTTGGGTTTTATGTATAATTTATATATAACTTTTGTTAGCCAGTTCCCATAACAACATTTATTCCATAAACTATTGTTTACCTTTTTATTTGAAACCCCTTTGTCCTTTTAAACTCTCTATTTTCCTCTGTCTCTATAGCTTCTATTCTATTCCATTAATCTATTTGTGGTTTCTAGCATCAGCGCCACACTGAGTTCATTATTGTATGGTAATAATAAGTTTTAAAAATCTCCACTAATGATTCCTCCCTTTCAAAATTTTCCATGTAATTCTTGTATGCCTATTTTACTGGATGGAGTTTAGAATGCTGTTTAGCTTCCCTGCCTCCAAAAACAACTTCCTTGGGATAGTATATTACTCAATAGTGAAAAAGGAATAAACTATTGATACATGCTACAACATGGATAAATCTCAAAATAATTATTTTGGGTGAAAGAAGGCATTTATACAAAATCTAGGAAGTATAAATGGATACATAGTGGCAGAAAGCAAACCAGTGGCTGACTGAGGGTTAGAGGTCAAGGAGGACAGGAGGGATCACAAAGGGACCCCAGAGAACCCTGGGGCTAATGGATTTGCCCATAATCTTGAATGTGCTGTATGCATACGAGCAATTTTATCAAATTGTACATTTTAAATATGTGCAGTTTATCGTATGCCAAATATACCTCATCAAAGTTGCTCTTAAAACAGATTTTGGACTATGAATTTAGGGGGAAATCATTTGGAGAGAAATGACCTCTTTGCAATAGTGGCTCTTCTCACTTGAGCTTTCCGTTGTAATTCTCTACCTAGTCGAGCTTTCATTTATATTATCACATGTAGTGTTTCTCATGTCAGCCCTGCACTTTTCCTACTAACTTTAGTTCTTAGTACTATATTCATTTTTGTGACTGTAAATAGATTATTTTTCTCAAATTTTCTGCTGATTATTGCAGATAACCTTGGAAAGCACATTTTAAGGTTTCTTTTTAATTTCACAAGTTACACATGCTCCTTTTCCTTTTTTTTTTTTAAATAGATAAACATAAAGAAGAAAATCTCACCACTTGGTTTCATAACTTGAAGCTATTGCTTGTTGAAAATGCTTATTAGTTCCAATTTTTCCACTTTGTCTTCACCCATCATGAGGACTAAGGTTTCCAGAAAGTGCTGAATGTAAGGGGAGAAGATAGGCACCCTCATATTGTTCCTGATTTTAATGGGAATACCTCAAAGATTTCACAGGACATGCTTTCATAATTGAAGATTCTAGGTGGTCTTCAGTATTGAGGGGTAGTGTTTTCAATCTTGCAATTCTGAGCTGACACTCGGATTAGACGCTGAAGTTTTTCTGATATATTTTAGACATTTCTCCTTTGACCTGTTGATGTGATAAATTATGCTAAATAAATTCTTTAGCAGTCACACTGTGTGTTTCAGGAGTAAATTGCATTTTGCTATGGGGGTACTATTATTCTATTAGTATCCTGTTGAGTTCGATTTGGCTTTTTTTTTTTTTCTTCCTTTCTTTTTTTTTTTACTTTTTATACGTATATTCAAAACTGAAAATGGTCAATAGTGTTCTTTGTGTCTATGCATATATCTTTTTGGATTTTGATATTATGGTTTATGCTAGTCTTATGAAGCAAATCCAGCAGCTGCCCATTTCTTGCATGATCTAAAATATTTCGTGTAGCATGAGCAAGCTTGCCATTCAAAGTGTTTGACATCTGGTACAGAACAGGCCCAGCCCAGTCAGGTAGCAGGTGAGGGCGGAGCTGGGGGAGGTGCCGTCATGTTAGGGCTTTTACCAACTGATAAGAAGCATTTTAACAACAATTGCACAGGCTGAACGTAAACCCTGAGAATGGGACTTACCTATTCTTTGGTCCTTAATCACGGGGTCACCTTGAGTAGGCACTGTACTAAGTACTTCCTGTGGATTTTCTTATCTAAACCTCATGTCTTCCTACAAGGCAGGTCTGAGCACAAAAGGAAGCTGCCGGTGATGAGTTAGTTCTTAAGGGTCCCTCAATAGAAAGGTCCAGACTGAGATTTTCTGTTTAAAATTTCCCCCATCGTCACTGGATTATTTAGCTTGTATTCCTTCATATTTTTCCAAAAAAAAAAAAAAAATCAAGATTTTCAATTCTTTATATTTGTACATTATAGCTTTTTACATTTTATTAAAATCATCATGGTGTCTATATTTTCTCCCTTTTCTTTTTTACTATACTACCTAAGATTATAATTACCTTGGGTGCTACCTAAGACTTTGTTTTATGAGTTGTTTTCAATGTTTATCAAACCAGCTCTTTGACTCATCAGCTTTACTTTTTTGTTTTCTAAATCATTAATACACGTTCTTGTCTTTTTGTTTCTGTAATTTTAATTATGAACTATTTCAAACTTGTAGCAAAATGCTGAGAACAGTATAAGCAGATGTCCACACAGATAAAGAGATGCAAAGCTTTGTTACTTTTATTCCAATCTTAATTTTTCACAAAAATAAACTTTCACAGATACAGTCAAAACCCCATCACCATCATTACTTCCCTCCTTCAACCTGGAAATTGCTCACAAGAGATAAAAGGAAAGGGAAGCGAGCAGGAAGTGGGGAACCTCAGACACTAAGAAAGCAGCACCAGAAGCAGAGCGTGTCCTTTGGACCTGGGGTCTCTGCGCAGAGAAGCTCCTAGTCTGGGGGAAGATGGACGACAGAGCAAGTCTTCCCCTGGAGCTGATGCCCTGGATTTGGACTTCTATCCTACTTTATCGTGAGGAAATAAACTTCTTTCTATTAAAGCTATCGACTTGTGGTATTTGTTATACCAGCACTAGATGACTAAAAGGACATGTATATAAACACATACACTCACATATTTGATAAATATATTGGTAAAATATAAATAAAAATGTAAAACATATTTATAACAAACATATTACATATGTAATATATACCCATAAATGACATACACATTTTTGTCTTTAAGTTTTGCATAAATGACAAGATACATTGAAGATTCTTTTAAGACTTGGCTTTTCACTTAGCATTATGATTTCATTATCCGTGTTTGCACATGAAGTTTTAGTTTTTTTTAACTCTTATTATTCCATTATATAAGTACAATAATAATTTATCCATTCCTCCATTAAGGGTTATAGAAATCCATTCTGATGTTTTGCTTACGGGAACAATGATGCAGTTAATGTCCTTACACAAGTGTGAAAATTCTCTAGGATGTATACGTAGGGATAGAATTGTTGGACTGAAGAGTACACTTGTCTTCAACATACACGTTGTGGTTGTTGTTAGGTGCCACCCAGTTGATTCCAACTCATAGCAACTCTAAGTAACAGCATAAAACTGCCCCATAGGGTTTTCTTGGCTGTAATCTTTATGGGAGCAGATGGACAGATCTTTCTCCCACGGAGTGACTGGTGGGTTCAAGCCACCAACCTTTTGGATGGTAGCCAAACACTTAACCAATGCACCAGGGTTACATAGACATTACCAAATTGCTCTACAGTATGATTTGCATCACTTTCCATTTGCACCAATTCTTTACATGAGGTGGCCATATAATATCCAAACTAGGACCCTGGGTGGAGTGAGTGACGTCTCCATGGATATTTATGCCAGAGCCAGAAGTACAAACCCAAGCGTCCTGGTCAAGTCAGTACCCACAGCTAATGCTGCCCCCAGCATGGCATCTCTCCATGTTGGCAGAAACACTATCACCAGGTGCTTTAGCTTTGCAGGTCTCATGGGCGTGGACTATCTACCTGCTTGCATTTCCTTGATGGCCAGTTGAGGTTGAGCTCGTTTTTTCTCATTTCTCAGATGTTTACTCTTCACTTGCTGAAAGCCCATTGCTGGGAATACCAAAGAATTCAAGGTGTCTGTTCTTCCGGAACATACCTGCTACTAGGGAGACATAGTTTATCACTTGTTCTTTTGTTGTTGTTGTTAGTTGCTGCTGAATTGATTCCAAATCTTGGCAGCCCCATGTGTGCAGGGTAGAGATGTTCCATAGGGTTTTCAAGACTGTGACCTTTCAGAAGCAGATGGCCAGGTCTTTCTTCCGAAGCATCTCTGAGTGGTTTTATAACCACCAACCTTTCAGCTAGTAGTCGAGTACTTAACTGATTGTACTACCGAGGTATACTTGAACTTTACTTGTTATGATCTGATCTCAGGTAGTATTCAGCATAATGTATTGCATTGCATTGGGCAAATCTGCTGCAAAAACCTCTTTAAAGTTTTCAAAAGCAAAAATATCTCTTTATGAACTAAGGTGCGTGTGACCTAAGCCATGCTGTTTTCGATCGCCTCATATGCGTGTGAAAGCTGGGCAATCAATAAGGAAGACCAAGGAATTGACACCTTTGAATTGTGGTGTTGGTGAAGAATATTGAATATACCATGGACTGTCAGAAGAATGAACAAATCTGTTTCAGAAGAAGTACAACCAGAATGCTCCTCAGAAGCGAGGATGGCAAGACTATGTCTCACATACTTTGGGCATGTTATAAGGAGGGATCAGTCCCTGGAGAAGGACATCATGTTTGGTAAAGTAGAAAGAAATAAAAGCCAAACCCAGTGCTGTCGAGTGGATTCTGATTCATAGTGACCCTATAGGACAGAGTAGAACTGCCCCATAGAGTTTCCAAGGAGCGCCTGGTGGACTTGAACTGCCAACCCTTTGGTTCGTAGCCATAGCACTTAACCACTACACCACCAGGGTTTCCCAAAGTAGAGGGTCAACAAAAAAGAGGAAGGCCCTCAGTGAGATAGACTGACACAGTGGCTGCAACGATGGGCTCAAACATAAAAAGGATCATGAGGATGGCGAAGGACCAGGCAGTGTTTCATTCTCTTGTACATGGGGTTGCTACGAGTCAGAACCAACTTGACAGCACCTAACAACAACATTCAGCATTATAAAGAGAAACACACCGGGTAACAGAATAAAGGTAATGGTGGCAGGAGGCACTGGTGGATATTCTAGGGTCATTGGGGAGAGCCTCTCCGGGAAAGAGGCTGAGTGAAGTAAGATCCTAAGAAAGATGATTCAGGACCCAACGCAGGATAGAGCTTCATGCATCTGAGGAAAGCAGCAGGAAGCAATTTTGGAGAGGACGGCAGCAGTTGGGTCCTGTAGATTCTTATCAGAGTGAAAAATGTTTCTTTTCCCCAAGGGTGACTAAAAGATTGGAGAGTTTTAAGCAGAGAAGTGAGATATACCATATAGAGAGTTTTTACAGGGCTTCAGGGACAGATGGAGAAAGGGAGGCCAAGCAGGAATTTCATCAGTCCTCCTGGGATCTGACAGTGGATTGGATTCAGTGGTAGCTGTGGAGGGTAGGTTGTGAGAACTCCTGCCACCCAAGTTATGTTCAAAGGTAGAAATTACAGGATGTACTGAAGGGAGTGGCGTGGAGCTCAAGGGAAGGAGAGGAACCAAGAATAACTACTGTAGTTTTACAAAATTAATGCACACTTTCTACATGTTTACCTCATGGGGGGAGAGGAGGGTTGGCAAACATAGGGGACGTGTGTTATTTTCATAAAAATATGGCATCACATGTATTGGCATGTAGAATGCTCATTGTACTTCAGTTCCAAATGTTTTATAATGCCCACTCTGGGTTCTTTACTGAAACTTGAATTATTCAGATTTGTAGTTGTCAGTATATAGATGGGAGGTTTTCTTTTGGTTATTTATTTCTAATTTTAATCCCTTTTAGTGAAAGAAGTTTGACTGGTATGATGTCAATTACATTTTTGAGACTTAATTTATGATTTACTGGTTTTGGTAGCTTCCAGCATCACAGCAACACGCAAGCCCCCACAGGACAACAAGCTGACAGACACGTGGGGGATCCAACCAAATGCAAAGATTATAGAATGATATCATTAATATCACACATAAGCAAAATTTTGCTGAAAATCATTTAAAACCGGCTGCAGCAGTATATCAACAGGGAACTGCCAGAAACTCAGGCCGGTTTCAGAAGAGGACGTGGAGCCAGGGATATCACTGCTGATGTCATATGGATCCTGGCTGAAAGCAGAGAATACCAGAAGGATGTTTAGCAGGGTTTTATTAACTATGCAAAGGCATTAGACTGTGTGGATCATAACAAACTATGGATTACACTGCGAAGAATGGGAATTCCAGAACACTTAATTGTGCTCACGAGGAACCTTTCCATAGATCAAGAGGCAGTTGTTCAGGACAGAACCAGGGGATACTGATTGGTTTAAAGTCAGGAAAGGTGTGCGTCACGGCTGTATTCTTTCACCATACCTATTCAAACTGTATGCTGAGCAAATAATACAAGAATCTGGACTATATGAAGAAGAACAGGGCATCGGGATTGGAGAAAGACTCATTAACAACCTGCGTTATGCAGATGACACAACCTTGCTTGCTGAAAGTGAAGAGGACTTGAAACATTTACTAATGAAGATCAAAGACCACAGCCTTCAGTACAAATTGCACCTCAGCATAAAGAAAACAAAAATCCTCAGAACTGGACCAATGAGCAACATCATGATAAATGGAGAAAAGATTGAAGTTGTCAAGGATTTCATTTTACTTGGATCCACAATCAACAGCCATGGAAGCAAGCAGTCAAGAAATCAAAAGACGCATTGCATTGGGTAAATCTGCTGCAAAGGACCTCTTTAAAGTGTTGAAAAGCAAAGATGTCACCTTGAAGACTAAGGTGCACCTGACCCAAGCCATGTTATTTTCAATCGCATCCTACGCATGTGAAATCTAGTCAATGAATAAAGAAGACGGAAGAAGAATCGACGCCTTTAAATTGTGGTGTTGGCAAAGAATGTTGAATATACCATGGACTGCCAAAAGAATGAACAAATCTGTCTTATAAGAAGTACAACCACAATGCTCCTTAGAAGCAAGGATAGCAAGACTGGGTCTTACATGCTTTGGACATGTTGTCAGGAGGGATTAGTCCCTGGAGAAGGACATCGTGCTTGGCAGAGTACAGGGTCAGCAGAAAAGAGGAAGACCCTCAACGAGGTGGATTGACACAGTGTCTGCAACAACGAGCTCCAGCATAACAACGATTGTAAGGGTGGCTCAGGACTGGGCAGTGTTTTGTTCTGTTGTGCATAGTGTCGCTATGAGTCGGAACCGACTCGATGGCACCTAACAACAACGACAGTTTTGGCAAATGCTCCATCTGTACTTATACTAATGTAGAGTCTCTTATTGTTGCATGCAATTTTCTAGATCTGTTTATTAGATAAAGCTTAGTCACATTGCTATTTAAATCTTCTATATCCTTAAAAAAAAAAGAAAGAAAATTTTTCTTTTTTTTTATATCCTTAATTTTACTTACTAAATCTATCAGTGTCTGAAAGAAATGTGCTAGGATTGTCAATTTACCACTTTTTCCTTATATTTTGTCAGTTTTGCTTGTGTGGTGTTCATATCATCATTATAGTATCCTGGTGAGGCTTTTCTTACTATCATAAATTGCAATCTTCTTTATAATGAGGAATGGTTTTTGCTTTAAAAACTTTTCTGTTTGATATCACTACATCAACTTTCTTTTAGTTTTTGCCAGTATATCTTTTTCTACCTCTTTCTTTTCAGTCTTTATGTGACAATATAATTTAGATGAGTCTCATAAATAATAAATAACCAGATGTCTATAATCTATTTCTACAAATTCCTGTCTTTTAACAGTGACTTTAACCCACTTATATTTAATGGAGGGTAATGATACCTCCTCCTACTCCTCTGGTTTCATGAAAAAGGGGATAATTATTAGACCTTCTCCAGGATCCCAACAACATTTATTATGATCAATGATACATTTGGATAATTTCTGACATATTATTCACACACACACACATATATATATATATTTGTGCATATTTCCCCCCTAGGATTTTTTACCTCTTGTCTTATCTTGCTTTGGATTTATAATTTCCCTACTCTGCCTTTTTTTCTCTTCACTTACTTGCAGAATCTCTAAATTTTTTAATTTGTTATTATTTTAGTGGTCAGCTGTAAAATTAGAGTATATATAATTGACATATAAAAGCTAAAATTTAACAATATCTCTGGGGTCTCTTCAAAAATACAAGAGCTTGGGTTGCTTTAACACTTATCACTACCAATAGTGTCCATATTTTTATTGTATAGTGTTCTAGAATGACCTCAACAATCATGACTGTTTTGTTGTCATTTTATAACAAGTGTTTATTTAGTTTTACAATTTATCTTGATAACTCATCCTTGTGATGACTCTGTCCCTTCCTAGTTTCTTCTTTCCTCTATTCCACACTTCATTTTTTTAGGATCAAATTCCCTAAAGAGTTACTTGAACATAAGCTTTCATCTCAGGCAGAGCCTGAGGGGGGAACCCAGTTTTAGATATAATGATGGAGAGGAAGAGGAATTAGAAGTCCAGGCAAGAATCTTTTTTTAATGCAGAGAGAATGCTGACTGGGGAAACACCAAGGAGTTTATAACCCAGTTATTATTGATGTTAATGCCCTTGATGCCATAGTGACACAAACAACATGTGTGTGTCAGGGCAGCAGTGGCACACAGGCGCCCAGGTGTAGCTACTGAGAAGGGTGGAGCTGGTGTGATTAAGGCTGGGGGACTTGCCAAGAGAATGTGAGAGGGAAATACACACAGTATTTGTGGTCTTTCGGAAGACCCAAGGGGTCAACATTTTGAATCCCCTAGGCACTCCTTGGAAACCATATGGGGCAGTTCTATTCTGTCCTATAGGGTTGCTATGAGTCATAATTGACTCGGTGGCAATGGGTTTGTTTTTGTTTGGTTGGTTGGTTGGTTTGGGAAGACCCAAAGGCCACGGAAGACCATGAAGTCTAAGGTGTTGAGAGAAGAAACTGAAGACAAGAAGCTGGGTGATGTAGAGGAGAAAGTAGAGGGATCAGGATCCAGAGGTCTTGATGAAAAAGCAGAGTAGTGTAGTTGGTATCTTGCAGGACTGGGAGTGGAACCCAGCTCCCCAGGAACTATGAGCGGAGGCATAGGTAGAAGCACAATGGAGAGTCAAAGCAGCTGCAGGGTCTTTCCGCACCTGGAAAAGACAAGCAAGATGCAAAACCAAGAGAGCCCTGGCTGGTGGCAGGGAGCAGTGCAGGTAACTATCTGCTCATGGTCTCTTCCAAATGCGGAGAGTCAAATGCCTTCTTTTCTTACTAGCATCTCAAGGCCTCACTCAATAATTTACCATTCAAACTTATTTTTACAGAAAGAACTGTTCAGCTGGAAATAAAATACATAGGAAGTGAATTTCATGAGTTCTTAGTTCACACATTGTCTTTATTACGGTTTTGAAGAGCAGGAAGGACAGTTTAGTTCTTTCCACCTGGCTTACAGAAATCAAAATTTCCAAGAGGGGGAAAAAAAAGCAAAAAATCCACCAGAGGGAGCTTACAGTTGGTACGTCTGTTTGTTGTTATTATTATTTTTTTTCTTTTCTTTCTTTCTTTCTCTCTTTTTTAGATGTCAACACCTCAAAGAATGTTTGAGTTTCCTTTTTTTTTTTTTTTGCAGTAGTAAATATTTTATTACTTAAAAAGCAAAGCTGTGTTTGTTCTTAATTGTTTTTGATTAAATATGCTAATTACATTTTGGAATACTAATGACACACGGTACTAAGTGTTTTAATAATGCAGTGAAATAAGCTGGCAAATATAACAACAAATTAACCTGAAATGGCTACATAGCTTTCCTCATTTTAAATTGTAATAATACTAAACAGGGGGGGAAATCCAAAATTGTGTCATCTAATGCAGAGGGCAAAACATTATTATTAAACAATTTTGGCATTTTAATGTATTTTTCTCTCAAAGAATTTGTTAAGAAACTCATCTTTCCTAGACGAATGACCTAGAGAAGAGCCAGTTGGTTGATGGTCTTTCATCTGTCAGAATTCATACCCTACAAATCAAAATACAATCAAGCCCAGCTGGACAGTGACCAGAGCCTTCTGCTCCCACCATGGTCACCCCAGGCCCAAACAGATCAAAAACAGGAGGCAGCATGTGTGAGGGAAAGCCCAGGGCCCTAGGCCCACCCCCCAGCCCCAGGCAGTTTGCCTAAAACAAGGATGGAATTTCTCTTTATGGCAATCCAAGTTATACCACTGTCAGTAAGAAGGAGGTAAGGGAGAAAACCTTTGTCCAAGGACCCACATGTGTATAGCAAAGGTCATTCGAGATCCCCGATAAGGATGGGGCCATGGTTTAAGCCATCTCCTCACTGTGTTAGGACGCGGTGAACACATCACGTGATTCAGCTCCCCTTTGGGGGCAGTTACCAAGCAGCCCCACCGGAGCAGAGGGCTTCACGTGAAGTCTGTATCACACTCCTCCCAAGGAGCACGGCAACCACCACTGCAAAGGCATCTAGTAAAAAAATCCAACCCAATCCACTCGGCCTCCAGATCAGGGGTTCTGCCTCTCAAGGAACGTGTGGCAATACCTGGAGACATTTCTGGTTGTTCCATCTTGGGGTTACTAATGGCATTTAGTGGGAAGAGGCCAGGGCCGCTGCTGAATATCCTCAACGCACAGGACAGCCTACCACCACAGAGAATTATCGGTGCAAATGTCGATAGCGCCATAGTTGAGAAAGCCGGGTCTAGATCGAGCTGCCCTTGTTGCTGCTGTTAGTTACTGTCATGGTTTGAAATTATGTCCCCCCAAACCTGTGTGTATCAACTTGGCTGGGCCATGATTCCTGGCATTATGTGATTTTCCTATATGTGGTAAATCCTGCCTCATTGTTGTTAATGAGGGAGGATGGGCAGCAGTTGTGTTAGGGAGGCAGGACTCAGTCTACAAGATTGGATTGTGTCTTGAGGCAATCTCTTGAGATATAAAAGAAAGAAGCAAGCAGAGAGACAGGGAAACCTTGTACTACCAAGAAAGCAGCACAGGGAGCAGAGCGCATCCTTTGGATCTGGAGTCCCTGCACCTGAGAAGCTCCTTGACCAGGGGAAGATTGAAGGCAAGGACCTTCCTCCAGAGCCAACAGAGAGGGAAATACTTCCCCTGGAGCCGAAGCCCTGAATTTGGACTTTTAGCCTACTTAATATTTACTGTGAGGAAATAAATTTCTCTTTGTTAAAGCCATCCATTTGTGGTATCTCTGTTATAGCAGCACTAGATGACTAAGATAGTTGCCAAGTCGATTCCAACTCAGGGTGACCCTATGTGTGCAGAGTAGAACTGCCCCATAGGGTTTTACAAGGTTACGGCTTTTTGGAAATAGATGGCCAGGCTTTTCTTCTGAGGTGCCTCTAGGTGAGTTTGAACCGTGAACCATTTGGCTAGCAGTCGAGTGCTTAACTGTTTGAGCCACCCAGTAGCCTAGATCTAACTACCAAATTAGGGCAATTGCAGGGGAAAGAGGAACATGCTAATTGAGAGGAATAAACTTAGCAATACGCAATGAAGCTGCACAGCACAGAGGGCCTGTTTTCTTCAACATTAAATTGGTAAGGAAAAGGAAGGAAGGAAGGAGGGAGGGAGAGAGGAAGGAAGGAAGGAATGGAAGGAGAGAGGAAGGCAGTGAGGGAGGAGGTCACGGATACTCTCACAGGGCTTGTCAGTCCCCATAAGATGAAGGGAACAAACACCTCAGTTGCAAAGTAAAGAGCATTTAGTGCTCCTTTTTTCTCGTTAAAGCCCCTTTGAGTTTGTTCAGCAAGCCCTCAGTGAGAAAGGCCAACAGTTTAAAAACCTCCAGCAGCTTCAGCCCCAGTAAAGCGGGCACAACACTAACTTTGGAGGTGGACTCAGGACATGGCCTTGGCAGTGAGGCCCTGGTACAGTGGAGAAGGTGTCAGGAGGTAAGGGCTCCCAGGTATGTCCCCAGAAGGATGGTGCCTGAAAGCTCTCATTCATTCACTGCTGAGCCGCTGGCCTCGCCCGCATGACTTCTGGGGCACCTGAGGTGTTTGCAAGGTGCCAAAAGAGAAGACACACTCCAGTTGCTATAATAAAACAGCCACTTTATAAGTACACCCTCTATAATTTGGTTACAAGGCAAACACTCCCACAGCCACCACCAGCAGGCAGCGACTCTCGAGCACTCCCCAACCCCACCCGGGTGATGCATCTCGAGTGTTCCTGGGGGTCAATCACGACTTCCGAAGAGGGAGCAGTGGTCACTCTGTGCTCAGCAGATCCCTCAATGGAGCCCAGAATGCACAGGGAAGGTGGGCCCCTTCCTTCCTTTTCTTTAGCAATTTAATATTGAAGAAAACGGGCCCTCTGTCCTGTGCAGCCTGCTGCTCTCTGGGGCCGGGCAGATAGGTGGGAGTATCTGGAGGTAGAAGGAACCTGCAGTTTCTATTCCAGCAAGGTTGTCAGGAGACCCAGGGACTGTGTAAAACATATTCTGCTCTGTGCCTGGACCATGTTAGCCATGAATAAACATCATCATCAGAAGATCCTGCTGCCACTGGGGCCTCAGTTTCCCTGCTTGTCATAGTCTCCAGGAAGCAAAGGCCAACATGGAGTTAAGAAGGCCCAAAGTTCATTGCCACCACTCATCTGTCAGTTTGCAACACTGTGGTGTTTTGCACGTTGCTGTGATGCTGGAAGCTATGCCACTGGTATTTCAGGTCACCCATGGTGGATAGGGTCACTATGAGTCAGAATTGACTCGATGGCAGTGGGTTTGGTTTTAGTGGATTTATGGTGGATAGATTTCAGGGGAGCTTTCTTTTTTTTTCTTACCTTTTTACCAGGCTAAACGGACTAGGAGTAAAATCAGCCAATATAAACCCTCAACAAGATGGGTTGACACAGTGGCTGCAATGATGGGCTCAAGTATTACAAATGTGAGGACTGGGCAGTATTTTGTACTGTTGTACTTAGGGTCACTATGAGTCAGAACGAACTCAACAGCTAACAACAACAGCAACAAGCCCAGATGATCACAACAGAACATTGTCCTACTCCCTTGCTTGGACTTGACGTACGGAGGGATTGATTGCTGGAGGAGGACATCATGTTTGGTGAAGCAGAGGGCCAGCGAGAGTGAGGGAGGCCCTCGGTGAAATGTTTGAGTCCATTATTATGAACAATAGCCATAATAATGGACTCAAACATGCTGGCGACCTTGACTTTGGTACAGGCCAGGGCAACATTTCATTCTGTTGTGCATAAGAATTTGATGAGTTGGAGGTGACTCAATGGCAGCTATCTATCTGTCTATCTATCTAAGTTTCCTTCGGGAGTGACCCCTGTAAAAGGAAAAAGGGGTAAGGAGAACCAGTCAGGGGAGTCATCAGGTCACACCAAAGTCCTGGACAAGTCTCTGGAGTCCAAAGAGGTCTCCGAGCAAAGACCAAGAAGTGGGCAGGAATGACCCACAGGATTGTCTGGCTCAGCTCCTGGCTAGATTGTGTGTGGAACCCCACCTCATCCAGACCCCAAAGCAGGGCTGCCCTGAAGGAGCTAAAGCTGGAGGCATTAGGCCCCGCCCACCACTCCCAGCTGGACAGCGGATCTTTCCTGGATTAAGGAAATAATACCTGCCATGCACCAGGCACAGAGGAAGTGCTCAGTATCAGTGGACATCATGTGCTGATAGTTGCAGACAAACAGCAGGGATTTCTAGAGAAATGAACCACCACAAGGAGGAAAATGCAGACAAAATTGAGGGAAACCTGTCATTGATGACCTGTTAACCAGAGTACCGTCGTTTTAAGATCTGCATATAGTTGTTGGAGCCCAGGTGGTGCAGTGGTTAAGAGCTCCGTGGTTCACTAAAAGGTCAGCAGTTCAAATCCATCAGCTGCTCACTGGAAACCCTAGTTCTATGCTATCCTATAGGGTCGCTATGACTCGAAATCTGCTTGATGGCAAAGGGTTTGAATTTTGTTGTTGTTGTATATATTTGTTGTGCGATGTGGCAGTCTACTTTAGAAAAGATTACATTCTTGGAAAAAAACCTATATGGGGGCAGTTCTACTGTGTACTATAGGGTTGCTGTGAGTTGGAATCAACTTGATGGCAATGAGTTTGGAACGGATTTAAGCACAGGACACATATAAATACATAACTAAATATTAGTATTACCCATTGCCATTGAGGAATCTTCCTTAGTAAGTAATTTGAGGTCAATGGGTTTAAATACAGAACAAATATAAATATATAACTAAATACTAATATTACGTGTTGCCATCAAGTCAATTCCGACTCATAGCAACCTTGTAGGACAGAGTAGAACTGCCTCATAGGGTTTTCAAGGCTGTAATCTTTACAGAACCAGACTGCCACGTCTTTCTCCCATGGAGCCCCTGTTAGATTCGAATTGCTGACCTTTTTGTTAGCAGCCGAGTGCTTAACCACCACACCACCATCCTTGCTATTCATCCAACCTAGGTGGTTAATCGTGTATTCAAAATTTTCAGAACCATTACTGATTGTCTTGTTGTTGAATCTTCTTTCAGTCAATGAGAGGAATGTTAAAAATTCTCTAAATATTATTGTGGCTTTTCTATCCATCTTTCAGTTCTGACAACTTTTGGTTTCCATACAAATAGCTAAATCTGCATTTAGGACTGTTATATTGTCCCGTTAACTTGACTCTTTCATCTTTATGAAATATCCCTGTTTAACTCTCATAATATTGCCAACCTTGAAGTCTAATTATCTGATATTAATATGGACACACCAACTTACTCTGGTTAGTATTTCCATGATACATCTTTTGTCAGTCATTTTACTTTCAATCTTTCTGTGTCCTTATATTTGAGACGAGTCTGCTGTAATCAAGACCGACAATGAAGAGGACAGCAGTACTGCTTCCTCCATAAGATACTGACAGGGTGGGAGAATGGGGAGTGAAGAGTCCCCTTTTAAGGATGCTGATGGGAAGTGATGTTCTTGGAAAAGACAGAATGAATTTCTGTTCAGTTAGGAAGGGAGAGGCTGAGGATGGGAAGGACTTGTTTACATAGAAAGGGGTTTCTTTCCATGAGCATGCTGGATAGTTATTTGAAGGACAGCAGCATCAGAAAATAGATGGTGCATGGAGTGATACAGAAATGAGAGTGCCAGAAGTAAGGGCCTGGTCTGCTGGGTCCTCAAGGTTCCATATGGAGCAGGAGTATCATTTTCTAGAGCATGAGCCAGGCGGGAACATGGGCTCTGTTTTCTCTGACTGATAGCCCTCTCTCCTCAACTGGGTTGTCCATTCTGATTGCTGGTGCCTTAGAGGCTACAGTGTCCCAAGTGGTGGGATGGAAGTCATCTTGAGCCCTATAAACCAGCAAGGCCACTGCAGTTCTCCACTGCCCATCCTCCTTTGAGGGTCCGAGGCTCTGGGAGAAATCCCGTGTTCTCCGATGTCTTTTCCTACTCTCCCGGGTGAGAAATTCCAACTATTCAGCATCTCTGTGGATTACTGCTGCAATGAATGAGGTCAAGCCCTTCACACAGGACTGAAAATGGCCCTCCTTGGAAGATGTCAAAACACTGCAGGCCAAGCTCTTTCCAGAATTCCACTCTGCATTTCTCTCCAGGCCCTGTCCCACATTGCTGCTCCCCCCTCCAGGAGCCCCCGCCTAGCTGTGGACCTGAATTTCCATGCTCCTTGGGAGAGCCAGGTAGTCTGGGGATGAGCGGAGGGGTGGGAAGTCATGTTGAAGTTGCTAGCTCCAGGAATCCGTGTGTAATTTCTAAATTGATTTGACCCTCTAGTGACTTAAAAACAGCTCATATAATTACTTGAGAATAGGGATTTTCTATTCCCTATGATTTCATTATATACAACACCGCCGAAGCCGTTATTGACGGTGTTACCATTTGTTCTTTAATGTTCCTTCTCTTTGGAAGTGCCCACAGCTGATGCAGGCTTTGGGTCTTGCCCATGCCTCTCTCCTACCCCTTCCCTCATCCCTGACCCTCCCTGGGGTGGTCTGTGTCTTGAGATGTAAAGTGAAGTCACACACTACTTGTTTGGCATATGCCAGCCTGCAGGGACCCCCATAGCCAATGTGCCCCCCTCAGATGGCTGTGGGCCTAGTTCTGCACCTGGCTCAGGTAGGCAGGAGGCCAGTATCCTACACAGCCATGGTGAACTGGTGACCCACTTCTCTGCTTCACATCGAAGAAGGTAATTGACCACAAACTATAGAAATGGAGATTTAGCTGGAACTTTCTAGCATGTCTAATCCTGTGGCCGTGGGATTAGTTGCAAGGGAAGATTATATGGCCTCTTGATTAAAGTTTATCATTCTTTTTCCCGGATCTGGCTCAGGGATGGATTCAACACAACCTCTTCATTGACATGTCCCATTAATCGGCATCAGACTTGGGACCCAGAAATGTCCCAGGTAACATCCAGGATGCCAAAGTGATTAGCTCAAGGCTGAGCACAGATGCTTCCCTCTAAGAATTCTCTCCAGATATGGGTGTTTCCATTTAAATGAGTGAAAATTAAACAAATTAAATTCCAGTTCTTCATTACACCAGCCACATTCCAAGTGTTCACTAGCCACAACGTGGAGAGGATTTTGGTGGGAGAGGGACCAGACAGTACATATATAGAATATTTCCATCAACACAAGAAATTCTATCGCACAGCACTGCCCTCAGTAGAAAACATCTCTCTTTCCCACACACCACCATGACATTGTGTCCTAATCTTGGTTATAGTGCTAATGAGCATTTGAGGCATGTAAAAGGTCTTTATCAATGTCTTTCTTCTTTACAGGTTGAAAGAAATATGAAGAACCACACCCAGGTCCCTCTTCTCTGAGACTGATTTCAGAACATGATCAGAGAAAATTAAATCAGCTGCAAATACCCACAGACACACAATCCCCCAGCCTTCTCATGCTGCTCACGTGTACTCTGGAATCACAGGGTTTTCCCAGTTCTATATGAAAGCTGTTCGTCCTAAATCTAAGCCACTCCAGTTTTAAGTCTTTCTTATCCCTTGAGCTCTTTTTCTTTGCTCTGGTTGCACACCTGGGGAGCCTTTTAAAATACCAGTGCTCTCGACAGCCCCAATTTATAAGCTAGGCATGTCACGCGGTTCAGTTGAACTCATTCTTCTGTTTTGTTTTTCTGTTCAAAGAGTTTTGGTTTTGGTTTATTGTTTATTGTTTTTATTATGTTCAGTGATAAGGGCGGGCTGTAGACACAATTTTATCCTTAATATATCACAATCTGGTTAATATAATAAAATCTGTCTAGTAATAATAGCTAGACCAACTATTTATTCTTTTACTCATCAAACATTTGAGCTCCTAGTATGTGTTAGCATTGCTCGAGGTTGTATGGATACAAAGATGAATAGCCTCAACCTTCAAAGGCCTGGCAGTCTAATGAGGAAGATAAACTATAATAAATAATTTTAATAGTGTAATGAATGCTGAGATTAAAGTTCTACCCAAGATAACTTAAGAACACAGAGAAGGGGTAACTGTAACAGGCTAGGGTGGCAGAGATAGTTGAGGAAAGATTTATGGAAGAGATGATCCCTGATTTGAGTCTTGAAGGATATGCAGGAGTCACATGAATAAAGGGGAGGGTGGAGTATCATACATGAAGTACAGCGGAGAGCAAGAGCATTAGAAAGTTGAAGAACTAATTGCAGGAAGTACATAAGAACCAAACTTGAGAGTTTAGCAGCTGAGAGTTTAGAGAGATAATTCTGGAAATACAAACAAGGGTCAAGCTTACATATAATGAGATTCATTGGACTTACATTTCTTTTTTGGGATTTATATTACCAAACACTCAAATCTCATTTGTAAGCTACTTCATATTCTTTATGTTCATTTATCCCCTTCATCTTAATTTCTTATTCTATTAATTAATTTCTTGATTTTGAGTAGTAATTAATCAGTTTATATTCAAATAGTTGTACCACCTCATATGTAGTGTAACAACCTTATAATTGTATACTTCCAATTTTTCCCTCTTCTCTTTTGTGCTACTAATGTCATATATTTTACTTTTAGATATGCTGTAAACCTATACTATATTGCTACTTTTTTTTGTCTTAGGCATTCAATTAACTTTTAGCACACTTATAAATAAGAAAAATAGTTCTTGATATTTGCCTTCACTTCAACATTTTCAAAGATTTACATTTTTTTGTATGGAACCAACTTTCTGTCTGGGATATTTTTTTTCTCCCTGAAGAACTTCCTTTAAAATTTCTTGTAGCATAAGACTGGCACTGATAAATGGTCCCATTTTTATTTGCCTGAAAAAAATATTTATTTATCTCTCTTTTATTTTTTAAATATAATTTTCCTAGGGAAAGAATTCTGAGGTGACAGCTTTTTTTCTTCCCCCACCCCTTTCATCACTTTAGAAATGTCACTCCATTTTCTTTGGGCTTGCATAGTTTCTGACAAGAAGTCTGCTGTAATTCTGACAAGAAGTCTTTGTTTCCGTGCGTGTCAGATGACTTTCCCCACTCTCTGGCTAACTTCAAGATTGTCTCTGTATAGTTGCTTTTCAGTAGTTTGAATAAGATGTGTCTAGATATACATATACACGTGTTTTCTTTTCTTGGGGGGAGGGGTATTTTTCCTGCTTTGGGTTCTCTGAGATTCCTGGATCTGTGATTTATAACTTTTATTATTTTTAAGAAAGTCTAAGCCTTTAACTCCCGAGTATTTCCTTTATTCTGCTGCCTTCATCTCCTGGGATTCCAATTATACATGTGTTAGACCATTTGATTCTGTCACAAAATTCTTGAATGCTATATTGTATTTTTTTTTTTCTTTCATCCATTTCTCTTTTGGTAATTTTCTATTATATTAATTAATTTGGGTACTTTCTGTTGACCTATCTTCAAGTTCACTGATTCTTTCATCAGCTATCTGTAGTCTACTGACAAGCCCACAAAAGTAAGCTATACTGTCATGCTAGCCCATATTCAGCCTTTAACAACGTGTTAAAACTTATATTTTTTAACCTCTTGTATGCTGGCTCCATTTTCCTTTCTTTCTCTGTCACAAATAAGGCAATGCTTGTATCTCATCTCTCCTTGGAGGCACATGCCTTTTCTTAGATTCAGGCCAGTTGATTACTCATTGGCCTCTGATGGTTTCTAGAAATTTTGTACATTATCTGGTTTTTGTTGGTGTGTGCATATGCATGTGTGTGTGTGTATAGGAAGGTGGATGTGACATTCTTTCCAGCTTTCTATATCAGAGGCAGAAGCATGAAGTCACAGCCCTGATTCTTAATCCTATTCATGACTTTTTTTACCATTATTTTATTATAAAATATTTAATTATTATTATTCCCTGAATTATTCCATAAATATACAGACCATAAAGACCTACAAGAATTGTATTGTTTTCTTCACATTTCATCCTAATAGCATGAATTGTGTAACTGGTGATATCACTTGTGCTGGTTATCCTCTGTCTGACTTTTCATATTCACTCACTATTCTTCTCTACCCTGCTCTGTGCCACAGGATAGTGATCTTTATGGGTTTTATTAATGAACTCCCTTCACTACTGGTTGCCTACTGAGTTTAACCACTGGGAGTCACATGGAGGAAATCATAGGGAAAACAGAAAGAATATTTGAGAAGTTTATTCTCCCAATTCCTTCCTCGTGGGGTTCTGAATTATCCTAAAACCAAAAGTCATACTCCTGTAAGGTGGCCCTACACATAACTTCTTTCTCCAGCTTTTAGTTAAAGCCCCTTTTTCAGACCTGTAGGTGCTAATGAGGAACCCCAGTGGTCCAGTGGTCAAGAGACTGGCTGCTAACCAATCTCCTTGGAAACTCTATGGGGCAGTTCTAAAGCCCTTTATTCATTGTCCATCCAATTCCCTTACAAATATTTCCTTTATTAAACTCTCCTTCAATTATTCAATTTGAGTAGCCATCCATTTCTTGCTGAGGCTGATACATTCTTTTCCCACTCAGATCCTCATAAAGCAAGAAACATACCAATTCTTCTTAACTCAGCCTTTGTTTATGCCGTTCTTCTCTTGAGTTATCACTTCTTTGTGTTAAATTCAAGATGAGAATGAGTGCTAAGTAGTCAGTGATCTAGAAGAATCAATTTTCATAAAGATGTAGAAATTTGTCTGGTGGCCAAGGGCAACTTACTTAAATGTGGCTCATCTATAATGAGCTACAGTTGCGTCAACTTTGTTATCAATCAGCCTAAGCTGTGCCTCAGTTAATATGGAAACAAGGGCTTCAGAACTGGTTCATCCCAATTTTCACCCCGCTGAAAATTTTCGTTTCTAGTAACGTACCAGACTCTGTTAATGCTTCTGGTTAGGGAGTAGGGACCAATTCTGAGAACCACTAGGAGAGTAGTGGTTCTCAAAATTTATTATACACAGAATCACTGGTGGACCAGATTAATCATGATCTATGGTTCAACAAGATTCCCAGGTGATTCTAATGTATAATAAAATTTGAGAACCGCTGGTCTATTAGTGGTTCTCAGAATTGGTCCCTACTCCCTAACCTGCAGCATTAGCATTGTCTAGTACCTTGTTATGAATGCAAATTCTCAGCAGGGTTGCAAACTGGAACCAATCGGTTCAAAGCCCTGGTGGAAACCAATGGAATTGAGGAGAAAGATCACTAGGACAGCAGCATGAAGGAAACCACAAGCTGGACCTCACTGTATTGGGTAATTTTGCCACCTGAGTCTCTGGAAAGCTGGTGGGTATCATTTTGCACCTGCCCTTATGATTTCAAGTAAAATTCCAAGTAAAGGAATGGTGATCTTTTCTTTACTCCAGGTCAGCATTTCAGAAGAGCAGTACTTCTCTGTGAACTCAGGCTTCTCTCTTCTGTGATTGTACAGTATAATCAGTCAGTGAAAATCAGAGAGAGGAGTTATGAACGGCCACCTGACAGAACTGAGGGAAGAAAATGAAAGCATAATGAGAATGAGGTCATGTGGGAAAGCTTTGTAATAAACTGAATCGAACTGCAGCACTTTTAAAACTTTTTGATTAAAGTGCAAGTAACCCTATGTGTCTAACTCAGATGATTTGAAGCCACACACACAGACAGGCTGTCTAAACTAAGAGGATCCATCAGGTAGGTTGTAAAACCTAGACCCATGGATTTTACAATTTTGGGGGTGTCAAAATTAGTTTTCTTTGGCTGCTATAACAAAGTACCACAAACTGAGTAGCTAAAATGACAGAAATTTATTCTTTCACAGCTCTGGAGGCTAGAAATCTGAAACCAAGGTGTTGGCAGGACTGTACTCTCTCTCAAGTCTTTAGGAGATATTCCGTTCCTTGCCTTTTCCAGCTTCTGCTGGCTCCAAGCATTCCTTGTCTTGCGGCCATGTAACTCTGATTCTTGTATCCATCTTCACGTGCACTTCTCCTCTGTGTCTGTGTCTCCTTCTCTTCTATATCTTAAAGGACACTTGTCATTGGATTTATGGCCCACCAGGATAACCCAGGATGATCTCACATCAACATCCTTAACTTAATGGCAACTACAAAGACCCTTTTTCCAAATAAGGCCACATTCATAAGTTCCAGGGATTTGGATGTGGAGATATAGATATATACTTGGGGTGGGGAGGGGCATAACTCAACCACTATAGGAGGTGAGTTGCTATTTAGTTCAAATAAGCCTAAATTAAAACACTGCTCAATCCATCCAAATATTTGGAAAGTCGAAGCCATGTATTACTGATTTAGAAAGAATGATCTCATAGAGAGGCTGGGAATAGCCTGGAGTATCTCAGAAAGGATGAGGGCTAATTTTTTCACTATGGGGCAACAGCAGGAACAAGCACACAGAAAAGAAGCTCCTGCAAGAAGCTGAGGCTGAAGCTAGGAGGATCTGAATCACACAGATGCATCCCAACTCCATCTGGAACAGGCGTTGACATCTGCCTCAAGAGGCTTCCCTCCAGGGCTCCATCCATCCTCCTCCAGCCTGTGAATTCTCTGCCACCTCTCAAACCAGAGAATGATGAATGAGTAGCCCAAGGTGCACGTTCTCTCACATGCCCTGGAACAGTCTAAGAATATTCATTTCATTTCACTTCTGACCTTTTTGCTATTCTGCAAACCCACAAGATCTGGGATGCATGATAATATCTGAGAGTCAGACATGAGCATCTAGACTACCATCCAACTCACGTTTACTTGACCTTCTGGTTTCAGAGCCCACATTAATCTTAATTGCACTGTTAAAGTATGGTAAATATCTTTATACAAATTAAGTGATAACAGGAATTTATGGAGTTTTTTCCCAAAGACTTAATCTTAAAATAAGCTGATTATATAAATCTTTAACCGAGCAATGACTAATCCAAAATACAAACATGGCTTTCATAAGATACATTCAAACAAACATTTTGGTGGCAAATATTAACAGGAACTAGGCAATGACTAGAGATGGCATTTGGTGACTGACAGTTGTGATCACAGAAGGAAGCGGCCAGATGTGTCCAATGTTGAGGACCACATTCTAGAATTGAATGCATTCTGGATTCACTGTTAACAACAAGTGATTGTGACAAAGTAAACTGGACAGTCTGCAGAAAGATCATGGAGACTCGTGAAATTCACATGTTGAGGACTAGTTGAAAAATAATTTGTGGTAAATTTATCTGTATTGAACTATGTTTTTATTTGAAAGAAAACACAACTGGCCAACAATTATTCAATCTTTACTAAATGACAGGCTCTTCCTCCTAAAAAACTGGTATGGTTTTAACTTCGTCAAGTATGTCATCAACTGAGCTTATTTGTTTCTTTACATTTGCCAACAGGAAGCTTAGCACTGAATTTATAATATGTTTTTAATATATTTTAATACATCATGGTATGCATTTCTTATAAAAATCTCTATGTGTATACTTGACAGATCAGAATATTTGTATAGAGAGGTGGGGCAAAGATGGCAGAATAGTCAGACACTTTATATCATTCTCCTTACAACAAAGACCCAAAAAAAAGAACAAGTGAATTGGATATATATGACAATCTAGGAACTCTAATCATCAAAGACAAAGTCAAAGAATCAGACTGACAGACAGGTGGAAGGATAATAAAAACAAGAGAAATGGGGAAATGTGGATTGTGGGATTGCTGGCATCCCGCTAGCTAAATCTGCATAGTGCACACAGATTTAGGGAAGCAGAATCCCAAGCTGAAACCCACCCCGTCTGGTGCAGCCAAGCAGCAGCAAATCCGCACACACCTCCAGAGCAAAACAGAAGCAACAACAGACCTGTGAAAGCTAAGTTCAAGCTCCCAACACATCATGAGTATGCACCATAACACTACACTTCCCCCACCGGAGCTCCACAGCTGAGGAGCACTCCCTTCTCACCCATCCCCCTCCCTGCTCCAACACCAGTGCAGCAGCATTCAACTCTACCACATCCTCTAAGCTATGAACTCACAGCCCGGTCCAGAGGCACCAACTTCTTTGCCCAGCCACTGGCGTAGGGGGTCCACAGACTTGCAGCACCTCTCACCCCCCACCCCATTCATCCACAGCAGTGCCTTTCTGGCGACTGGGCAGGCCATGCCCTCATTAGTACAAAATGGGCAGGGCATCTCCCTGAAGCCCATTTTCACCTGTAGCAGCCAAGTGGGAGCTGCAGATTTGTGACATTTAACACTGCCACACCCCCTAAGAAGGGGCTTCACCCACACACCGGGGGGGGGGGGCCTGAGAGCCGGCACTACCACCCACTCCATCTAGCTGCCCATGACAGGAGCCTGAGGATTAGTGTTGACCCTCAATTCCTCCATTCAATGGCATCAGATGCCCAAGGACCAGCTGTACTAACCCTAGCTATGTGCTGTAGCAGGCAGTGACGTGCTCTCCATCTGGGCACCCAGGGGCAGCCAACAGCCCCTTGCCACTCCCCAACATCTCCTCCTCACTGCAACCAGAGACCTATGCCTGCTCTGAACATCCCTATGCATCCCTGCCTGCTCAGAACTGTAGGTGAGAGTCTCTACATCACACATTCAGTGGCTGATGACCTGGGCACCTGCACCCCAACAAATCAGTAAGCAGCAGAGTGCACACACAACACCCAACTCAACAACTAGAGAGAACACCCTCTGCACCCAGGTGACCAGCAGGACAGATTCATCACCTAACAAAAACTCTACCTATATCTTCAGCACTCCCACAAGAACAGTGAACAGACTCCCAGGCTTGCACACCTAGCAGCTGCTCTGTACACCTGGAGACAGGAGGTGAGAGCTTCAATGGTACCAGATTAACAATCAGAGAAGCACACACACCCAGCCTACTTTGATACCTCAAAACAAAACAAAAGAAAAGTTCAGGACACACTGAACAAAAATACAGTAAATAAATATAATAACTTATTGATACCTCAGAGACAGCAGTCAGTATCAAATCACATAAAGAAGCAAGGCAAGATAGCTCCAGCAAGTGACCAAAATAAAGAACCAGAAAACCTTCTGGAGGAAGATTAGGCAATGGAACTACCTGATAAAGAATTTAAAGACTAATATACAGAGCTCTTGAAGAGATCAAGCAAGACATCCAGCAAAGCACAGGCCAAACCAAGGACCACACATACAAAGCAATAGAGGAATTCAGGAAAACAATACAAGTACAAAATGACAGAATAAACAGATTGCTAGAAACCATACAAAGACAACAATTAGACATCCAAAATATTAACAATAAAATTTTGGAATTAGACGACTTGATAGAAGGTCACAGGAGTAAAATTGAAGCAATGGAAGTCAGGATTAATGAGACTGAAGATAAATCCCTTGACACCAATTTGTCTGAGGAAAAATCAGAAAAAAGAATGAAGAAAACCTAAGAATCATGTGGGAGTATCAAGAGAAAAAAACTAGGAGTGATCAGAGTACAAAAGCAGGGAGGATAACAGAAAACACAGAGATAATTGTCAAAGATTTGCTATCAGAAAACTTCCCTAATATCATGAAAGAAGAGAAGACATCTATCCAGGAAACTCAATGAACCCCGTACAGGTTAGGCTCCCCTCCACCAAAAGAAAGTCACCAAGACATATCATAATCAAACTCACTAAAACCAAAAACAAAGAATCCTGAGAGAGGTTAAGGATAAATGAAAAGTCGCCTACAAAGTAGAGCTAATAAGACTAAGCTCTGATTACTCAGAAGAAACTGTGCAGGCAAGGAGGCAATGAGATGACGTATATAAAACCTTGAAGGAAAAAAAAGAATGCCAACCAAGAGTTACGTAGCCAGCAAAATTGTCTCTCAAATAAAATGGTGAAATTAAGCCTTCTGCAGATAAACAGAAATTAAGGGAATTTGTAAAAACCAGGCCAAAATTACAAGAAATATTAAAGGGAGTCCTCCGGTTAGAGAAGCAACAACATCAGACAGCAATCGAAGACTAGGACACAGGACAGATCAAGCAAATACCAATCCAAATAGTGAATTCACACACAAAAAGGAAAGAACTAAAAGACTGAAAATAGGGAACCAGAGAAGTGAATATGTCAATATATAAATGACAACAATGTAAAAAAAAAAAAAAAAAAAGAGCAGGAATAACTGGTGTAACTCACAGAACTTCCATACAGAGAGGAAGTCAAGGCAATATCAAAAAATAAAAGACTGGGAGCCAAGATGGCAGAATAGACAGATGCTGCTGGTGAGCCCTCTTTACAAAAAAGACCTGAAAAAACAAGTGAAACGGGTATATTTGTGACAAGCTGGGAGCCCTGAGCATCAAAGGCAAGCTTAGAAAACTAACTGAGGGGCAGGGGAAGGAAGAAGCCGTTCAGAAGCGGAGAGGAGTTACTGGACCTAAATCACGGGAGCTCTCGGGCACCATCCCTGGAGCGGTGGCGGTGGCAGCGGTGGCGGAGGGCTGGTCCTAGCGTTCGGCCGCAGTTTCCTCAGGGAGAAGCAGCAGCCACACAGCCCACTCACGCCTCCGGAACCTGAGGAGAAGGGCGCTCTCGAAAAAAGCTAAGTACTTGCTTATATTTTATTGCACTCCCCCGCCCCGCCAAAGCCGGCCTCAGCGGCTGAATCCCTGGGCCAGAGATAGACCCTGGTGAGCACCTAGAGCCATCCTCCCAGCCTTGGGGAAGGGAAAAATTTGTGAGTGGGGGGGAAAAGGTAATTTGCTAGCTCCATTAACTGCGGGAGCTCAGGACAGAAGTGGCTGCTGTCCAGGCACAAACCGTTCATGGACCTTGAGCACCTTTCCCTTCTGCATGGACCTGTGTGGGCCTATTTCAGGAGAATATGCCCTTGTTGGCAGACTCTGACCATTTCAGCTGTGCGGTGGAGAGGTGGGTGTTTGATGTTTGACATTGCTTTGCCTATTAAACAAGGTCCACACCTACCCACATCAGGGACCTAAGGACTGGAAGCACCACTCAGGTCACCCTGCCACCCGCAACAGGGATCCAAAGATAACTGGTACCTCCCAGTTCTTACAACCAAAAACTTTGGGTGCCCATGGTACCTCTGCAGAACCCACCCACCAGCACACTCTAGGCAACAGAGACACATTTTCTTCAGAGACACTTGAGGGTCAGTTCTCAGCCCCCTGCCTTGTTCAGAGCATGATCCCCTGATGCAATCAGATACTGGTATATACACCAATCACCCCTGGCCCTCTAAGACTATAGGACAGAGCCTGTACCACACACTTGATGGTCAGCTACCTGGAAACCTGAGCTGAATTCATACAAGAAAACTGAATGAACTCCTAGACTGATATACCTGATAACAGCTCTAGCCAGCTGGGGACAGGACACCAGATCTCCAAAGGCAAAAATAATCAAGCTAGCTCACTCAAGCAACCCATAGGGGTATACCAAAACAAAACAAGGCAAGCAGCTACTATACAGTAAGCTAGCATAAACTAACACAATAACTTAGAGACAGCTCGGAGACAACAGTCAATATCAGGTCACATAAAGAAACAGGCCATGATCACCTCAACAGGCTCTCAAAACAAAGAACCCAGGGATCTTCTAGATAAAAGTGCATTCCTGGAATTACCAGATGCAGAATACAAAAGTTTAATATACAGAACCCTTCAAGACATCAGGAAGGAAATGAGGTAATATGCAGAACAAGCCAAGGAACAGACAGATAAAGCAACTGAAGAAATTAGAAAGATTATTCAAGAACACAATGAAAAGCCTAATAAGCTGGAAAAATCCATACACAGCAATCAGAACTTCAAAATATTAACAATAAAATTACAGAATTAGACAACACGATAGAAAGTCAGAGGAGCAGAATTGAGCAAGTAGAAGCTAGAATTTCTGAACTCGAAGATAAATCACTTGGCACTACTATATTTGAAGAAAAATCAGATAAAAGAATTTTAAAAAATGAAGAAACCTTAAGAACACTGGGCAGATGAACCAGAAGTCAACCCAGACAGGAAAATCCAAAAAAAGAAAGCAGGATTATAAAAAAAAAAAAAAGCTCAGAACAGGGTAACAGCGATGTTATTATACAAAAGAAGACAACATTAAAATAATAAAGAGGGTTTAAGAAATGTAATCATAGACCTTCCATATGGAGAGGAAGATACGGTGACACATAGAAATAAAAGTTAGTTTTAAATTTAGAAAAACAGGGGTAAATAATAAGATAACCACAAAGGAGACAAACTATCCTACTCATCAAAAGAAAATACAAGGAAAAAATACAGACTCAACAGAACCAAAATTAACAACAACAAATATGAGGAGAGAACAATATATAAAGAAAATCTACTCAGCACATAAAATCAAGTGGGAAAAAGAAACTGTCAACACACAAAAAAAGATATCAAAATGATAGCACTAAATTCATACCTATCCATAATTGCCCTGAATGTAAATGGACTAAATGCACCAATAAAGAGACAGAGAGTGGCAGAATGGATTAAAAAACAAGATCCGTCTATATGCTGCCTACAAGAGACACACCTTAGACTTAGAGACACAAACAAACTAAAACTCAAAGGATGGAAAAAAATATATCAAGCAAACAACAATGAAAAAAGAGCAGGAGTGGCAATATTAATTTCTGACAAAATAGACTTTAAAGTTATACCCATCATAAAAGATAAAGAAGGACACTATATAATGATTAAAGGGACAATACACCAAGAAGATATAACCATATTAAATATTTATGCACCCAATCACAGGGCTGCAAGATACATAAAACAAACTCTATCAGCATTGAAAAGTGAGATAGACAGCTCCAAAATAATAGTAGGAGACTTCAAAACACCACTTTCGGCGAAGGGCAGGACATCCGGAAAGAAGCTCAATAAAGACACGGAAGATCTAAATGCCGTAATCAACCAACTTGACCTCGTAGATATATACAGAACACTCCACCCAACAGCAGCCAAGTAAACTTTCTTTTCTAGTGTGCATAGAACATTGTCTAGAATAGACCACACATTAGGCCATAAAGCAAACCTTAGGAGAATTCAAAACATTGCAATATTACAAAGCATCTTCTCTAACCATAAGGCCATTAAAGTGGAAATCAATAACAGGAAAAGCAGGGAAAAGAAATCAAAGACTTGGAAACTGAACTATACCCTGCTCAAAAAAGACTGGATAATAGAAGACATTAAGGATAGAATAAAGAAATTAGAGAATCCAATAAGAATGAAAACACTTCCTATCAGAACCTTTGGGACACTGCAAAAGCGGTGCTCAGAGGCCAATTTATATCAATCAATGCACACATCCAAAAAGAAGAAAGGGCCAAAATCAAAGAACTATCCCTACAACTTGAACAAATTAGAAAGAGAGCAAAAAAAGAGACCCACAGGCACCAGAAGAAAACAAATAATAAAAATTAGAGCTGAACTAAATGAAACAGAAAACAGAAAAACAATTGAAAGAATTAACAAGACCAAAAGTTGGTTTTTTGAAAAAAATCAACAAAATTGATAAACCACTGGCCAAAATGACAAAAGAAAAACAGGAGAGGAAGCAAATAACCCAAATAAGAAGGGCGATATTACATCAGACCCAACTGAAATTAAAAGAATCATATCAGATTACTATGAAAAACTATGCTCAAATTTGAAAACCCAGAAGAAATGGATGAATTCCTAGAAACACACTACCTACCTAAACTAACACAAACAGAGGTAGAACAACTAAATAGACCCATCACAAAAGAAGAGATTGAAAAGGTAATCAAAAAACTCTCAACAAAAAAAAGCCCTGGTCCATATGGCTTCACTGCAGAGTTCTACCAAACTTTCAGAGAAGAGTTAACACCACCACTACTAAAGGTATTTCAGAGCGTGGAAAAGGACGGAATACTACCAAACTCATTCTATGAAGCCACCGTATCCCTGATACCAAAACCAGGTAAAGACACCACAAGAAAAGAAAATTATAGACCTATACCCCTCATGAATGTAGATGCAAAGGTCCTCAACAAAATTCTAGCCAATGCAATTCAACAACATATCAAAAAAATAATTCACCATGACCAAGTGGGATTCATACCAGGTATGCAGGGATGGTTCAACATTAGAAAAACAATGTAATCCACCACACAAATAAAACAAAAGACAAGAATCACATGATTTTATCAATTGATGCAGAAAAGACATTTGACAAAGTTCAACACTCATTCATGATAAAAACTCTCAGCAAAATAGGAATAGAAGGAAAATGCCTCAACATAATAAAGGGGATTTATACAAAGCCAACAGCCAGCATCACCCTAAATAGAGAGAGCCTGAAAGCATTCCCCTTGAGATCAGGAACCAGACAAGGATGCCCTTTATCACCACTCTTATTCAGCATTGTGGTGGATGTCCTAGCCAGAGCAATTAGGCTAGATAAAGAAATAAAGGGCATCCAGATTGGCAAGGAAGAAGTAAAAGTATCTCTATTTGCAGATGACATAATCTTATACACAGAAAACCCTAAGGAATCCTCCAGAAAACTGCTGAAATTAATAGAAGAATTCAGCAGAGTATCAGGATACAAGATAAACATACAAAAATCAGTTGGATTCCTCTACACCAACAAAAAAGAACATTGAAGAGGAAATCACCAAATCAATGCCATTTACAGTAGCCCCCAAGAAGATAAAATACTTAGGAATAAATCTTACCAGAGATGTAAAATACTTATACAAAGAAAACTACTTCTGCAAGCAACCAAAAGAGACTTACATAAGTGGAAGAACATACCTTGCTTGTGGATAGGAAGACTTAACATTATAAAAATGTCTATTCTACCAAAAGCGATCTATACATTCAATGCAATTCCGATCCAAATCCCAAGGACATTCTTTAATGAGATGGAGAAACAAATCACCAACTTCATATGGAAGGGAAAGAGGCCCTGGATAAATAAGGCATTACTGAAAAAGAAGAACAAAGTGGGAGGCCTTACTTTACCTGATTTTAGAACCTATTATACCCCCACAGGAGTCAAAACAGCCTGGTGCTGGTACAACAACGGATACATGGACCAATGGAACAGAATTGAGAATCCAGACATAAATCCATCCACATATGAGCAGTTGATATTTGACAAAGGCCCCAAAACAGTGAAATGGGGAAAAGACAGTCTTTTTAACAAATGGTGCTGGCATAACTGGACATCCATCTGCAAAAAAATGAAACAAGACCCATACCTCACTCCATGCACAAAAACTAACTCAAAATGGATCAAAGACCTAAATATATAATCTAAAACAATAAAGATCATGGCAGAAAGAATAGGGACAATGTTAGGAGCCCTAATACAGGGCATAAACAGTATATAAAACATTATAAAGAATGTAGAAGAAAAACTAGATAACTGGGAGCTCCTAAAAACACGTGTGCTCATCCAAAGACTTCATCAAAAGAGTAAAAAGACTACCTACAGACTGGGAAAAAGTTTTTAGCTATGACATTTCTGATCAGCACCTGATCTCTAAAATCT
The DNA here is from genome assembly GCF_030014295.1 of Loxodonta africana. NCBI lineage: Eukaryota > Metazoa > Chordata > Mammalia > Proboscidea > Elephantidae > Loxodonta > Loxodonta africana. The sequence goes on from NC_087357.1 coordinate 7,324,871, forward strand.
ACATGATACTGCAAAAACTCAACTACAAAAAGACAAATAACCCAATTTTAAAAATGGGCAAAAGATGGAAATAGACACTTCGCTAAAGAAGACATTCAGGTAGCTAATAGACATATGAGGAAATGTTTACGATCATTAGCCATTAGAGAAATGCAGATCAAAACTACAGTGAGATTCCGTCTCACTCCAACAAGGCTGGCATTAATGCAAAAAACACAAAACAATAAATCTTGGAGAGGCTGTGGAGAGACTGGAACGTGTATACACTGCTGGTGGGAATGTCAAATAGTACAACCACTTTAGAAATCAATATGGCACTTCCTTAAAAAGCTAGAAATAGAACTCCCATACGATTCAGCAATCCCACTCCTTGGAATATATCTTAGAGAAATAAGAGCCTTTACACGAACTGATATATGCACAGCCATGTTTATTGTAGCACTGTTTACAATAGCAAAAAATGGAAGCAACCAAGGTGCCCATCAAAGGATGAATGGATTAATAAATTATGGTATATTCACACAATGGAATACTACGCATCGATAAAGAACAGTGAGGAATCTGGGAAACATTTCGTAACATGGAGGAACCTGGAAGGCATTATGCTGAGTGAAATTAGTCAGTTGCAAAAGGACAAATATTGCATAAGAACACTGTTTAAGAACTTGAGAAATAAACTGAGAAGAAAATATTCTTTTGTGATTATGAGGGGGGGAGGAGGGAGGGAGGGTGGGAAAGGAGCACTCACTAATTAGATAGTAGATAAGAACTACTTTATGTGAAGGGAAAGACAGCACGCAATACAGGTGAGCTTAGCACAATTGGACTAAACCAAAAGCAAAGAAGTTTCCTGATAAACTGAATGCTTCGAAGGCCAGCATAGCAGGGGCAGGGGTCTGAGGACCTAAGTCAACTGGCATAATAAAATCTAGTAAGAAAACATTCTGCATCCCACTTTGAAAAGTGGTGTCTGGGGTCTTAAACGCTAGCAAGCAGCCATCTAAGTTGCATCAATATGTCTCAACCCACCTGGATCAAAGGAGAATGAAGAATACCAAGGACACCAGGTGATTATGAGCCCAAGAGACAGAAAAGGCCACATGAACCAGAGACTACATCATCCTGAGACCAGAAGAGCTAGATGGTGCCTGGCTACAACCAATGACTGCCCTGACAGGGAACACAACAGAGAACCCCTGAGGGAGTAGGAGAGCAGTGGGATGCAGACCCCAAATTCTCGTAAGACCAGACTTAATGGTCTGACTGAGGCTAGAAGGACCCCGGTGGTCATGGCCCCCAGACCTTCTGTTGGCCCGGGACAGGAACCATTCCCAAAACCAACTCTTCAGGCATGGATTGGACTGGACAATGGATTGGAGAGGGATGCTGGTGAGGAGTGAGCTTCTTGGATCAGGTGGACACTTGAGACTATGTTGGCATCTCCTGCCTGGAGGGGAGATGAGAGGGTGGAGGGTGTTAGAAGCTGGCGATATGGACACGAAAGGAGAGAGTGGAGGGAGAGAGCGGGCTGTCTCATTAGGGGGAGAGTAATTAGGAGTGTGTAGCAAGGTATATATGGGTTTTTGTGTGAGAGACTGACTTGATTTGTAAACTTTCATTTAAAGCACAATAAAAATTACATTTAAAAAAAAAGATTAACGTACAAAAAGAGAATAGGTTCCTTCACATCAACAAAGGGAACTTCATAAAAGAAATCACCAAATCAATACCATTTACAATATAAATCTAACCAGGGACATAAAAGACCTATAAAAAGAAAACTACAAAGCACTACTGCAAGAAACCAAAAGAGACCTACATAATTGGGAAAACATACATACCATGCTCATGGATAGGAAGACTCAACATTGTGAGAATGTCAATTCTACCAGACATGATCTATGGATATGATGCAATCCCAATCCGAATTCCAACAGTGTTCTTTAATCAGTTGAAGAAAAATATCATCAACTTTATATGGAAAGGGAAGAGGCCCTGGATAACTAAGGCTTTACTGAAGAAGAACAAAGTGGGAAGCCTCAGACTATCTGATTTCAGAACCTATTATATAGCCACAGTAGTCAAAACAGCCTGGTACTGGTACAATAACAGACACATAGACAAGTGGAACCGAATTGATGGCACAGACATAAATCCATCCATCTATGATCAGTTGATACTTGAAAAAGGATCAAACCCCATAAAATGGGGAAAAGAAAATCTCTAACAAATGGTGCTAGCATAACTGAATGTCCATCTGTAAAAAAAATGAAACAAGATCAATGCCTCATTGGTGCTGGACAAAAGAGGGATGCAGACCTCTAATTCTAGTAAAAAGACCAGACTTAATGGTCTGACTGAAACTGGAGGGACCCCAGAGGTCATGGCTCCTGGACTGTCTGTTAGCCCAAAACTAAAACCATTCCTGAAGCCAACTCTTCAGACAAAGATTGGACTGGACTATAAGACATAAAAATGATACTGGCGAGGAGTGTGCTTCTTAGCTCAAGTAGACACATGAAATTATGTAAGCAGCTCCTGTCTGGAGGCCAGATGAGAAGGCAGAGGAGGACAGGAGAGAGGTTGAATGGACACAGGAAATACAGGGTGGAGAGGAGGAGTATGTTGTCATGTTGTAGGGAGGGCAACTAGGGTCATATAACAATGTGTGTATAATTTTTTGTATGACAGAATGACTTGAATTGCAGACTTTCACTTAAAGCACAATAAAAATTTTTTAAAAAGCAATAATATCAGGGGAAAAAAAGATCAATACCCCACACTATACACAAAACTAACTTAAAATAGATCAAAGACCTAAATATTAAGTCTGAAATGATAAAGATCATGGAAGAAAAAAGAGGGACAATACTAGGGGCTCTAATACATGGAATAAATATTACACAAACCATCACTAACAATGCACAAACACCAGAAGAGAAACTAGATAACTGGGAGCTCCTAAAAATTAAACACTTATGCTCATCAAAAGAGTTCACCAAAAGAGTAAAAAAAGAACCTACAGACTGGGAAAAAAAAATTTGACTGTGACATATCCGTAAAGGGTCTAATCTCTCAAATCTACAAAATACTTCAGTATCTCAATAATAAAAAGAGAAATAATCCAATTTAAAAAGAATGGGCAGAGGATATGAACAGACTCTTCACCATAGACATCCAAGCAGCGAACGGACACACTAGGAAATGTTGCAATTATTAGACAAATAAACATAAAAACAAATCCCTTGCTGTCAAGTCAATTCCAACTCATAGAGACCCTATATAACCATTACCCACCCTAACCCAGTTTTTAGAGAAATGCAAATCAAAACTACAATGAAATACCTTCTCACCCCAACATTACTGGCATTAATCCAAAAAACACAAAATAACAAATGTTGGAGAGGTTGCAGGGAGATAGGAACTCTTATGCACTGCTGGTGGGAATGTAAAATGGTACAACCACTTTGGAAAATGATATGGTGCTTCCTTAAAAAGCTAGAAATAGAAATATCATACAATCCAGTAATCCCACTCCTTAGGAATATACCCAAGAGAAATAAGAGCCTTCAAACCAATAGACATATGCATACCCATGTTCATTGCAGCACTATTCACAATAGCAAAAAGATAGAAACAACCTAAATGCCCATCAACAGCTAAATGGATAAACAAATTATGGTATATACACACAAGGGAGTACTATGTAAGGATGAAGAACAAAGATGACTCTGTGAAATATCTCACAACATGGATAAATCTGGAGGGCATTATGTTCAGTGAAATAAATCAATCGCGAAAGGACAAACATTGTATGAGAGCTCTATTATAAAAACTCAAGGAAAGGTTTACACACAGAGAGAAAAAATCTTTGATGATGGTAAGGGAGAGGAGGAAGGGGGAGAGGAAATCACTAAATAGATTGTAGACAAGAGCCAACTTTGGTGAAGAGAAAGATAACACACAATATAGGGGAAGTCAGTACAATAAGACCAAAGCAAAGGCATAGAAGTTTCCTAGACACATCCAAACACCTCGAGGAACAAAATTGCTGGAGCTGGGGGCTGGGAACCATAGTCTCAGGGGACATTTAGGTGAACTGGCATAACACAGTTCGTAAAGACTTCATCTCACATACTTTGGACAGGTTATCAGTAGGAACCAGTCCCTGGAGAAGGACATCATGCTTGGTAAAATAGAGGGTCAGCGAGAAAGAGGAAGACCCTCAACGAGATGAATTGACAGTGAGGCTGCACCAATGGGCTCAAGCATAACAATGATCATGAGGATAGTGCAGGACTGGGCAGTGTTTCATTCTATTGTACACAGAGTCGCTATGAGTCGGAAGCGACTTGACAGCACCTAACAACAGTTCATAAAGAAAATGTTCAACGTCCCCCTTTGATGAGTAGCGTCTGGGGTCTTAAAAGCTTGTGAGCAGCCGTCTAGGGTGCATCTATTAAATCTATTCCTTCCAGAGCAAAGGATAATGAGGAAAACTAAAGACACAAGGAAAATATTAGCCTGAAGGACTAAGGACCACATGAACAAGAACCTCCACAAGCCTGAGCCCGGAAAAACTAGATGGAACCCAGTTATCACCGCCAACCACTCTGACAAGGATCACAACAGAGAAATCCTGGACAGAACAGGAGAAAAATGTAGAATAGAACAGAATTCAAATTCACACACACAAAAAAAACAGACTGGAGGAGCCCCTGAGCCTGTGACCCCTGGCCACTCTGCTAACTCAGAACTTAAACCATTCCTGAACCCCACTTTTCAGACAAAGAGTAGACAGGACTATAAAACAAAAAATAACACATGTGAGGAACGTGCTTCTTAGCTCAATACAATATACAAGACCAAATGTGCAACTCCAGTCCAAAAACAAGAAGAGACAGGAAGGGGATGGACAGACACAAGGCACCCAGGGTAGAACGGGGGAGCATGCTGTCACATTTTAGGGATTGCCACCAATGTCACAAAACAATATGTTTATAAATTTTTGAATGAGAAATTAACCTGAGCTGTAAACTTTCACCTAAAACACAGTAAAATTGAAAAAAAAAAAAAGTATGCAAAAAAGAATACTTGTATACATAATACTTGGCAGATTCACTTGTAAAATGACAGATAAAATAACAGATAATACTTGTAAAATATGAAGTACAATACTAAAATTGAACCCCCACCAAAATTAAAACACAATTTTTGCCCCAGCAATATGCTCCTGCATCCCGTTTCTCTTTATCCCAGAAGTTACGTCCACCCTGAATTTGTATATATTACTCCTTCGCTTTATTTAAATAGTTACCTCACATAGGTGTGTACACCTACACAATATATTGTGTAAATATACTTATTTATGGACCCTTATAAAAATGGCATCGTATTCCATTAGCCTTTTAGGATTTGATTTTTTTCTTACTCAACGTTATATTTCTAAGATTAACCATACTTTTGCACGCAGCTGCATTTCCACTGCTTTATAATTGGCCATTGTAAGATCCCACCCCAATTTCTTTACCCCTTTTGTTGTTGAAGAACACAGGGTTATTTCTGGCCTTTCTATCATGAACAACGCTATTATGAATATTCGTGTTCAGGCCCTGTGGTGCAAAAGGTTCTGCTGTAGATCTAGGAGTCAAATTATTTCATCAAATATTCAAATTTACAAAATGATAAATTATTTTGCAAAGCAACGGTTGTAAATTCGACTTGCCTCGGCAGTAAAGTCTCTGTCAGCCTATAACCTCACCTGTACTTGCTATTATCAAACGTCTTAATTTTTGCCCAACTAATAGATGTAAAATAACATCTCACTATGGTATCTGAGGCCATGTTTTTCTGATTTCTGATGAGAGTGAGCATTATTCTATGTTTCGTTGCCATCTGTGTTCTCTTTTCAGTTCTAATGCCTCTCTGTGTCCTTTGCTCATTTTTCTACTCGGTTGATTGTCCTTTTCTTATTGATTTGTAGGAATTCTTTTGGATTCTAGATTTTAAAAAATTTCAGTTAGATGTGTTGTGAATATCTTTTCCTAGACTATGGCTTGAATTTTCACTTCTTGTGCATTTAGATGAATAGAAGTTTTTAACTGAAATATACTCAAATGTACAAATGATTTTCTTTACAGGATACGTATGTTGTGTTTTCTTTAAAAAAAAAAAAAATTTCTACCCCTAGGCAATAAATGTGAAAGGTAAAACTAAAATAGCATTTAGAAGACAAAGGGACTATCATTAAGTCTTTAAGTCACCTGGAATTAATTTTTGAGTAGGCTGTGAGGCAGGGATCAAGTTTCATTATTTTTCCATAAAAATAACAATTGGTCCATGATTGTTTTACTGGATAGTCCCCCTCTTCCAGTAGTGCAGACACCCTTCTGCAACGCCCTCCCCGTCATAAGTTATGTCTCCATATTTCTGGAGTCAGTTTCTGGCTTTTTCTATCCCACTGGATATTTGTCTACACCCATGAAAATACTATAATGTCTTACTTTCTCAATTTTCTAATTAGACTAGAAATTGCACAGGGCAAGACCCACGCCACCATTATTTTCTTTCTCCAGAAGTATCATGTCTATTCCTGACTTTTTTCATATATATACATATAAAGTATACACACACACAGACACACATATACATAGGTTATATAAGGAGCCATGGTGGCACAATGGTTAAATGCCTTCCCTTTGAAGGAAGGAAGTGCAGAAGAAAAAAAAAAAGTGACTGCTTCGCTTTTTTAATTAAGCAGTTTCCTGTTGAGTGCATCAAGGCAAGAAAAGTCAGTGTGTATCAGAAGAAGCCCCCTTCCAGGACTAGAAGTTAAAGGGAGCTGGCAAGTAGACAGCTTGGTCTGCTCTCTTGTGGTGACCACTTGGGTCCAGTCGTGAGTGGTAGTGGGGGATGGGCAGCAATGAAGAGACGGCCTGAGTTTGGAACTCACTGACCTAGATCACAGGGGCTAGGGATGAGAGAGTGAAAGGAAAGGCTGGCTGGTCAGAAATAAAGGGAGTTGTGTGGATTTCTGAAGTTTGTGCGTGGACCCCTTTGACCTAGCCCAAAGGAGCTAAGGGTGAGAGACTGTGAAGGGGCTGTCTGAAGTGCCAGGAGGTGTGTGTAAACTCTTGAGCCTAAGACTGCTAGCCATTGAGACCTAGTTTGGATGACTAGGAACGAGCTGACCAAAACTTGACCAAATGAAGAGGAAGATGTTTGACACCATGGGCTGGTGTAAATTGCTGGCTTGCTCTGGAATGGGCTTTGCTTGTGGATGCAGATGCTCAAAGTTCCAACCAGAACAGAAGATTCTTCACGACCGAGGAACTTGCTTGTCTCCTCAGAGTACTGGTTTGATAGGGATGGGCAATTTGAACATTGGCTATCTAAAATGGGTGGCAGATAAAGGCATGAACTGGCTAGCTTACACAATATAATGAGTGTGCCTACACTCAAAATGAGGGGAACAAGGGGGGATCTCCACTGAATAGTCTCCTCTTTTCCTGATGAGTCTGGGGAAAAGAGGTGGGGGAAGATGCTGATAGGATTATATGATTCAGTTGTGAGTGTTGATTATTAACAGGGTCAATTGTGATCATAAACTGTAACTGTAGAGTCTGCAACTGTAAAAGAGTAGACTAAGGGGGAGGCACTCCTGGACTGGGGTACAGTGGCCAAACCTAAAGCCCCTTAAAAGTTTTGCTATGCTGATACCTCATGAGGCTCAGAGCAAGGAAATAATCTTCTCTCAGTTAAATTTTATCAGACACTAGACAGGGTGAAGGGAAGCCGAGGTGACTTTTGGAGAACATGACCAGATCAGATGGACACCTGCAGCAGACCTGAATGACTGGTACCTGAGTAACCTCACCCTGAAGACTCTTTGCCCTACCGCGGGACTGATCGTTAACGACTATAGGGCTGTTATAAGTTGAAATCGAGTTGACGACAAAGGGCTCGTTTTGTTTTGGTTTATTTTAAAAACTGGTAAATGATTGGGAGCAGGAAGTTATCCTACAAGTATTAACGACAACAACAAAAAAAGCTAAAAAAGCCAGGATGTGGCCTCTGGTGCAATGGATCATTTTTGTGTGGCCTTTCTTGCCATGGTCTTGAAACTCCCACCCAAGTGATTGGGCAAGACTGTGCAAATAAGGCAATTGTGGCCCATCAAGGGGATTGGTCAATTTTGCCTTAAAAGAGAGCCAATTTCAGAGCAGAGAGGATCCTACCACTACCAAGGAAGAACATCCAGGAGTAGAAAGTGTTTCCTTTGCATTCAGGATCCCTGTGCTAAGAATCTCCTGGAACCAGGAGACACAGGGAGAGAGAAGCGATGGCAGAGAAATGATGACAGGAGATGGCGTGGTGGGCTTCCTGGCCCACAGAGAAAGAAAGATGAGTGCCTTTGGACAGGGGACAGTAGAGTGCCTCTAGGCTCTTACTGACAGAGCTAAAAGAGCTTTGTAACACTTGTCCAAGCAGAGCACAGGCTGAGGGCCAGAGAGCCATGCCTGCGAGCGGGGTGGGGAAGAAACTGTCCTAGTGAAAAACTGTATCCTAAGCATTCCTGAACCTGAGCTGTAGCCTGTCGCTTCCCTAGTAATTCGGAACTCTGGTGGTGCAGCGGTTAAGAGCTCAGCTGTGAACCAAAAGATTGGCGGTTCAAATCCACCAGCAGATCCTTGGAAACCCTATAAGGCAGTTCTATTCTGTTCTATGGGATCTCTATGAGTAGGAATCGACTCAACAGCAACAGGTTTACTTCCCTAATAAAACCCTATAATCAGGAGTATTGCCTATGAGTTCTGTGTCGCCACTGCAATGAACTATGGAATCTAGCAGAGAAGTAGAGAGTGGGAGGGATGGCTGATATCAGAATTGGTAAAGATGAAGAAGAGAAGAGGCATTTCTGACCTCCGCTTCATAGGAATCAGCCTTGAGCTGTTGATCTTGATTCTCCTTCCCTCTTGTGAAGACAGAGGAAACCAGACACTGCCCCCACACCATTTACCGAGCAGTATATTCACTATTTTTTAGTTCTAAATGTTTTCTAATTTCTTTTTTAAGATTGCCTTTGATGAATTACTCAAAGGTGAGCTTAAAAATATTTCCAAGCATAAGAAGTTTTCTAGGTGTATTTTCGGTTTTGGTTTCTAGCATATTTAAAGTATGGTCACAGCACATTGTCTGACCACAATTCTTTGAAGTATTGTGGTTAGAATTATGGCATTACAAGGGGTAAAATTTAGCATATGTTCCATGTGTTTTTATCTTTAATATTTCCTTTCTTCTGCTTGCTTTGAGTTTAGTTTGGTCTTCTTTTTTTCAAGTTTCTTAAGGTAGATGAACAGGCTATTGATCTGAGGTCTTTCTTCTTTTCTGATGTAATTGTTTAATGTTATACATGTCCCTCAAAGTACTGCTTTACCTGCATCCCATATATTTTGATAAATAGTATTTTTATGTTTATTCACTTGGAAGTATTTTAAAATTACACTTGAGACTTGTTCTTTGACTCACGGATTTTTTTGGAAATTCATTGTTTAATTATCAAATACTGAGAATTTTGTAAATATTTTGTTATTGGCTCCTAATATATTCCACTGTGCTCAGAGTATGTTTTGCATGAATTCAGTTATTTTATACTTGTTAAGGTTTGTTTACTGACCTAGAATATGGTCTTTCCTGGTGAATGTTCCATATGTATTTGAAAAGAATGCATATTTTTCTTTTTTGGTGGTAGAATATGCTATAAATTTTAATAAGCCAAGTTGATTGATAGTGCCAGTCAGATTTCTTCTATCCTTGCTGACTTCCTATCTACTTATTCTATTGATCTCAGAGAAAGGATTAGTAAAGTAGATTTCTCTTTATCCTTTCATTTAGATCAATTTCGTTTCTAAAGCTTAAAATTTTCTGAAACGAAATGGCAGGCAAATTTAAGATTATTATATCTTCCTTGGGACTTGACCCTTTTATCCTTATGTGATGTCCTTTTTTAGTCGGGGTAATTTTTCTATTCTGCAGTTTATTTTGTTTAATATTAATAAAGCCTTTCCAATTTACCTTCGATTTGTATTTTCCTGGTATTTCTTTTTCCATCATTTTACTTTTAACCTATCTGCAGAATTATATTTAAAGTGGATTTCTTGTACAAAATATATAAAAAAATAATAATTAAGGCAAAACAAAACAGGTAATTCATCACCATATTAATTATTTTCAAGTTTTGATTTCTCTCCCAATTCTGCTTGCTATTTTTAAATTTTCAGATTCTTCAGATAGTTGTTTTATATAGTATTTCCAGAGCTTTTTCTTGTAACCAGTGTGAAATATAGAGTGGAGTGTGCTTACTCTATCTTATTCAGATCTTTACGCTCTTTCACTGAGTTTTAATTCGATGCCACGGTGGCAAAATAATGTAAATTTTGTGATTTTAATCATTTTTAAATGCTTGAAATTTTATTTGTGCCCTCACATATGAACACAAACTTTGATAAATATTTAATGTGAACTTCAAAAGAAGGTATATTTTGTAGTTGTTGGATTCAATGTTCTATCTGTGCCAATTAGGTCCAGTAGGTTAGTTGTATTACCCATTACTGATTTGTTTTGTCTGCTTCTTACTGAGAGGTGTGTTTACAAGCTTCAGCCATAACTGTGGGTTTGTCCTACTCTCTTTCCCTTCTTTCATTTCTGTTAGATTTTGTTTTGTATATTTTGAAGTTATGTTATTCAGTGCATGCACGTATAGGATTCTTATATATTACTGACTGTTGACCATTTTATTATATGTACATCTTTATCCTTCACAATATTTCTTGCCTTAAAGCCTACAACGTATGATATTAGTATAGCCACACAAGATTTCTTTTGATTAGTGTTTTTTTTTCTTAAAGTAGCCTTTTTTTCCTTTGTTTTTTTTTTTTTTTTAACCTTTCTCTGTCCTTAAATTTAAAGTATGTCTCTTATAAACAGCATTGTTTTCTTTTTTATTTTGTTTTTTTTAGACCAGTCTAATAATCTTTGTCTTTTAACTGGAGTGTTCAAACCATTTAAATTTAATGTAATTCAGATGTAGTTGAATTTAAATCTACTATCTTGTAATATGGAAACCCTGGTGGAGTAGTAGTTAAGAGCTATGGCTGCTAATCAAAAGGATGGCAGTTCAAATCCACCAGGCACTCCTTGGAAACCATATGGTACAATTCTACCCTGTCCTATAGGGTTGCTATGAGTCAGAATGGACTTAATGGTAAAGGGTTTGGTTTTTTTGTTTGTTCATTTATCTTGCAATACGGAGCCCTGGTGGCACAGTGGTTAACAGCCTGCTGCTAACCAAGAGGTTTGGCAGTTCAAATCCACCAGCTGCTCCCTGGAACCCTATAGGGGCAGTTCTACTCTGTCCTAAAGGGCTACTAAGAGTTGAAATTGACTCAATAGCAACAGTTTTGTTTTAGGTTTTTTATGTTGCAAGATACTTTCTGTTTTGCCCATGTCTTCTTAGTCGTTTTCACTTTTCTCCCTTTATTTATTTTTCTGTTGCTAATTACAATTATTTTTGTCTAATTTTTCTCATGTATTAGTGTTTTAATTGTACACTTTTATTTTTCTTTTAGTGATTACCCTAGAGATTATATCCATCCTTGAAATATTACACTACTTTGAATTAGTAGCTTTACTGCTTCTCAAACGATGCAAAAATGTTAGAACAACTTAGCCACATTTGCCTTACCCTTCGTGTTACTGTTGTCACATATTTTACCTGTACACGTGCTACCAATGCCACAATGGATTGTCATTGTTTTAGAGAGTTGATACTAACTTCTATTTTCCCACATATTTATCTTTTATGGTGCTCTTCATTCTAATAATCATAAGTCCTTTTAGCATCTCTTTTTTTGTCCAAAACATCATTATTTTGATATTATTTTTGAAAATTATTTTTTGCATCCTACATTTTCCATTTTGTTTACCATGCAATTTAACAATGTTGCTTCATTGTCCTCTGACTTTCACAGTTTGTTTTGAAAAGTCAGCCCTCTGTTGTTTTTCTGAAGATATGTTCCTTCCTCATCCTTTGGGTACTTTGTCTTTAATTTTCAGCTACTTAACTGTGATGAGCATAGAGGCCAGACCAAGTAGGAGCTTGTGGGTCCTAATAAAGACTGTGAACTCCTTTTGAAGAGAGATATGAAGTTATTGGAGCATGATGAGAAACACTTGGAACAGAGTCAAACTGTTCTAGATCTAGATCAAACAACCCCCAGCCTACCCTGTTGTAGATCAAATAGTCCCCACCTGATTCTCAGGTTTGTAAGTGACCCTAGCCAAGATCACTAAAGCCACACGTCCTGAGAATAAGTGATTGTTGTGTTAAGCTATTATGTTTGGGGGGTATTTGTGACACAACATTTTTATGGTGGTATCTAACCGATACTAATAAATTATTAGAAATGTTTAAATTTTTGCCAATCTGAAAGATGAAAAAGTTTTATCATTGAGGTTGAGACATTTTTAATAGGCTATATTTTTTTTATTGGCTATTTGTATTTTTGTCTGTGAAATGCTTTTTCATCTCTGTTTTTCAGTGAAGGGAATGTCTTCTTCAAACTTTTATACCCTGTTCTTGCTATTGGAAAAAAATATAAAAGTAGATCTTGGTATCACTTCAGATCTGGGTGAAGCGGAAGAAAGCAATGCACTGAAGTTAAAACATATTGTATTTTCTTTTATTGTATGCGTGTGTTGTTTTTACAAAGATGTAAAAATCCATACATATTAAATGGAATAACAAGACATGCTTAACACTCAATTTCAGTAATATATGTTGTGTATTTTCTTTTCAGATAGCATAGGTAGTAACCAACAATGGCACATGCGTCTTCAGAACCCCACCTTCCCCCCCTTTTTCTTTTAATGAAAACAACCGACGTATCTCCTTCTCAGTTTTGAATCAGGGAAAGTGTCCCCCTCTCCATTTGCTTCAAGTACAATTGTTCAGTAATGAAATTTTTGTTGTGAAAGGAATCAATATATTTGGAATAAAAACTAAGTGTTCGTCTGAATATAAAAGTAATGATGCTCATTATAGAAAATAGGAAAATACTAATAAGAAGAAAAAGTGTCATGTGCTTTCTTCTCCCAGAGAGAACACAGTGGGTGTCTTGTCATATTTCTCCCTAGTCATTTAATATAGCTATTTAGATAGCTATATATTTAGCTCTGCATCCTGTTTGTTTCCTTAACATTATGTCATCAATATTTTGCTGTTGTCAAGATAATGTTCGTGGTGCAAACATCCATTAAGTAAGTGTGCAAAAACGTATAATCAATCCCCCATTGTATTAAGAGTCCGGCTTGTGGGGAGGAAGCTGTCTTTGAGGCCTGGAAGGGAAAGTCTTTGGGCAGGGGTCGGTGGAATGGGGGAAAGGGTTCCAGCTCCCAGCCTTTCTGGTTGTGTTGTCAGATGGTGAGGACCAGCTGGGCATACTGGGGCAAGCCTTAAAAAGAATGAGGCTCCCTGTCCTTCCCAATGCTCCCTGAAGTGAGATTCTTCCAGGCCCTGGAAGTGCCACTGAGCAAGCTGCATTAACATGTGGAGAAGGTGATGGAGACCCTCAGAGTCTGCCTCAAGTCCCATCTTGCAGGGTCTGCCATTTCTGCCAAGTTTGTAACCCCTGGAGCCCCAAGATCCTGGGACTATCTTGCTCTCTCCTAACTACCTTATCTAAATACATTATCATCCCACCTCCTTCTTCTTCCACTTGAAGAGACTCACCACCAAGCCTACCTTCTAACTACCTCTTACATGGTATTAGGGTGAGAGATGCATCTGGCCAGTGATGGGGGGAATGACCATGAGGTTACAGGTTGTGATTTATTAATCAGAGACACAACATGGGCTCTAGCTCCAGTCACCTCTGCTCCCTTTCTCCCTTTTTTTTTTTAATACTTTATTTTACTTTGTTGTTGTTGAAAATAGACACAGCAGAACATACACCAGTTCAGCAGTTTCTACATATACAATTCAGTGACATTGATTACGTTCTTCAAGTTGTACAACTCTTTTCACCCTCCTTTTCTGAACTGTTCCCCCACCATTAACACAGACTCTTTTACTTCATCCCTCCTCTCCCTCCAAGCCATACCAGACAGTGCTGGGAGAAGGAGAGCAAAGCCTCAGGCCCCAGGCCAGCATCCTGCCCATTGCATCAGCGTCCCTTCTACTTATCCCTGGAGCCTCCCTGGACTGCATCTGGACTTAGACTCCACAGTTTGAGTGTCTGATATCCAGGGCAGGTCTAGGGTGAGGCAAGTGAAGCACCTAGGGAACAACATGGAAAGAGGCACCACAATCCTTCATTGTGGACTCCTGGCGCCTACTCCACGTACCCTCTCCAACCCTGCTCATGTCCATGACATTCTTTTATGACATTTTAAAAACCACCCTGTAAAGCAAGAATTGGATTGACCCAGTGGCTGCAACAGTGGGCTTAAGCATAACGATTGTGAGGATGGCGCAGGCCTGGGCAGTGTTTTGTTCTGTTGTACATAGGGTTGCTATGAGTTGGAACCGACTCCATGGCACCTAACAACAACAACAACAAAGCAAGATTCTTCCCTGAGGGGTCCTCAAATCCTGATGCCCTCAGATCTTTTCTTGCCAACTGTCGCAATCTTAGATGCCCCAGGTCAGCCTTTTGAAACGAGAGGTAATGAAAGTCCATGTAAAAATATTTTAACCTCAATACAAAGTATGGTAAAATCAAGTTCTTCAGGACATGGGGAAACCCTGAAATTATCCCCTGTCTTGTGTTGCTCGAGAAGAGTAATAAGAAAACTCCCCCTACAGGATTCTGTGGTTAACGCAAAGTAAACAGACAAACGTCCTGCAAAATACTTGCTCATTTATCAAGATAATCCAGAGAGTTTTCATTTGACTTCTTAAAAACAAAGCTGCTTCATCACCACATCGGAACACTCATTTCCCCCAGGAGATGAATAATGCAGCAATAAGACCCCCTTCCCCAGCCCTGCAGGCCACGGTGAAGTTAAACAGCCATGCTAAAGGGGCTTTTTTTTTTTTTTTTTTGCAAAGAGCTGAAAATTTTCCAATACATTCTTATTCTTCATCTGATAAATCCACTAGGCAAAAGAAAACGTTTTAATTGGGAAATATTGATTCCTCCTGACTTGAAGATGGGGAATGAAAGAACACGGGAATATCATATTTAAAAAAAACCAGTTGTCACAGCAGTCCTCCTTGGCCTTGGGAACAAGCACGCAATTGATAAATAAGTAAGAGAGAACCGTTGACTGGCTGGGACCCCGAGGTAAACTTCTTCCTTGCCCTATTTCACAAGCTGCCCTGCTCTCTTCAGGGCTGTAAGTTTCTTGCCTCAGCTCGCATTTTAGAAGCTGTGCTCAATGTTTGCTTAAAGAGTTGGGTCCAAATTAAGAGTAGAACCTGCCTGACAATCATCAGGAATTAAATAGAATGGGGTTCTGTGGGAATCTCCGGCCCCCAGCTGCCCCCAGGTAAGAAAGGTCCGTTCTCATGGGCACTTTAAATGAAATTAGCTACTCAGCTATGCCCCTGCTGAAACAGGAAGTCCGTGCTGGGTCACCCCAGGAGATTCCAGAAGCTGGGCTGTGGGGTAATCGCCCCCTCACAAAAGAGCATTGTTCCCTTTCCGTGTTCTTGTTACTTTACAGCTACACGTATTATGAGTCTGAAAGTTGAAAAGGCTCTTGGTTTTCACTAACATGTTCTCAGACCGCTAATGATTTCCTGCTGTCTTGAGGTGCTAAATGCATAAACACATGGACTTCTCTGCTTAAAAAATTAGGGTTTCAATTTTCTTCCAGATGAATTAGCATGAAGGATGAGTCCATAAACCGGATCCTACAAAGCCTGTGACCACACACTCAATAACGCAGCCAGAACGCAGAGCCCACTGGGTCCGGCCACCAGCTGCCACAGGTCTGAGCACATGAGGAACATCCAGGGCTGCTTCCTCCTCAGGCTTGGACAAGGTGGGTTGTGCATGTTTCCTTCAGTTTAGAAATGCTTTTCGTTTGACAGCCTTTGAGCAGACACAGGGTAGCCTCAAAAAACATGAATTTTGCCCTATCAAGTTACATTTTAATAAATAAAAACGCAGGCCTCACAAGTCTTGCATGAACATAAGACAGAAAAAAATACGTCCATTTGTCTTCATGAGGCTTCACAAATTCTCAGGGTCAGTAGCAATGTGATCATCAGTGTTTAAGTTATTTAAGTGTCAACATCTTACAGTTTGTTTAGGGATGGCCCCAGGATCTATCTGTCCTAGCGTCTCTGAAGGCAGCAGCCCACCCTTAGCCCACACGAGCCTAGAAACATCACGAAGTCTCTCCTGTTCTAAGGAGGAAAACAAAGTCTCCACGGAAACCCCATGTCAAACGGCTGAAGGAGGCTGTGGCTGTCAGTGCGGCAGTGGCAGAGGCGCAGAGAGGACTCCTTACCGCATAGCTGGGGGCCTTCAGCATGAGCACATTTCCAAGGTGAAGGGATAGCTGCAGTACGGTCTGCCTCCCCTTGGAGGCACTAGACCAGGTATTCACAAGCCCAGAGGTATTTTCACCACGAGCTCCAGTTGCCTTTGAGTTGACTCTGACTCACGGTGACCCCATATGTGTCAGAGTAGAACTGTGCTCCACAAGGTTGTCAATGGCTGATTTTTTGGAATAAATCACCAGACCTTTCTTTCACTTGCTCTAGGTGGACTAGAACTGCCAACCTTCCACTTAGCAGCCATGCACGCTAACCATTTGCACTACCCAGGGACTCCAGAGGTATTTTAAATTAAGAGTTTTGTTTGATTCTATTAATACATACCTGATATCATCATCTTCTTCTACCCTCTAAAAAAAAAAGATATCCCCAATTATTCAGTTTCTAATCAACTCCTTTTCTCTTACTAAAAATTCAGTATGAACCAATTGTAGTAGAATTTTCCTCACACTCTGAGACTTGCAGAAGAGAAAAATGTCAATAAAAATCATGTGAAACCTGCACAATAAATCAATTCAACCAAAGTGGCCAGGTTTGATATTGTTGGGCTGTGCGAGGTTTATCTGGTTTTCCATGAAATATCCCCTTTTCCTGAAATTACACAATTATGGCTATAAAACCACTTATTGGCCACTGTTCTGGGCATCTCAGACCACATGTCATTGTTTCTGAAGTGCCATGAAAAGCAGAGTGAGGTGCTTCTCCAAGCGGTAAAGGCCAATTTTATTCAATCACGTCCTAAAATGGCGGGTATATTTTTCTTCCCTCGGACCTTTTAGCATATCTTTCCATTTGACCATGAGCCTCAGAGGTCATTATCAATCTTCCCAGTAAATGAAACTGTTCACATTTTAGTCTCCTCCAACAAGAATTGAGATGGTTCACCCACGACACACCTGGAAGGGAGAGCTTGAAATTGAGAACAGCAGGCTGACTCTAGCACAGACTCCTTTTGGTGCTGTTTGTCTGTTTGCTTGCTTTGCGAACGTGGACCCAATGCCACCCTCCTCTTCCTTCTCTGAAGCCAGCTGCTGTGCAGGTGCTCATGGCAGTGCCTGACACCCTGCCTGACGTGTGCACTGGCTCCTTATAATGTCTGGATTTTTATGCCCAAGAACAGCACAACCACACCTCCTTCCTCTTCCTCCTCTGGCCCTCCTCAACCACCTTCCTTCTCTCCTTTTCCTCAACCAGTCACCAAGTCCTCTTGTCCCTTCATAATGGAGTTTCCCTCACCTGCCATTTCTTCTCCTTGCCAAAACACTTCCTCTCCTCGTACCTCACTGGACTCCATCTTGCACCTTACCATGGATTGCCTTCCTCACTATCACCTTCCGTTCCAAGCATCCTGAGGCTGACTTCAACCTGCCACAACCCAATTCACTCCTCAGATTGGCCTTCACACTCAGCCACAGACAGTCTCAGTATTGTTTTCACTACTGTTTTGTCTTCATCTCCATGAGAACAATTCTCCATGCCATGGTCTCCGTATGCCAACCAAGCTCGCCTTCAATCCCTGCATTCTTCTTCTCACCACTTTACCTACCTGAAATACTTTTCTTTCTCATGCACATCCTTCTAAACCTTTTTCTCTACTTCTCAAACTGAAATGACACCACTCCCAGGGAGACTTCCTCTCCCAACCAGCCCTGAGTGCTCTTCCAGGGATGAGCATGGAGCATGACAGGCTTTACAAGATGTTTAACACAGAAATGATTGCTCTGAAGGGAGGGGCAGGTCAGGAAGGCACAGGCAGGTGGTGGTTGAAATCAAGGTGGCAGCTTCAAGCCCCTTGTTTGTGGTGTCTGTTGGAGTGAATGCTTTTGAGATCAATGTTGAGATGACTTTATTCACTTTGCATGTCAGTGGCCTGGAAGAAGAAGCAGGAAGATTAAGGTTTGCAATGATTCAGGATAGTGAAAGAGACAGAAACAGCTTACACTGGCTTGCAGACACCCATAAGACCCATGTGTTGGTATAGGGCTGTAAAGGGCCCATGTGTCCTATGTCTCCAAGTAGCACAGACCCCAAGGGAGGTGACCAGAATTGCCCCCAGGGTTTTGGAACTGCCCCACCACTCTCCAAAGGGGTTACCTAAGCTGTTGGGCCAGGCCAACCACCTGGAACACTTCTGCTGCCATGAGCGAGGTCTCCTATCCCTTCTCTCCCAGGCCTACTGGGGAGTGTTCCCTGCAAACCCTCCCCCACAGGCTTCAGGTGACCTCCTCCTGTCTCAAAGTAGAGGCAAGAGTTCTAGGATAACCTTTGTGGGGTCCTTCCAAATTTGACCCTACCAAAGGAGACTTCTGCCTTCTATATACCAAGGAGGTTGTTGCCCTAGAAGCTGTCCCAGAGAGCGCGTCCAGAAAGATGAGGACAGCAGAGGGGTCGGGAGACACATCTAGGAGCTAGGAAGGGGGCAGCAAGCACATTCTAGGAATCTCAGGCTGGTCCCGGCAGAAAAGTTATTTTATGAACTTTTTTAGAAGGAAGAGTACTCAGATGCAACAAGAAATAATAAGGTCATGGGTAGTGGGGATTTTTTCTTTGTTCTTTTGAGTAAATTACATCCATTTCCATAAAGAATTTGAGGGGCGCAGACAGAGTGAGATTATTTTACATTACCACAACAGGAAACTATAATGGTAGAATACTGTGGTGGGTTGAATTGCGTCCCCCAAAAAGATAGGTCCAAGTCCTAAACCCCTGATACCTGTGAACTTGACTGTTGTGGATTATATTGGGTCGCCCAAAATGTATGCTGAATTCCTAACCACTGAACCTGTGAATGTGATACTGTTTGGAAATAGGGTTTTTCTTTTTGCAGATGTAATTAAGTTGTCGATCTCAAGATGGGGTCATTGAGGGTGGGCCCTACATCCAGTAACTGATCCCCTTATAAGAGAAAAGAGAGGGAGATTTGAGACACAGACACAGAGGGGAAAGTGATGGGAAGAGGTAGGCACTGAGTGATGTAGCCACAAGCCAAGAACACCTGGATTGCCAGAAGCCACCAGAAGCTAGGAGATAGGCATAGAACAAATTCTTCCCTAGAGCCCCCAGAAGGAACCAACCCTGCCGAGAACTTCATTCCAGACTTCTAGCCTCCAGAACGGTGAGGGGAATACATTTATGCTGTTTTAAGCTACCCAGTTTGTGGTACCTTGTTACAGAAGTCACAGGACACTAATGCAAAGACCCTGGAAGAGATTGGTTACAACAGAAAGCCTCCATCAAGGGAAGTTCTACTACTCTGATGCTCCAGGTGACCAAAGTGAAAGAAAGATGAAGAGAAAAGGAGGAAGGTAGGAAGGGAGAGAGAGAGAGAGGGAGGAAGAAAAGGGCTGTGTTGGGTTTCAAGGATTTTCTCTTGGATGGCCTGGAAGCTTTCTCCTTCCCAAGCAGACATATTTCTTAGCACCAGCCTCCGGAAGGAATCTGAGCTGTGGGTACTGACACCTGTCACATTTATAAGATCAATAGGCAACTCCAATCCAACTGTCATAACACCCAGCACAATAGTCAATGGCCCTTCCCTTCTACTTCATTTTACAACTTCAAATCTGCCTGTTGAACCCATGATTTCCAGGTCTATGGATGTTTGGAAGTTCTTTGAATGTCTCCCCATCTTGAGCTAAGAGAAACTATCGACTGCAGGGGATTTCTGATGCCGACTCTTCTCCCTTCATCCCTAACCTCAGTACATAATGTTACAGAAAATCTTTACATTCCTCAAATGAAGGCTAAATTTTATGACGATCATGGGACAATGGATTTCCCTGTGCGTTAGCCCTGCTTTCAGTGCCAGCCCATCTGTGGAGATCTTGGGTCACCCTGTGGAGGCCTGCGGCCACAGAAGAGTTGGAGGCCCTTTCTTCTCACGCTCTGGCTCATTTAGGAACAAGGCCCTGTGATGATGGGGGCTTTGATTTCACTTACTTCACCGAAGAAAGGTCTTGAAATGAAAAATATCTCTTATGCAAAGTCTGAACATCGTGTGCTATGATAATCCATGTGGCCTGGGAGGGGCCATGTTGGAGGACCCATTGGAAGAGGAATGGATCAAGGCTTCTGCCCACACCCACACTGGAACATGAGTTCTCTCCTGTGCACAGATGACCCCTCTAAACACTCACTTGCATGAATTAGTCTGCTGGAGTTTTCACTGAAGGAGAAGAGAGAGGTGCCTCCAGCTCTTATTCAGTGGTTCTAAAGGTCTCGCCGTCTCCTTCCAAAAAATCAGTCTTTGAAAACCCGATGAAGCACAGTTCTACTCTGACAAATGTGGAGTCGCCATGAGTCAGGATCAACTTGACAGCAGTTAGGCTGGATCCATGAGAGCTCTTGACTGCTGGGCATGGGGGAGAACATAGCCCCTTAGAGATTGCTTCCTGTTTGGGATGACTCAGGACATTTTGGAGAGTGCTCAGTCTATCAACATTCCTGCTTCTACCCGTGCATGGTGGATGGCAGCCTGTGCGTGTGTGTGTGCACACGGGTGCCCTCAGCAGGT
Source organism: Loxodonta africana (assembly GCF_030014295.1). Lineage (NCBI taxonomy): Eukaryota > Metazoa > Chordata > Mammalia > Proboscidea > Elephantidae > Loxodonta > Loxodonta africana. The sequence goes on from NC_087357.1 coordinate 7,345,951, forward strand.
TTGGTCCTCTGTCTGGGGCATGACTAGCCTGGCAGTATCCCTGGAGGTGCACTGGTCTCTACTTAGCCGAAGTTGGTGAGCCTGGGTCCTTTCCTGCCACCTGCATCTACAGATTCCTGCTGACCAGTTGGCTCTCTCGTGGCCAATGTCTCTAAGGCATTCTCCCTGTGGGCTTTGGGAATCTGGGTTCCCTGGGCATCATGCACAAGAAGAAGAGGCCCAGGAGTCCTGCCCCAACTCACTTCCCCAGCCACCTTAGCCCACCCCTATGGGACAGCCTCCCTGTGCCATGCCGCATGGGGCTCTGGGTCAAGTGTCAAGTGTCTCTAGAGGCCCAGGGCTTTCCCCAGGGAAAGACCAGGAAAGCAGGCCACTGACCACATGTTCTAGGGTGCCCAACGAAGGGTAGAAAACCAGTGCCCTGGCCTCTGACATCCTCCCCGACCTGGGTCTCCATTCCCCTCCCACACCCCCAGCTCAGAAGTGCTGGCATTTCCTTTTGTTCCTGGGTGACAAGGACTCCCGGACTCCACCTCCTGAAATGCCCCTGCACCAGACTTAGAAGAAAACTCCATAATCTAATCAACAAGGCCTGGCCCTCTGCATGGCAATTAAAGGAATCCAGCAAACCCTTCTGTCTCCAAACAATGCCCAGCTTTCAAATCCATGCTTGCTAGGGACTCACAAATCCTATTTGCCAGTCATAACTGAAAAATGACTTTGTTTTCCGAGCTGGTCTGCGCCTACCCTTCCCTCGGAGTATGAAAACCCACGGCTTCAATAGGCTAGAGGCCTGAGGACAACAGGATTTATAGGTCATGAAAATACATTCGAAAACATTTTTAAAATATTATCCCCAATACGCAGCCAGTGCATAGGTGCTGGCAAGCCATGCTGGTGTTCTCTAGTCAGTCAGGATAAGGAGCTTTCCTTCTCTGAGTGGTCTTCTGCCTTTGTTTCTGCTGAGTCTCAGTAATAGAACCACATCCCAGCAAACGGGTAAATGGGTGGCTCACGGAGGCTGTGCATACATGAGCCAGAGAAAGGGTGGAGTGAGGAGAAACAGAGCTGGAAAGAAAAGACCCACCCCCATTATGGATTGAACTGTGTTCCCAGAAACCTGCGTTGAAGTTCAGGCCCTTGTACCTGTGGGTGAGATCCTGTTCTTTTGTTATGTTAATGAAGCCACACCATTGTAGGATGGATTCTAAGCCTAATCATTTCTGGGTTATAAAAATGCCAGAATAGACACAGGGACTCACACAAGGAGAAAGATGGGAAGATAGATGACACGTGAGGACCCATCTACAAGTAAAGGAATGCCAAAGATCACCAGCAGACACCAGAAACTAGTAGAGAGGCTCACAGAGGAACCCACACTACCAAGATGCTGATGTAGACTTCTAGCCTGCAGAACCGTGAAAAACTAAATTTCTGTTCTTTAAAGCTGCGCCCTGTGGTATTTGTGTTACAGCAGCACTAGGTAACTAAGACACCCCCAATGTCAAGAAACATCTAGAACTGTGAAAATGCAGTGGTCTATGGTCACTGAATCCATATGACCAGGGTCAATTGATTCCTGTTCAGGAGGGAACCTGGCCATTGTCTTCCTCTGCCTCTGAGAACTGGGCTTTGAAGGGCCACACTGATGTGTGTACACTACTGGTACCAGCCAGCTGCATGGTCTCCACAACCTGATAGTAATGGGATTTTTAGTGGGTTGGGTCTCTAACGTAATTTTCAACAAGGAACAGCAGCTGTGATTTCTCTGAATGAGGATTTTTCATTTCTCTAAAGTATGGCCAAGGCCTTGCAGCTGGGACCAGTAAGGACACACTGTCTTCCACGAGTCCCTGGGGTGAGCCCACATGGAAGAGTGGACGCTTTGCTCACATGATCTTGTCCTCACTGAAGGCTGAGGATGGGCCAGGCAATATTACTACTCAAGAAGCCCAAAGAAATATAGTGCTTTTCAGCATTAGAAAGACATTTTAAAAGTTAAATGTCAGGGGAAAAGAAGAGGAGAATAAGTTAAAAATATTTCTTCCGAATTTATAACACCAGTAACTGGAATTTTAAAAAGATGGCCCCGCACCATCCTCATGATCACCAGCATGTTTCAGTCCAACATTGTGGTTACTGTGCCAATCTGTCTCAGCAAGGGGCTCCCTCGCCCTCTCTGGCCCCCCACTTCACCAAACATGATGTCCTCCTCCAGTGATTGATCCCTTCTGATGACGTGTCCAAAGCAAGTGAGTCAGACAATGTTCTGTTGTGATCCATAAGGTTTTCATCAGCTAATTTTCTGAAGTAGATCATCAGGGCCTTCTTCTTAGTTTGTCTTAGTCTGGAAGCTCTGCTGAAACCTGTCCACCATGGGTGATCCTGCTGGTATTTGTAATACCTGTGGCATAGCTTCCGGCATCACAGTAACACACAAGCTACCACAGTATTACAAACAGGATGATGGGTGGTTGAGACTAGATATATATATGTATATATGCACATATACGTGTATATACATGCAGCCCTGGTGGCGCAGTGCTTAAGGGCCATGGCTGCTAACCAAAAAGGTCATCAGTTCAAATCTACCAGCTACTCATCGGTTCGACTCCACCAGCTGCTCCTTGGAAATCCTGTGGGGCAATTCTATTCTGTCCTATAGCGTTGCTATGAGTTGAAATCGACTCAACGGCAATAGGATGTGTATATATACACACACACACATAATACATACATATTCATTATGCATATATTCAAAGCTTTCATGTATAGAATGCTTGAAAACAACAAGCAGTATTTGGCATGTGACTTCATTTACTATTTGTTATTTTGGCGTAGTGATTAAGTGCAATGGCTGCTAACCAAAAGGTCGGCAGTTCAAATCCACCAGGCGTTCCTTGGAAATTCTATGGGACAGTTCTATTCTGTCCTATAGGGTCACTATGAGTCGGAATCGACTCAATGGCAGTGGGTTTTTTTTGGGTTGCACCTAAAGTCTACAGAATAATTTAATTGTTCATAATAGCATTGATTTCCTTCTTAATAAATGAAGTGCGTGATTTATTCGGCAGTATCCCATGTAGTACGTGATTTTGCAGTGGATTTACTCGGATAGTTGTGGTGTTGTTATGGCGTTGGGTCCCTGAAATACCTCCCCTCTACAGTGAGCGGCAGACATGACTTCTTTGAGGGCAACTTTTCCTAGCATCTTCCAGACAAGATTCGGCATCTGTGTAGTTCTAAGCCAGAGGAAGCTAAACTAGACAGAGTGGCTCGTCCCTTTCAACAGAAGGAAAGAACACATGAGGTCTGTAGATGCGATGTCCTGCCTCTCACTGGGCATTTGCTAAGTAGCTAAAGGAAGCCCATGTACTTACAGTTGTTGTTGTGGGAGACAGTAGTAAGGAAAAACAATCCCTACGGCACTTGCACTTGTCCTGCAGACTTTCGCAGCCTGTATAACGGGGGAACAAGCTGTGGCTGACAGCCTCCATTTGTGAACAGGGTGGGCTTGGCTCTGGCCACCTAGGAGGTGGGGTTGGATCCACCAGGGACTTTGGTGGCGATGCCTCCATCTGTCTGTGCTGTTCCTGACCTGGGACCCTTCTTCCAGCCAGCGGTTCCCATTTCCAAGAGCTGTCCCTTCAGACTGTCAGCTTAGAATGTCCCCGACCTTGGGTGGATCAGTGCTGGTAGGGGCTCCCCAGCCGACAGGAAGTCCTCTCACCGGTTCATCTCAGCCGCTTCCTCCCGTACTGGGAGTGTCCTCCACGGTGAGAAGCCCAAGAGCGACATTGCCACCATGGACACCTGTGGGCTGTGCCTCCTGCTCCCCCTCCCCTTCTCATAAAAGGAGAACCTCTCTGTGGCCCTCTAGGGTCAGAGATCCTGACTTAGACCCCATCACTCTGGCTGTGATGTCACCTGCCCACCTGTAAAGCCATCAGCCCATTTAAGCTTTTGTCTCCGCTCTGCCCGTAGTGTTGCTTTCGGTTCTCGCCAGAGCCTGCCTGGTGCAGGGTCTCCATCAGCAGCAGAGAATCCTCTGCCTGGGAAAAAAAAAGTAAAAAACCGTTAATTAGCCCACCAGTTAGTTCCTTGGTTCTCGTGTTTTCTCTCCAGTGTCCGTGACTGGGAAAATCAGAGGCCGTGCTCCCAAGTGGTGTCTCCGGATGACAGGAACCGTGAGAGAGGGCTCTGGGTCACACGACTCATGTTCCTATTGGCTGCGTCCCTCTCCCAGCCATTCGTGTCTTCTTCAAACACAGCGCCTGCGTCCTGGGGCTCAAACCTCAGCTCCTCTTTGATGAGGGCATTCCTGAGTTTGAGGCAATCAGCCATTTTGTTCCTCAGGGACATTTCCGAGGGTGTAGGTGATGCTGGATTAGTTACCCCTTTGTTCACCAGCTCTGATCTGAGGACATCCTCAGGTGAGTGGCTCGGTCACTGCCATGCTTTGTCATGGGGTAATGGAGAGGGAGGGACCCTCCTGAGATTTCAAGCGAATGCTGAAGGCTCCACTGTGTGGGTGATGTGGATTGAATTGGGTCCCCCAAAAGATAGGTTGAAGTCTTAATCCCTGGTACCTGTGAATGTCACCCTGTTTGGAAATGGGGTCTTTGAAGCTGCTATTAGTTCCCGTGAGTACCTACTGGAGTAGGATGGGTCCTTATCCTACATGACTGCTGTCCTTATAACAGAGAAGATGCACAGAGACCAGGAGACAAAAGGGAGGACACCATGTGACACCGCAGCTGCGAGCCAAGGAACGCCTGGAGCCACCAGAAGCTAGGAGAGAGACAAGGAATGGATTCTCCCTCAGAGCTTCAGAGAGAATCAACACGGCTGACTCCCTGATCTCGGACTCCCAGCCTCCACAACCGTAAGACAAGGCATTTCTGTTTTAATGAGCCACCGAGTTAGGGGTATCTTGTTATAGCAGCCACAGGAGACGAGTACAGGTGGTATTCAGAGAAGAGGCCCTTGTAGTCCCACAGTACACCTCACCCCAGGGAAGGCTTCAAATGATAAGCCTTCTCCAAGCTGGGCCAGGCAATGCCACCATGGCTGAAAGGGCACACACGAGCCATGATTTGCTTAAACGTGCTTTGTGGTCACACCAGTTCCTGTGGAAGCAGGCATCTGCGGTAGGAGATGACCATCTCCTGACACGTGTCCTGAGAAAATGCTGGGACTACAGGTCAATTGGCCAACCTGTCACAGCACAAAGAGCCAAGTCACCAGCTAGCTGTAGTTTGGTTTCAACAAAAATGGAAACACATTTTTTTTTTTCTATATTCTTAAAGCCAGGTCAAATCTATCTCTGAAATCCCATGGCAAAAAAGCGGTAAATACTTTTTTGGACATTTGGGAATCACTTAATAATAAATTTCAATGTGGAGGGCTGCTGATGTTTTGCTCCCAAGATTCCCTGTTGGGGCACTGACTTATGAAGAATAAAACAATATTAATTAAGAACTTTGGCCAGATGCTTCTCCCTGGGGGTAACCACATTTGGGTTGGGTGAGTTGAATGTCACAAGCAAACTGTGATAGTTGGATTCTATAGGGAGAGAAGCCAAGTTATTGCAACTTTATATGCATTCAGATGGAAGGTGATAGTAATGGTTTACTGTAAAATGAAAACAACACTAATGATTGTATTCATTAGCAAAATGGTATTTGCCGGGCCAGCATTAGCAGTTACCAACGTGCATGCAATAACAGGAATGGGAAATTAATTTCACTGAAGGAATCTAAGAATCATTTATTTACAGTGAATATCCATTCTATTTGAAACTTGACTGACTTCATTAAAAAAATGCAGCTGGATCCTTTTCAGAATGTACGCCTCAAAACAGCTCAAAACCTCGTTGCTTTATGCTGTGAAATAAGAATACTTTTCTTTTTTTCCCTTCAACATAGTGCTGATTCAACACCATATGAGGATATGTTGCTAGAACTTGAGAAATAGGTAGCTTAACTTACGTGACTTTTCTCAGCTTTCATAGGAATAATGGCATGACAGTCATTTTTTTTAACATTAAAAAAAAAAAACCCATTGCCATTAAGTCAGTTCCAACTCATAGTGACCCTATCACTGGGGTGTAATTTACAAAGAGAAAGTATGGACAAATTGTAAGTGTAAAGGTCGATGAATCTTTACTTCCATAGACACAATGGCAGAATTCTCACCTTCCAAGCATAAGACTCTGGTTTGATTTCCAGCCAACGCACCACATGTGCAGCCACCACCTGTCTGTCGGTGGAAGGTTGCATGCTGTTATGATGCTGAACAGGTTTCTGCAGAGCTTCCAGGCTAAGACACAGTAGGAAGAAAGGCCTGCCAATCTACTTCCAAAAATCAGCCAGAGAAAACCAACCGTGGGGTTGGCGCCAGACCAGCCATGAGGCTTTGCATGGCGTCATCGTGAGTCTGGGGCCAAATCGATTGCAGCTAACAACATAAACCCATGTAACCACAACCCTGATGGTGATGTGATACAGAGCCTCTCAGAATTCCAGAAAGTTCCCTGCCCCTTCTGGTTAATACCTACACCCCCAGAGAACCACTCACAGGACTTCAACCTCATAGATCAGTTTTATCTGAATTTCACCTTCACATATATGGATGCATTCTGTGTGTGTTCTTCTGTGTGTGGCTCCCTTCTCTGAAAATAACACCTGTGAGATTCATCTATGTGGTGGGCGCTTCAGTAGTTCGTTCTTTTTATTACAACATTTCAGTCGTTGCATGTTTTGCCTCAATCCGGTACATGATTGACTTGGTGACTTATTGCCATTGAATAAACCTAAAGGATTTATTTATTATGGGATAACGTCTGAGCTGATTCTACTCACAAGGCTGGGTTGTGGCTGGAAATGAGCAAAGGACAGGGGTGTGGGCATTTGCCTCGGCTGGGGACATGGAGTGAGCCACATGCCCTTCTGACTTCAGGTCCTCCTGTGAACTGTGACCAAGGATGCTGCCCCAAGGCTTCACAGGGTCGTAGGGCAGATTAATGAGGAGGGCTCCGGGGATAGCAAGGGGTGCACTGAGGGAGCAGCATCAGGGAGCAGGCCATGCAGAGCCTCCAGTTTTTGAGCTCTGCCTTGCATTTCAGTTACAATTGACTTTTTTTGTCTTCAGTTCTGAGCTCTGGTAGCAAAACCTAACTTCCCTTCTTGCTGCAAAAACACCATTCCCAGGCTCCGCATTCCAAAGACACACCAGCGTACTCAGGGAGAGACCCTGCGCTGCCCAGGGACGCTGCCCTGGGTCTCCTCCAAGAGCTGATTCTTTTCTTGAAGTTCCCTTGGGAGCATGGCCTCCACAATCTTCTTTTATGTATTTATTTATTAATTAGCTGACTGAGTAGAAAGAGTACCCTTTTCTTATTTGTTGTTTTTTACAGAGCTGAGCTGATTATCTAGGTAAACTTTTTTTTTTTGCTCTTAAAATCTCCCTTCAAGTAGACTTGCTAATCCCACCTTATATTTTCTTCAAAATTGTGTAGAATCCATCTCCCCTTGAAAAATCTCGCTCCTTAATTCATTTCACTTTTCAGGAATCTGCGGAGATTAGACATGAATTTAAACCAAGACCAATCTCATGCCTCCAAGTGTCCCAGAGGGAAATGCAAGGAAAAAAAAAAAAAAAAGCCTGTTTGCTCCACGGTGAATAGGTGCTAACAGCTTTAAAGAACTGCCTGTCAAGGGTTAGTTGCAATCCAAAACTGCTTTTAAAACAGAAAATGCAGTTTAAAAGTCTACCTGGCCAATTAAAAATCTAGAAGAGAACATGGCTTGAACATGCATCTCTGACTCTCTCTCAGCGTGGGACATGTTGCAGGGGAGAAATATTATTCGTGTCATAAAAATAAAGCAATGTCATGTTTGATGTATGGCATCCCGTAATTCATGCTCATAATAAATATCAAAGGGGGAACGAAAAGCTACTGTCCTCAATGAGAACTTTTGTGTTTGCTGTCTAATAAAAGTAAGGCTCTGCCCCACAAGCATTGGGAGAGAACATTTACCGAGAAAGTGTCCTTTGGCAAAGCTCTAATCTAGGAGGACAGCTAGGAGCTGCCCAGGTGGATGGCTGGCTTGGTGTTGGATTAATGGGGAACTGTTTTTTTTTTTTTTTTTTTTTTGTCTTAGGTACAGCTGAGGTGCTCAGAGAGCAGGGGGGCCCTGGGAAAGGAGAAAGCCCTGCCTCCTCTCACCTGCCTGGTGAGGTCAACCCCAGGTGAGGCCAATTTCCAAATGAGGCCAATCCTAGATAAGGCTGATCCTAGGTGAGGTCAACCCCAGGCCAGACCAATCCCAAGTGAGGTCAACCCCAACTAAGGCCCATCCCAGGTAAGGCTGATCCCAGGTGAGGCCAATCCTGGTAAGATCAACCCCAGGTGAGCCCAACCCCAGGTGAGGCCCCATCTGGCCCTGCTTGTTCCCTCTCCTAGGAGGCTCCTCTTTAGGGTGGGTCTTGCCCCCTACAATCTGCATTACACAAGAAACCAGGACAGACAGAGTGACCTGAATACCCTGAACTCTGAAAGAGTAGGGGTTTCTGGGTCTGACTTAGAATCATACCCCAGGCCACTCTCACGGGGTGACTTCAGTAGATAGTGACCATCTACCCTTTCCTGCTCACAGCCACTGTGTCCTCACCTGTGGAATGCAGACCTAACACCTGACTTTGGTTTGCTGGGAAGGTGTTCAGCACAGTGCCTGGCAATGGATGGAGGGAGGGAAAGGGGCTGGGAGTTGACAGTATTATCTCCGCTTGGACATACTGCACTCAGAAGCATTCCCGGGCCTCTCGTACAAACCCTAAGGGTGAGGAATCACATCAGGCCACCGGAGTTAACAGAGATGTGAGGCAGGGACCCTTGCCTATGAAGAGCTGACAGACACAAACATTGTGCCAGGTACTTTTCACAGGTGATCACGTCAGAAATATTGGGTTAAAATGATCCATAAGGTGTATCTGTAGATGAGCACTAAAAGTAGAAAGTAAAATTTAACTGTGAGCACTGCAAACTCATGAGTAAGCTTTCCAGTGTAGATGCAGAAACCAGATGGAAAAACTGCCTCGAAGGTCGGAGAAGCTGGCTCCCTAGAAGGGACACTTTGTCCACACCCTCCACCAGGCATTGGACAGACAGCCTAAACCTTCTTGAACTTTCCACCCACCACACATGTTACTCCATCAAAAGGTTAATTGCTGGACTCATTAATCTCTGTATCCAAGATTAAAGGTTTCCTGACTGTTTCCAAATAAATAAGTGCATTACTCTTTTACTAATAAGGATTACAGTCTGCTAAAGCAATAGAGCCATGTATCGGGCAACAAAGTGATGGGAAAATGATTGCAGGCTGGCTGAATAGTGAAGCAGAAAGCCTCAAGCGACCTAGCCTTACTACAGCCCTAAGGAGGGAGTCGGGATCTGAAGGTTTGACTTCCCTAAGAGATTCCTAGGAGATTGTCAGCCCCCAGTCAAGACGGACACATCAGGAGAAACTTGGCCTTCTTGAGATTCGGGGCACAGCTGTGGGCAGCGACGCCTGACTCTTCCACTCTGTCCAGGGAGGGGCTCACAGGGCCAGAGCCTTGCTGGCCAGGACGTGCCGCACCTCTCATCCCAGGCTTGGCTGCCTCCCAGGTCCTGCTCCAAGCACCCCTCTGCAGCTATCCTTGAGAACTATCTCCTAGAATTTCCAGTCCTCAACATGCCCTTCCCTCCTCCATAGTGACAGGAAAGCTCATCCTCATGAAATGAGAGCCTCTGGCCTGGGTTTCCACCCGTAACGCTATCCTACCACAGCCTCGTCCTTCCGGGGCTTGACCGCGTTTTCCTGTGCTTGCTGGCCAGCATTCACGCCAGAAGGTCTGCACGTCTAGGTTAGAGCTGGGAACCTAAGCAAAACCCCGCCAGCTGGAACCCTGCTTTTGAAATGCTTCCAGCCTGGCCAGAAGGAGGAAATATTGTATTTTTCACCAGAAATCTATTTTCACGCACTGTGAAAGTCAAATAAAAAATCAGACTTTCAAGTACATGTGTCAGAGCCAGGGCACTGAGCTAAACTCCAGGTCTGTCCTGGAATTCTGAGGCTGGCCTCTGCCCCGCACGTCTGCATTCACAGCTATCCCCACCCTGTAACAGGTTCTTGTTTCATCTTTGTTCTCAGATATGGAAAATGAAGGTTTAAAAGCAGTTTTAGGAGAGCGTGGATGGCGTTGAAGGCCCGGAAAGCTGGCTTCAGCTTCTCTTGAAGTGAATTGTCTCTGAATGAAAAAATAAAATATTTGCGCAACCTTCTTGACCATCACAGGGCTACACAACACATGTAAAATGTCATAGGATCGTAACTGAAAAATTAGGAACAACAGTAGCAGAGCTTCCTGTCCTTTGAGGTACCCCAGGCCCGGTATCCACCCAAGGGCTCCCTGTGGATTTCAGGAGCGAGGACAGCACACACATGGCTCACTAAGAGGCCGAGGAGAGCCTCCGAGGTGGCCCCCTCCCTGGGACCCACACACAACTGTCACTTTCTCTTTGTTCCTCTTGTCACTAACTTTGCTTAATGACCTTGTTCTCTGGGACTTCCCATCCCTCCAGTGGAGAAGAAGGCCCAGCTCTCCAAGGCTGAAGCGGGGGTTTTGCTCTCTGCCTGGGACCCCGGGGTGTGGGGGGCAGGACCACACGGGCTGTGCCGGGCCCGGACACTCAGTACGTTTTTTTTCTAAATGGATGTTCAATATTTTATGTGGCACATCGCTTACTCTGGGGTACTCTTATCCAGTTCACTCCATCAGCTTCAATAAATGCCAAATTAAAAAGAAAGAAGAAAAAAATGGTACACTCAGTGTGAGTGTGTGTGGATGTGGAAGACAGAGAATTCGAACTTCTGAATGAAAACCACTGGGAATAGCAAGGCAGAGAGACAGAAAATGTGAGCCCTCAGAGGGGAAGACCAGAAGCAGGACCCCCGAACGCCAACATCTAGCCATCCTTTCAGCCCCTGCATGGCCAAGGGAGTGGGCTTCTCTTCTTGGATTCCTTTTTTTGGACTCTCCTTCATGTTTTATGTGCCTCTGTGGTTGGCAGAATAATGGTTCCCCCAAAGATATGTCCATGTCCTACTCCCTAGAATCTGTGATAGGCCACTTTACACAGCAAAAGGGACTTTGCAGGTGTGGAAATTAATGACCTTGAGATGAGGAGATCATCTTATATTCTCAGGGTGGGTCCAACGTAATCTCAAGGGTCGTTGTAAATGAAAGAGGGAGGCAGGAGGGTCAGAGTCAGAGAAGGAGAGAAGACAACAGAGCAGAGGTTGGACTGATGCATTCTAAAGATGGAGGAGGGGGCCACAAGCCAAGGAATGTGGACAGTCTCTAGAAGTTGGGAAAGGCAAGGAAATGGTTCTCTCCTAAGCCTCCAGGAGGACTCAGCCCTGTGGACACCTTGATTTTAGCCAGTGAGACTGGTTTCAGGCTTCTGACCTCCAGAATCAGGAGATAATAAATCTGCGTTGCTTTAATCCACTGTGTTTGTGGTAATTTGCCACAGAAGCCAGAGGAAACCCACATGTCCTCCCTGTGCTCTGCTCCTCAAACGCCTGCTCTCATCCAGCTACTTACCACTAACTACCCCCCGTCAGGAAATCACACAACCGAGCTGGAGTCCCTGACTTGGAACTCTGAGGTGACCCTGTCCAGAGGGCCCTATTCTCTGTGTTAAAGTGGGCTTTCCAGTGAGTGCCCCAGAAACCACAATAGGCACACTGTCCCTGATGTGGTCAGCCTTGTGTCTGACCCAACTAAAGCCCGCGAGAGGTAGAAAAGAAAGTCGTGGAACCACTCCTACCCTTGGGGAACTTTCCATTTTGGCTGGAGAAAGAAGACTTAGATGTGTTAACAAGAGATAAACACAGGAGTATATTTGCACAATGGAATACTATGCATCAATAAATAACAGTGAAGAATCTGTAAAATATTTCATAACATGGAGGAACCTGGAGGGCACTATGTTGAGTGAAATTAGTCAGTTGCAAAAGGACAAATATTATATAAGACCACTATTATAAGAACTTGAAAAATAGTTTAAACTGAGAAGAAAACATTCTTTTGTGGTTATGAGAGGGTGGAGGGAGGAAGGATGGGAGAGGGGTATTTAATAATTAGAAAGTAAATAAGAACTACTTTAGGTGAAGGGAAAGACAACACACAATACAGGGGAGGTCAGCACAACTGGACTAAACCAAAAGCAAAGAAGTTTCCTGAATAAATTGCTTTGAGAGCCAGTGTAGCAGGGGCAGGGGTTTGGGGACCATGGTTTCAGGGGACATCTAAGTCAATTGGCATAATAAAATCTATTAAGAAAACATTCTGCATCCCACTTTGAAGAGTGGCGTCTGGGGTCTTAAACACTAGCAAGCAGCCATCTAAGATGCATCAATTGGCCTCAACCCACCTGAATCAAAGGAGAATGAAGAACACCAAGGACACAAGGTAATTACGAGCCCAAGAGACAGAAAGGGCCACATGAACCAGTGACTACATCATCCTGAGACCAGAAGAACTAGATGGTGCCCGGCTATGACCGACGACTGCCCTGACAGGGAACACAACAGAGAACCCCTGAGGGAGCAGGAAAGCAGTGGGATGCAGACCCCCAATTCTCATAAAAAGACCAGACTTAATGGTCTGACTGAGACTAGAAGGACCCCGGTGGTCATGGCCCCCAGACCTTCTGTTGGCCCAGGAGAGGAACCATTCCCGAAGCCAACTCTTCAGACATGGATTGGACTGGACAACGGGTTGGAGAGGGATGCTGGTGAGGAGTGAGCTTCTTGGATCAGGTGGACACCTGAGACTATGTTGGCATCTCCTGCCTGGAGGGAAGATGAGAGGGTGGAGGGGGTTAGAACCTGGCAAAATGGACACGAAAAGAGAGAGTGGACGGAGAGAGCGGGCTGCCTCATTAGGGGGAGAGTAATTGAGAGAATGTAGTGGAAACCCTGGTGGTGTAGTGCTTAAGTGCTACAGCTGCTAACCAAAAGGTCAGCAGTTCGAATCTGCGAGGCACTCCTTGGAAACTCTATGGGGCAGTTCTACCCTGTCCTATAGGGTCGCTGTGAGTCGGAATCAATTCGACGGCAGTGGGTTTGGTGGGAGCAAGGTGCATATGGGTTTTTGTGTGAGAGACTGACTTTCACTTAAAGCACAATAAAAATTATTAAAAAAAAAAAAGGGAGCAAGAGAAAAAACACAGGAGAGGACACTGTGTTAGAAGCCAGGGCCCGACTACAAATACAAAACCACACTCAACCTGAGGGGGCCCAGCCCCCCAGCTCCAAGTCTGCCCTGGGAGGGCAGACCGGACGCTCTGCTCTTGTGTGACAGGGCAGCGATTAGGGCTCTGTGTGGAAGTAACTCCCTGAGGTGCCCCACCCCAGGCCCAGTGCCCAGGGCAGGAAGGCCAGGTCACAAGCCGCCATGACAACTCCAGGCTCAGACCTACCTTCTGAGGGAATGATGCTCTAGGCTTTTCCAGACCAGCCTTTTCCCTGGAAATCCCAAAACCTGGCCTCACCCAGCGCCCGGAAGAGGCCCGGTCTACAACTTTATCAATTCCTTTCCATCTGTGTTGGCGAAGCTGCCATCAGGTTTGCAGAGGCAAGGCCATTATCCTGGGCCACCAGGCACGCCAGGCGTTAGGAATTTGAGTTTAGCTCCCCCCCCCCGCCCCCTTTGATATCTTCCAAATGGCCTGTACGGGGCTGTCAGTACAAAGAACATTTTATTACATTTTCAGATGTAACCGGAAGTCTCGTTTGGAGCCCCTGTTTGGATGTTAAAACAGTACCGGCTGACTTTCCATAACTGGAGAACTAACTGTTCCCACGAACGTGGAGAGGAACTGCTGCAAATGTGGCAGGGATGAAGGCTGAAGGGGGCTGGTGGCCAGGGGGTGATGCTGGGCTGGGCTAGCGCAGTCCACCTTCGTTCAAGCTGGCGTGATCCTTGGCCAAGATCTCTGGAGTGCAGTCTGGGCCTCTGGCTGCCTGTTTGTGAAACAGGGGCCCACATGAGGGCTGGGGCTTGGTGGTCGAGGAGGACAGGTATGCAGAGAGCAGAGGACAGTTCACCTTCACCCAGGTGAGCCAGGGCCTACATTTACACAGGTGAGCCAGGGCCTGTTTACACAGGTGAGCCAGGGCCTGCATTTCTACAGCTATGATCACACGTTCAGGTTTTCAAACCACCCTAGCCCTCTCAGGGTCTCTGGCCAAAGCCTGAGATGCCTGGGGTCTTGAAGGTGGCACTCATCTTTGCTAGTCTTGTCCGCATGCTTGAAGTGGTCCTTGTCAAGGAGCCTGCCACCACCCATGACACAGTTACAGGAGCTGCTCCTTGGAAGACTCTGGAAGAAGGCAGGGAAAATAGTCTCTGAAGGCCCAGGGAACTGCTGGGAGCTAGCACCCTAAGTCAGTGTGCACCCAGAATGCATACTCTGCCCCTCGCCCACAGAAGATCCCCTTGTTCTGGGCAGAAGCAAGGATGCTGCCACCCCCCAGCCTCAGGAAAGGCTTTCCTCCAGCAGAGCTCAGGACGGGGGTCAGTGTGGACACGGGCACCACGGCCTGTGGTCGGGGGCTCAGGCCAGGGGCTATCTCAGCACACTGCTTACCGAGCAGAATGAGGCGAGCCCACTCTAGGGCGTGTAGGCAGCAGAGGAGCCTCAAAGGAGGCCCGGAATGGCCCCGAATCCCAGATAACAGCCTTGCTCCCTCCCTGGCCTAGCCAGCTGCTGTCGAGTTGACCCACCTCGTGGCTGAGTTTTCAGAAGCAGATTGCCAGGACCTTCTTTGGAGGCACCTCTGGGTGAACTCAGCCACCCACTTTGAGTTAGTAGTGGAGTACATTAATCGTTTGTATCCCAGGGACTCCCTCCACGGCCCAGCTCAGAGCCAGTCCCAATGAGGCAGGTGGGTAGGGAGTGGAAATCACACCACATGCCCGATGAAATGCCAAGAAAGAACCAGAAGCCATTTAATCAACCCCGAGGACATTGTCTCAGCCAACGGCTGGAACACAAAGCAGAGTTTAATTCTTACCTCCCTGAAACCCAGGAGAGCAGAAAACTCGCCAGGGAGGTCCCGAAGTGCAACGGGAGGAATGTCTAAACCAGATAATTATGAGGGCAGGAGACGCACACCCACATTTCGCTAAACTTGCAATCGACTAGAAGAATCAAAGCGGTCGCCTGAGGTAAAAATCTTCATTTGAGGTGCAAGTTTAAAAGAAAAAAATCAAATTGAAGATTATAGAGTACAATTTAATAGTACAAGAGCTTAAATTTTCAAGGGAAGTTTCTTTCCTTTTCTGCAGAAAAAAAAAAATTACACCTAGGAGTCAAAGTGAGAGGAAATGAATGAAAGTGTGGTTTGGGTTTTGACTCTTTCTCTAGAGAAGGGTCCTTTACGACAGAGCAGGCGACCAAAGACAGGCATTCCCCACTCGAGGACGTCTCTCCATATTGAATCAACCTCACGGATGGCTGTTACCCTAGGAACACGTCTCAGTGAACTGTGGGCAAGATATCTTGATCCACATCTTGTCACTGAGGCCTTAACATAAATTATAAAAATACCTTTTGAACATTGGTCCATTAGAAGCTCCGAAGAGAATTTGGAATGCTACAGAAAAAGTGGGAAGTTCCTGAAGACCAAGATGGTCCAATGCAGGTGTTGTCCTTGACCGTAAGGGTTTGCTTGTGTGATTGTGAAACTGCGCACTTAGGAGAGGCCGGGAGCCTCTGGGTGGTGCAAACCTTTAAGCACTTGACTATTAGCTGAAAGGTTGGGGGTTCGAACACACCCAGAGGCACCTGAGAAGAAAGATCTGGTGATCTGCTTCCAAAAGGTCACAGCCTTGAAAATCCTATGGAGCAGTTCTACTCTGCACACATGGGGTCACCATGAGTTGAACCTGATCAATGGCAATGGGATAGTTTCAGCCTGGCTTCATACCAAGGAGAGAAAGGGTGTTTTGAGAACATGGGATGTACGTACAACCTTGAATGCCCGCCAAGTCCCCTGGGTACCCCAGATGCTCCATCTCTAAGCCGTGGAAGAGCACCTTCTCGTCCCCTGTCCTCCAGCGTTGGCGGAAGCCTCACCAGTGGCAATGGATGGAGGGAAGCCACAGCAAGGTAGGCTCACCTCACCTGCAGCCGCAGCAAATCTATGTGGAATTGATTATAGATGGATGGCTTCTCCTTGGCAGCTGCTTTCTGTGCAGAAAGCTCTTCCATTTGGTGAATTAATTCTTTCTCCAGGAGAGGCGTGCAGGCAGAGCGCAGAGTGATGAGAAAAGCCTGGGGAAATCAGCTACTGCCCCGCCAATTTTCTGCAGGGGCTGGTGGCCGCTATTGCTCTGAACAGGCCTGGAGGCAGTGTGTGCCTCTTTGCAGAGGTGTCTGTGACCTCACGGGGCCCCAAGAGGGGCCGCGGATGAGGTGAGAACCGGGGAGCAGGAAATGCAGCAGGCTTGGCAGGTTCCCCTGAACGAGAGGGAGCAGGAGCAAAAGGCCTGATTGAAAATGTATAGAAATTAGATATTGCTTTGCATAACATTGACACCCCACCTTGTCTCCTCCTTGCCTTTGCGATGGGAAACAACAGGCAGCGTTCTGCTTGGCTACCTGTGGCCTGGCACACTAGCTCAAATATAAGCTGACAGCTGTGCAAGTTGTAGAGCAGTGGAGGTGGCCAGCCCTGGGGCCAGGAAGTGGGCGACCAGGACTTGAGGGTTAGGCCTGGGGACTGGGGGAGGTGGCCAACCCTGGGGCCAGGAAGAGGAGGATTAAGGTTCAAGGCTCAGGCCCAGGGACGAGGAGAGGCAGCTAGTGCTGGGACAGGGAAGAGGGGGACCAGGTCCTATGTCACCATGTCAAACATAGGAATATACGCTGTCATTATTATCACTGTTATGTTTATTACCATTATGAAACTTGTCTTCTCCTTGTCTCATGGAGTATAGTCTCGAAAAAAACACACATGAGTACTAATACGGTACCTATTTCCAGATTGTTGCATATATTGACTAGTTAAGTCGACTCTAACTCACAGTGATCCCATGGGTGCCAAAGTAGAACTGCACTCTACAGGGTTTTCAGTGGCTGATTCTCAGTAGATCATGAGGCCTTCCTTGCGAGGTGCCTGTGGGTGGACTCAAACCTTCAACATTTCCGTTAGCAGCCAAGAGCATTAACTGTTTCCACCACCCAGGGCCTTAGAGGGAAGGTTAGGACTACTTAAACATTCTAGTTAATACTGAGCTGCCGTGTATTCCACTAATGTATTAGAAGATTTTAAGCCATAAAATAAATATACTATAGGGTAAACTTTTACTAAATGTAACTGCATCGTTAAACGATGATTCAGAAAGGTATTCAGGGTTTAGTGGTAAAAGTTTAAAAAGAAAAAGAAAAATGGGTTTGGAGCAGTTCACACAGATAAAACTCTACTAGAAAGCAATTAGGAGATACTCATGAGGGACTCTGAAATATAAATGTATTTGATCCAGTAATTTAATTTCTAAGAGTCTTATACAAGAATGTTTATAACAGCATCACATATAATAGTGAAACGTTAGAAAAAGCTGATATGCCCAACAACTGGGGAGGCTTTCCGTGTTTCTGTTAAATGGAATATTGTATAGCCTTTAACAAACACAATTTAAAATCATTCTTATAACTATGTTTACAATATAATCGTATGTTTTTAAAAGCACTTACTATGTGTGCAGTGTAATCTTAATTCTGTTGTATAGATAACAGACAAGGAAGCTATTTGTGTACGTAAGTGTGTATGTGCTTGTGTGTGTGTGAACAAACATTAAGCAGATTTAATTAGCATGACTTTTTTCTTCTTCATCACAAGTTTCTGCATTTCTCAAATTTCTGTAATGATCATGTATTCTAAGAACAATTTAATTTTTCAAGGCACACATTACTTTTAATTTCTAATATTTTTGCTTCTTGTTAATTATGAAACATTTCAAAGGTATAAAAGAGAATAGAAAATAATATAAGGAGACTGACATACTTGCCTCCCAGATTTAATGCATATGAACGTATTTAGCACATTTGCATCAGAACATTTTTTAAGATGAATTGTTACAATTCGAGCTGCCGCCCCACCAGGGAATGATCATCACTGTGAGCTGGGCGTCACCCCCACATGAGTTTTTGTGCTTTTACTACATATTCATCTTTTCCGTAAATGACATGTACTATTCAAATGGGTCTTTTAAAAATTTATGTAAACTTTATCATTTGCTTTTTCAACTTGCCTTTTTTAGCTGTTTATCGTGTTTTGTTTGTTTAACCACGTGGAGATACGTGAATTCAGTTCATTAATTCTTAACGGGTGCATGGTATCACTTTCTATGAACAGACCACAATTAGCTTATCTGTTCCCCTATTGATGTGGAGGCAGGCTATACTTCAATCCTTTTTGCTGATGTAGACAGAGCTACAAAGAGCATCAGTTAGAAATCTCCCTAGACACACAATGAACGTTTCTGTAGAAATATGCCTGGAAGCAGAATGGCTGGGCTGGAAAGAGTGGGTACCTTTAATTTCTCCTAGTTTTATGCAATTGCTCACTAAAGTTCTTATAAAAATGTACACTCTGCGGTAGAAAGAATAATTCCCTCCCAGAGAAGCCCATGTTCTAATTCCCAGAACTTGTGAACAAGCTATATTACATGGCAAGGAAGAACTAAAGTTACAGGTGAAATTAAGGTTGGTAATGCACTGACCTTAAAATAAGGAGATTTTCCTGGATTATCCCCGTGGGTCCAATGCAATCACAAAGGTCCTTACTTGTGTGAGAGAGAGACAGGAGACTCAATGTGAAGTGAAAAGGAATTGACCACACTTTGCTGGCTTTGAATTTAGAAGGGGGTCACAAGTCAAGGAATGTGGACAGTCTCTAGAAGCCAAAAAAAAAAGAAGCAAGAAAATAGATTCCCTCCTAGAGGTTCCAGAAAGGAATACAGGCCTGCCAATACCTTGATTTTAGCCTACTGAGAGTCGTTTCAGACTTCTGTCATCCAGAGCTGTAAGATAGTAAATCTGTGTTGTTTTAAGGTACTAAGTTTGCAGTAATTTGTTACAGCAGCCAATAGAATACTAATACACTCTCCCGCCAGCTATGTTTTATCCCGATTTCCCCCAAATCCTTGCAAACACTAAGCAGTATCCAACTTACTAATATTTTTTAATTTAATGTATATGAAAATATCTCATTGGAGCTTTAATTTGTATTCCCTTTTTAATGAAGTTCAGCTATTTTTCTATGACATTAATAATTACTGTTTCTTCTGTCAAAACGGTTTATATACTTTAGCCATTTTTCTATCGGTTGGTTTG
The DNA here is from genome assembly GCF_030014295.1 of Loxodonta africana. Taxonomy (NCBI): domain Eukaryota; kingdom Metazoa; phylum Chordata; class Mammalia; order Proboscidea; family Elephantidae; genus Loxodonta; species Loxodonta africana. The sequence goes on from NC_087357.1 coordinate 7,365,407, forward strand.
ACTTTTATTCTTGCTTGGTAGGAGTTCTTACTATGCTATGGACACTAACCCTTTGAGAGTTATATATGTTGCAATTTCTTTTTTTTTTTTTTTTTACCAAATTATATGTCAAAGAATTGACACGTTTCAATTGTAGTGTTGGTGAAGACTTTTGAATATAGCATGGGCTCCCAGAAAAACAAATCCATCTTGGAGGAAGCACAGCCAAAATGCTCCTAAGCGAGAATGGCAAGAGTTTGTCTTGCTTAACTTTGAACATGTCATCAGGAAAGACCAACTGCTAAAAAAGGACATCATATTTGGTAAACTAGAGGGTCAGTGACAACAAGGGAAACCCTCCACGAGACGGATTGACACAGTGGATGCAACAAGGGGCTCAAACATATCAATGATCATAAAGATGACGCAGAACCAGGCAATGTTTCATTCTGTTATATGTGAGGTCACAATGAGTTAGAGTCACCTTGAAGGCAACTAACAAAAATATGAAATATCTACAATAGACAAATTCATAGAGATCAAAGTTTGTAATTGGCTACCGGGGGCAGGTAAGAGGGTGAAATGGGGAGTTATTGCTTAAGGGGTGCTGAGTTCCTGCTTGGAATAATGAAAAATCTGGACATGGATGGTGGTGATGGTTGCAGCCTTACATAAAGGAAATGCAGTGTTATTACTTTGCGCACACACAAGAAACGGTTGGAATGGCAAGTTTTTTTTTTTTTTGTAATATATATTTCACCACAGTATTTTATTTTTTTAATAATAGGCAAAAAAGTCAATTAAAGCAATAAGAATTTAGTACTGTGGCTAATGCAAAATTGATATATGAAATCAATAGCTTTTTATATAAGAAAAATAACCAGTTGGAAAATAAAATGAGAGGAAATAACACTACTCTTTAATATTAGCAAAGACGATAACAACAACCATCAAAAAACAAACAAAAAACTTAAACTTCTGCTAAGAGACATAAAGGAGTCTTAAATAAATTGAAACACATAGTTTGTACTTGGCTAGAAAGATTCAAAGTTGTAAAGTTATATCTCCAATTTAATCTATAAATTCATTGCAATCCCAGTCAAGATACCAATGAGATTTTTGAAGAAAAGATGAATTATTCTAGAGGTTATGTAGAAAAAACAAACTACAGGATAAGCCAGAGAAACGCTCAAAAAATAAATTACAGAGTACTAGCCCTAGCAGATATTGGTATGCATTTTAAAAATGCAAGAATTAAATCAGTTAATTATTGAGCTAAAAATAGGCAATGACATTGGAAGGAGAGCTTTTAGAAGGCCAAACATATACTCAAATACATCGGGGAATTTTAAATGTGATAAAGGTGGTATTCAAAATTATTTCCAGAAAAACCAAAGATGCAAATGTAAAAATGAAGTAAAACTATTAGGAAAAAAAAAAATGATGTGGGGCTGGTGGGGGGACAAATGATTCTTGGTACTTCCTGCGCAATTTTTCTGTAAACCTAAAACTGCTCTAAAATATAAGGTCTATTAAAAAATGAGATAATTTTAATTTTTAATATTACCTTGGAGTAGACAAGTCCTTCTTAGCAAAACACAAAATCCAGAACCCAAAAAGAAACGGGCTGATCAATTTAAACACGTATTTTATGATATGAAATTTAAAACATTATATTATAAGCAACATAAAGAAAAAAAACAGTCCAAGGAAATATTTTGATTAAGAAAATCTTTTGTAATATGGATTATAAAGTGCTAGACAAATTGTTAGAAAAAAGATGAAAATCCATTAGCAGGCTGAGCAGGGACTACCAATACAAAAGTAAATATACGTCACCAGTAAAATTTGAGAAGACTCTCAATTTAATTCAGAAGTAAAGAAATGCAAATTAAAAGAGTTCCTAGAAAACAACTGTTACTTATCAAGGCCAGGGTGCCGAGAGAGGCACTCTCAAATAGGCTAATAGAATTATAAGGATTATAGTTCTGATTATAATCAGTGATAACATATAATACTGAGAATATATAATACATAATATAATTCTGATTATAAGCACTAATACACTGGCAGAATTATAAGGATTATAAAAATACAATTACTATTCTGAAATGAAATTAACCCATTGGGTGAGCTGCAGGGAATTTATTCTACAGATAAAGCTCACAAAGATGTATGTACCTGGATGTTTATGGCAAAAAAGAAAAAAAAAACTAGACAAAGCCTGAATGTTGAATGTGTTACAGTAAATGTATGCATTTTCTTCTATAATGCCATTAAAAAGAGGGGAAGCTGTATACACTGGAATTCAGTGATATTAAAATAATAGTTGCAACAATGAACTCAAACAAGGAAGATGGTACAGGACAGGGTAACTCTTCTTTCTGTTACATGTAAGGTCACCATGAGTTTGTGGCAACTTCAGAGCAGCTAACAACAACAACAGCAATGGCAGCAGGTGATTAAAATGCTAGATAAAAATTCAAGTGTCAAATAATATTAGGGTCTGGTTATTTCATTTTTTTTTTCCCTCCAAAATGACCAAGAAGAATGTGTCTCTGTATGTGTGTAAGAAAGCAAAATTTCTGCAAGTTCACACAAGAAACAAAACTATTCATTTAGTTTTAATTTCATGATGAAATTTGCAGAGTGGGTCTGGAGCTGTAGAGACAGAAGGAGTCCAAATGATTTTAAAGTTTTGGGTTCAGGTTGACTTTTGAACCATGTCCATGTATTACTTTAATGATATAAGATAGTAATGAAGAAATTCTAAAACCAGTAGATGAAGAATAGGGAAGATAAAAAGCAAAGCCTTGACAAAAATTATCTTGGGGATGCCATTTCTCTAATTCAAAGCATACTTTTGTTCCTAACCCTTCAGCGTTTCCTGTTCAGCTCTGATTCTTATTTTCAGATGTCTTTCTTTATCTATGCGCACCTTGAAGTGGACATTCTGCATGCATCCTTCTGGGCACCCTGCAATAGATTATATTCCATTTCCTGATCCTGTTTTGATAGAGACGCTGTCCACAGAAGGGAAACAGGAAGACAAAGAGACCTCAACCAGGACACTTGACTGTGGAGTACCCTCTCCAGGCCTTTGGAGTCTTATCAGTGATTCCAGAGACAAACCATTTCTGGGAAATGTCTGGTATCACCTTACCATTGCTGCCTTCAGTTCACTGGCATTAACTTGCAATTGGTGCTGGCTTACCCAAAACTCAGACAAGTATGTGCTTAGGGCTCCAACAAAGTAAGGGGAGAGAGAGGGAGAGATTTGTTAGATAAATTTACCCCCAAGCCCTGAAATTAGACGAGCTAAACTGGGAAACAAGCTATGTTTATTTCAGCATGCATATAATTTTTGTGTTTATGGTTTAGTAGTGGCTACAGCAATGGGCTCAAACATAGCAACAGTTTGGAGGATGGCACAGGACCAGGCAGTGTTTCGTTCTGTTGTACATAGGGTCACTATTAGTTGGTACCAACTCCACCGCACCTAACAACAACAACAACAATTCAATCTGTATGCTGAGCAAATAATTTGAGAAGCTGGACTACATGAAGAAGAACAGAGCATCAGGGTTGAAGGAAGACTCATTAACAACCTATGATATGCAGACGACACAACATTGCTTGCTGAAACTGAAGAGGACTTGAAGCACTTACTGATGAAGATCAAAGACCACAGCCGTCAGTATGGATTACACTTCAACTTAAAGAAAACAAAAAACCACACAACATCATGATAAATGCAGAAAAGACTGAAGTTGTCAAGGATTTCATTTTACTTGGATCCACAATCAACACCCACGGAAGCAGCAGTCGATACATTAAATGACATATTGCATTGGGAAAATCTGCAGCAAAAGACCCCTTCAAAGTGTTAAAAAGCAAAGATGTCACTTTGAGGAGTTAGGTGCACCTGACATAAGCCATGGTGTTTTCAATCACCTCATATGCATGTGAAAGCTAGACAATGAATAAGGAAGATGGAAGAAGAATTGATGCCTTTGGAATATGGTGTTGGCAAAGACTATTGAATATACTATGGACTGCAGAAAGAATGAACAAGTTTCTTTTGGGAAAAGTATAGCCAGAATGCTCCTTAGAAGTGAGGATGGCGAACTTCGTGTCACATAATTTGGACACATTATCAGGAGAGACCAGTCCCTGGAGAGGGACATCATGTTTGGTAAAGTAGAGGGTCGGTAAAAAAGAGGAAGACCCTCAGCGAGATGGATTGACACAATGGTTGTAACAATGGGCTCAAACATAAAATTGTGAGGACAGTGCCGGACCAGGCAGCGTTTCGTTCTGTCAAACATAGGGTTGCTGAGTCGGAGCCGACTCGGAGGCACCTAACAACAACAGTAGTATTTTTACCCTGAATTCCATATCTTTGTTTTTCAGAACTGAGCACTGAAGGTTTTAATTAAGACCTGCCATTATATAGCAGAGGTTGTTATATAAGAAGACCATTGTTCAAGGATGTTTCTTTTTATTACAAATTCATTTCAAAAAGAACATCCAAAATGTCTATTTTCAGTTTGACCACTCTGAAGAGTGATGCTGCAGGTTCTTCTACAAGTGCTTTGCTCCGTTTTGTCATCCAGACCCTTACCTCTAGTAATGAACAGACACATAACCCAGAGCTCACTCACCTAGTCATGATTGCAGTTTGCCACTGAGTCAATTCCCACCCATACTGACCCCGTGTTTCAGAGGAGAGCTGCCCCATAGGGTTTTCTTGGCTATAATCTTTGGGTTAATCTTCACGGGAGCAGATCGCCAGGTTTTCTCCTGTGAACCACTGTGTGGTTTTAAAGCACCGACCTTGCTGTTAGCAGGCAAGCATTTAACAGTTTGTGCCCCCAGGGCTCCTACTTATCCAGCGTGGTTGTTGTCAGGTGCCGTCCTGTTGGTTCCAGTGCATAGCAACCCTGTGTACAACAGAACAAAATATTGCCTGGTCCTACGCCATCCTCACAATCATTGCTATGTTTGAGCCCATTGTTTCAGCCACTCTGCGAATCCATTTTGTTGAAGGTCTTCCTCTTTTTCACTGATCCTTGATGTCCTTCTCCAGGGACTGCTCCATCCTGATAACATGTCAAAACAACATGAGACTAAGCCTCACCATCCTTGCTTCAAAGGAGCATTCGGGCTGTACTTCTTCCAAGACAGATTTTTCCTTTCTTCTGGCAGTTCATGGCATATTCAATACCCTTTCCCAACACCATAATTCAAAGGTGTCAATCCTTCTTTGGTTTTCCTTATTTATTGACCAGCTTTCTCATGCATATGAAGAGATTAAAAATACTATGGCTTGGGTCACTTAGCCCTCAAAGTGATCTCTTTGCTTTTTAACACTTTAAAGAGGTCTTTTGCAGCAGATTTGCCCAATGTAATACACCATCTGATTTCTTGGCTGTTGCTTCCATGGGCATTGATTAGGAATCCAAGTAAAACAAAATCCTTGACAACTTCAATCTTTTCTCCGTTTATCATAATGCTGCATATTGGTCCAGTTGTGAGGATTTTTGTTTTCTTTATGCTGAGGTACACCTCATCGTATCCAGTTGGCCACGTCATTAGTTAGGCTCAGGTACATTGTGAGAGTACTGGTAGTTCGGCGATAGCATTCTCATCTTCCACGTGGGAGACCTGGGTTTGACTCCAGCCAAAGTACCTCATGCGCAGCAACCACCTGTCTGTCAGTGGAGGCTTTCTGGTTGCCATGATGCTGATCAGCAGAGCGTACAAACTCAGAGGAAAGGCCTGTGATCTAGATCCAAAAGTCAGCCAGTGAAATCCCCCTGGATCACAACGATCTGATCCGTAATTCATCATGGAGATGGAACAGAACCGGGCAGTGTTTCATTCTATCGTGTATGGGATCGCCATGAGCTGGGCCCAACTCAACAGCAGCTAACAACAACAACATATTGGTAGACACTGGGGCTTAAATCAAGCTTGTTCTTCTGAAAATAAAATAATCGATGAATTTTCGACTATCTCTGAATAGGATTACTCAGCAGCAGAATTTGTGCATATCTTTGTTAGAGTAAAAGTAAATGTAGACCTGGGTTTAGTTTGAAATATAAGAAGAACAATTTTCTCTGTAAGTTCGTTATCAAACTTAGACGATTTGGGTTCTCCAGTATTATTTCTGTTTACGCCAAAATGACTTTGCAATTTCCAAAAATCGCAACTCCCTGCAATGAGCTATTTGAAAGCAGCTCTGAAGCTGCCTTTTTTATTTTTCCTTTTCACAACTATTACATGGATTTTATCATTTCCCCCATTCAGGGAAAAAGGAACTAGAGTGGGAAAGATCAAGCACTCTAAATTTTAGCATAAATGTCAAGGTGAAAGAATGGCAAACTCTAAGAAACTCTAATAAAGCAGGGTAGACTCCAATTTTCTTCCAATGACAGTCTATACTTCCCACCCAGTTTTCAAACAATAAACAATTGATTCCGTCTTAAATAACAAGCCGCTCAAACAAGTTGCCAGAGAATAAACCGCTGACGACATTCAACTGAGTCTCTAAACGTGAACAGCCTTTCTACAAGTCTCTGTTTAAGCATGGAGAGGGAACAGAACCGGGCAGTGTTTCATTCCATTGTGTATGGGATCACCACGAGCTGGGGCCCAACTTGACAGCAGCTAGTAAGTAAATATCACAAGAGGAAAAAAAAAAACTGAAGCACAGGGTGCAGCATTGCCCCTGCCAAGGACAGACACACAGTAAATGGCAATTTTTGTTGATTCTTCATTCTTTTTTTTTAATTATTGTTTCTGTGACTCCAGAAAGAACAGGAAATCAGATGATGTGGGAAAGAGAAGAAAGAGAAGGCGCTCTGAGGACACAAAGAGGGATCCATGCTATGTCTGTGTCTGTTTAAGCATGGAGAGGGAACAGAACCGGGCAGTGTTTCATTCCATTGTGTATGGGATCACCACGAGCTGGAGCCCAACTTGACAGCAGCTAGTAAATAAATATCACAAGAGGAAAAAAAAAAGTCTACGCTCCTTCAAATGGCCAGTCGAAAGTGAAGTGTTCAGTTAATATTTTTTCTATTTCCCCAAATTGGAATATTTGACATTCTGCAGTAAAAACCCCTGGGCATTTAGCTGATTTGTGGGGTTTCCTTCAGATCTTGGGCAGTGTGTTGGCACGATGGGAATCTACAGCAGAGAAACAGGCACTGTGAGGTGTTCAATGACCCAGATATGAGCGGGATGTTTGAATTAAGGACTGTGTCTCAGTCACGCTGAGCGCCAAACCCACCCATACTCGGTTCCATTCTTTTACATATTTTTAATTAAATATGTGTAAATGAGTTTATCAGGCTGTATATTGTACAGTAAGTAAGGAAGTAAATAAATATCACAAGAGAAAAATAAAAACTGAAGTAAATAAATATCACTAGAGTAAATAAAAACTGAATAAACAGCACATCTGTGAAACTGCAAATCAGAAAAAACAAAAATAAAGTCTCTTCCCCTACCCTTCTCTCAATGCCCAAAAGTAGCCATTTTTAACAGTTTCAATATTTTTGGTCTTTCTGAAAATTACCACTACAGTTTTAAATAATGTAGCTATACTCTTATTTCTAGATTTCCATACTTTATATACAGGGAAACCTGTGAGAGCCGGAACTTCAGGGGACTGCCTTGTTTTTCCAGGTCTCACAAGTATCCTGCCTTTGTCAGGGTGCAGTCTTGCTGTTTTTCTATTGCTCTTTATTATTGGAAAGTGTTTGAGTTTTCCTTTTCTGACAGTTTCTGCCTTAGAGGTTCTGGCTTTCACAGGTTTTGCTGTAGTGTCTGGTGATTGCACTTTATAAAAATTAGGAGTTGGGCACACTTTCATTACCTCCCCCTTCCTTTTCGTTCCAGTTCCCTCTAGCTCTTCTCGGGGATACGTTTATGACCTCATTAGTATACCTAAGTCCTGAATGCTTAACTTTAGATAGTATCTGTTGAACTTTATTGACCCTCTGCCAGTAAAATCAGGAAACTAGAGTACAATCACTTTTTTTCATTTATCTGTGGGACAATATCACATGATCTTGAAGTCCCAGGCAGAAAAGAGAGTAGTATACGGCAGAAAAAAGTATTCGAAGAAATAATTTTGCTGAAAATGTAAAAACTTTGATGGAAAACATTGATTTATAGCCTGGACAGCACCTAACAACAACAACACATAGTGTTTAAAAGAGACATATCTTAAATATAAGGACACAGATAGGTTGAATGTAAATGATGGGGAAAAAATATATACATCATGCTAGAATAAGCATAAGAAAGTTGGTGTGCCTATATTAAAATCAAAGTACATTTCAAGGCAAAGAGTATCATAAGGAATAAAGAAGGTCACTACATAATAAAAAAAAGATGCTTCTTTATCTGGAAGGCATAAAAATCCTAAATATGTTGCAGCCAATAATAGACTTCAAAATCCATGAACAAAAGTGAGAAAACTAAAGGAAGAAATAGACAGGTTGCACTCATAATCAGAGATGGTATGTCACTAAAATCCTATCATTCAAAGAAAACCAAGCGTAAGGTCATGGATAATCTTTAATCTTTTCTCTAATACCAACTTGTCCATTTAGTTGAAGTACTTCCTCAAGAAATCTCTTCAAATAGGACCATGAACTTGGGAGGAGAGGGAGCTTGATTCATGGGCTAAACCTATTAATTTCCTTTTTTTTTTTTAAACAGCATTTGGCAAAATTTATTTATAAAGAACAAAAATCGGTTCTACTGCAGTGTTCTCCAATTCCCTTAAAGCCTGAAACAAAGTCTACCTCCTGGCTCCACGTGTGTGAATTATCTTTTCTTTTTTTTTAAATAATTTTTATTGTGCTTTAAGTGAAAGCTTACAAATCAAGTCAGTCTCTCTCACAAAAACCCGTATACACCTTGCTACACACTCCCAATTTCTCTCGCCCTAATGAGACAGCCCGCTCTCTCCCTCCACTCTCTCTTTTCCTGTCCTTTTCGGCAGCTTCTAACCCCCTCCACCCTCTCATCTTCCCTCCAGGCAGGAGATGCCAACATAGTCTCAAGTGTCCACCTGATCCAAGAAGCTCAGTCCTCAACAGCATCCCTCTCCAACCCATTGTCCAGTCCAATCCATGTCTGAAGAGTTGGCTTCGGGAATGGTTCCTGTCCTGAGCCAACAGAAGGTCTGGGGGCCATGACCACCGGGGTCCTTCTAGTCTCAGTCAGACCATTAAGTCTGGTCTTAAAAGAATTTGGGGGTCTGCATCCGACTGCTCTCCTGCTCCTTCAGGGCTTCTCTGTTGTGTTCCCTGTCAGGGCAGTCATCGGTTGTAGCCGGGCACCATATAGTTCTTCTGGTCTCAGGATGATGTAGTCTCTGGTTCATGTAGCCCTTTCTGTCTCTTGGGTTCGTAATTGCCTTGTGTCCTTGGTGTTCTTCATTCTCCTTTGATCCAGGTGGGTTGAGACCAGTTGATGCATCTTAGATGGCTGCTTGCCAGCGTTTAAGACCCCAGACGCCACTCTTCAAAGTGGGATGCAGCATGTTTTCTTGATAGATTTTATTATGCCAATTGACTTAGATGTCCCCTGAAACCATGGTCCCCAAACCACTGCCCCTGCTACGCTGGCCTTTGAAGTATTCAGTTTATTCAGGAAACTTCTTTGTTTTTGATACAGTCCAATTGTACTGACCTCCCCTGTATTGTGTGCTGTCTTTCCCTTCACATAAAGTAGTTCTTATCTACTATCTAATTAGTGAATACCTCTCTCCCGCCCCCCTCCCCCCTCTCATAACCACAAAAGAATGTTTTCTTCTCAGTTTAAACTATTTCTCAAGTTCTTATAAGAGTGTTCTTATACAATATTCGTCCTTTTGCAACAGACTAATTTCACTCAGCATAATCCCTTCCAGGTTCCTCCATGTTATGAAACGTTTCACAGACTCCTCGCTGTTCTTTATCGATGCGTAGTATTCCATTGTGTAAATAAACCATAATTTATTTATCCATTCACCTGTCAATGGGCACCTCGGTTGCTTCCATCGTTTTGCTATTGTGAACAGTGCTGCAATAAACATGGGTGTGCATATATCTGTTTGCGTAAAGGTTCTTATTTCTCTAGGATATATTCCAAGGAGTGGGATTGCTGAATCGTATAGTAGTTCTATTTCTAGCTTTTTAAGGAAGCACCAAATCGATTTCCAAAGTGGTTGTGCCATTTTACATTCCCACCAGCAGTGTATACGTGTTCCAATCTCTCCACAGCCTCTCCAACATTTATCATTTTGTGTTTTTTGGATTAATGCCAGCCTTGTTGGAGTGAGATGGAATCTCATTGTAGTTTTGATCTGCATTTCTCTAATGGCTAATGGTCGTGAACATTTCCTCATATATCTGTTAGCTACATGAATGTCTTCTTTAGTGAGGTGTCTATTCATATCTTTTGTCCATTTTTTAATTGGATTATTTGTCTTTTTGCAGTTGAGTTTTTGCAGTATCATCTAGAGTTTAGAGATCAGGCACTGATCAGAAATGTCATAGCTAAAAACTTTTTCCCAGTCTGTAGGTAGTCTTTTTACTCTTTTGGTGAAGTCTTTGGATGAGCATAGGTGTTTGATTTTTAGGAGCTCCCAGTTATCTAGTTTTTCTTCTACATTTTTTATAATGTTTTATATACTGTTTATGCCATGTGTTAGGGCTCCTAACATTGTCCCTATTTTTTCTTCCATGATCTGTATCATTTTAGATTTTATATTTAGGTCTTTGATCCGTTTTGAGTTAGTTTTTGTGCATGGGGTGAGGTATGGGTCTTGTTTCATTTTTTTGCAGATGGATGTCCAGTTATGCCAACACCGTTTGTTAAAAAGACTGTCTTTTCCCCATTTCACTGTTTTGGGGTCTTTGTCAAATATCAACTGCTCATACGTGGATGGATTTATGTCTGGATTCTCAATTCTGTTCCATTGGTCCATGTATCCGTTGTTGTACCAGCACCAGGCTGTTTTGACTCCTGTGGTGGTATAATAGGTTCTAAAATCAGGTAAAGTAAGGCCTCCTACTTTGTTTTTCGTTTTCAGTAATGCCTTATTTATCCGGGCCCTCTTTCCCTTCCATATGAAGTTGGTGATTTGTTTTTCCATCTCATTAAAGAATGTCGTTGGGATTTGGATTGGAATTGCATTAAACATATAGATTGCTTTTGGTAGAATAGACATTTTTGTAATGTTAAGTCTTCCTATCCACGAGCAAGGTATGTTCTTCCACTTATGTAAGTCTCTTTTGGTTTCTTGCAGAAGTATACTGTAGTTTCCTTTGTATAAGTCTTTTACATCTCTGGTAAGATTTATTCCTAAGTATTTTATCTTCTTGGGGGCTACTGTGAATGGCATTGATTTGGTGATTTCCTCTTCAATGTTCTTTTTCTTGGTGTAGAGTAATCCAACTGATTTTTGTATGTTTATCTTGTATCCCGATACTCTGCTGAACTCTTCTATTAGTTTCAGTGGTTTTCGGGAGGATTCCTTAGGGTTTTCTGTGTATAAGATCATGTCATCTGCAAATAGAGATAATTTTACTTCTTCCTGGCCAATCTGGATGCCCTTTATTTCTTTATCTAGCCTAATTGCTCTGGCTAGGACTTCCAGCACAATGTTGAATAAGAGTGGTGATAAAGGGCATCCTTGTCTGGTTCCCGATCCCAATGGGAATGCTTTCAGGCTCTCTCCATTCAGGGTGATGTTGGCTGTTGGCTTTGTATAAATCCCCTTTATTATGTTGAGGCATTTTCCTTCTATTCCTATTTTGCTGAGAGTTTTTATCATGAATGAGTGTTGAACTTTGTCAAATGCCTTTTCTGCATCAATTGAAAAAATCATGTGATTCTTGTCTTCTGTTTTATGTGGTGGATTACATTAGTTGTTTTCCTAATGTTGAACCATTCCTGCATACCTGGTATGAATCCCACTTGGTCATGGTGAATTATTTTTTTGATACGTTATTGGCTAGAATTTTGTTGAGAATTTTTGCATCACATTCATGAGGGATATAGGTCTATAATTTTCTTTTCTTGTGGTGTCTTTACCTGGTTTTGGTATCAGGGATACGGTGACTTCGTGAATTTAGTAGTATTCCGTCCTTTTCTATGCTCTGAAATACCTTTAGTAGTAGTGGTGTTAACTCTTCTCTGAAAGTTTGGTTGAACTCTGCAGTGAAGCTGTCCGGACCAGGGCTTTTTTTTTTTTTTTAGAGTTTTTTGATTACCTTTTCAATCTATTCTTTTGTGATGGGTCTATTTAGTTGTTCTACCTCTGTTTGTGTTAGTTTACGTAGGTAGTGTGTTTCTAGGGATTCATCCATTTCTTCTGGGTTTTCAACTTTGTTTGAGTATGGTTTTTCATAGTAATCTGATATGATTCTTTTAATTTCAGTTGGGTCTGATGTAATATCGCCCTTCTTATTTGGGTTATTTGCTTCCTCTCCTGTTTTTCTTTTGTCATTTTGGCCAGTGGTTTATCATTTTGTTGATTTTTTTAAATACCAGCTTTTGGTCTTGTTAATTCTTTCAATTGTTTTTCTGTTTTCTATTTCATTTAGTTCAGCTCTAATTTTTATTATTTGTTTTTTTCTGGTGCCTGTGGGTTTCTATTGTTGCTCTCTTTCTATTTGTTCAAGTTGTAGGGATAGTTCTTTGATTTTGGCCCTTTCCGACGTGTGCATTCATTGATACAAATTTGCGTTTGAGCACCACTTTTGCTGTGTCCCAAAGGTTCTGACAGGAAGTGTTTTCATTCTCATTGGATTCTCTGAATTTCTTTATTCCATCCTTAATGTCTTCTGTAATTCAGTCTTTTTTGAGCAGGGTATTGTTCAGTTTCCAAGTGTTTGATTTCTTTTCCCTGCTTTTCCTGTTATTGATTTCCACTTTTATGGCCTTATGGTCAGAGACGATGCTTTGTAATATATCAATGTTTTGGATTCTGCTAAGGCTTGCTTTAGGACCTAATACGTGGTCTATTCTAGAGAATGTTCCATGTGCACTAGGAAAGAAAGTATACTTGGTTGCTGTTGGGTGGAGTGTTCTGTATGTGTCCACGAGGTCAAGTTGGTTGGTAGTGGCATTGAGATCTTTCGTGTCTTTATTGAGCTTCTTTCTGGATGTCGTGCCCTTTACCGAAAGTGGTGTGTTGAAGTCTCCTACTATTATTTTGGAGCTGTCTATCTCACTTTTCAATGCTGATAGAGTTTGTTTTATTTATCTTGCAGCCCTGTGATTGGGTGCTTAAATATTTAATATGGTTATATCTTCTTAGTGTATTGTCCCTTTAATCATTATATAGTGTCCTTCTTCATCCTTTATGATGAATTTAACTTTAAAGTCTATTTTGTCAGAAATTAATATTGCCACTCCTGCTCTTTTTTGATTGTTGTTCGCTTGATATATTTTTTTCCATCCTTTGAGTTTTAGTTTGTTTGTGTCTCTAAGTCTAAGATGTGTCTCTTGTAGGCAGCATATAGATGGATCTTGTTTTTTAATCCATTCTGCCACTCTCTGTCTCTTTATTGGTGCATTTAGTCCATTGACATTCAGGGCAATTATGGATAGGTATGAATTTAGTGCTATCATTTTGATGTCTTTTTTTGTGTGTTGTTGACAGTTTCTTTTTCCCACTTGATTTTATGTGCTGAGTAGATTTTCTTTATATATTGTCCTTTGCTCATATTTGTTGTCGTTGATTTTGTTTCAGCTGAGTCTGTATTTTTCCCTTGTATTTTCTTCTGATGAGTAGGGTAGTTTGTCTCCTTTGTGGTTACCTTGTTATTTACCCCTATTTTTCTAAATTTAAAGCTAACTTTTATTTCTTTGTATCACCATATCTTCCTCTCCATATGGAAGGTGTATGATTACATTTCTTAGTCCCTCTTTTTTATTTTAATGTTGTCTTCTTTTATATAGTAATATTACCGTTACCCTGTGTTGGGCTTTTTTTTATATAATCTTGCTTTTTTTTTTTTTTTTTCCCTGTCTGGGTTGACTTCTGGTTGCTCTACCCAGTGTTCTAGTCTTGGGTTGATACCTGATGTTATTGATTTTCTAACCAAACAATTCCCTTTAGTATTTCTTGTAGTTTTGGTTTTTACAAATTCCCTAAACTTGTGTTTATCTGGAAATGTCTTAATTTCGCCTTCATATTTAAGAGACAGTTTTGATGGATATTTGATTCTTGGCAGACAATTTTTTTGCTTCAATTTTTTAAATATGTCATCCCATTGCCTTCTTGCCTGCATGGTTTCTGCCGAGTAGTCTGAGCTTATTCTTATTGGCTCTCCTTTGTAGCTGACTTTTCTTTTATCCCTCGCTGCTCTTATAATTCTCTCTTTATCTTTGGTTTTGGCAAGTTTGATTATGATATGTCTTGGTGACTTTCTTTTAACATCTACCGTATGTGGATTTTGATGAGCATCTTGGATAGACATCTTTCACAATATCAGGGAGGTTTTCTGCCAAGAAATCTTCAACAATTTTCTCTGTATTTTCTGTTATCCCTCCCTGTTCTGGTACTCCAATCACTTGTAGGTTATTTCCCTTGATAGAGTCCCACATGATTCTTAAGGTTTCTTCATTTTTTTAATTCTTTTAACTGATTTTTCTTCAAATGTATTAGTGCCAAGTGATTTATCTTCAAGTTCAGAAATTCTAGCTTCTACTTGCTCATTTCTGCTCCTCTGACTTGCTATTGAGTTGTCTAATTCTGTAATTTTATTGTTAATCTTCTGAATTTCTGATTGCTGTCTGTCTATGGATTTTTCCAGCTTTTTAGACTTTTCATTATTTCCTGAATAATTGTTTTAATTTCTTCAGTTGCTTTATCTGTCTGTTCCTTGGCTTGTTCTGTGTATTGCCTCATTTCCTTCCTGATGTCTTGAAGGGTTCTGTATATTAAACTTTTGTATTCTGCATCTGGTAATTCCAGGAATGCACTTTCATCTAGAAGATCCCTGGATTCTCTGTTTTGAGAGCCTATTGATGTGATCATGGTCTGTTTCTTTATGTGACTTGATATTGACTGTCATGTCCGAGCCATCTCTAAGTTATTGTATAAGTTTATGCTTGCTTACTGTGTCACGGCTGCTTGCTTTGTTTTGTTTTGGTGAGCTAGCTTGATTATTTTTGCCTTTGGAGTTCTGGTGTCCTGTCCCCAGCTGGTGAGAGCTGTTATCAGGTATATCAGTCTAGGAGTCCATTCGGTTTTCTTGTATGAATTCAGCTCAGGTGTCCAGGTAGCTGATCATCAAGTGCGTGGTACAGGCTCTGTCCTACAGTCTTAGAGGGCCAGGGGCAATTGACATATATACCCATAACTGATTGCAGCAGGGGGTCACGCTCTGAATGAGGCAGGGGGCTGAGAACCAACCTCCAAGTGTCTCTGAGGAAAACGTGTCTCTGTTTCCTAGAGCGTGCTCGTGGGTGGGTTCTGCAGAGGGATCATGGGCACCTAAAGTTTTTGGTTGTAAGGACTGGGAGTTACCAGTCATCTTTGGACCCCTGTCGCGGGTGGCTGGGTGACCTGAGTGGAGCTACCAGTCCTTAGGTCCCTGATGTGGGTAGGTAAGAACTTGTTTAATAGGCAAAGCAATGTCAAATGTCAAACACCCACCTCTCCACCACACAGCTGAAATGTTTGGAGTTTGCCAACAAGGGCCTATTCTCCTGAAATAGGCTCACACAGGTCCACGCAGGAGGGAAAGGTGTTCAAGGTCCACGGAAGGTTTATGCCTGGACAGGAGCTGCTTCTGTCCTGAGCTCTTCCAGTTAATGGAGCTAGCGAATTATCTTTTCCCCCCAGTTGCAAATTTTTTCCTTCCCCAAGGCCAGGAGGATGGCTCTAGTTGCTCACCAGGGTCTATCTTAGGCCCAGGGATTCAGCAGCTGAAGCTGGCTTAGGCAGAGGTCGGGGGGGGGGGGGTGCAGTAAAATATACGGAAGTACTTAGTTTTTGCCGAGAGCACCGCTCTCCTCAGGTTCCAGAGGTGTGAGTAGGCTGTGTGGCTGGCTGCTTCTCCCTGAGGAAAGCCGGCCGAATGCTAGTACCAGCCTGCCACCGCCGCTCCGTGAATGGTGCCTGAAGGCTCCCCGTGATTCAGGTCCGGGAATTCCTCTCCACTTCTGAATGGTCTCTTCCTCCCCCTGCCCCTCAGTTCATTGTCTAAGCTTGCCTTTGATGCTCGGGGCTCCCAGCTTATCACAAATACACTCGTTTCACTTGTTTTTTCAGGTCTTTGTTGTAAAGAAGGCTCCCCAGAAACGTCTGTCTATTCTGCCATCTTAGCTCCGCCTCCTTAATTTCCTTTTTAATGTACATGGACACAAAAGATATGGCCTGGTGTCAGTCATGTCACTTGTAGAAGCTGTCATTTCAACATTGGATGGGTTTACAGTCTAAATTTGATTATTAATAGCATGGAATGCCCAAAAAGGAGTCTGGTGAGACCTTCACATGTTGCTCTAAGCATAGCGCCTTGGACTACTTCATGTAATGAAATGACTGCACCTTCCTTGAAGCAGCTCCAAGCAGTAAACTTTCTCAAATATCTCTTCCTTCAACAGCCTACCACAACTCAAGGTTGGTGCTCAGGCTTTTTGAAAGGTTCTGTTCTCTTAAATGAGAATGGTCATAGTATTTAAAATGTGGTTTCTAGTTTTCCAGACTCAAGTCTAATTTCTTATCTTTCACTATTTCTCAGGCTGATTTTAACTCATAAACCCAAGAGTGCAGGCAACCTTACTTGTTACTTTATCTTGTGTTATAAAAGGGTACGATATGGGTGACCCAGACATTTTATCTGTGTATCTTCAGATTTGAATTGTGGTGTTGGCAAAGAATATTGAATATACCACAGACTGCCAGAAAAATGAACAAATCCATCTTGGGGGAAGTACAGCCAGAATTCTCCTTAGGAGCAAGGATGGCAAGACTTCATCTCAAGTACTTTGGACACATTATCAGGAGGGACACGTCCTTGGAGAAGGACATCGTACTTGGTAAAGTAGGGAGTCAGCAAAAAAGAAGACCCTCAACAAAACACATTGACACAGTGGCTGCAACAATGGGCTCAAACATATTGTGAGGATGGCACAGGGCTAGGCAGCATTTCTTTCTGTTATATATAAGACTGCTATAAGTTGGACCCAACTCAACAGTGCCTAACAACAAAAACATCTTCACCATCCTCATCCCCACATTTCTCAGTACATAATTCCATTTCAGCAGTAACAAACTGACGAATCATGCTTTTCTCCCACTGACATCTTCCTACATGACTTCTACACATGTTTTTAAATTTCCGTTAAAATTTCTGGTATATATTTGTAGAGTGAACTATATAAAGAACTTTTAAAATGTGTCTTCAACTTTTCCCCATCAATATTTATACCCTTTTTGGTTAGTTTGTATAATTACTCTATGGTATCAGTTTTATCACATTTTATCATAAAATCTCCATGGTTGCCTGCATTTAAAGATGCCAAACAAATGAAATAAAGGCTGACTTCCTAAAGAATTTAAAAGGCAAAACACTTTTTAAATCATTCTATGAGGAGACACATAGAGAAAGGCTCTGATTAAATCCACTTTCGGCTAAAAATTTCAAAGCATTATATTAATGACCTTCAAGATTGTCCAGCAGAAATATCTTGTGGGTATGAATTTCTTCAAAGGTTGAAATATAGGCTAGAACTCTCCGGAGGCCCCTGTGATATCAAATAAAAAGCTTAATCAATTTGTAGAAGCAAAAAGGTGGACATGCTTTAGAGCACCAGAAATTGATACTCTGAAATCTACAATTATTAGAACTGAAAGTAACTAACTTGCAGTCTGATAAGATTTCTTTCTATTGGTGTCTCTCCTGCTTGAGCAGACATGAAAGGAAAAAGAAATTTCAGCGGGTTTGACACCAACAGGACTTTGTAAATGTGTCAGAATTTTCATGCTATAAAAACATCATCTTATTTGACCAAAGGTTAAATCCTTTATCCTGATGATGACCGTGGCACAGAAGTTCTTTCAAGTATCACCCACTATTAGCCCTGCAATGTGGCCTTCAAGCTTAAGCCTGAGCAGGGTTTATCTGGTGATGGGGTCGCAGCCTGAGAAGCAACCTAACCAAGGCCAAGCAGATACCATGCATCTGTCTGTATGAAATGCAAGTACATTTACAACTGATGAAATTAACTGGGTATTTTTCAGGGCTTCTGACCAGTTCTTCCTGGTTCAGTCATGGCTGAAGAAGCATCACCAGAACAGACCCAAATTTTTAAAATTTGAGTGAAGCAGAATGAGAAAAATCATGGGTTAAAACTCTGCTGGAAGCTTAATCTTCTTCTTAGAAAACAAGGGCAGTATTCACATTGCATAGCAGCCAAATCTCTTGCCCTTCAGATTTTGAGCAGAGTTGAAACAATGCTGCCTCACTCATAGACGGCGGCATTGCACTCAAAGATGGCGGACCGAACTTGCTGCTTTGAATGTGTGTCCCCAGCCCTACCAATAATCCGATCTCATGCATTAGGGTCCTGAAAGGGCTCTTTACACCTCTTCTGAGTCTCCCATTCCAGGGCTTCAACCCATAATTTTTCACATTCTGGTTAGAGTGATGTATCACCCAAATTACAAAAATTCAGGTCTGTTCCTATTTCACTTCATTGGCCATAACAGAACTGGTTTGAAGCCCTGGTATTTTCAGACATTAAAAAAAAGATGTCCCGATTAAAGAAATACCTAAAACCCCGAAACAAACCAGTTGCCATTGAGTTGACTCTGAGTCATGGCAACCCCATATCTGTTACAGTAGAAATGTCTCCCACAGGATTTTCAGTGACTGGTTTTTCAGAAATAAATCATCAGGCCTTTCTTCTGAGACACCTCTGGGTGGATTCAATCCTCCAACCATTCAGTTAGCAGCCAAGTGGGTTAGCCAACCTACATAGGTCTATATACTTCTCATTTTCATTGCAGCACATCACCAGCTTGCACCCATCACGACCTCTAGCTGCTCTACCCATGGCATCTGCTGATTCTTTCTCCATGGAACTCGACAGTGAGGCTAATAAGAATGCAGGAAACTGTTCCTTATGAACCTGAAAGAGTAAAGTAGATCAATGGGCTTCTGATAATCTTGAAGATTTAGAAAATCACTTGAGATTTATCCACTCAAAGCCAAGCTTTTTATGTCCCAGGTGAAGCTCCAAATTGAAGTACTAAATTTGAACTGTTTTCAAAGTCCTTAACTGAAGCATGATATCCATGCTTTCTTTTGTTTTCTCCAAAGCTTTGTGAACTTGTTCTGCCCAAAGTGTCTTTGGTGATTGTCATGGATTGAATTATGTCTACCCCAAAACTGTGTGTATCAACTTGGTTAGGACATGCTTTCTGGTATTGATTGTTTGGCCTCCATATTGTGATTGTAATTTTACGTTAAAAGGATTAGGTTAGGGTGGGATTGTAACACCAACCTTGCTTAAGTCACCTCCCTGATCCAAGGTAAAGGGAGTTTCCCTGGGGCATGGCCTGAACCACCTTTTACCTCTCAAGAGATAAAAGGAAAGGGAAGCAAGCAGAGAGTTGGGAACCTCGTACCACCAAGAAAGCAGCACCAGGAGCAGTGGGTGTCCTTTAGATCCAGGACCCTTGCCCCTGAGAAGCTCCTCAACCATGGGAAGATTGAGGACAAGAACCTTCTTCCAGAGCCGACTGAGAGAGAAAACCTTCCCCTGAAGCTGACACCTTGAATTTGGAATTTTAGCCTACTTTACCGTGAGGAAATAAATTCCTCTTTGTTAAAGCTATCCACTTGTGGTATTTCTGTTATGGCAGCACCAGATGACTAAGACAGTGATGGATTCCCAATTAGCAGTGTTGGGCAGTGTAGCCTAAGAGAGACTGCAGAGGATCCCTGATGGGAACAGGATTCAGGAGTGGGTTTTAGACAGCTTACCTGTCTTATGGAGAAGAAGTCACATTCATTAAACTACAGCTGTGTCCTCAAAACCCTACCAACCACCCATATGTCAGTTTGTCCAGCTGTGGTAGCTTGTGTGTTGCTACAATGCTGGAAGCTAGGCCACCAGTATTTCAAATACCAGCAGGGTCACCCATGGTGGACAGGTTTCAGCAGAGCTTCCAGACTAAGACAGACAAAAAGAAAGGTCTGGAGATCTACTTCCAAAAGTTAGCCAATGAAAACCCTGTGGATAGCAACAGAATATTGTCTGACTCACTTGCTTTGGACGTATCATCAGGAAGGATCAATCACTGGAGGAGCACATTATGTTTGGTGAAGCAGAGGGCCAGCAAAGGTAAGGGAGAGTCTCTGTGAGATGAAATGGCACGATAGCCACACAACAACGGACAGGAACATGCTAGTGATTGTGAGGATGATGCAGGAGCAGGCAACATTTTGCTCTGTTGTACACGGGTCACCATAAGTTGGAGTTGGCTCAGCAGCAGCTAACAAAATCAACAATAAACACAAGTGTAAGACTAAGGTGGGACAAGACCATGTGTGATGGTTAAGATTGTGTGTTAACTTGGCTGAGCCATGATTCTCAGTGTTTATATGTGATCACACCCATAATGGGATCTGTTGTGAGTAGCCAGTCAGGTGAAAGGGAGTTTCCTTGGGTGTGTGGCCTGCATCCAAATATAAGAAAATGTTCTGGCTTTTGCCTGCTGTAGATTCTGCAGCTGGCTCCTGTTCATCTGACCTCCAATTTTTGGGACTTGCGCTAACAACTTACCTGCCGAACTTGGGATTCATCAATCTTCACAACCTGTGAGCAAGAGCCCTCCTATCTGACCTGCCAATCTTGGGTTTGTCAGCCTCTGCGGCTGAGTCAGGAGAAGGCTTATAGTCTTGCCTGTTGATCCTTGGGATTCTTCAGTCTTCACAGCCTATCAGAAAGAGCCTTGCTCTCCAACCTTCTGATCTTGGGTTTGCCAGCCCCTGTGGCTATGTGAATCAGAGGAAGCCTCTATCATGATCCACAGACTTGGGATCTTCCAGCCTCTACAACCACTTAAGCCATTTCCTTGATATAAATCTCTCTCTCTCTCTATATATATTTATATGCTTTACTGGTTTTGCCTCTCTAGAGAACACAGCCTAAGACATTTTGTACTGAGAGTGGTTCTAGAGAAAAAAAATTATAAGGATGAGTTTTCTAAATTGGTTCTCAAGGTTGGTTAGTCTTAAAGATGTTGATGAACCTGCTTCTAGCAGTAAAGAGGGCACTGCTAATCCGTGACTTGAGGTGGTGATACAAATACTCAAAATATCACCCCCAATAGATCAGGTATTGGTAAAAGGCGAGGCTCTGGATAAACACATGTAAAATATCCTTCTACCATTTTGTCAGAACGAGAAGTATAAGAAAGCTAGTTGGTTGGTCCTACTTTCACTAGACAAACTGTTGAAAGGAAGAGATGCGCTCAGAACTTCAGAATCAAAGCTCAAGTGCTGCATAAACAACCTCAGAGGTGGTTCCACTTGTGCTTTGAAAAAAAGCCTTATTTCTTGTAGTAACAGAGCTGATATTGCTGAAAAACAAACCCAGAGTCTTACAGTAAGAGTGGCTGAATTACAATGTCAACTCAACTGCCAACCTTGAGAGGTGTTTGAAGTTGAAGTGAGGGCATTGATTGGGAAGAAATGCAATCCTGAAACTTGGGATGAGGACATGAGGGCAGATAATCAGAGAGTTGGAGCTACTAGCCCCTATGTTCTGTTGAATCACTCCTGCCAACAGAATCACTCCTGTCTGAAGAGATTACTCCAAGTTTGGCTGCTAAACCATCCTACCCAGAAAAACCAGTAGCCCCTCCACTCCCATCTAATGAGATTAGCCTTAGTCCAGCTGACTTTAAAGAGCCCTTGCCTGAGTCATTGCCTGGGGCATCACCTGAGATAGTTTCTTTACAAGACAATGCTGAATATTCTCAAAACAATTCCACACCACCAATTCTGGCTTCTAAACCTATAACAAGGCTTAAGTTCCAGTGAGCCCCAAAAGGTGAAGTACAAAGTGTGACCCAGAAGGAGGTACACTGCACTCCAAGAGAACTGCTTGACTCTTCTAATATGTACAAACAGAATCCTGGGGAATATGTGTGGGGATGGCTATCAAGGGTGCGGGATAATGATGCAAGGAACATAAAGATTGATCAGTCTGAGTTTATTGATATGGATCCATTAAGCATAGATTCTTCATTCAGTATTTCAGCTTGAGAAGTTAGGAAAGGATCTAATAGTTTATTTGGTTGGGTTGCTGAAGCATAGATTACATAGTGGCCTACACTACCTTGGTATGCTGTAGAAGAAAGTATCCAAAGGCTTAGGAAAATTGGCATGCTATAGTAGATTTATCAGTAGATTTATCAGGTTAGACCTACAGACCCACACACAGAGTGCCAGAAGACACACCTTTTACCACAACTGTGAGGAACAAATTTGTGAAGGAAGCTCCAGCATCCTTGAAGACTACTCCAACTGCTATTTTATGTAAATTAGATTTGACTGTGGGAACTGCCCTAAATGAATTAAGACACCTAACTACAATGGGGTTTATTGGACCCTGTGGTAGTAGGGGCCAAGTGGCTGCACATAATCAACAAAGACAAGGTAGGTGTAGTTACAGTAATGTTCAGTAGAGTCAAAGCAGTAATCAGGATATTCTGACCTGTATGGACTTATGGCATTGGCTACTTAGTCATGGTGTCCCTAGAAGTGAAATAGATAAGAAATCTACTTGATCTGTATAAATGGATGAATTCTAGGTCAGGTGAACAGCAGTCTCACTCCAGTCACCAGAATAGAGAGTCACGGTCCCTCAATCAATTCCTAGACTTGAATGAAGGGAGGCTGGGTCCCCCTGAGGAAGGACTCCAATACACTGCCAAAATTATACTGTTAATCTCTCTCCCCACCTTCCCCAAGGGGATCAAAGCCTTTTATGAGAGTTAGTGTTCATTGTGGAAAATGAAATAATCAAATTTTGGAGGGATTACTGGATACTGGCTCTGAACTGGCATTAATTCCAGAAGATCCAAAAGGTCACTGTGGTCCATGAGCCAGAGGAGGGACATATGGAGGTCAGGTTATTAATGGAGTCTTGCCTCATGTTCATCTCACAGTAGGTTCAGTGGGCCCCCGAACCCATCCTATAAGGATTTCCCCAGTTCCAGAATGCAAAACTGGAATGGACATACTCAGCAACTGACAGAACCCCCAAATTGGATTTCTGACAGATGGAGTAAGGGCTATTATGGTAGGAAAAGCCAAATGGAAAGCATTAGAACTGCCCCTACCTAGGAAAATAGTAAACCAAAAGCAGTACCACATTTCTGGAGGGATTGCAGAGATTACTGCCGCCATCAAGGACTTGAAGGATGCAGAGGTAGTGATTGCGACCACATCCCCCACTCAACTCGCCTATTTGGACTGTCCAAAAAAACAGATGGATATTGGAGAACAACAGTGGATTATCAAAAACTTAACCAGGTGGTGACTCCAATTGCAGCTGTTCCAGGTGTAGTTTCATTGCTTGAGCAAATTAATCCATCTCTTGGCACCTGATATGCAGCTATTGATCTGGCTAATGCCTTTTTCTCCATATCTGTTTCGAAGGCCCATCAGAAGCAGTTTGCCTTCAGCTGGAAAGGCCAGCAATACAACTTCACTTGCCTACCTCAGAGCTGCATGAACTCTCAAGCCCCATGTCATAATTTAGTCTGCAGGGAACTTGATCACCTTTCTGTTCCACAGGAGGTCACACTGGTCCATTACATTGATGGCATTGAGCTGATTGGACCTAGTAAGGAAGAAGTGTCAATGACTCTGGACTTACTGGTAAAACACTTGTGTGCTAGAGGGTGGAAAGTTAATCTTACAAAAATTCAGGCACTCTCCACCTCATTTAAATTTCTAGGGTGCAGTGGTGTAGGGCATGTTGAGATATTCCTTCTAAAGTGAAGGGTAAGTTATTGCATCTGGCTGCTCCTACAACTAAAAAAGAAGCACAATACCTAGTGGGCCTCTTTGAATTTTGGAGACAACATATTCTTCATTTGGATGTGCTACTCCAGCCTATTTAACAGGTGACTCAAAAAGTTGCTAGTTTTGAGTGGTGCCCAGAACAAGAGACAGCTCTGCAACAGGTTCAGGCTCCTGTGTAAGCCACTGTGCCACTTGGCCCCTATGATTTGGCTGATCCAATGGTGCTTGAAGTGTCAGATGCTGTTTGGAGCCTTTGGCAGGCCCTTGCTGATGAATCATAGAGAAGACCCTTAGAATTTTGGAGCAAAGCCCTACCATCCTTTGCACATAACTATTCTCCTTTTGAGAAACACCTTTTGGCTGTTACTGGGCCTTAGTAGAGACTGAACACTTAACCATGGGCCACCAAGTCACCATGTGGCCTGACCTGCCCATCATGAACTGGGTGTTGTCTGACCCTCAGCGTCATAAAGTTGGATGTGCACACAGCATTCAGTCGTTAAATAGAACTGGTATATACAAGACTGGGCCCGAGCAGGACCTGAAGGCACAAGTACATTGCATTGGCCCCAATGCCCGTGGTCTCCACTCCTGTCACATTACCTTCCATCTCCCAGGCTTCACCTAGGGCCTCATGGGGAGTTCCTTATGATCAGTTGACTGAAGAAAAGAAAACTCATGCCTGGTGTACAGATGGTTCTGCACGATATGCAGACACTACTCGAAAGTGGAAAACAGTAGGACTACAGGCCCTCTCTGGGACCTCCCTGAAGGACAGTGGTGAAGGGAAATCCTCCCAATGGGCAGAACTTTGAGCTGTGTACCTGGTTGTTCACTTTTCTTGGAAGGAGAAATGGCCAGGTGTGTGATTATATACTGATTCATGGGCTGTGGCCAATGGTTTGGCTGGATGGTCAGGGACGTGGAAGGAACATGATTGGAAAATTGGAGACAAGGAGGTATGGGGAAGAGGTATGTGGATAGATCTCTCCGAATGGGCCAAAGAAGTGAAGATATTTGTGTCTCACGTGAATGTTCACCAAAAGGTGACCTCAGCAGAAGATGATTTTAACAATGAATTGGATAGGATGGTGGATTCTCTGGAAACCAGTCATCCTCTTTCCCCAGCTACTGCCATCATTGCTCAATGGACTCATGAACAAAGTGGCCATGGTGGCAGGGATGGAGTTTATGCATGGACTCAGCAACACAGACTTCCATTCACTAAGGCTGACTTGGCTACAGCTGCTGCTGAGTGCCCAATCTGCCAGCAGCAGAAACCAACAATGAGTCCTTGATACAGTACCATCCCTCTAGGTGATCAGCCAGAAACCTGGTTGCAAGTTGATTACATTGGATCACTTCCATCACGGAAAGGGTAGTGTTTTGTCTTTACTGGAATACACACTCTGGATATGGATTTGCCTTCCCTGCATGCAATTCTTCTGCCAAAACTACAATCTGTGGACTTACTGAATGCCTTATCCACTGTCATAATATCTCACACAACATTGCCTCAGATCAAGGGTCTCACTTCACAGCAAATGAAGTAATGCGGTAGGCCCATTCTTACGGAATTCATTGGTCTTACCACGTTCCCCATCATCCTGAAGTAGCTGGCTTGACAGAAAGATGGAACGGCCTTCTAAAGACACATGTACGGTGCCAACTAGGTGGCAATACTTTGCAGGGTTGGAGAAATGTTCTCCATGAGGCTCTATATGTGCTAAACCAGTGTCCAATATATGGTTCTGTTTTTCCCATAGCCAGGATTCAAGGGTCCAGGATTCAAGAGGTGGAAATGGGAGTGGCATCACTCACTATTACCCCTAGTGACCCACTCACAAGATTTTTGCTTCCTGTCCCCACGACCTTATGCTCTTCAGGTCTAGAGATCTTAGTTCCAAAGGAAGAAATGCTCCCACCTGGAGACAAATCACTGATTCCACTGAACTGGAAACTAAGGATGCCACCTGGCCACTTTGGGCTCATTATGCTTCTGGATCAACAGGCAAAGAAGGGAGTTACCATACTGGCTGGTGTAATTGATCCTGATTACCAAGAGGAAATTGGAGGTAAAGGAGACTGTCTGGAATGCAGGAGATCTCTTAGGGTATCTCTTAGTACTACCATGCCCTGCCATTAAAGTCAATGGAAAAATTACAGCAACCCAATTCTGACATGACTACTAATGGCCCAGACCCTTCAGGAATGAAAGTTTGAGTCACTCCACCAAAGAACCACGACTAGCTGAGGTGTTTGCTGAGGGCAAAGGGAATACGGAGTGGGAGGTGGAAGAAAATAGTTCTAAATACCACTTATGGCCATGTGACCAGTTGCATAAATAAGGACTGTAATTGTTACGCGTATTTCTGCTTCGTGTGTGTGCATCAAATATTTTTGTTTTCTTCACTTATAAAATACAAGATGTAAATGGGGCTAGTGAGTTTTCTGTTGTACGTGCCTTAGTTGTATCAAGTTAAGTGCAAGTCTGACTTTGCAATTGTCTTTATTCACAGATTATGCATGGTTTGGGGAGATGTGTACAGGTGCCAAGTTGACTTGGGGTGAACAGCGATGGTAAAGATTGTGTGTCAACTTGGCTGGGCCATGATTCTCAGTGTTCGTATGTGCTCACCCCCATAATGGGATCTGCTGTGAGTGGCCTATCAGGTGAAAGGGAGTTTCCTTGGGTGTGTGGCCTGCATCCTAATATAAGCAGACGTTCTGGCTTTTGCCTGCCCTGGGTTCTGCAGCTGGCTCTTGTCCATCTGACTTCTGGTTCTTGGGACTTGAGCTAGAAGCTTACCTGCCAAACTTGGGATTCGTCTATCTTCACAGCCTGTGAGCAAGAGCCATGCCCTCCAACCCACCAATCTTGGGTTAGCCAGCCCCTGCGGCTAAGTGAATCAAGAGAAGCTTCTATCCTGAACTACAAATTTGGGATGTTCCAGCCTCTACAACCACGTAAGCCATTTCCTTGATATAAATCTCTCTCTCTCTCTCCATATATATATATATATATATATATTCTTTAGTGATTTTGCTTCTCTAGAGAACCCAGCCTAAGACATCATGCTTCAAGGAGAAGCTCAACCATACCCTCCTTCAAGCTGGAAAGTGCTGTGGCTGCAATGACATCACCTGAAGTCACAGTATTCCATTGGCATCAATTCAGGAAAATGTCAAACAAGGGCAATGTAAGAAGAAATCGTAAAAATAGAAAAAAGAAGCATCAGGTAGGTTTTTTTTAATTAGGACTTACATCATTTTTAAATCATTAATTATCATTTGGCCAAAAAAATGAAAAGAATTAGCCAGTGAAGAATGTGATGTTTTTAATCACCATTTATACCCACCATGACTCAGAATCGACTCGACAGCAACAAGTTTGGTTTTATTGTTTGTTTGCTTTTATCATTTATACAGAAACTGGGTGGCATAATAGTTAAGTGCTCAATTACTAACCAATAGGTTGGAGGTTCAAACTCAGCCAGAGGTGTCTCAGAAGTAAGTCCTTGCAGTTGCCTTCCAAAGGGTCATCGCTTGACACCCTACGGAGTAATCCCATTCTGTGCACACGAGGTCACTATAAATTGGAAATGACTTGATGGCAACTAACAACAACCATCATTTATACAATAGAAGCCATCTAAAAAAATCTGTATCCACTGATTTTCAAGTTTTTATTATTTCAAAAATTATTAATATATTTCAGATGGTCCTGATTATTCTTATGCCCCAAGCTGGAATACCAAATGTACCATTTAAAATATATGAATAGTTAGATTTTGAAGAAAAATAGTTCAAGTGGCTTTCTTGAAAGTTGCCAAAAAATATGAATTTAAACAATCACAACGGAATTTCTATTAAATTTTTCTTGATTAACAATGTAGAAAACCATTTTTTTTTTTTTTTAACTTATCACCTAAGAGAGAACAACCTTTGTTTTTGGAGTCTAAAGCCATTTATTAACTCTTATTTGGCCAAGACATATATGCATTACGAAGACATGTTTGTTGACTCCGTGTCTGTCAGTTTGTCCTACTGTGGGGGCTTGCGCATTGCTGTGATGCTGGAAGCTTTGCCACTGGTATTCAGATGCCGGCAGGGCCGTGCATGAGGGACAGATTTCAGACTAGGAAGAAGGACGTGGTGGTCTACTTCTGAAAAGAATTAGCCAGTGAAAACCTTATGGATAGCGGCAGAACGCTGCCTGATATTGTGCCAGAAGATGAGCCTGTCAGGTTGGAAGGCACTCCAAATACAACTGGAAAAGAGCTGCCTCCTCAAAGTAGAGTTGACCTTAATGGCACAGCTCAAAATTAGAAGAACAGTTGCAAACATCCATTAATAATTGGAACATGGAATGTATGAAGTATGAATCTAGGAAAATTGGAAATTTGTCAAAAATGAAATGGAAAGCATAAACATTAAGTGTTTATGCTTTAGTGAGCTGAAAGGAACTGGTATTGACCATTTGGAATCAGACAGTCATGCAGTCTACTTTGTTAGGAATAACAAACTTAAAATGAAAGGCATCACATTCATCATCAAAAAGAACATCTCAAGATCTATGCTGAAGTACAACACTGTCTGTGATGGGATAATATTCATAGGCCTACAAGGAAGACCACTTAATATGTCTATTATTCAAATTACACATCAACCACTAAAGCCAAAGGTGGAGAAATTGAAGATTTTCACCAACTTCTGCAGTCTGAAATTTACTGAACATGCAGTCAGGATGCATTGATAATTACTGGTGATTGCAAGGCAAAAGTTGGAAACGAAGAAGAATGGGCAGTTGGAAAATACGGCCTTGATGGTAGAAACAATGCCAGAGATCGCATGATAGTTTTGCAAGACCAATGACTTATTCATTGCAAATACCTTTTTTCAAATGGGTGGACCTCGCCATGACTCATACACAGGAATCAAATCGACTACATCTGTGGAAAAAGACCATGGAAAAGCTCAATACCATCAGTCAGAACAAGGCCAGGGGCCGACTGCGGATCAGACCATCAATCGCTCGTATTCAAGTTCACATTGAAACTGAAGAAAACTAGAAGAAGTCCGCAAGAGCCAAAGTATGATCTTGAGTATATTCTGCTTGAATTTAGAGACAATCTCAAGAATACATTTGGCGTGTTGAACACTGATGACTGAAGACCAGACCAGACAAGTTGTGGAAGGACATCATCCATGAAGAAAGCAAAAGGTCATTAAAGAGTCAAGGAAGAAAGAAAAGACTAAAATGGATGTCAAAAGTGACTCGGAAACTTGCTTTTGAACATGAAGTAGCTAAACCAAAGGGAAGAAATGGTGAAGTAAAAGAGCTGAACAGAAGATTTCAAAGGGCGGCTTGAGAAGACAAAATAAAGTATTATAATGACATGTGCAAAGACCAGGAGATGAAAAACCAAAAGGGAAAAACATGCTTGGCATTTCTCAAAGTGAAAGAACTGAAGAAAAATTTCTAGCCTCAAGTTGCAACATTAAAGGATTCTATGGGTAAACTCTATGGGTAAACTCCTTGGAAACTCTATGGGGCACTTCTACTCTGTCCCCTAGGGTCACTATGAGTCGGAATCGTCTCGAAGGCACTGAGTTTTTTTAATGGGTGAAATACTAAATGACACAGGAAACATCAAAAGATGGATGGAATATACAGCATCACTGAAGCAAAAAGAATTGGTTGATGTTTAACCATCTCAGGAGGTAGCATATGATCAAGAATTGATGATACTAAAAAAAGAAGTCCAAGCTGCACCGACCAATGGTACTAAAGGGAGAGGTCCAAGCTGCACTGAAGGCATTGGCGAAAAAACAAGGCTCCAGGAATTAACATGTTACCAATTGAGATGTTCCAACAAATGGATGCAGTGCTGGAAGTGCTCACTAGTGTATGCCAAGAAATTTGGAAGACAGCTACCTGGCCTACTGACTGGAAGAGATCCATGTTTATGCCTATTCCCAAGAAAGGTACTTCAATGGAATTTGGAAATTATCAAACAATATCATTAATATCACATGCGAGTAAAATTTTGCTGAAGCTCATTCGAAAGCAGCCGTAGCAGTATATTGACAAGGAAACTGCCAGAAATTCAAGTCAGATTCAGAAAAGGACTTGGAACAAGTGATATCTTTGCTGATGTCAGATGGATCCTGGCTGAAATCAGAGAATACCAGAAAGATGTTTACCTGTGTTTTATGGACAGTGCTAAGGCATTCAACTATGTGGATCATAACGAATTATGGATAACATTGTAAAGAATGGGAATCCCAGAATACTTAATTGTGCTTATGAGGAACCTGCACATACATCAAGAGGTAGCCATTCGAACAGAATAAGGGGTTACTGCATGGTTTAAAGTCAGGAAAAGTGTGTGTCAGGGTTGCATCCTTTCACCATATTTATTCAATCTGTATGCTGAGCAAATAATCCAAGAAGGTGGACTATACGAAGAAGAACAAAGCATCAGGATTGGAGGTGGACTCCTTAACAACCTGCGTTGCGCAGATGACACAATCTTGCTTGCTGAAAATGAAGCGAACTTGAAGCACTTAACTGGCAAAGATCAGAGACCACATCCTTCGGTATGGATTACACCTCAAGATAAAGAAAACAAAAATCCTCACAACAGGACCAATAAGCAACATCATAAATAAACAGAGAAAAGATTGAAGTTGTCAAGGATTCCATTTTACTTCGCTTCGCAATCAACACCCATGGAAGCAGCAGTCAAGAAATCAAAAGACTTATTACATTGGGCAAATCTGCTGCAAAAGATCTCTTTAAAGTGTTGAAAAGCAAAGATGTCACCTTGAAGAATAAGGTGCGCCTGACCCAAGCTATCAATCACCTCATATCCATGCGAAAGCTGGGCAATGAATAAAAAAGACCGAAGAAGAATTGACACCTTTGAACTGTGGTGTTGGTGAAGAGTACTGAATGTACCCACTGCCTCTTAACCACTATGCCACCAGGGTTTCCTCGTTCTTGAATGTACTATGCACTCCAAAAGAACAAATCTGTCCTGAAAGAACTATAACCATGCCTCGCATACCTTGGACATGTTATCAGGAGGGATCTGACCCTGGAGAAGGACATTATGCTTGGTAAAGCAGAGAGTCAGCGAAAAAGAGGAAGACCCTCAACGAGATGGATTAACACAGTGGCTGCACCAATGGGCTCAAGCATAACAACAATTTTAAGGATCGCTCAGGACCCAGCAGTGTTTTGGGTTGTTGTACATAGGGTCCCTATGATTCGGAGCAGACTTGATGGCACTTAACAACAACAACATTTGTTGGCTCTGTTTCATACTATGAAAGAAATGTGGTATAGAAACATAACCTAGGGCAGTGTATGGGTTGCATAAACATAGCAACCAAATATGTTGCACGTTGGATTTTGACCTGAGTAGGAAACAAACAGAGGTGCCCTGCTCAAAGACGGCAGACGACCACACTGCTCTGAATGTGTGTAGCTCTCCACAGTCCTGCCAATAATTCAGTCTCCCACATCCCGGAAGTTTCAGGGGCCCAATGCAGGAGATTGATTATTGGCAGGGATGTGAAGAGCAGCACACATTCAAAGCAGGTGCAGTCGGCCGCCATCTTTGAGTGGGGCACGGTGGTTTGTTTCCACTTGGGTCAAAATTGACAGGCGACAGATTTGGTTGCTGTGCAATGGGTATACTGCCTTCATTTATGCTGACAATTACAGAACGTTCCAAACCAATTTAAAGTCCTGGGAAAAAGTCATTTTGTTGAGATCCTTTTGTTTCTGATAGTTTTCCCAATCATTCTTCCTTTTCAACCCAAATAATGGTCTATTGGCCATTTTTCTTAGGTTTCCCTTGCTTCTTCCTGCCTTCAACTCAGAAAGAGCTAAATGGAATTTGGCTTTGCCACCTTTGCTCCCCAACTCCTCGGGGGAGCAGACAGGTTTTTGTGTTCTGGACGCTGCTTCTCAAACTGTTGTGGTGAAGGAACTTACTTGTTCTTTTAACAGTCCATCACAGACTGTTATTCTTGTAGAATACAATAAAACTGAATTACTAGAAAACAAGATAAAAAACAAAGGTATACAATTTACAAAACAAATTTTTGTTATTAAATTCAACAGACCCAAAATTACTCTGTCAAGTAGCTATGAATGAGGTTTTCTAAATATACTTCACAGTTTCTATACTTACCTCTGTGAGCCAGAGACAAACATTTCATGAGCTGGCCCCATCTTGGACATGGTTCTAGAGTCCTGGGCTCTCTTACACCAAGGAGCAGCCAAAACTTCTCTGAGTTTCAGGTTTGTACTTGAAAAAAGAAATCCAGACTTAGATACAAAAAAAAAGAAACCAGTTGTTGTCAACTTCGATTCATGGTGACCTCATGTGTGTCAGAGTAGAACTGCACTCCAGAGGGTTTCCAAGGGCTGATTTCTCTGAAGTGCCTCTGAGTGGACTCGAACATCCAACCTTTTGGTTAGCAGCTGAATGTGTTAAAAACAAAATCCCTTGCCATCATGTCAGTCCTAACCCCTAGCAACCTTGCAAGTTACAGAGTAGAACTGAGTTCCATAGCATTTTCTTGGCTGTAAACTTTATGAAAACAGATTGCCAGGCCTTTCTTCAGCAGCCCAGCTGGATGGGTACAAACTGCCAACCTTTCCATTAGTAGTCAAGCGCTTAGCCATTTGCGCCACCTAGGAACCTCCCAGGCTTAGAAAGAAAGAGTTCTACAAGGGGGAAAGGGACTAATATAAAAGGGGAGGGGTCTGCAGTCATAGGAAGAATGCTTGGACCACAAGATCAGACAATGTATCAAAACTTAGGCAAAAAGGGGTTTTCTTATATAGAGATAAAAGGCGAGGATGATGTGATCAGATAATAAATCAGACTATGTTTTAGGCTGAGGCCAGTCTATTCCCCTGGAAGGTCCTTAAAGGGGAGTTGTCTGCTGGCTCAGGCTGAGTGGGGCAAAGTTGAGGCACTTGGGGAAGGAGAGAGGCTTAACCAGAGTTAGGTCAACAATACTTTGTTTCTGATTGATCAGAGCAGTTCTTCCATGATGTATGTGGTGAGGAAGATTTTGATGGGTCTGGGTCTGGCCTCATAGGGACCTTGATGGCAATAAGTTTTTTGGGGTCTGGCCTCGTCATAGATAAACAAGGGGAATCCCTGAATCTTAACTAAGTCATTTGGGGAAGGTAGTTATTTGCAGTAAACTGCTTTCAGGAACACAAAGGGTGGGAGCAGTTTTTTAACCATTGCTGTTTCCAGGATCAAGGGGGTCAGGTGACATATAACATTGTTACCATCCTAGAGGGAAAAGGTGAAGGCTGCAGCATAGGGTTTGTGTGTGTGTGTCTTTTGTTTGATTGTTGTTTTAGAGGATGAATGAGTTGTTGTTTTGTGCCATCCAGTGAGAGAGGTCACATCCCAAATTGCTTTTCCTAGGACTGAGAAGGGGAGGGGAGAGGAGGGGAGGTGAGAGGAGGGTCTGGAGTTTTTCACTGAATTTGGAGGCCAGAACTCTGCTTCAGAGACCCTACCTAGGAAGGGGCAAGGGGGCAGGGGGTGGGGGCAGTGAGGAGGGGAAGTCTTCCACAAAGGGCTTCACTGGTGCTGTGATGGTTAACTGGAGCAGCGTGTCCATTTTCCAACTTTAGGCTGCCCAAAAAACATGAAAAAAGGATTCCTAAGGGTTAGGAAGTGGTAACCATGGAATGGAGCCCTGGTGGCCCAGTGGTTAAGCGCTCGGCTGCTAACCAAAAGGTTGGCATAGGTTGCAACCAATATCACAAAACAATATGTGTATAAGTTTTTGAATGAGAAACTAATTTGAGCTGTAAACTTTTGCCTAAAGCACAATTAAAACTGACCAGCATAAAACCAGGGCTCCTCCCCAGCTTTCTTGGACTGTTCTAATCCAGCCCACGGCAGAAGGGCATGACAAAAAAATGGCTAGATATTGAGCTTCATGGGTGGGGTTCAGGCAGGATTTACTATTTGTAAATTAACGAGCTAATACTTGCACTAGAAGTTTTCGAAAATTTCATCCCCAGAACTCATTTTGGACCACCTAAGAGTAGCCATTTCCATTTTCTCTGCCCTGCCAAAGGGCTTAGGAAATTAAAATGCAACATGACTCTCTAGATTCCCTTGCATGCTAGTGTTTAAAGAATATCTGCTGGGTGATTGAACTGATCCCATGCATTTAATGTTCACATGTTCAAAGGAATATAAAATTGGGAGAAAATCTCTATCTATGGTAAAAAATAAGAGACAGTATTATCCAAACACTAGAGACTTAGAGGAATTTTTGTGAGATGTGGTTTGGGCACCTGGGGAAGGGTCCTGCTCTACCCTTTTGGGGGTTAGTTTAGGATCCCAGGGCCCTGGAAGATTTGGATAAGTAAGGGTAGCCACCAGGCCTCCAGCATCCACACGTTCCTAGAGGATACAATGGGATGTTGGCATCCACAGAGCCAGGGTGCACGGAAACTCCAGACCAGCACAGGATACTGCTGTACCATTCCTCATGAGAGAAGCTGTGTCAGTTAACTGGGGCAGCATGCCCCTTTTCCAACTTCAAGGTGCCCAAAAAACATGAAAAAAGAAGTCCTAAGGATTGAGAACAGGTAACCATGGAATGAAGTCCTAGTAGCACAATGATTAAACCTTTGACTGCTAACCAAAAGGTCAACAGGTCAAACCCATCAGCTGCTCCATGGATGCAAGATGAGGCATTCTGCTTCCATAAAGATTACAGCTTTGGAAGCCTATGAGGCAGTTATATGCTGCCCTACAGGGTTGCTACGAGTTGGAATTCAATTTGACGGCAATGGATTTGGTTTTTTTGGTTGGAACCATGGAATGAAAGCCTCTCAATCAAAGAGTTAGTCCTTCATCTGGCAACGTTAAAATACAGTAAACTTAGAGGTTCTTGTCTTATTCATCTGGGCCTAGGGTATTTTAACTTGGTACATACAATCTGACAGCCCCAAAGCAGATTTTGATACTCCCAGAGTACTCTGTGGAGTAATACATGGAGAGTATTGACTGGGTACATGGAAAAAGAAGTATTTTGAAAGAAATGGACTGATCTGAAAAATATCAGGAAACTGAGTTATTCAAACTTAGCATGAAAGTTTAGAGAACGCATTTGTTTTCTATTGCTGTGTAAACAAATTACCACAAACTTAATGGCTTAAAATAGCACACATTTATTATGTCACAGTTTCTGTGGGTCAGGGGTTCAAGTACAGCTTAGCTGGATTCTGTTCTCAATGTCTCACAAGGCTACAATGGAGGGGTTGGCTAATGCTCTTATCTGCAGGCTTGACTGGGGGAGAATCTGCTTCCAAACTCACTTAGGCTGTTGGCAGAAAGAATTTCCTTTTAGCAAAGTTAAGGGCTTCAGTTTCTTGCTAGCTGTTGGCTGGAGGTTGCCCTCAGGTCCTAGAGACACCCACAATTTCTTGCCATATGATCTTCTCCCTAGGATCTTCCCAACATGGCTGCCAGGTTCTTCAAGGCCAGCAATAGAGAGCCTTTAGTGTGTACCAACAAGACAGATATGATAGACAGGTAATCACAGAAATGATATCCCATCACCATTAACACGTATCATAACCTAATCATCAAGTGACTTCCCATGATCTTTGCCAAATTCTGTTGGTTAGATGCAAGTTACAAATCCACCCACACTGAAGGAAAGGGAAGGGACTTGAATGTGGGCATCACCCTAGGGCTAGTCTACCTCAGAGAGTGTATAATTTCCTCCCTTGTACTAAAGAGGGCATTGGTCTATGAAGTGAATAAAAAGAATGTCCGGTGTGTGTGTTTGTATTGTCTTTTAATAAAAGGAACTCATAAAGAGCACACTGGAAAATTCAGAAAGCAGACTATGACTAATTTATTATTTTTGACAGCCTCAAACAATTTCCCAGATTTCAAAGCTAAAGAATAAAGAAATGAACGTGATGAGAGAAGAGGTGACATGCACGGAAGGAAGGTCTGGAAGTTCAGCATACGTATAATAGGATTCCATAAGGAGCATGGACAGGAAAAGTATTAGCAAAAGAATACTTTTTAGCTGAAGAACCTTTCGTTTCCCTTAAATGTAAGTTTTTACCGAGAATAAACTCCCTGGCACTAAAATAATAATAATAACAATTATTATCAGTATACTTATAGACAAACCATATAGATACACACCTTTATCTTGTGTTAAATCATTCTCTCATCTAGGCAGGGGAAAAATAAAATTAATTACAGTAATAATTATAATTAATAATAGATAACCAAGCTTGCTACACTAAATGTCAGAACACAATAGAACATCTCTACAAAGTTTTGAGGGAAATTATATTGACATCCCTGCTATTGTTCTTGTGATTTAGACATTGTACCATCCTGGACTAGTCCAGAGGAAGATCATTCAAAGAAGTATTTCAGTGAGCTGAAAAATAATTCAGAATAATTATTTCAGGAAAAGGGAATTCTCAGTGTAAATAATGGAAGCAGGAAAATACAAACATTCAGCAGCTAATGTCTGAATAGTTCTTAACATCTGAATGGAACTGAATGCAAATGTCAAAGATAATTCTTACAGGTGGAAAATCAATGCAAACTAATGTAATAACAAGAATAGAAGTAATTATCCAAATTTATAAGTCCAATTATTTTAACAAAACTGAGAGCTGTGTAGCAACAGGAGAAAATGAAAGTATGGAAGACATTTTTCATCCTGTGGGTGGGAGAAGAGTCATAAGTCTTGTTAGCAACCAAAGATACAAAATAATGAGGAATTAATGAGAACTGTATAAAAACCTGTGCAAATTACGTTCTTGTATGAAAGATCCAGCATCCTAAAGAATTCGATCCTTCCTCCAAATTAATCTACAAATTTAAGATAATTCCAATAAAATTCCCAATAGGATCATGATAAAATAACCCTAATGTTCATTTGAAAAAATAATCATAGTAGGTAGGATACAAAGAGGACTAAAAGGGACTTGCCTAAAAAACATCAGTACACATTAAAAAATAAACAAAACTCCAAGTTTTACTGGTACATAGATAGATATATATAACAGAAACAGGCCCAGGAATATGAGAGTGGCATTTCAGAGATGAAATCAATAATATTGGGGAAAATAACTATTCATTTAAGAAAAAACATAAGTTAGGTCAATGCCTCCAATAAATTCTAAAGGAATTCTAATTTATCATAAACCCATAAAACAGAAGAAAATACATTATAAAACTATTTGTACAGTCTTAGAATGGAAAGGCCTTTCTCAGGAGGATGCCATAAAAGAAAATATCCATACATTTAACTGCATAAAAGTGTTACACTTCTGGGAATCAAAAATTAACATAGAAAATTTTAAATAAAAATGCTAAATTGACAAAATGTAGATGTTTCCTCAATTTATAATTTGCATATTAATTTTTCTATATTAAAAAGATAAAAGCCTCAATGGAGAAGTGGAGAAAAAACATAAACAGGCCATTCACCAAGATGAAACACAAGTTGCAAATAATCCCGTAACGTTCAAAGATACAAATTTAAACTTAGAGAAACACCACTGCCCTCTATTAGACTAGCAAATGTTCAAGGTGGTTGGGTGGGTGGTTGGACAGACAGATGTATAGAGAGTTAACCAAAAGATGGATAGATGACAGGTACAGATAGATTAGATAGATAGATGATAGATAGATAACAGAATGACAGAGATAGAATGAAAGATGATAGATAGAATGACAGATGATAGAATGACAGACAATAGATAGAATGACAGAGATAGAATGACAGATGATAGAATGACAGACAACAGATAGAATGACAGATAGATAGGGAGATAGATAAATGAATGAATGGATGGGTAGATGGATGGGTGATAGATAGATGACAGATAGCTGTCTAGATAGATGTACAGATAGATGATGGATGAATGGATAGATAATAGACAGATAGATACACAGATAAAAAAAAAAATTTTTTTATGGAAATCCTAGTGGCATAGTTCTTAAATGTTGGGCTGCTAACCAAAAGGTCAGCAGTTCAAATCTACCAGGTGCTCTGTAGAAACCCTATGGGGCAGTCCTACTCTGCTTTATAGGGTCGCTATGAGTTAGAATCGACTTGATGGCAATGAGTTTGGTAAAATAAATTTTTGTAAAATAAAAAAAACACACACACTCTTTCATATAAAAATACAATATGTTTATTTTCTTTCAGTGAGCATTAAGTATTCTGTCTTTAAAGTGCTTACAAGTGGCTTAACTTCAGCAATATGTTAAAGAGAACAGCTTTGGGAGGTAAAGAAAGCCTCACTTGGTTCTCAAACACAACTGAGAAATAAGGGGCGGTAGTTCCTGTCTTTGCTGAGCATTGCTTACGTTTGGACTCAAAATTCTGAACGTGGGGATGAGTTTGCAACGAGCAGGAACAATCCTGGGTGAACAAGGGAAATCCAAAGTCACCTGGCCCTGAAGTTCTTGGGAATGTCACCTGGACTTTAATGGATCACTACTGTTTTTCAGCATATGGCTAAAGCATTACAAAGAGGTTTTGACCAAGGAAAAGTACAGTTGGTGACTGTTGCATGGGTGGGCCATGCTTGGCTGGTAACACCAACTGGCAGAATGAGTGCAATTTTTGAAATATGAAATACAAATTTTTATCAAAGGAGAAGTAAAATGTTATAGCTTTAGGTTCATTAAACCCAGCTCGCATCCTGGGATTTCAAAAATAAAGCACTGGCTATTTAAAATTGCAGCTTGACGAAATTGCTTTTGATCAAGCCCTAGAGACCAGGGAGAAGTGCGGGCTGGCTGGCCCTTCCCTCCCTGTGCTTGCAGATGAGAAGCCTCCCTCCACCCCTCACCACCTCTGGAAACAGACGTCATCAGCAAACGTCCCCCTGGTTCATCCTGGGTGGGGCGGGCCTGTTCACCGTGCCCTCCCCTGCACTCCCTGCCCACCCCACACCCTGTGGACCCTGCACCCTGGTCCTGACACCTATGGACGAGGAAATCCTGGGACGTCCTTGAGCAGAGCGTTGAAAGCTGCCAGCACCGGCAGGCCACCTACCACAGCCCCCTCCTCTCTGGAATTCGCACTTGGGGCAGTCCCTGTGCGAGCAAGCAGTGGAGGTGGGCCCACGTGGCTTCCAGAGGTGGCCAGAATCCAGGATCAGCCCTTGCTAGCTGTGGGTCTGCAGCCGGATGCTTCTCCTTTCTGAGCCTTACCGCCCTCGGCTGTGAATGGCAATACAGAGTTGCACACACTTAGCCAGGATAAGGGAACCACCAGTGTGAACCATGATCATCACAAGGTGCTTTAGGTCTTGAACAGAGTCCCTGGGCGGTGAAACGGTTAATTCAGGAGGGTCAAGTCTACCCAGAGTGACGTGTCTCAGAAGAAAGGCCTGATGATTTGCTTCTGAGAAATTAGCCATTGAAAACCCTGTGGAGAGCAGTTCTC
Organism: Loxodonta africana; assembly: GCF_030014295.1. Classification (NCBI taxonomy): domain Eukaryota; kingdom Metazoa; phylum Chordata; class Mammalia; order Proboscidea; family Elephantidae; genus Loxodonta; species Loxodonta africana. Next base: position 7,404,961 of record NC_087357.1, read on the forward strand.
CAACACATGGGGTCACCGTGAGCTGGAGTTGACTCAAGGGCAACTGGTTTTAGATCTTGAAAGAGGAAGGCTCTGAGGCCACAGAAGGCAAAGCATCACCTTATTTTGTGTGAGCTTCCTGACCCCTGTCTTTCCTCTTTTGGGGAAGTGGGAAAAAGATGACGAAGAGATCTTGCCAGCAAGCTTTCCTGAAGATGCGTGCTTTCCCTTCCTTCACTGACCACCCCATTGACTGCTGGCAGGGTGAGTTTCTCCCTTTCCTCCAGCTCCTACAAACATTGTAGGTCTCTCCCAGCTCGAAACACCTTTCCCGCAGCCCAAGTGAACGGTGGCTGACATCCTGGCTCCTGAAGTCCTTTCACTACCAAGCTTCTCGAAGGGACCCTGCTGCCCCAGCCTGGCCACCTCACTGCCACCTTGTGGAGACGTCCTGGCAGTCACCGTGGATCCTGTCCTCACACAAGTCTCAAACGAGTAGTCTCTAAACTTACCCTTTGCCTGCAGAATTAATAGAGGAAAACAAAGACCATTTTAAGATTCATTAAAAAAAAAGATGTGTTTTTGCCTCGAGTGTAGAGTTTAGCTGCAGACATTGATCAAATGAATTGGCCATGTGAACGTTATACTTACCCTACTCACAACAGCATATTCGTTATTCTCTATTGATCAAAAGAATTCAGGCCTTTATGAGATAGAAAATTATATCACCAATAAAATCAGAATTGCAGCATTTAAAATTAGCCTTGTGAAAAATAGAAACATGTGGCCAAAATATGAAAATGGTTTTTCCTTTTCCCTTCTTTGGATTGGGCGCCGGCCACAGAGAACAGCATCGGCTTTCTTTTTGACATGCCGGACTCCGGATTCTTGCTCCTCACTCTTTGTTAGAAATCAGATGCCTGACTATTTTTATACCAAGTTTCTCTCTCTCTCTCTCTTTTTTTTTTTTTTTTTGGAAGGGGCGAGAGACTATAATTAAATCAAATTAACTGTGATGATACAAGGCAAGCTTTGCAATACAATGTTCTTGTTGCAAGAAAAGATTTCTCCACTGAGAACAAGTTTCTCTTCACCTAGAACTGATCTTGTAATTCCAACACACCCTGGCTGTGAAATCCTGTAACCGCAGTCCTTGTGAGGATGTCTCAAATGGAGGCAGTGAGAACGGAGGAGGTGACACCGCTAACAGCACGGCAGCATTAATTAGTTGCTATAAAATTTGCAAAATAAGAAAGAACATGGGAGGAACAAAGCGATATAATATTTACCAGTGCTGAAAATTAGAAATAAATATTCAATATGCCCTTTTTGAGTCAGACCAGCCAGGAGTTTTTGAATATTCAGACAGGACGAAGTCTTTTACACAGGAAAAGCTAATGATTTTTGCATTTTGCTGCTGGTGAAGAATTGAAGGATGTCTGATTTGAATCTTCCTTCAATCTCCCATCAATAAAACAGAAACTAGGCAGAGGCGAAAGCTGATCCGGGGGAGTCATGTTTTTATAATTGCTTTTCACCCTCAGGTATTTGAAATCCAGAGGGTCAGTAGTACTTGTGAGAGAGCTAGGGTAGCTGAGAGGCCCCGTCGAAACCTGGAGACACAAATTAATTTGTTTGTGGGGCTCAGGTCTAATTTGTGAAATGAGAGCGCTGCCTGGCACTTTATAATGTTATAACCTAATTAAAGATGGATCCGTGTAAAATATTTATGCAAACTTTACCAAACCCAAAGATTTTAATCTCATTTGAGAGATTAGCTGACTTGGGGGACTGAAAGCATTTCCTAAAACAAGCTTCTGTACCAGGCATCCAGAAGGCAAAACTATTTTTTAGAAAATAGGTACCACTAACTGTTAACTCTTTTCAGTACCTATTAGTTATTCTAATTAGGGGACCTCATTTCCTGCCTCCTGTTCTGACACTGCCAGGTTACCTGTTAAGTTCAGGTTCTTTTATTCAAACCTACTCTAATCTCCTTTTATTTCTTCCTCTACTTTATTCAATGATAGGAAATGGAAGTAAAATTTCCATTTTTTAGGATTCTGCAACCTGGCAGGGATAAGCCTACCTGGGCCTAATTCAGCCTGCAGCCCCTACCATGGCTGCCTGTGTTAAGGGCACAGCAGGGTAAACTGCAAGGGGGCCAGAGAGGAGAGTGAGCAAAACCTCAGGTGAGCGGGCACGCCTCCTCAGCCAGTGCACCGCCGCCATATTGCAAATGCATATTTCACTGGGACTCCAGATAAGCCTGCCTTAATTCTCATTATTTTACCTATTAAAGGAATCCTGAGCTCAAATTTTAAGTAAAAGCAGTCACTACCCAATTGTGCTCTGAAAAAAAAGAAAGAAGCACCTGCTTATTCCCTGAGTCCATCCCCAGACTCAGCGCGTTCCTTGTTCTGGGCCAGGATTTATTCACCTGGTCTTATTTTTGAGGGTTGTATTCACTCATCACTTACCATACTATGATAACATCATTTAGGATGTTATTATTGGGTATGCCACCATAAATGGAATTGACAACATCCCTGGCAGCTCAAGCCCCAACTGCCCTGTTCGTGAGTCCCCATCTTCCCATCAGGACTCCCCCTCCTGCTCAACTGGCTCAGGGGGCTGGCACGGACTTTGAAGTGGACGACTAGCTGACTCAGGGGGACCACGTGCAGTGAGGTCTTGAGTGGGTGTAGTAGTAACCAAGGAGGTGCTTCCCCTGGGGAGACAGGTGCTCGCAGACTGGGGCATTTCCACAAAATTAGGGGCTCGTGGGCCTGGCAATGACCCCAAAGTCGACCCCATGCCCACTCTTTTGGTACGTCAAGTTTTCTCTTGTGAAAGTTTAACTGGCAGGAGGGGAGGAGGCAGTGGGTGAGGGAAAGCCCTTCAGTGTGAAGATAGAGTAGGGGAAGGAGAGTGGACTGAAGGCCCCCCTGTATCCAAGACACTGACGTGAGGTCAGCAAAAGGATAGGTAAAGCCTCAAAACTTAAGTTGGGGCCACTTCACAGCCACCAAGAAGGTGATTATATAAAAAAAAAAGGGGGGGTGGGGAGAGGGAATAAGAGTGGAGAAACTGGAACCCTCATCCATTGCTGGTGGCAATGTAAAATGGTGCAACCACCATGGAAAATACCTTAGCAGTTCCTCAAAAAGTTAAACATTACATAAAACCCAACAATTCTACTCCTAAGTATATGCCCAAAAGAATGGAAAGCAGAGACTCAGATACATGTGCGCCAACGTTCATTGCGGTGTTATTCACAGTAGTCAAAAGGTGGAAACCACCCAAGTGTCCATCAACAGGTAAGTGGATAAACAAAATACACTATATACATACAATGGAATACTATTTAGCCAGAAAGAGAAATAAAGTTGTGATACACACTAAAAAAAAAACTAGTGCCATGACATGGATAAACCTTGAAAGCATGATACTGAGTGAAATAAGTCAGGCACAAAAGGACAAATACTGCACCATTCCAGTGACACAAAATATCTAGAACAGACAAATGCACAGAGACAGAAGTTTGTTCATGGTTACCATGGGCTGGAACTGGAAGGTACAGAGTTTCTGTTTGAGGTGATGGGAACGTTCTGGAAATACACAATGGTGATGATTGAAAAAAATAAAAGAAAGCCAAGCTGGGAAGGGCTTCACTGAGGGTCCCTAAGGGATGGAGGAAGAGGCCATTCTCAGATATTTGCATGTCATTTGGACCACGGGAGTAAGGACTTGCAACAATGCTTCATCAGCACCACCTGAGCCATCAAACTGCAATCACTTCCCAGGTGAGATGGCAAAGTCTTATGGGGTAAGAGGCTGTCTATAACCAGGTCTTCCCAATTCCAGACTTCCAGCTCCTGGCTGCAAGAAGTGCTTCTTTCTAGGTGCTGAGTCTTCCAGTTGGTGCCACGTAGATTCAGTTTAACTCTGCTTAGGAGACTATAGAGCCTGAAAGCCAATGAGGAAAATTTCCAAATAAAGATGGAATAAATTAATTGATTTCCATGAAGTTCATGTTTAGAATCCAGGAAGCACGTACCAAAGGTCTCCAGGGTCCATGTCTAGCCCAGCACCTGCGTGACCTCTCTCAGCTTTAGAAGCACCTGAACCCCTTCCTGCCTAGAAAGTGCCACCCGTGTAATTAGGTGACACTCTCCCAACAAGGTAGACTGTTCTGTTGAGCTGGATGTGTGAGAAAACAGCTATAATGTGTCTTGTTTTAGAACTACATCTGACCCGTTCTGACGGGTCCCTGGTGATCCATAAAATGCTTGCCTCCTAAGGAAGAACTTAATGAAAGTCAGCCGTAAATCACCATATTTAACATTTCATTTGTTTACTCTGCACCTGACTTAAAATTGTTGGTTGACCTTGTCTGACACGTGTTGAGATCAGCTTGGCTTACTTAGTGACGTCCAAGATGCCAGTCCATGGCACTCACCCCCACCTTTGGAGACTCCCTCCCAACTCCAGTCTGCTTTGGGGGTAAAGGATGAACTCTCCCAGTGAGATCTAACCCAATGTTTCATCTGATTCTTTCACCAAGGAAAAATGGAGTGAAGCCCAAGGAACCAAACCTGCGTTGCTGCACTATTTTTGTAGTAACAACCCAAGGTGAGAAACTTGAGAAAACCAAGTGAGAATAATCATTTCTACGATTTTCCACTTAAAAACAAACAATAAATAAATAAATCCAAGAGTTAGAAAACCACCATTCTGAGGTTTAGCCCATCCCCCTGGGTGGTTTTTCTGTAGACAACTCCTCCTGGGGCGGGGGGACACAGAGGGATGGCGCAGAGGAAGGGGCTCTGTGGCAGGTAATGGCGATCAAGATGGATTTTGTTGGTTCTTCCATCCATCCTGCTGGGGAATATTCAGTCAGTTCTTCCAATGGCCAGGTCACCTACGCCATGATCCTGAGCAGTCTCCGGGCCAGTGGAGGTAAAACCTGCCGATCAGCATCAACAAAGCTTCTCGTATGTCTGAAATGAGGCATTTCTTAAAAGCCCTAGAAAAACAAAATGACTTCAGGACTTCCCAGTTCTGGGTCTAAACAAAGCTATTTTTATTAGTCATTTCAGGTGTATTTTTCATCCAGATCTGAAGGATTATGCTTTAAATCTTCTTCCGAAGTAAAAAGTGGGGCACCATATCCCCGAGAGGCACGGTAGACGGTGGAACCGAGGTTTAAAGGATATTTTCTATATCGTAGGAGTCTCTGGGTGGTACAGGTGGTTCACATACTTGGCTACTAACCAGAAGGTTGGAGGTTTCAGTCCATTTACAGGCAGCTCAAAAGAAAGGCCTGGCAATCTACGTCCAAAAACAGCAGCCACCGAAAACCCTGTGACACACAGTTCTCTTCTGACACACATGCGGTAGCCATGAGCTGGCATCGGCTTGATGGTAACTTTTTTTTATATTTTTCCCCATGTCATGGTGGCAGATAACATAGTTCACACACTCCTATGGAAAGACAAGTCCTTTTTTGGGTGAATTTTCATTTGTCATAATTACTACATGCCTTTCTTTGAAAATGACCGTCTGCTGTCCATGCTGGTTCTAACGATGAATAAACGGTCTTTTTTTTTTTTTTTTAATGCAGAGTGGTCCCGGGCTGCACTTCCCTGAGAAGCAATGATCACCTTCCTCCCCCTTGTCAAAGTGTGGAACTGTGACAGGTGATAGGTGGAAGAAAAGACCCACGGTCTAATGAATTTGGGAAATGCTGGATCGAGGAAAAGGTAACCAGTTTCTTTCCTAGGACTCCCTGGGGTCCGTCCCATACTGATACCACTTCCTGTTAATTCCGACTCATGGCGACCCCATGTGTGTCAGAGTAGAACTGTGCTCCATAGGGTTTCCAATGGCTGATTTTTCGGAAGTAAATCTCCAGGCCTTTCTTCCAAGGTGCCTCGGGGTGGACTCGAACCGTCAACCTGTCCATTAGCAGCTGAGTGCCTAAACCGATCGCACCACCCAGGGATTCCTCTGTACTCACATGCCCTGGTACAGGAAGCTGGAAAGGAGCATTTGACAACTGCATGTCCACACAGACTTCTCCAGGGAACATGCTGAGTCCTCGCCGTCCCCAGACCCCACGCTGACCTAGTGACACACTGACCTAGTGAGAAGACCTCTCCTCTCCCTCAGAAATCGGGGAGTCATGTGGAAGAACGTCAGAGGCCGCTTCTTTCAGCATGAAGCGTCACAATTTTTATTGCCAGAACATGTTAAACAACTGTGTCTGCAGTGATGTGAGCCTTCTAGGAAATCTGCACTTGGCTTCTCTCAGCCCTGAGCCTTCTGACTTTCACACTTCTCAGCTATTAAAGATGTGCTCTGGGGCAGACGTTAAAATACAAAACGGGTTCTCAACAACATGATATCGGCATCTGATAAAGCTTTCTGTGTTCACCAGTTTTGTAAGAAGAAATTCTGTTGGAATGGAACGTTTATTCACGATTCTGGAATAAATTATTCCAAAGTGGGGCTTATGTTCGGCTTAATGACTCCACCTCATACTAACTACGTGAACAGAGAAGAAAAACATAATCAAAATGCCGAGGAGAGGCCAAAAGGAGTGTGGAGAAATTTACGGGGAAAATGCATAGACAAGGGAATTGGCGTGCCCCAGGAAGAGAGCTCTACGCTGTCTTGAAGAAAAGCTTTTCAAGTTACAAGTAACGTTATTTATACCACCACTTGCAAATGAGGAGTCCAATATAGGTATCAAAGATTTTTTTGTTGTTATGTCCACTTGGGAGCATGTCTTCAATAGCACCACGTCTAAGTTTCTATTTTAAAAATTCAAATGTGCAATCCAAATAACACCCTGCTGTTCATTAAAAAATAAGTCACAGCAAGCAGCTGATTGGTACCCATATCAGGTCTGGGAAAATTTTACAGAAACCTCAAAAAAAAAAAAACTTACTTGGGCCTTGGTGTGATTCTGTGGAATATAGAACATTGACTTAAAACCATCTGAGCCAACGTGGATGTTCTGTTCTCTAGGATGGGGATGAATCAATGCTGGTAGTAAAATTAGAATTGGGTGTAGGATACATGGATTAATACTCTAAAAAAATAATAACTAAGCAGAAATTCCTGAAGGAGAGGTGTGTATATCCTGACTGTTCAGAGGCAATGAGATTTTGGAAAAACAGGGCACTTTACACAGTGATTACTGTACCGAGGCCGTAATGTTTTACTAACACAAATGTGTGAGGTGACCCTGGAGAGCAACAATAAAACAAAACTTTATAATGGGCTTAAACAGCCAACAAGGTTCTTCTGCGCCCACGTTGTCTCGCCAAACGGATAGGTTTACTCGGTTACAGAGTTGGGGCGACTCTTTCTCCGTGGCCTCCATCTAGAGCCTTTGAGGGGTGAAATTCCGACGGAATTGCCTCAAATCCTGTGGCATTCTTGATGGAGAAGATAATGTGTGTGACCTTTTCACAGCTGTCTTGGTTTTTACGCAGCTCATTCAGCACCCCCGCCCCGCTCTGTAAGATGGAGGTCAATTAAACAAATTATGAACTACGCAGGGACTGAACCCTGGGCCCGATGGCAGTGCCAGCCTCCCAGGCCATGCGCCCTCTCCCCGAGGTGGGCCGCCGGGCCAGCTCCGTCGCCACCGCTCGCCCTTCCATTTCCAAATGGGTCTGGAAACGGCTCTGCAGATGGCCTCGTATGTTTTACAGGAAATATTACTTAAACATTGAAAAGGATCACGTTTCTCCTGTTAGGAATTACAAATCTGGATTTCATTTTCTCTCTCGCTTTTTTTCCTCCCCTCCAAACCCTGGGAAAAAATGTAACTGTTATATATGACATGCGGGCGGCATTTGGGATTTTTTTCATACACCCCGAGCACTCGCCGGCGCACTCGCTCTGCCTGTGTATTTGCACATGTAACACACATTTAACATAAGACACAGGCACACGGCTACTCACAATCATGCCGCTTTGTTTACTGGTAAACGTAACAGCAGGGGGGGAAGAAACTGGCTTTGGAAATCTAGAGGCCCGGCTCTTCTCTTTCTTTTCCTTTTTGTAATCTTCGGCAGTGTAAGTCATCTCTCCCCGCGTTGGGATCACTGGCACAGGAGGTGCTGCTCTGCATCCCCTCCTCTGATGCACTCTGTGTGGCTTCCTGACACCTGGGGAACTCCCACCACCGGGAAATGATCTGTGTCCATAAAGGACTACACAGTTGCAGGGCAACAGAAGCAGCCCTGTTTCCCGGGGCAGTGTCCACACTCCCCCAGGGTCTGAATGGAAAGGTGGTGGAGTAAGCTCCCAGGAACCTCAGCTGGGGGTCTTTGTCAAAAGCCCACTTCCCAGTTCGTAGAAAACAGTTCTCAACAAGGGGTGCTGGCTCAGATGGGCTCCTGCTGAACTGGGAATGCCAACCCAGCAGCAGGGACCAGGGAAGTCTCTGGAGGTCCCCTCCTTCTGGTCACCCACTATGGGAGGGCTCAGAGGGGCCAGGCCCAGCTGAGCCAAGGAGTGGCACTGCCCCTCGGCCCTGCCCACACTCTGAAACCTGCTATGCCGGTTTGCATTTGAATGCTCCTCAGGCTGGGAGAAAGTGCCGCCCCCCCAGCCCCAGGCAGCAGCACAGTCCCTGAGACACAGAATTCAGAGGTCTCTCAACCCTGCTCTGATCGGATGGCAGCTGCTGTCTGTGCCCAGCTGTGCATGCTGTGCCTGAGGAAGCGGGGTCAGTGGGAGACACCGTTAACTTGCAGCTGGTCCGTGGAAGTTCAAATGTATGGCTGCAACAGGACCGGGACCTTGGCCTAGGGGTCTGCGGGGTCTGTGGGCTTGTGCACTGCCTGCTGTGATTTTCCCCTCCGATGACACAATAACAAAGGCCATAGCAGTACACCAGCGAGGTTCTGGCTTCCTGAGCTCCAGCCCTTCCCCTGAAGTCCTCAAGCCACCTCTCCAGGCAGCCGGCCCCCACGGCCTTGCACCCCTAGGCATCCATACCTCTGCAGTCACAGGGAGCCACTGTCCAAGTCTCCATCTTGTTCTAATCTCATCCATGCTTCCTGGGAAAGCGCCTCCCTCCTCCTCTGCCTCTCCTGCACCTGTTTGCCTCCCAGACCTCAGCCCTGGAGGTTTGTGGGACCCCAGACGGCCCCACACTGCCGCCCGCATCCCTCTGCTCAGCGTCCCCAGCTTCCTCTGCACACGTGGGTTCCCCAGCTGAGAGGTCCCCCATACAGTGCTGTCAGGGCGGCAGCCCAGGCCCAGAAGCCACCTGGGGGGTGCACGGCCAGGGAGCCGCATGGCTGGTGGTGGCCCCTCTACCCCGCCCATTAGAGACATCTGGGGGTGCGGAGACCACTGGGTGTCTGCTGGCTATGCCTCAGGATCCTGGTGATAGTCGGAAGGAGGAGAAGGCAGAGCTGTCCGGGGATGTGAACACAGGGCCAGAAGGAAATGAAGCCACAGCTCCTGTTCCTGGGGACCCCAGCCCACCAGGCCGGACCCTCTGAGTGCCCATCTTGGAAGCCCATTTCACCCAGGACAGGCAGCTGCCCTCCCAGAGCCAAGCAGCACAGAGGCTAAGACTGGAAAGACACTGTGTTATGGGGCCCTCACACCCAGCAAGTGAGGAGTCAGAGCAACATCTGCACCCCAATTGCCAAGGAGGAAACCGAGGCTGCTGTTTTGTGTCAGGACTGCACCCACGCCCAGGCTGCCGGTACCCACCCCACACTGCATCTTCTGCTGCGTGGTGGCCACACACTAACTCACCCAGAGCCACCACTAGGGGCACCTCCTCTTTGGAAGCCGCTGAACCTACTGCAGCAATGGCCAACTCAGGAGGCTCAAGGTGGGGAGAACCCAGGCCCTGTCAAGCGCAGCTTCGGCATGGTTTCAAGGGGCCTCTCACTACCGTGGAATGATGCCTTCAAACCCCTGTAGGGTGTGTGTGCCCAGAGCTCTGTCCCTTGTCCCTGTCAGACCCCAGGGTTTTAAGCATAATTTTCATGATGTGAATTTGAAGAAGGGTCAAGAGAACTGGCACTGTTAGGGGTGAAATATTTGGAATTTTTTAAAAGAAAGCTGAAAGCGCTCCAATGATCCCAAGCGCTCAAGCGGCTGATGGTTTAAGCGTGACTCCACTCACCTGATAATGATGGATTTGGGGAAAGAGACACCATCTGCATATGAGCTTCACACACACCAAGTGATAAGCTGTGGAGAACAACTGCACACACAGTGCTTGCAAGCATACATGTAACATGTATGTACACATACATGTAACGGGCACATACTCGACCCGAAATAAATACTTCCTGAATAAATGCGTAAGAGGAAGAATATACCTGTAAAACCGTCTGGTTGCATAGTTTCACTAGTTTATGTTAATTTATTTTAATAATCTATTTTCAGTAAAGTTGTTTAATTTAAATTCAACTTAATTTGTTTTAATTTCGTTATGTTAATTTTTTGCTGGAAGCCAAGGCACCGGTATTTCAAACATCAGCAGGGTCACTCATGGTGGACAGGCTTCACTGGCACTTCCAGACTAAGACAAAACTCCCTCTCCCCAAAAAACGAAACCCATTGCCATTGAGTAGATTTTGGCTCATCGCAGCCCTATAGGACAGATTAGAAGTGCCCTCATAGGGTTTCCAAGAAGTGGCTGGTGAATTCAAACTGTTCGCCTTTTGATTAGCAGCCAAGCCCTTAACCACTGTGCCACCAGGGCTCCAGACTAAGGCAGGCTAGGAAGAAAGGCCTGGCAATCTACTTCTGAAAATTAGCCACTGAAAACCTTATGGATAGCAATATACCAACAATCATGAAGATGGTGCAGGACTGGGCAATGCAATGTTTCCTTCTGTGATACGTATGATGCTACGAGTTGGAGCTAACTCAACGGCAGCTAATAACAACAGCAACACGACAAATACAAAAAGCCTTTCCTCTTGTTCCTCTGAGCTGCTTCTTGAAACTTAAATGTTTTGTTACAACTTCATGACATTTTCATAAGATGAAAATCAGACAGGGCAGGTTTTTCCTTGAGCAGACGTTCTATTGATTTTGGGGTGCAGAGGAGCCTGCAGGTGGAAGGAAGTGCACCCCTGGGCACCCACAGTCATCAGTGGTTCCCCAGCTTGGCTGTTCACTTCCTCCTGATTGGTTTCTTGTGGGGAGAAAAAGCAGCAGCAGAGAGCAAGCTGGCAATGGGTGTAGGACAGCCTCCTCCCCCCTTAACTTCAGGTCCCTTGCATTTGTCTGCGCCACAACCTCAATGTGCTTTCTGGAACTTCACTATAAACCCATGGCCCACTGAGCAAATCATAAGGAAAGAGGCTTGTCTGAAACACAAATAAAGGGGATCCCAGGACCCACTCTTCTGGCATTAACTGTCACACCCTCAAGGGCTATGTCTCACAGATGTAGGGTTGGTGATGGGGCATCTTCGCTTAACCCTTAAAATGGAAGCCCCCCTACATGGTGACCATGCTCCTGTATGCTGCCTCAACTGGGAGCTTTCCAAGAGCAGACAAAAGAATCACCCAGAGCTGTCCTGACTCCACTTGAAGGATGAATCCTGAGCAGCTGCTGGAGAAAGGGGTTCCCAAGGCCTCTGAGCCCCTTCCTGGTGCCTGCGCCATCCTGGCGTTCACCAGTCACATGGAGAACACACATGCTACAGGACTGGTAATGCCAGCTTTGATCTGTGCAGACACTGCTGGGAGGTGAGGTGCAGACAGCAATCAGAGAGAGCACACATCTGAATTCTAGAACCAAACTAAAGAAAAGCAGCATCATGTCACCAGGAGTCCAGGAAAGGGCTCAGCCTAGTGCTAACGTTCTGGATCTTTGTTGCCTGATATCCCAGCTCCAAGACCTTGGCTTCTAAACACTTGGCACTTCCATAATCCTGAACTGCACTTGTCCACTGTGATGGAGCCTGTCTGCATGCTCGGCATGGTTATAGTTGCTCTAGGTACCAGATACAGGAGGAGGACCTGAGTGTTTGCTGTGAGGCTTGTCTCTCCAGCAGCCTTAGAGTGTCCCCTACCCCTGCATCCCTTCTACACTGCACACAGGCTTAGCAGACTCTTGGTCCGTCAAAGGTGCAGAGGGAAGCCTGGCTCGGCTGCCCCACACACCCTTTCTGGAAGAGCAACGTGGTGTTGGAGGGGCGGCCGCCCTTAGGAAGCTGACTTCCTCATGGGGCTCTGGAGAGCCCCCTTACTGGCTTGAGCTGTTCTTTGAGGCAGTGATTCTGTTCTGCCTTAGGTCATTCACCTCCAGAAGCCATGAAACTATGAGCTGTGAAGAAGGAATTCCTCCATAAAGACGGAAAAAGGCATTTGGAGCACGTGTTGGGACCGGAACACTTAATGGGCAGGTGACAAATTCATGGGGTTTGTCTAGACTTCTGGCTAAAGGCACACAGATTGGCGGCAGGGAAGACTCCTGCCAGCGCATAGGCCAGCTGCTGGCAGAGATTCAAGGAGAAACTAGGTGGCAAAGTCCCGGAGCAGCCTCAGGTTAGAATGCAGATAGAACTTTGCCAAAATGTTCACGTTAACTGGTAGCCAGTTGCCAGCAAGCCGACTCCGACTCCTGGCAACCCCGCAGGTGTCAGAACTGTGCCTCCCAGGGTTTTCAATGGCTGGGTATTCACCGGGTCTTTCTTCCAAGGCACCTATGGGTGGCCTTGAATCTCCAACCTTTTGCTAGGCAGCCGAGCATGTTAACCGTTGGCACCGCCCAGCGACACCACATTAAGTGGTAAAGAGACTTACAATTAGGTTGAAATGACTTCACGCCACTCTACAAAAGCGTCTCCACCGTTGACACTGACCGGGCAGTTTGGTCACCGAGATTTCCTTGCAGCGTTTTAGACAGGTAAATTTACTTATGTAAATACGATGACTTATTGAAAAGAATGCAAACACTACAATTCACTGGAGAGAGCCTATTCTTTGGAATAAAAAAAATCCATCTCAGTGTCACCATTCTGACCTCCTTCCCAAGCTCTCCAAATTCTTTTAAAAATGAAAAAATGCTAATCTGCCTCATCAATAAAAACAGCGTGCCGCTTCAGAATATTCTCTGAGAACGATCACGAACTCCTGGCTGGTTTTCGTCAGTGCGAGAGTAATGTGGAATTGGGATTAGCAGGGTTTTTGACTTTTAAATAAGCCAAATAAGTACAAAAAAAAAATTTTTTTTAAATCTAAGTAAACATATTAAGCATGGCAGGGGCAGGGAGCCGGGCAGGGAGAGGAGGTGGGCGGTGGAGCCAGCGGTGGGCGCTGCCAGGCTGTCTTTGTGTGCCTGCGCTCCTGGCACCTGCTCTGGTTGCCTCGCTGGCTGCCTTGTGCCAGGCACACCTGGGGGATAGTCAGGTGGCCCAACCCTGGACGCTTCACAAAAGGGACACTGCCCCCGTTCCTCCCCAACGGCTGGCCTCTTCTGTGCCCCGAAATACCTATCTTCCCCGTGTCCCATGGAAGAATGCGCCCTGCCGGTCCCTCCCACACTCCACTATCTGCCTGAGCAGGCCACGCTCAGCTGGGATCTCGCTAAGGATCTCGCTTCCCTGGGCAAACACAGCTTCACCTGCCCCCCAAATCCCTCTCTCCTCCTCCTTCCCCAGGCCTCCCAGCTGAGCTCTGTTAATCAGGTGGGGACACAAGGTAACAGTGAAGTAATTCAGCCAATTAGGCCCTGAATGGTTTGCATCCAACAGCATTTTGTATTTCTGCAAATGTGTGAAATGCAAAATGTGCCCTCCAGCAAAACCAACAGCAGCCGTGTACTGGCGGCGTGTCAACAGATCCTGGGAGCGGAGGCCCTGACGGCTAATAGCGACGCCTGCATATGCCGGGGAGGCTGGCCTTCTTTATGCACCTCTCTGCGAGAAGAAGCAGAGCTGGGGGTCTTGGTGGCAGATGGGCCAGGGTAACGGGGATTGGCTAATCCCAGATCTGCATTCTCTTCTTCACGTAGCAACTGGGGGAAGATGAAGCCAGCTGTCAAATGGAAGACTTTCATGGTCTCCTGCACACAACAGCTGCACAGGCCCTGCCTGCTTGGTTCTAAATTATTAAACATCTTTTTAGTTTGTTCCAGCTGCAGGCATCAGTGTGTTTATGCAGCCTCTGTGCATTTTACATATGATTCTTTCTCCCCTCCTCTCATCAAAATGCTGTTTGTAAAAGTCATTATCCCATCTGTGCCCCAGTTTGGCCAAACAGCCGAAGACAAATCCGATCCCATTCTCCTTCCAGGACAATTTGGGAGTTGAAGATGATTGCAGTGACTTGAGACTTCAGGGGTTTGCTGCACTCTTTCTGCCACCTGTAAGAGGTGATAGCATCAAGGCAGCTTGGGAGGCTGGTGCATAATGGGGGCTCTGTAAGTAAGATTCCAGTGTTGTGCGTTTGTAGCTTTAGAGAAAACACACAGAGAATCGAGGTTGGCCCCCAACTGCCAAGGTGTTTCAGGGCTCCCTCAGGGAGCAAGGGTGAGGGCGAACCTTATCTAAATCACTGCTCACTAGCAGCGCCTGTCCCTGAAGCTTTCAAGCACAATAATATTGTTATTATTTCCTGTTCCCATGAATATGCACGAACAGGTCTGAAGGGCTGTAGCTGAATGGGCTACTTTGGCGGGGAAGTCGCGGAGGCCCAGCTCCTGGACGAGGCCCGGCCAACGGGAAGCGGTGCTGTCATAGCTGGCCCCAGGCAGGGCGAAACTGGGCCTGATGTGTTCATTATTCTCCCGAACGCAAAATGATTTGTTGGAAGTGGCTGCTTCCTGCGGGATGGTGTGGCTGCAGCCAGATTCCAGCACAAAGCGAAAGTCACCAGCAACAGTTGCTTTGTCTTAGCCAGCGCTGATTCCTGTATCCAAAGCTCGCAGTGCTCTGGGGGGCAGAGACATCAAGCTGGGCACCGAGTGGCACCTCTGTCCTGCTCCTCAGGCCTGTCTGGGAGCCCAGAGCTCCGGGTGCTGGTACTGAGAAGACCCAGACCTGGCCGAAGGGCAGCTACTTCACTGGCCAGGTCTGCGTCCTTCCTGGCCCCTCACCCCCCTGCCATGTGCTCCCTAGCGTGGCCAGGTTGTTCCTGGTTTATTTGTAACCAAACGACAGACTAGTGCTTTGACTGGCTGCATAAAGTTATCTGAATCTTGTATTTCCTGAGGCGTCTCTATCCACCATCACCCTGGCCCTCCCTCCCCTGCTAGAGCGAGCTTAGAACAGTGCCAAAGTGGGGCTCTCCTCCCCTGCCAATAGGTGGCTTCCCAGAGCCTCCAAATTACTAGCAATATACTTCCAAACTGGGGAGTAGAGAGAGGCCTGCCAGGCCCTGGAACCCTCCCAAACCCAGGCAGTGTTGGTGAAAAGGACTCCAGGGATGCTAAAGAAAGGCCAGAGAGAAGACTTTGCCTGTTCGGGGACTGGGAACAGGCAGGGGAACAAGGGCTGCACCCCCAAAGTCTGGGAGGACAGGAAAGGTACCATCATAGGATCCCAGTAATAGGGTTATGACAGGGCAAGGCAGCTCACAGGGACAAGGACACAGAGGATTTCAGGATTCTGGCTGTCCCCTGGAATACCTCCTGTCCAGAAAACACCCAACTGTCAAGGCCAGGTCACACAGTGCAGCGCTCCCAGCCCCTGTGGCAAGATCCCCTTGCCCTCAAGAACAGGGACTGCTTAAATGTAAGACAAATTTGCACTTTTTTTTTTCGTGGTATAAAAATACACAACAAAATATTTTCCAATTCAACAATTGTTACGCATATCATCCAATGACATTGATTAAATTCTTCGTGCTGTGTAACCCTTATCACTATCCTTTTCCAAATCATTCCACCACCATTAACATGAACTGTGCCCCCTAAAAAGTCACTCTCCTTTCCCCACTCTTCCCCGCCCTGGTAACCGCTAACAACCTTTGGTTTCTGAATATTGGCCAATTTCAGGTAAGTGGGATCCAACAACACTTGTCCTTTTGCGACTGGCGTATTTTGCTCAGCAAGAGTTTTCAGGGTTCGTCCATGCTGTGTGCTGTGGCGTGCAGCAGGGCTTTGTTTCTCTGTCACATGCGTATGTACCGCAAGTTATTGATCTATTTATCGGTTGATGGGCATTTTGGTTGTTCCCACCTTTTGGCTATTGTGAAAAGTGGTTCAGGGAACGTCAGTGTCCTTGTCACGTTCTCAGTTTTGTTTTCCTTGTCCTGTGAGGCAGGTCTGCACCACTGGCCCTTCTGCGGGCCAGGGCTGTGTCTTGCAAAGTAGGACCTGGCAATCATCACAGTGACTATAAAACGTCACGTAGTGGGCATGGAGTTTGCTCAGAAATCTCTTGCCGAAGTACTCAGCATTTATGGAACTTCACTTCCTTTAACCGCAGCTGGTGAAAGGTTTCTCTATGTCCAGTCTCCAAGGACAATGAGGAAACCAAAATTTCCACGGATGTAAACTCCAGATCTGGCTGGATTTGAGGACAGTGATTTCTCCCCTTTACGAGGCAGCCCACGGCCTCGGTGAGCTGGCTCTAAGTGGGCAGGGGTGGCGGCGGGGAGGAGGGTGCCCCCTCCCCAGGGCTGGGGGTGCAGAAGGAGCCCAACCTCATACTAGACAAGGGACTCTTTTGTTTTCCTTCATTTTTAATTAGCCTCCTTTTTAATGACCTAAGTTAATAAGTGTCAAAAGGTGCAAAACACAGCGCAGCTTTATTCCCAAGTAGGTGTTTGCCTTTAATCTCCACGGCTGAGCACTGCCTGGAGGAGGCTCTGCTGTAGGGGTGGCAGTTCGAACGGGCTTTGCCACCCCGGGCCCGCAGTCCCAGGGCACTCCGCCTGCCAGGCGTCGGGCGTGGTGGGCTTTGAGAGTTGCCCAGATGGGCCAGGAAGCCCAGGGCCCAGAGCAGCTGCCTGCATCTTAGTACAACCCAGTGTGCCTCTCACCAGGCCTCCTGCCGGCTTCTCCCACAGTCGCAAAGGAGCAAATCGGGAGCACCACCCACAAGGGAAGCAACAGTGCAATGGCCCAAGTGGGGACAAGTGGTCCTGCTGCAGTCATCCCTCCACCACTGCCTCTCTTCTCGTGCCTTGTTTCTTTACTTCCTGCATCAGCCTCAGTGCACAGGAGGGACCCCAGAACCACACAGGGGTCAAGGGCTGAGACATGAGGGCCACTTCAGGCTCTAAGACTATTTTCTCAGCCTGTGTGCACACCGTGTGTGTGTGTGTGCGCGCACGCATGCCTGTGTGTGTATACATGCTGTGTGTGTGTATATATACTGTGATGTGTACGTGGGTGCCTGTGTGTGTGTACATGCTGTGTGTGTGCATACATACTGTGGTGTATACACGTGTGCCTACGTGTGTGTTACATGCTGTGTGCATGCATACATACTGTGGTGTGTACGTGCATGCCTCTGTGTGTGCGTATACATGCTGTGTCTATGTACATGTGTACTTGTGTGTGTGTGTGTGGTGTGTGTGGCCTGCATGCACACCTGTCCCAGCTCTGGCTCCTGATTGCAGCCTTAAAGACACTCTACTTTGCATGTGTACGAACCCCATCTCATTAGACTTCTCTAGCAAACAGCTACCGCCGAGGGGGAAGGGAACCCTCTCCAGTGGGTAACAAAGCTGGCATTCACATGAAATCTTCTTGGATCCTGATGCCACCGGTGTGGGGCAGGACGCTGATATCACAGGCTTCCCAGGGCACGTCCGACTCCCTGTTGGCCTCACCAGAGACAGCCTCAGTATTAATTCTGTGGTATTTTATAGTGTGGGTAAGTATTCCCTGTGGGCCAGGCTCCAACCACATCACTCACATTTGTTTATGATCAAATGCAGTGAATGAACAGGGTGGGCAGAGGTGAAGGCTGGCTCAGGGATATAAACCACTGAGCACTCAACCTCAAACCATTCCGCCTAAACCTCACCCCCCTGTCAAACCACGTTCAATGCTCCCTTCCCTTCCTGCCACCACAGCATCTGAGTCTATACCAACACAGTGACCCATCCTTCCGAGGGGTGCTTGTGAAAACCTCAGGCTCACCCAGGTAGATGTATTTTGGGGTCCTGGGCTGAGTGAGCAGGCTTTGGAGGTCCTCTGTAACAACAAAGCAAAGAAGCAAGGTTCTGTCTTCAAAGACTTTTTGACAAACTCCCAAATCATGAGCAAGTCCCAACTCCAACCTCTGTTTCACTTTAAGAAATCAGACGAGGGTGACATTTTGAATGGACGTCAGGATCTAGCGGGATTGCTTCCTGGGTAGATAGGTACATTACATACATACATATGCACACACATCAATAAAAACAGGCTTGTGGCTTAGGTTTGTGTGCACAGGTAATTTCCATAAAAATTAATATTCCTGACTTTACTGGAACTAAATAATTAAGGAAGAAAGTATATTACAATAATAAAATTATCAACAGAGTTTTGACAAGCAGTCACGTGCTTGTAAATGAAATTTATTTAGGTGCCACTCAAACCAGTCTAATTAAGAGGTACAGAATGCATTACCAGATGGTTCCTGTTTAGTATCTCTTTCCTTTAGAGAGCAAGGGGATTCACAGGAGCACTACCTAGCACCCGAAATGCCCAGCACCCCAAGCCCCCCAAAGCAACACCCCACCATGATGTTCCTATGCTTGACGTGTCTATCTTGTAAAACCTAGCTGCCAAACACATGTACAATGTAAATTCCAGCAATCACTAGCTAAAAATAATGAAATGGAGAGACACCCGCCGTGGGAATATCAGGCTTTAGAACCTGGACTTAGGAAACAAGTTAATAAAAACGCGTTCTTAGATGCTGTTGTTGTCAGTTGCTGTCAAGTTGATTCTGATTCATAGCAACCCCACGTGTTGTTGGTTGCTGTTGTCGATCCCAACTCATAGCAACCCTGTGTGACAGAGTAGAACTGCCCCATAGGGTTTTCTTGGCTGCAACCTTTACGGAAATAGATCGCCAGGACTTTCTCTCATGGAGCAGCTGTGTGGGTTCAAACCACCAACCTTTCGGTTAGCAGCTAAGCACTTAGACGTTTGTGTCACCAAGGTTCCTTGCATCCTTACCTAATGTTTGCTAAATTCTCTCACTCTGCCATGGAGTCCTTGAGCAGCTGAATTTGGGGAGTCAGATAGCTCATGGCTGGTCAAGACACTCTGTGATCTCTTCACTCCTTTCCAGAAAGGACCACCCTTGCCTACTCTCAACTTTAGCGCTCCTAAGCTCCTGTCCAGAAACAGCTCAGGTTTGCTGTTGGTTGAGAGAAATAATTCATCCACACTGCAACATCAGCCAAATTCGTCATTTATGAACTCACCATAAGTAATTCATATGTACATTCATCATAACATAAAGCTGACAGTAACTGAGTGCTTACTATGTACTAAGCATTATTCTAAGAGTTTTAGATGTATTGCTGATTTAGTATTTAAGGTGAGGTAGGTACCACTAGTATTCCCATTTCACGCATGGAGAAATGGAGCCACAGAGAGGTGAAGTGACTTGCTCCAGTTCACACAGAAGGCATGGTTTAAACAAGGTGCGTGCTCTTCACCACTATGCACACTGCTTTTCTGTAGCATAAACATGTTGTTGCTGGGTGCCGTTGAGTCAGTTCTGACCAATAGCGACCCTGTGTACCACAGAATGAAACGCTGCCCAGTCCTGCACCACGCTCACAATCATTGTTATGCTTGAGCCCATTGTTGCAGCCACTGTGTCAATCCATCTCCTTGAGGGTCTTCCTCTTTTTCACTGACCTTCTGCTTTACCTAGCGTGATGTCCTCCGGGGACTGGTCCTTCCTGACAACATGTCCAAAGTATGTGAGACAAACTCTCACCATTCTTGCTCTAAGGAGCATTCTGGTAGTACTTCTTCCAAGGCAGATTTGTTCATCCTTTTGGCAGTCCATGGTATATTCAATATTCTTCGCCAACACCACAATTCAAAGGCATCTATTCTTCTTCCATCTTCCTTATTCATTGTCCAGCTTTCACATGCATAAGAGGCAATTGAAAACACCCTGGCTCCGGTCAGGCGCACCTTAGTCTTCCAGGTGACTTCTTCGCTTTTCAACACTTTAAAGAGTTCTTTTGCAGCCTATTTGCCCAACGCAATGTGTCTTTTGATTTCTTGACTGATGCTTCCATGGGTGTTGTCCATGGACCCAAGTAAAACGAAATGCTTGACAGCTTCAATCTTTTCTCTGTTTATCATGATGTTGCTTATTGGTCCAGTTGTAAGGATTTTTGTTTTCTTTTTGTTGAGGTGTAATCCATACTGAAGGCTGTGGTCTTTGATCTTCATCAGTAAGTGCTTCAAGTCCTCTTCACTTTCAGCAAGCAAGGTTGTGTCATCTGCATAACTGTTGTTAATGAGTCTTCCTCCAATCCTGATACCCCATTTTTCTTCATATAGTCCAGCTTCTCAGATTATTTGTTCAGCATACAGAGTGAATAGGTATGGTGAAAGGACACAACCCTGACGCACACCTTTCCTGATTTAAACCACACAGTATTAGTATCTCCTTGTTCTGTCCAAACAACTGACTCTTGATGTATGCACAGGTTTCCCATGAGCACAATGAAGTGTTCTGAAATTCCCATTCCTCACAATGTTATCCATAATTTGTTATGATCCATGCATTCAGTCAAATGCCCTTGCATAGTCAATAAAACACAGGTATTCTCTGCTTTCAGCCAGGATCCATTTGACATCAGCAGTGATATCCCATGTCCTCTTCTGAATCCAGCCTGAATGTCTGACAGTTCCCTTTAGATATACTGCAGAAGTGGCTTTTGAATGATCTTCAGCAAAATTTTACTTGCATTCAATATTCATGATATTGTTCTATAATTTCCACATTCGGTTGGATCACCTTTCTTGGGAATAGGCATAAATATGGATCTCTTCCAGTCAGTTGGCCAGGTAGCTGGCTGTCTTACAAATTTCTTGGAACAGATGAGTGAGCACCTCCAGCGCTGCATTCGTTTGTGGAAACATCTCAATTGACATTCTATCAATTCCCGGAGCCTGGTTTTTTGCCAATGCCTTTAGTGCAGCTTGAACCTCTTCCTTCAGTACTACCAGTCCCTGATCATACGCTACTGCCTGAAATGGTTGAACATTGGCTAATTCTTTTTGGTATAATGACTCTGTGTATTCCTTCCATCATCTTCTGATGCTTCCTCCATCTTTTAATATTTTCCCCATAGAATCTTTCAACTATTGCAACTCAAGCCCTGAATTTTTTCTTCAGTTCTTTCAGCTTGAGAAATGTCGAGCATGTTCTTCCCTTCTAGTTTTCTATCTAGCTCTTTGCACATGTCATTATAATACTTTGTGTTCCCAAGCCGCCCTTTGAAATCTTCTGTTCAGTTCTTTTACTTCATTTCTTCCTTTTGCTTTAGCTGCTTGATGTTCAAGAGCAAGTTTCAGAGTCTCTTCTGACATTCTTTTTGGTCTTGTCTTTCTTTCCTGTCTTTTTAATGACCTCTGGCTTTCTTCATGTATGATGTTCTTGATGTCATTCCACAATTCGTCTGATCTTCGGTCATTAGTGTTCAATGAGTCCAATCTCTTTCGAGGTGGTCTCTAAATTCAGGTGGGATATACTCAAGGTTGCATTTTGGCTCTTGTGGACTTGTTCTAATTTCCTTCAGTTTCAACTTGAACTTGCATATGAGCAACTGCTGGTCTGTTCTACAGTCATGACTGACGATATTGGGCTTTTCCATAGTCTCTTTCCACAGATGTAGTTGATCTGATTCTTGTGTATTCCATCTGGCCAAGGTCCATGTGTATAGTCACTGTTTATGTTGCTGAAAAAAGGTATTTGCAATGAAGAAGTAATTGGCCTTACAAAATTCTATCATGCAATCTCCAGCATCGTTTCTATCACCAAGGCCATATTTTCCAACTACTGATCCTTCTTCTTTGTTTCTGACTTTTGCATTCCAATCACCAATAATTTTATCAATGCATCCTGATTGCATGTTGATCAACTTCAGACTGCACAAGCTGGTAAAAATCTTCCATTTCTTCATCTTGGGCCTTAGTGGTTGGTGTGTAAATTTGAGTAATAGTCTTATTAACTGGTCTTTCTTGTAGGCATATGGATACTATCCTATCACTGACAGTGTTGTACTTCAGAATAGATCTTGCAATGTTCTTTTTGACCATGAATGCAACACCATTCCTCCTTAAGTTGTCATTCACGTATAGTAGACCATATGATTGTCCCATTCAAAATGGCCAATATCAATCCATTTCAGCTCACTCATGCCTAGGATATCAATGTTTATGCATTCCATTTCATTTTTGATGATTTCCAATTTCCCTAGACAGTGGAATTCCAGATGACTTGTGGAATGACATCAAGGACATCATATATGAAGAAAGCAAGAGGTCATTAAAAAGACAGGAAAGAAGGAAAAGACCAAAATTAATATCAGAAGAGACCCTGAAACATGCTCTTGAACACAGAGTAGCTTAAGTCAATGGAAGAAATGATGAAGCAAAAGAGCTGAATAGAACATTTCAAAGGGTGGCTTGAGAAGACAAAGTATTATAATGAGATGTAAAAAGACCTGGACGTAGAAAATGAAAAGGGAAGAACATGCTCAGCATTTTGCAAGTTGAAAGAACTGAAGAAAAAATTCAACCCTTGAGTTGCAATACTGAAGTATCCTATGGGGAAAACAGTGAACAACACAGGAAGCATCAAAAGAAGATGGAAGGAATACACAGAGCCGCTGTACCAAAAAAAAATTGTCCAAGTTCAACCATATCAGGAGGTAGCATCTGATCATGAACCAGTGGTACTTAAGGAAGAAGTTCAATCAGCATCGAAGGCACTGGCAAAAAAAAAAAAAGGCTCCAGGAATTGAGGGGATACCAACTGAGATGTCTCAACCAACAAATGTGGCATTGGAGGTGCTCACTCGTCTATGCCAAGAAATTTGGAAGACAAATGCCTGGCTAACTGACTGGAAGAGATTCGTATTTGTGCCCATTCCAAAGAGAGGTGATCCAAATGAATGCTGAAATTATCAAACATTATCATTTATATCACACACAAGTAAAATTTCCCTGAATATCATTCAAAAGCAGTTTGCAGCAGTACATTAACAGGGAACTATGAGAAGTCTAAGCCAGATTCCGAAGAGGATGTGGAACAAGGAATATCATAGCTGATGTCAGATGCATCTTGGCTGAAAGCAGAGAATACCAGAAAGATGTTTTCCTCAGTTTTATTGACTATACAAAGGCATTTGACTTTGGATCATAACAGATTATGGATAAAATTGGGAAGAATGGGAATTCCAGAACACTTAATTGTGCTCATGTGGAACTGTACGTAGACCAAGAGGCAGTCATTGGAACAGAACAAGGGAATGCTGCATGGTTTAATTCAGGAAAGGTTTGTATCAGAGTTGTATCCTTTCACCATACTTACTCAATCTTATGCTGAGCAAATAATCCGAGAAGCTGGATTATATGAAGAAGAACGTGGTATCAAAATTGGAGGAAGACTCCTTAACAACCTGTGATATGCAGGTGATGCAACCTTGTTTGATGAAAGTGAAGAGGACTTGAAGCACCTACTGATGAAGATCAAAGGTTATAGCTTTCAGTATGGATTGCACCTCAACATAGAGAAAACAAAAATTGTCACAACTGGACCAATAAGCAACATCACGACAAATGGAGAAAGTATTGAAGTTGTCAAGGATTTCATTTTACTTGGATCCACAATCAACACCCATGAAAGCAGCAGTCAAGAAATCAAAAGATGCATTGCACTGGGCAAAATCTGCTGCAAAAGACCTCTTCAAGGTGTCAAAAAGCAAAGATGTCACTTTATGGACAAAGGTGCCCCTCACCCAAGCCATGGTATTTTCAACTGCCTCATATGCATGTGAAAGTTGGACAATGAATAAGGAAGACCAAAGAAGAACTGGCAGACCATGGTATATTCAGTATTCTTCACCAACACCATAACTGTGAGAATGCATATGACTTAATTTTCTTTTGTATCTAGAAGATTCATTTTTCCTAACTCTTGGTGTCTTGACAGTTAGGGATATTTCTTTTTCATTGCCATATCTTTTTGTGAAGTTAATTAGTGGTTTGTTGTTTTTGTTGTTAGGTGCCTTTGAGTTGGTTTGAACTGTCCAAGAATAAGGGCATCATGCTTGGTAGAAGGCCAGGGACAAAAATGGAGACCCCAATGAGATGGGTTGGCACAGTGGCTGCAACAACGGGCTCGAACATAACAATGATTGTGAAGTTGGCACAGGACCTGGCATTCTTTCGTTCTGTTGTGCATATGGTCACTATGGATTGGAACAGATTCCACGACACCTAACAACAGTGTGACAAACCGCTAATGAATCTTAAAAAAGATATGGCAGTGAAAAAGAAATATTACTAATGGCCAGGACACCAAGAGTTAGGAAAAATAAGCCTTCCAGATACAAAAGTAAATTCATATTCATTCTCACAAGGCTGCTGGGCCTACTGTATATATACGCCAATGACAGCAGTGATGCACATTTTTTCGCCAACCTCACTCTCCCCCCCAGGTGCTTTTGCAAGCGTGCTGCGTGCTGTGCTAATTTTTTTTACTGCAACATGTAAAAACAATTAGCGTAGTGCACTTAAGAAAAATACCTTATTTTCATAAAAATAAGGTATATATTGGTACACCTTTTTCAAAAGCATTTTAACAGCATCTAACCTATAGGGGTCACTATGAGTCGGAATTGACTCGACAGCACTGGGTTTGGTTTTTTGGTTTATCCTTAGGCTTAGAATATTTTTTCCTTTGGCCCTACAATTTGGTTTCTGGGAATCTGTCCTATGGAAGAGGGCCCTGGTGTTGCAGTAGTTAAGAGCTATGGCTGCTAACAAAAAGGTTGGCAGTTTGAGTCCACCGGCCACTCCTTGGAAACCCTATGGGGCAAGTTCTACTCTGTCCTATAGGGTTGTTATGAGTCGGAATCAACTTGTCAACAACAGGCTTGGTTCAGTTTGTTTTTGGTCCTACGGAAATCATCTGAAATTCAGAAAGGGGTTTATGTCTAAGCACATTCAGTGCAGAGTTATTTACAAACGCAAACATTCGGAATCAGCCTAACCACCAACAATAGGGGAAGGAATTCACAGATTTGGTCTACCTACCAAGGCTCCAGGAATTGACAGGATACTGATTGAGATATGTCAACAAATGGATGCGGTGCTGGAAGTGCCCACTCATTCACGCCAAGAAATTTGGAAGACAGCTACCTGGCCAACCAACTGGAAGAGATCCATATTTTTGCCCATTCCAAAGAAAGGTAAACCAACCGAATGCAGAAATTATCTAACAATGCAACAACAAAAACAACGTAAGTATAGGTAAGAAGTGGAGGTTAGCCTTATCCTGCTTCAAGGTCTCAGCAGTCTTCCCAAAAGCCCTCAAAGGCTCCCATTTGCCAGGAAAAGAAAACGGAACTAAAGTAATTATTGGAGCGTGATTGGTCTGACAGTCCCACTCCGGATGATGGCGGGGACAGATGAGCCCACCAGAGCTGGCAGGTGGGTTTTGGGCCTGAGAGATGTTGGTAGAGAAGGAGCCTCAGAGGCTACAGAACTGGAGAAGCCCGGAGTGAGCAGGGGTGAGGTGGGAAATGGAGCCGGGGACACAGCCTGGGAAAGAAGGTCCCCTCGGCACAACAGCAGCAAGATGAGCCAGAGAAAAAGACAGCCAGTGAGAGAAGAAAACAGGGGGACAACGATGCCCTGGAGCTGAGGAGGAACGAAACCCTGAGACGTCTCCAACAACATCAAACCAGAGAGCAGACAAGGGGCATTTGCAAGATATGGCATTTTCGTAAGGCATTTCGTCTTTAAGGGAGTTATTTCAGAAGTCAGATTGAAAGGGTTATTTTAGCACAAGGTTAACAAATTCATGGGACAGGAACCTACGTCTCACCTGCTGCAAT
The DNA here is from genome assembly GCF_030014295.1 of Loxodonta africana. Taxonomy (NCBI): domain Eukaryota; kingdom Metazoa; phylum Chordata; class Mammalia; order Proboscidea; family Elephantidae; genus Loxodonta; species Loxodonta africana. The sequence continues at coordinate 7,430,991 of NC_087357.1, forward strand.
GAAGGGACAAAAACCAATAGGACAGAGTGAATGAAGGGACAGCCAGCTCTTAATCAGGCATTTTACCTTTCTGTTCATTTTTTAAAGTGGGTACTGAAAATATGATCAAGTGATTTACTACGGTGAGTAAAACATCAGTAGTGTCTGTGAAATTTTCTAGAAGAATCAGGTAGCTGAAAATAAAGAACTGAAAACTTGCAATAATTCCAGAGTTACAGACATTCGCACTGTGATTTTAGATGTTACGTGATTGGTAACACAGTGAAACTGTGGGGCTGACGCCCCCTGTAAACCTAAACCTGTCCTTGTGGTTTTTAGGTGTCATCAAGAGTAGAACTGCCCCATAGGGATTTCCGGGCTGTAATCTTTACGGTAGCAGAACGCCACGTCTTTCTCCCACAGAGCCACTGGGTGGGGTCAAACTGCCAGCCTTTCAGTTCGCAGCCAGGGGCTTAACCATTGCACCACGGGGGCCCCTTACACACAAATCTAAGCAGCCATTATTACATGTGCCACAATAGCAGCACAAATGTTGCTGTCTATGTATTTCTATCTATCTGATTATCAATTGTGCCGTTTGTTCTTCTGGAAGAAACAGCAGGATTTGGGGAGCAAGGGGGTAGACAGGGAGAGGGCAATGATTATCTCAGGAAACCATTTTTCTGGGGACAACCTACGCTGGTTGGGTTGCAGTAATCCCAAGTGTTTGCATCTGGTAATCCCAGATGTTTGCATCTGGTAATCCCAGGTGTTTGCATCTGGTAATCCCAGGTGTTTGCATCTGGTAACCCCAGGTGTTTGCATCTGGTAACCCCAGGTGCAGTAATTCTGGGCAATGTGCCGGACGTTGCTGTAACTCCAGGGATACAAGATGGGCATGCAGCACTTGGGACAACTTTTTCAAGCTTCTGGGACCCTCTAGTATTAACCTGTGACTATATTATCTCTCACCCAGCTTTGACGGCGAGAGATTTGCTTTTTCGCATACTTACAAAATGATTTTTTGCATTTTCCACAAGCATATTCAAAAACTCTTAAATGACATGGGTGCTTATGTCAAAACAAGAGCCCACAACTAATGAATTAGCTTCCACCCCCTCCCAGGCCCTGCTTCTGCACAGAGCACAAGCACTGGCATCCTCTGATGCCTTGCAGAGGCTCCCCACCTTCAGAGGAAGTACGGTTATCTGCACCTAGAAGTGGGCTCCGAGGGAGAAAGCTGTGACAGTCTGCTTGCGTAGAGATTTACAGCCTTGGAAACCCTATGGCGTCACTATGAGTTGGAATCAACTCAACGGCAGTGCTTTTTTGTTTTTTTTTAAGTGGACTCAAACATACCAACAATTATGAAGATGGCACATGACCAGGCAATGTCTCCTTCAGTTGTACATAAGGTCACCATGAGCTGGAACCAACTCAAGGGCAACTAACTACAAAAAGAAGGAAGCACCTTACCTGCAGCACTTGCGCCTTGCTCTTTGTGGGGGAGGGGGAGCAGGGGAGCTGTACCCGTCTGTGTGCCACAGCTGGGCCCAGGCTTCCCCAGACCCACCATGCCCCACCGCCAGCCGCGCCTCTGCCAGCTCTTCCACTGTGCATGCCTAAAGCTTGGAACATTTTTGGAAACATTTCCTTGTCACTGCTTAAGTCCCAGCAAATTCCAATTTGTTGTCCTCATTCCATCAAATTACATTCGGTGCAGGCGTGTCAGCTGCATGTCATAACTTTCTTCTCTCTGCACTCTACATAATTTACTCCCAGCTTCATCTGAGACCAATTATTCACATGATAATTTCCCTCCACCAAGAAGGCAGCAGCCCAGGGCAGCCCAGTGGCCTCCAGGAGCAAGTCTTTGCAAACGGTGTCTAGGAGAGCACAGGCAGGTGACCACTGGCTGGGGCACACCTTTGCAGACCACACTGGGCCACTCAGTCCTCACTGGGTGGCAGAAAGCTAAGCTTTGGGGGGTGTAGGGTGTTCCCAGGGGTGTGTTATTATGCCATAGCAAGCAGCAATGCTCCCGTGGAAATGAGAACCAAAGCCCTTTGAGTGATCTGATTGGTGGAGGCCCCTACTGAAATCTGCCTCGTCTACACCATCTCAAACCGTCCCTCCATATTCCAATCAATCCCCTACCCTTGAGGTGCTTCATGGCAATAACTCTGTAAACCATCAATAGACCTTCATACCTGTCCATGCCCCCTCCATGGTGAGCACCTTCACTTGTATTAATTAAACAGCCCTGCTGACAACGATGCCTCGTCTTGATAAACAAGAGAAGATTTTTCCAGAAGCCACAGTGCAATCTGCTTTCTGAAAGTTAGTTATTAGCTGCAGGCTTCTGCTTCCTCCACCCGCTTTTCACTTTAAAGGCAGCTGCTGCCACCGCCGAGAACACAATGACGGAGGGAGGTCATGGAGCACCAGTTGTGCATGAAAGATGTGAAAATTTACTGCAAATGAGACAAGAGCAGTAAATTCATTTTTATTCAAATTACTGTCATCATACATTACCACGTCTCCTGTAAACATTGTGCTTCAGACAGGGTGACAGCATATTATTATTTGTGAGATTATACTATTATTAAGCTATTAACATGTCACCTCCTGCTTGAAACAATGACTCAGCTTGGTTCTGCATAATAGGACAAGTGAGAGAGACAAGCGGAGGTGACAGAGAGGTTAGCTGTAAGGAGGCAGGCCGGGCGGAGAATGACAGCTGGCACTTGGAGACCCCCGTAATGAGGGGCCTGTGCATTTTTATATGGGGACCTTCGTCACCACATCACCACACCAGAGGTTGCACTCTGTCTCCTGCAGAAAACACAGCACCTCAATACCTGAAGTGGGAGGAAGCCGGGCAGAGAAGTGCCCCCCATGGGTATGCCGCCCCTTGTCTGATGGGATTTCCTTCTCATGGGATGTTTGTCTAATCCTGAGCTTTGCATGCTGTGCTTCTGAAAGAGGGCCTCTCCAGCCGCTCTGTGCTGTGACCCCCCCCAAGACAGGGTCTCCCGGCCACCCCACTGCTCAGTAACTCCTGCAGCAGGGCTGGGAGTGGCCCCTTACCATCGGCTGCAGTGTCTGAGGGGTGACAGTGACACCTTTCAGGGCAGAGTCACTGTCCAGTCATCAGGACACACAGATGGCTTTGAATCTGGCTCTCCCCTTTTAAGTTGACAAATTCTCGTGACAATTCCGCCATTAGAACCAACCAATGAGTGTTCTTAAATATGTTTATTTCACTGGTGGGACTTTTGCTGTCTCCACCACAGCGATCCCAGCATCAGTGGAGACAGAACACCCTAACCCGATGGTCTGCGATAGCTTTTGCTAGATTTGTTGTTCACGAGAATTCAGCGTTGTCTTCTCCAACTCAGGAATCCCTGGGTGGTATAGTTAATCCACTCAGCTGCTAAATGAAAAGTTGGAGGTTTGAGTCCACCGAGAGCTGCCTCAGAAGAAAGGCCTGGCAATTTACTTCTAAAACCCAGCCATTGAAAACCCTATGGAGCACAATTCTATTATGATACACATAGGGTCCCCATGAGTTGGGGTCAACTCAATGGAAACTGGTTTGTTTGTTTGTTTTTTCCTCCAGTTGAAGGTCCATGCCTACACTGGAAAGAAGGCTCGAGCCACCCCGCAGGGCATCGGAGTGATAATTCCTGGCATGGACAACCCCGTCCAGCTCAGCACCAGCAGTAGCTGTTCTTGCTTTGGGCTCACAGCACTCCTCAGCCCTGCTCTGTGAGGTGGCTGTTAAGTTGAAAGACATTTATGTAAATTAAGTTTCTTTCCTTTCTCTCTTTTCCATGTTTTGCAGACTCTTGTGGACAAAGATGACATTTCGTGAAATCAAGTACAGAGCAAGTGCTGGACAAGTTTTGTTCTAAATTCCTCAGGAAGGAATCCTGTGAAGTAGGACAAATTTAGGGACCCATCAGTGTGTTACTAATGATCACGTTTTAGGTTTGATGAAGAAAAAAGAAGGAACAGCTCAGAAGGTTTTCACCCTGAAAGGCTGCGTCTTTGTATGGCGCATGCCAAAAGCTCCCATGCTTACCCAGGCTACTTGGGCTCAGCTGTTAGAAGTGCCTTGTTCAAAACAGTATCTGAGGCTTTAAGAAGTTAACTTTGATATCTTGAAAGCTGTGGGTTGCATTTACTATTTTGTTAAACTGTCCTTAAACAATTCAGAAGCTGAGAAATTGGCCAGCGTGAACTGTCAACAGGTTATTAGCAAGACCTTTTCCCGTTTATAAAACTGTTTTCGTTCTCCTCAAACTACTTCTCTTAGAAGTCTGAAGAGCAGAGGCAGCACTTCCTGCCCACTCGCCCCGCCCCACCCCACTGTGTTTCTCTCCTCCCGTCCAAAATAATTTGCTCCTCTTTATTTAAGGATGAGGTCCTCACTCCCCAGACCCAGCCACTCCTTGGATTCAGGGACCTGCTTTTCCCAACGGTCTCATCTCTCTGGTTGAAGCAATACTTCCAAATAACCCTTTCAGTCGCTCAGTCTGGGGATCTCTCTCTAGCAATTAGTGTGGAGTGCACCCAGCCCACAGCTCCGTGGCCACAATCAGAGCCACTTCCCTCTTTTGTCAAAATGTGCAATTTACCTCGTGCCCATTAATCTCTCCCATCTCTCCCGGGCACAGACACTGACCAGACCACGTTCTCTTCTTCAGGACTTGCTTCAACGTTCCCTGGCATCAATGGAGTTCTGTACAAGGGACTGAATACGCCATTTTTCTCTCATGTCTGTTTTGTGTCAGAATGATAACCGTCATTTTAAAAGGAGAAAGTTGAAAGAGTTCACTAGATTTAATTAAGGGGGAAGAGGTCCACTGAGATATTGTACATGCATCTATGCGTAGAATCACATGCTAAAAAAAAGGGGCCCAATCCCCTACCCTCAGACAGGTAGAATTCTCTATTTTGGGGGAGATATGATCAAGGCCCAGAGAGATGAAATGTGATCAGTGAATTCATTCAGTGACATGGTGCTCAAGCTTGCTTGGCTAGAAAGAGCAGAGCATTAAATGAAACCAGGTTTGGTTGCTAGCCCTGTGCTCCTTCCCCTCTGGCAACTCGAGATGAAAGGGCTGAGCCACCACAGCTCATGTTCCAAGGACATTCTGGGTCAACACTTGTCGTTCTTGTTAGCTGCTGTCGAGTCGGCTAACATGGCGTCGACTCATGGCAGCCCCATGCACGACAGAACAAAATGCTGCCCAATCTTATACCATTCCCTTGATCAGCTGCCATTGTGATCCATACGGTTTTCTTGGCTGATTTTCAGAAGTAGATTTCCAGGCCTTTCTTCCTAGCCTGCCTTAGTCTGGACGCTGCACTGAAAACCCGTTCAGCACCAGAGCAACAGACAAGCCTCCACTGCCAGATAGATGGGTGGCGGCTGCACGGTAGATGCATCGACCAGGAATTGATCTCCGGTCTCCAGAATGGAAGGCCAGAGTTCTACCACTGAGCACCCACTGCCCACCATGAGTCAACACTTAAGATGGATGGAATGAGCGCAAGGCTACGGATTCTTGTCTACCAGCACTACCTGGACCTTTCTCCTCTGCCACATCCTCATTGTCTACATGACAGTGGCCAGTCCCAGACGGAGACACTCAAATCCACCCGCTCTGTGCCCTTTCTGGTCTAAGTAGACAGGTAGAGGGGTAAGCAGGTCTCCAGAACGCATCCACTCCAGCCTAAATGTGGAAAGCTGACTTCAGCTCCGAAACACAGCATGCTCAGCCTATGCAAAGAAGCTTTTAAGGGAAGTCCAGGATCTCCATAAGCATAGGTGGTAATGTGAGCTAGATCAGCCCCTTTTCTGTGATATTCAGGCAAAAGGTCCATTCGGATGTTCACAAGCATGAGTTCTGAAGTCAGGATGATGGGTTTGAACCTGGGCTCATGAGGCCGGGGCAGGATGGCTAATTGTTCTCAGCCCAAGTTTCATGTGTCTGGGGCACCAGTACCTGCAGGGTGGAGTCAGGCCAAGAGGTGGGGCTTGGATGACCACAGGTTCAAAGTGTGCCACCTATACCCGAAGCCTCTTAGGAGCAAGCGATCTAGAAAGTGCAGGCTTCTGTGGGGCCAGCTTCCTGGGGCAGCGGGCTTCGCCTGGCTGATCGTCCACAATCTGTGCACCCGTTACCAGGTGCGGGTGGGTGCCCAGACCACACAGGTCCAACAAATGGACATGGCCGAGTACCAGCTGCACCCCAGGCGTCTTGCCGGGCACACAGGTAAAAGGTGGAGAGAGAGACCCTTTCTTGAGGATCCAACAGTCTGGCGGGGGAGGGCAGCCCTGACACACGGGTCACAGGCCGTCCTCTACCCCCAGACACTGAATCAATCACGACACTCTCTCAGCAGAAACGCAGCACAGCCCCACCATCCTCCTCAGCACAGGATCCATCAATCTGCACCGGCGTGGGGGAAAACGATTTTCCATCTTCGGTCAAGTGGCATATCAATCACTTTCTCTGCAGGACGACAAGGGTGATCACACCGCCCTGGACACGGCGATGCTCAGTCCATGTTTGCTGAGCGATTGTTGCTTAAACTTGCAACTTCCTGGGCCCAGGGTCCTTCATGGGGGCCATCCAAATCCGCTACCTACCAGCGTTTGCAGCTGGAGCCTCTTGCTGCATTCACTTAAAAATAAAATAACCACAATGCAGTTAGTTGGAAAACTCCATGGAAAAGTCTGTGATCAACAACACTTCAATCCGCTTGAAGAGCCAGCATTCACATGTCACCCAGCAGTGGGGCTTTGGGAGGGCACAGGTTGCTTTATTAGGGACACGTTAGACAAAAAGACAGACACCGTGATAACTCTCTTTAGGCAGGTTACATTTCTGGAATGACCCGGAAATTGTCAGATATATCAGCTCTTCCTCCAAATTAGCTTTTTCCTCATTGTGTCAGTGATAATTGGGGTTTAATAAGGACTCAAATAAGATCAAGCGGGCAGCGGGCTCGGGCCAGAGCTTTAAGCGGTGGTGACATTATTGTATCACTAACAATATTATCAGTAGTATCAGTACTCTCTCCTTTTACAATGGTACTTTTGAAACTGAATTGAGGTAGATACAAAATAAATGTGTTTTGAGAGCAAGGCAAGGCCAGTCTCTGGGGAGAATGAAAATCCCCCATGAAAGAATCACGCTGTCTAAAACTGGCCCTGGGCCACTGGCAAGACAGCTTGTGGTTCTTTATCTGGCATGGTGGTGGTATTAGTAATAACGTACTAAATCAAGAGTCAGCAAACTCCAATTACAAGCTGAATCTGACCACCACCTGTTTTTGTAAATAAAGTTTTATTGGTGTACAGTCACACCCATTCATTTACGGCTTATCTATGGCTGCTTTCCTGGTACAACAGCAGAGTCGAGTAATTGCAGCAGAGACCACATAGCCCGCAAAGCTAGCCCTTTACCGAAAAAGTTGACTAATCCCACTACTAAACGAATACTCTAAGAACTAGTGTCACAGAGGCCTCCCAGGGCAGGGATTGTGCTGAGCCCTTTCCTGACTTAGTTCAGGTAATCCTTCTATTAACCCCTAAGGTTGACGTCTGCATCGTCCACATCTTACACCTGGGGAAACCAAGGTTCTGAGAAAGGGCGTGAGTTAGCAGCAGAACTGGGACTGGACCCCAGCCAAGTGCATCAGAGGCCCCGAGCACGCCTTTGTCCTGCTCAGCTACAGAAGCTGGGACTGGGACAAGGCCCCTCCCACTTACAGGTCCTCCTCACCTGTCACCTGTGCAGGGTGGAAACCCCCTTGGTGAGTTCCAGCTCACCACCACCTTCACAACTGATTCCCACAACTGCAGTCCAATAGCCACATGAAGAAAACACACCTCCGGGGGTTCTGGGGCCCCTATAGTGTGGCTCTGCCACAGAAAGACCTGGCAATCTGCTCCTGTAAGGATTACAGCCTAGGAAACCCTGTGCAGCAGTTCTATTCCACTGCATGGGGTTGCTGAGTTGGAATCGACTCCAAAGCACCCCACAACGAAGTGTAAGAACTGTATCTCGAGCCTCCGCTGGTCTACGCGTCAGACACCAACACACGCTCCTGAGTGCCTTGGTCCTTGCCCTGAAGGAGCTCACAGGTAAGTGAGGAAGACATCTGTCACAGGAGAGTGAGCAGGGAGGGAGGCCCACAGTGAGACCCCGGGCCTGGAGAGACCTCTACCTCAGGGTGGAGGTGGACCACAAACTGGACTTGACTCACTGAAGGACAGGGGCATCTCCGGAAGCTTCGTTACTATCGCAGATGTTCTCAGAAGCTCAGTAATGACGAGAGATCATCTCTGAGTTCCAGCACTTTCTGTTCCCTCTAGTCCACATGCAGCTCAGGGGGGGTTTCTGCCTGAAGAAATGTGTTGAGTACACATCAGGCATTTCCTACATCTGCCTACTTCAAAAAAAAAAAAAAAGTGGAGCTTTGTTTTTAAACACTAGATTTTTATTTGGTATTGAAAATCTTACTGTTTAAAAAAAAAAAAAGATGAGTTTGGGACAAGTAGAATTATTTCTAACTACTTGAAAAAGAAAACCTTGGTAAGGGGTCAAGTTGTGATGTAGCTAAGAACTTGAAGCTCTGCTCCTTCTTCTCTCCTCCTTATTCCCTCCCTTCCTTCTTCCTTCCTCCCTCCCTCGCTCATTCATTCCTACTTCCTTGCTATGAAGAGGCTAAGAGTGTGAAGAACGTAAAGTGCACAAAGACGGGAGGCCTCCTTTCTGCACCAGAAGCACTGGCCCTTCTTGTATAACATGTAACAATAAACAATACAAAACTGAGCACTGCAGACCTGGATATCAAGCCATGATTTTTTTATCAACATCAACACCTTCCGAATTATACCAGGCAGAGGCTGTTGCTCAAATGAGCTCCCTTGCCCTTACTGTAGAGGCTGGAAAGTGTAGAGCTGAGGGATGAGTATCAGTGAGGAACCAGCTAGGGAGCCAGTTGTGCTGTCATTCATAGTCCACCGAGCATCTAATCCATCGCAGACGATCTTCATGTTGACCATGAGAAGACAGCCACGGCACAGATACACAGGCCCCAGGGACAGTGCCCAGTCCCACAGATTGAAGCTAGAATCCTGGCCCATCACCTTGCAGTACAGCAAGGACAACTGAGCTGGCATACAGTCGAGCCCCAGCCCTCCAAAGGGAAGCACAGTAGGGCTCTTCATTGGTGCACCTGCTGGCCCCAGAGGGCAAGTGAGTGGGCAGGATTCCTTTCTCAGAGAGTGTCACCCACCTTCTGAGTTGCTTCCTGACCTGGTGTCTATGGTCAGACCTGGATAGGTGCTGGGTGGGATCTCTTCTGCTAGAAGCCTGCTGGTGGGGAGGCCACCTGTCTGGTTCAAGAAAAGTCTGTCTATGCTGAAGCCTGCTCATGTGTGGCCTGCTCGTCCTGGGGAACACTGGTACTGATTTTATTTTACTCTATTTCATTGAAAGAAGAAGTTTCACCATGGTAGGCACTGCCCTCCTCAGGCTGGGGTGGCTGTTGAGACCCAGGCGAGGAGAACAGACCCTCAAGATACGATGGGTCCAGCAAAGTTGTGCGCCAGGTGATGGGCAGCTGCTGAAGAAAGGGCATTGAGAAGGATGTGATGGAGACCTGTGCTCTTCACAAAGTGGATACACCTCCAGCCAGGACCCCTCAGCATCTACACAAAGGGCTTTGTGCTTTAGAGCATGTGAAACGTGCTGGTCAGCTTGGGAGCCCTGGGATGGGTGGGTGGGAGGGACGCTGAAACCCAAGTCTGGCTCATTCCCTGAGGATAGCCCTAATCGAGGGGTTCATCAGGTGCATGAACTGTACCTCACACCCCTTGACCCGCAAAATGGAGAACTCATGCCCCTGGGGGGCTTCACTGGGGGGAGCCACCTATACCACCTTGGAATCGCATCAAGTTCCTCCTGGAGCTTGGGTAGTGCCATCCAGACCAACAGCCTCACGAAAGACATTCTGGTCCGCAAGGAGCTAGCAGCAACAAGACAGCATCACCACTGTGGCACCACACAGTGACAAAGGAGGCCCACCCCAGGTGGCCTCGCCTCACTCAGACTTGCTAGGATGCTCAGAAAATCCCACTTCCTGCAAACTTGGCAGTCTCTTCGGAACAAGAAGCAGCCGCCCTTCATGATGGCCTGAGAGGGTCTCTGGGTGAGTGGGAACCATCCAGATCCCCGTCAGGGCTGTGCGTCCTCAGCCTGCACCTTTTGCCACCATGTCGCACAGCAGGGTCCTGGGACCCCAAGAACTTGTTAAAAGCTGCTGAACCAAGCCCACCCCAGCCTGTTATGAACGTGGGGTCCCAAGTGCTCACCACTGATCAGTCAGCATTATTTCTATTATCCAACGGGGCTTCGCACCAGGAGCGAAGGCACTTGCCCTGATTTGAAACTAGCAGACACCAGGAGAATTTGCTGATTGCTAATGAGAAAGCTAAGGTTTTGTTGATGCCATCTGGGACCCGCTTGCTGTGGGCTGCGATTAGGCTCAGGAGCTCGACATAGCACACCATATTAAACAGGCAGTGACTTTGTTATGGGCTCAGTGTAACTTTTCATGTCTGCACACCAACAGTTTAGCCCAAAACACCTTTTTCCAGAATATGAAACATAATATCTTCGTGCTCTTTGCATTATTTAAAAAGGGGCAATGTGGTTCATAACTTTACATTTATTGCATACTTTTAAGCCACTTGACCCATATAAATATTGCTATAGAGTTGCCCTCAGTTATTAAATTCTTATTGCTTATAAAAAGGGCAACAGGAAGTATATAACCTGCAGCCGGAGGTGTGGGAAGGGCTGCCGAGGGCCAGGGAGACGGGTGGGGTGGGGCCGGGGTGCTCGGGTGGCAAATTGGTTTTAATCCTGCTCTCTGCCTCTCCAGCCTGGGCTTTTATTTTATTATTTTATTTTCCTCCTGCTTGTAGGCAGCAGTCTGTTTCCCGTTTGCTCAAAGAATTATGCACTGACATACCAAGCAACATTTTGCCTTTCGAGTAATTAAAATGGAACCCCACTCTTAGAAGAGACTGGTTGAATTTTTTTTTTTTATTTCCGCGGCACAGCTGAGAGCAGATAAAAACCATAGCATCCACGTTTACCAGGGCTCAACGTGGCGTCTCCTCACTCTGAAAGGAAGCACACCACGTCCTCCTTGTCGAGCCTGTTCTTGTTAACACCCGGCCCTTGTCCTACACACCCTCCCAGGGCGTGGCCCTCCTCGCCCACCACTCACTCCCCTCCCCTCACCTACCTGGGGAGGATCTCTCCCAGAATATGCCCCTCTCCCCAGAAGGCTCTTCTCTCTGAGAGTGCGGTTTTGGGAAATGACGGAAGGATCAGCCGCACTTTGAGACACCCCAAAGCAGTTCAACAGAGGTTTCCAAAAGCAAACTGCTTTGAAATCCAGTGTGGGGGCTCTTCAAACTGGCCTCCCACCTGGAGGATATAGCTTAGAGGGAGCAACATTTGTTCCCATGTACTGAGGGAGAGACCTGGGTCCAGGCTGTTGTCGGGACCTGCTCTGCCCACTTAAGCAGAATTCCTCATGCCGTGGTCCAGGGGAGAACCAGCGTCGGTGGACTGTGCCTGGCACTCCCACCCCTCTGATGTCTGGGGCCGTCCCAGCAGCATATTAACATTGGTCACTCCACTTCCCATGGCTCAGCTCAGAGCTTAAACCTGGAGGTGGCTGCTGTCAACACAGGACCTTTTCCCTGGCGTCACTTCTTTCTGAGATGAAGGGGAAGCTTTCCCTTCGCCTACAGCATTTAGCGTGCAAGCCATCCACCACAACGCGGTACAAACAGACATGGCGAAGCCAGCCCACGACCTTCCATTTCAGTGACAGGACGGGACTCCCTTGAGCAGTGGACGCAGCCTCTGATATTTGCAAAAGTGTCATGTTTTCTTTGCAGAGAAAACTGTCAGGTTGTTGTTGGCATAAAATACAACACTTCCTGGAGTTGTGATTTCCTTGTTTGCTACAAAATGTCACCTGGGCACATGACATGTTTTTGTTTTGCTCACAGAGAACCTCTGTTTAAGATATTTACATGGAACGGAGAGAAAGCCTCCCCACCTCCAGGCCCTGAAAAGTCGTCATGGCAATACAGCCACTGACTTCCTGGAGAAGGCGCAATGTTTGCAGACCAGGAGGATTCACGCCATGGCGCAGCTCACTTGTTTAGGACGGATAGAAAACACTCTGTGAATACATGTTTATCCTGTCGATGTGCTCTTTAGAAAACCTCTAGAACAAGGACACCCAATTACTGACCACAGCTGGTCCTGCTGCTTTAAAAGCAATAGAGGTTGTAATATGAATAACTTAAAAAGCCACCATGGTCCACCGGAGCCCAGCTGTGAGCCCTGAAGGGGGACAGATTGCTCAAGTTAGGTGGTTACCTGTGCTTGTCACCCACAACTTGTCAGTGTAACCCGCTGTTGTCCTGCGGTCAACCTTAATCTCCCATCCTGGATAACACTTACTTGTAAATTCCTTTTTTTTTTTTTCTCCTTCCATGTCTAGAAACTACTCTTGGAAGCACACTGAAAGATTTATAGTTAATAAATGGTGAGTGATTTAGTCGACATGAGAAAAAAAGCTCCTGGAAATATAGTATCCATCTTATTTTTTTCTTCTTGCTCCTTTGAAAGCCTAACATAGGAGAAATCTGCCCCTCTGAAGCCCTAAATCTTGATGGACAGACGTGCAGACACGTAAATAGTGTCTTTCTGTTGTTGTGAATCGAGCAAATAAAAGCAAGGTAAAAGCTAAAGAAAAGATCCTGCAAGATTCAGTTGGATGTCGAAAAGTGGTGTTGTCAGTAACTAGAATCCTCTTTGACGAGTGTCCCTCCAGTTTTACTGAAGCACAAAAGTGTTTGGTTAAAGGAACAAGTAGGACTCCGATGGTCAGGATGAAAAACGCAAGAAAAATCCAGCCCCGGTCCCTCTCTGGTCGCCCCTGTCCTTTTGCATGAGGGGTTGGAGTCAAATAAAAAATAGAAATAAAACAACACAGCAGCCACAGGGAGGATTTATCGCTCAAAGGTGTCGTCGTCGGGGAGGGAGTGTTCTCAGGTCACAGTGAAAAATAAAATCTTATCTGGAGCTGACGACGATGCTCACTGAGCTGTTCAGATGCAGATTTGCAAACTGCACTTCCTTGCAAAGGTGTTTGGTCTATTCTCAACAGTTAGCATGATCTGAAAAATACGTCATGCAAACCAAAGAGAAGGTTTCTTAATTGCCACCAAGCCAGACCCCCCCCAACCTCTGCTGGGATTGCAGGTGTCAGGTTCTGTAGCCCTGTTGTTTCGGGCAAAAATTTGAGACATTCTGTCCTTCTTTTCAACTCTTTGTGCCAAATGCACTCTGAGAGCTAAAAATACAAAACCTGTTATCCAGCCTTGCCCTTGAATAGAACATTAATTCCTTGCATTTATATGCATACATATTGTAGCTCAGGGCCAGGGCCCTTCAAGATCTGACCCTGAAATTTTTTCCCCCCCGGTGGTAGAAATATATATAACAAAACGTTTGTCATTTCAACACGTCTTACATGTACAATTTGGTGACATTAATTACGTTCACATGCTGTGCAACGATCACCTCATCCGTTTCCAAATGTTCCCATCGCCCCTACCAGAAACCCAGTGCCCCCCAGGCAGGCGCACCCCTGGATTTTGATAACTAGTCTCTTCTGCCAGATTCCCATTGAATATAAATTAGGGAGCACACACAAATTTTGTTACTTTGTTAGGAGCTAGATTAAGTTTTCCTGCGGTCTTCGGCTCTCTTTTCTCCACGGTAGCCCAGATAAGACGGTAGTTGCCCTACAATTACATCGGCAGTTTGGCCAGATGCTGGCTGCATCCTTGGAAGGCAAGACTCTAGACGATGGCACGGCCAACGGTACCTACGGCCTGCAGGGTGACGGCAGTAACGTTCCGTATTCCAGTGTCATCACGACAGTGAATGTGCAACTTTGCACACCCATTCCTTAACGAGCAGAGAGCACAGGCCCGGCCAGTGGTAACTTCGGCCGGCGGCTGACGGCCTCCGGGGGTCTGTCTTTGCTGTCATCTTTCAGGGAGGTACAAAGAATTACAAAAATCTACCGCAGATACCTGCCTGACCCAACACAAGGCATTTGGCACTGAACGCCGGTATCATTCCAAGAATTTAATTGCTCCCATATTTAATCTATTTTCTAAAGTCAGAGGTGATTTTAATGAGAAAGGAAAAAAGGGACAGTATCAACGGGCTCCTCAAAATGGAGGGGCTTTTCTGGAACAATCCCTCCTCTCCTGTTTCACTTGGACTTGAACTTTTGGACAGCCACTGGCAGCCTTATCTAAAATAGGAACTTGCTGAAAAGATTCATGTTTCCCCCTGGCAGACATCCTCTGGCCAGTGGCACTTACAGCACAAACGGACGTGGCTGAGAGCAGAGTCCAGGAAACACCCTGCAGAAGGACGAAGATTCATGTTAGGCAAATTAGGTGTTTTCTCTTAAAAATATGAGAAACCCTTTCCCCTTGCATTATGGCAATCCTGTAGTAATTTGAAAAAGTTTACCCTGGAGAAAGCCAGGCACAATTTTCACAACTATATTTTTATTATATTTTCTTGCTGATCTGCCCACCTAACTCCCTCCTTACTTTAAAAGAAAAAAAAAATTGTAGGAAAAAAATTAACCTTTTTTTTCCTAAACATTTTAAGGCAAGCACCTACCTTCTAATGGTAGAACTTTATTTTCTTCTTTATAGTAATATATAGTACTGAAATTCCAAAGGTTTCTGGTGCGTTTCAGCTGTCACCTCGAGTCAAAATCATGGAGTTCAGCTATAAAAGAATATAATAAATTTAAGCTGACCTAACCGCGCATTTTTAAGCAGTCAATTTTTTAAATTGTGTATCTATGTTCTCCCTATTCCCATATATAAATATTTTCTCCTGCCCAGTTCTTTCTTTAGTTCAAACTTGTATACATATGCGAAATGATCTTTGCTTAAAGGAAAATGCCCTTTAAAGAGTTTAAATCGGTGTGCCACTTTGGCAGAAAATGGAATTTAAGGGAAACTTTAAAGGGAGAATTTTCTCCTAGCTTCGTCTCCCTGAGAATTTTCGGTGCCATGATGGGCAAGTATTGCTGGAGCCGGCCAGGGGAGATCTCTCTCCAGGAAAAATCCACTCGGTGCCCAAGGGCGCCCTGGTCCCCTGGCCCCCGGCCCAGTCCGCGGGCTCTTCGGCGCTTCCAGGGCTGATATTTTACATTCCGAAGTAAACTTCCGCGCTGCAGTTCATATGTAATCACGGTTTTTGTTTTGCAGCCTTTGTAGATTGAGTCTTTGTTGGGCGAGCATGTCTTGTTTCCCTACCACCCGAGGAAATCCCCGGCATCAGAGCGCCCCCAAAAGGCAGCCCGGGAGAGGAGCAGGGGCGCGCTGACCTTTAGCGAGCCAGCGAAGGTTATGCACATAAAATTTGCTTGTTTACTTTGCAAAATAAGCAACGAGTTGGAAACTCCGAGCTTCGCTGGCGCCTCCACGCACTTAAAAACCACCACCACCAACCCCAGGCTGCTGCAGCTCGCGCGCGCGGAGACTGTTATCTGCTTTGCCCTGTATCTATCCTGATGCAACTTTAATAACGTTAGCCAAGACTGCTCAGAAAATCACAGCTGTAGCTGGAGGCAAAAAAAGAAAAGAAAAAAAAAAGGGAAAATCCGCTAAAATGCGGTACCTCTCCCCAGCAGCTTCACCTAGGCGCCCGGGGCGCGCGGGGCCCGGCCACCGGCCACCGGATCGATGGCCGCAGCAGGCGGATGGCCACTGGTTGTTTTGATGGGTATGACTGGAAAAAAGTCCAGATTGGTTCACAGTGGACCTCAAACCATGTCAGCTAAAACCAAAGAGACAAAAAGTGCCAGCTGCGGAGAGCGCACTGCGGGCCCTCAATGGTGCCTCTGATTTATTGCTCCATCTGCCTCTCCGCTGTGAGGACAAGTTCCCCCTGATTTGGTTAAAATGAAAAGGACCTCAGAGAGCGCAACGTGGGTTTTGAAAATGTGCAGAAACTTTTTTTTTTTTATCCTTGATTTATGTTCCTTTCCCCCTCCAGAAAGTCTGCCCCGCTAGGGAGCTGGGCGGGAGGGAGGGCTCCTCGCGCTCTCGCTCCCCGCGCCGCCCGGTTTCGGGGTCCCGGGGCGTGGCACCGCATTCCGGCCTGGCGCACATCGCAGGGACGCCTTAAGGCCCGGGAGAGCAGGCTGGGGGCGCCCGGGGGCGGGGTACGGCCAGGCGGGGGCCCGGGGCGCTGACCTCCAGGGATGCGATGGGCGTCCCTCCACTGAAGCCCTGGGGGCTCGGTGCGCCCTCCCCAGACGCGCCCTCCCCAAACATCCCAGACCCGGCAGTCCCTGGAAGTCTCGCCTCCTGCTCTGGGCTTCTAATAAAACTTTTATGCTGGTCAGCAGATTTTCAGCCAATTTCCCATGAAGAGCCCTGTTGGTTTCGATGGTGCATGGAAAGTTCTCTCTCCTGCCTTTACTCTGGCCTCTGGAGCCCTGACCCCGTGGCAAGCGCTTCCTGGCTGGAGGTTTTAGGCCGCACAGGTCCAACCTGGTGTCAAAAGCTGGCCTGTCTTCTGTCTCAGGATGTTGGTTTTACCTCTCAAGTGTTTCCTGAATTTGTGAAAATTCTTTTTCTAGCGGCTTGTCCATAGTGGCTTAATGCTCAAAAAATATTTACTTTTTTTTGAGAGAAAGAAAAGGCGGGAGGAGGGAAGAGGGGCCCAACTGAGAAAGAGGCAGAAAGAGGGAGAAGGAGAGAAGCTTGGCAGCTACTGTGGAGAGGGGGTGCCTCCAGGGGCCAGCTCTACTTTTGGAACATGTTCCTGTCAGGCAGGGGTCAACATCTTTTACCTCTTTTTTCCATTATTCAAAATAAGTATTGATGTTATGTTTTAGCTATTTAAAAGCCAGCTGCCTTGCTCATTTCAGATATTTTTCCTGGTATGATTGGATGTGGTAATAGCTGGTCTGTGTATCGTCTTTCACAAAATCTAGGCTTTCAGAGCCTCAGTCTTCAACTGATATCAATCAAAATTTATGCAATTCAAAATCCATATGTATAGAGTCCCAGTTCACCTCATTTAATGATAACAGTAAACCACATGTTGTGTACATGTCTAAAACACTTTTCTCATTCTTGACTGTATTAACCCTAGGGGCAGTCTGCTCTGTGCAGCTCGCCCCACTGAGCGGCAGAATACATTGATTAATACTTGGCAACAACAGAAATCTTGAATAATAAAACGGTGAACAAGGTAAATGCAAACTAATAAAACAAGGAGAGTGTCAATAATATTTGAAGATCTATGTTAATATAAACAACCTAAGAAGACCGAAGAGCGTGCAGTCAACAGTTAATCCGGATGTATGGATTGTTTCTTATTAACCGATCTTCACGCAAAATAGACATAGTGGTGCGCAGAAATTAAGCCCTTCGATCTGGCCAGGGCTTTCCTGGAGTTAGCAGGGAAAGACCACTGCCCTTCGCCCCAAAAAGACCAGCTCTGGATATGGGCCTGTTGCTTCCGTACTTGCACATGGAACAGGGTTTGCGGGAGAGGGCAGAGAGAGGAAAAAGGGGGCCACCAGGAAATTAGTCCATTATTATAATACCTTCATCCCAGGTGGGAAAATTAAAGCGGTATTTTTGAGAGTTCATCTGCACTAGCTTTGAGATCTGTTCAATATAATGCTTGGGGTTTTCCCCAAGAAATAGCTAATAAGTATGTGGTTCAATCGGTTGATGGTACTTGGGTGTCACACTCTGTTAGGCGTGTTGGATCATGGCAGACTCCTTGTAAACGACCCAGATATATGTGCTCTTTAAGTGATGCCGTCCTTCATATGATCTATTTTTATCAAAAGTAAAAGTGGTACCTGTTCCCTGTTGCACAGTAACATTTGCCTCCAACAGGGCACATTGCTTACTTCAGATTTAATACACATTACAAATAAGATTTGCTTTCACGGAAAAGCGTTAAAACATTTGGCAAAGGGAGAGCTGAACATTTCCCTTAATTTGTTTTGGCAACTCTGAAAAATAGAGGTCGTTACACACGCGTCTCCTTTCCAGAAACATAACAATGAACAAATATTTTAAGAAAATTGAGATATTAAAAAAAAAAAACAGCAATATCTAAGGCACAGGGAAGGAGGACGCTCTCAGGCTGCAATATTGGGGGGGCCACATGGAGGGGATTTTAAAAAGAACAGAAACTCAGAGGGGCAGGCTCTGAAAGCATTTCTTTTGGAAATCCTTAAAAACACAACACATGCATCAATTATTCAGCAACAGCCTCAACTGCTTTCATTCTTCTGAAAACAAGCTTTTTCCCAGTACCTACACATACATCCGCATTTCTGCCACGCACCATTGAATGTTTGCATGAAAATTAATACTGAAGAATTCAGCCCATTTTTGTTTTGAGCTGAAATCGGTCCCTCGAACGACAAGGTAGAAAAGCAGCCACCTCGCATCTGTGTCTTCCTTCTCTGCCCCACAAATGAGTCACATTTGGTGCAGGGAAGCTGTTGACAAATTAATACTTTAAGAAAATAAACTACGGTCGTGTTCCACGTAGAGCAACTTTATCCTGATTAATTTGTGTTGGAGGCGCTCCAGCCCCCATTGCAAAGCCCCGCGGTTTGTACAAATGACATTTCCTAATATTTACATGAGGAAAGCCTCAGCAGTTAAGCCTTGCCTCAGTGTGAGTTTTGTGGTTTGTAAAAAAGACAATAAAAATACAGAGAGGTAATTGTAAGCACATTTGGAAAAGAAAGGAAAAAAGAAAGGATTTTTCTATACTTCTCCACGCTCAGCTCTATAAAAATAGGCAGCGTGTACAGTTGCTCAGGAAGAGAAGCCAGGGTTCAGCCAGGGAAGTTTTAAGTAAGGTAACACCTAATACTTAACAATGTATCCCTGCAACTGAGGATCGCAAGCCGGCCCTGCAGAGCACGCACAGTCCGCCTTCTCCTGGATTCCCGCTTCTGGCCACCATTCATCTCTGTGCATCTACTACATGTATGTCTTGTCCTTTTCTGCCTTTATTTATGTCGAATGTTAGATACTTGTTCGACTGTCTGATTTAATAAACACGAAAAAAGAAAGACGCAGTTGTAATGTGTTGCTTTGTTCTGAGCATATTAAAAAAAATAACCTTTGGTTTTAATGAGATTTTCCCCATCAGTTTACACAATTTTCCAGATGCAAAATGAGATTTTGGCTGTAAAATATTTTATCACATTGTCTTACACGATAAAGATTAGATGTTTTCTCTCTCTCAACTGCACTGCAATTATTTTTTAGTGTTTGCAAATCATAATATCATTTAAAAACCATATTTTATACCTCATCTAAAATACTTTTATAGCAGTATGATGAAAAAAATAACATCTATTTAACTACTGTTTTTAAGTGGCTGTTATGTGTTTTAGTATAATTTCCCAGGAAAAAGGCACAGCTGAAAACCTTAGCTTTCCTTGAAAACACGTCTCCCAAGCAACATCTTTGCAAAAATCCCCAGAATTTAATTCTCCTGACTAGAATGCCCAGAGTGCCTGAATATAAAAATAGTAGCCCTGTCATTTCACATTCATTAAGTGTGAAACTCAGAAATTAATAATGTAAAAATATGCTTTTTAATTAGTCTTACATTCTGCCCAATGTACTTAAATGGGATCAGCGGTTCCCTAATGATTTTTTTCTTAATAAAGTATTAGCCTGAGATGCACTGAGGTTGACAGGTATGATAAACTGGAAAGTACTTTTGGAGGCGTATGAATGATACCAAAATAGTACTCACCCATTTAAATGTAATTAACATCAGGGAGCAATATTACAAGAAGAGAAGCCGGCAAGATTTTTATTTCAGAGGTTTTTTTTTTTTTTTTCATTTCTTATTTTATGGGTAGTTCGATGATTGTAGCAATGATTTTATAATTTAATCACCTTTGCTGAAAGCTAAGCTTTCAGTAATAGCAGGTCAACAGGACCATAAAGCAGTCCTCAAAAATATTAAAAAGACAGTTCACCCTTCTGGATGGGCTTGTCAGGTGGAATGTAGGCGGGCAGTGTGTCTGCTAGGGAAGTCTTTCCCCTGTGGTGCTGAGGACTGTGGGGGAGAAAGCCCGGTTTCTTGTCCTCTTAAGAGATTTGATGGCAGAAATTCTTGAGACAAAAGAAGATCCCCCCTCCAAAAGTGCATTTGATCAGCGCATACATATCAGAAGTCACCACTGAATGGGAAAATGAAGTCCTTTGCCATCTGATTGTCTTTCCAAGCGCATCCTCCAAAAGGCAGCAGGAGCTTCGAGTCCCTCTATTTAAAATCAGGAGACTAAAAACAACCTGTGGCCAATAATAAAGGCGAAATAGATTTCTAAACACTTTAGCATGCTGACCATCAGCTTTGTTTACTCTAGAACTTCCCCGAAGATCTCCGGTGTCTGAGTCCCACACGAAGGTCCCTTTCAACTCCATCAACAACAACAGTGGCCCAACATGTAAAATAGGACAAAACCCAAGGAAGTCTGGAGTGTCTTGCTCACAAAAGAGGGTGGGCTACAGAGCCAGGCTCCGTTTCTACTCTGTGAGGACCCTTGGCAGCCCGTGGGGGGCTTGCATGACATGTGTCGGGTGGGCGTTCTTGGACTGAACAGGCTGTGGCTGACCGCGGACCACACCTGAGCTCCCATTTGCTCAAGAAGCAAACTAGAAAAGAAGCACAGGGTCAGTTAGCCACACACTGCTGCTGACTGGAGCTCCAAGATTATGAGACCTGGCCCCGACTGGCTAAAAATGCAATACATAGCCCGATTTATTCTGCTTTGCACTGAGCCCTCCTTGTTTATATATTCCTTTCCATCCACTGAGATTGACACCAGTTTTCAATATTTATTGGGCTGTCTTATGGAGAAGATGTAGAAGCTGATTGGGGAGATGTCTGATAGCTTGACAACACAATGTGATTTCCGTACTGTGCCAACTGATTCAACTTATCTGCTATTGAACATTTCATTATTACATATTTTTAGAAGATCAAAGGGGGAGATTGTATAAGGAGTACTAGTTTTCATAATTTCTTAATATTCGGTTGAACAAAATTCCAACCAGCAGATCTGTGAGGACAGGGTGGGTGTTTTTCTTGCTCACTGGAGGACCCCTGCTCCTAACATCTGTGAAATGAGTGTTGAACGAGTACAAGGATGTCAGATATTAAGCTTTCTCTATGTGCGGGGACGCCTCAGTGTCACCTCAGTTCTGGCAAAAACGGTGACAGGTGTTATTTTCTTGGTACTTTTCTGACGTAAAATAGAAATGTAAATGTGTTATTCAGTTTTTCAGCCTAACACAGAGTTCCTAAAATGCCACTGCCAGAATAAGGCGGTAGAAAGCCAAGCGTCCGAGGGGTCATGGGGTTGACACTGATCATCAGGGTCCTCATCTGTAGAGGAGGACACCATCAGCAAGGGGAAACTGGGCCTTCCTGCCCGCGGCTGTCTGCTGGATACGCCGTCACAGGGTGGTTCTGATGGCTGACACCGTCACGGGGTGGTTCTGATGGCTGATGGTAAAAAAAATCCTGAGGTATAGCTAATAACAGTCTCTGACTGCAATACGAGATATTTTTCTCTGTTATTATGTTAGCGATTATTTTGTCCTGGTGATTTGTCCTACTTTGTTGGAGAGACACAGTATTTTTATTAGATTCATTGTTTCATGAAGCATTATGCCAAAATGAACTTAAGCATATATATATATATATATATAATCTTGAATCACATAGAATAAATCACTAAAAAAATGTTTTAATAATCTGTGACTTTTATAAAATTTTACTGAACTTAAACTTTGGAGATTATTAGGGGTACTATGGTTAACAGTTTGGCTGCTAATCAAAAGGTCAGCAGTTCAAATCTACCAACCACTCCTTGGAAACCATATGGGGCAGTTCTACTCTGCCCTATAGGGTCGTTATCAGTCAGAATCTTCCTTCCTTCCTCTCTGCCTCCCTCCCCCTGTCTTTCTCCCTCCCCTCTTTTCTTCCTTCCTTCCTTTCTAATTTTCAAATCCACCTGTGAAGTTAGCCCGTCTCCCTTTCTACCGAACTTTATTACCTTCCTGGAAACATGGCTTGCACCTTCATTTAGGGGAGTTTCATTTCTTTCTGAAATGAAGGAACTTCCACGCACAGTTTCACCTTGTGGAAAGAGAACTGGGGTCTCTCACGTTGTCTGATCAATCCTGGTGGCTAGACACCTATTTTCTGGAAACGCTGTT
The DNA here is from genome assembly GCF_030014295.1 of Loxodonta africana. Taxonomy (NCBI): domain Eukaryota; kingdom Metazoa; phylum Chordata; class Mammalia; order Proboscidea; family Elephantidae; genus Loxodonta; species Loxodonta africana. The sequence goes on from NC_087357.1 coordinate 7,453,423, forward strand.
GTCAAGTTTCTGGGGCCCAAGACCACCACAGAGGCAGACAGTCAAGGTGTCACAGGGGCTGCCAAGTCACCCTCTCTCCCATGGCAGACCCATGGGCAGTATGTCCCCCACTCCTAGACCCACCAACAGAGCATCTGAGGCAAACAGAACCTGGCCCCTCCAGTTACCAAGTTGTGACGGTCCCCAAGTGCACCCTTCTCCCCTAGTCATGAGTATACCAAGGACTCCGGTTTGTTCAAGTGTGAAATAAAATCTGAGACATCAATGGGTACTCAAAGGCAAGTCACTGAACACTAATGGAACCAGCTACAGCGTGCACCGGTGAAACCAAACAGCCTGCTTCCCAGGGACGCAGGAGTCCCAACCCTGGGACAGGGGAGCAGAGGACAGACAAGTGGGGATGTCCCTCCACCCGCACGGCCGACAGCAGCTCCCCTAACAAGCTGTCTTAATGGGCAATCCTTGCACTGGCATTTGTGCAGGAGCTGCAGGGACCGCTTGTTTACCGGCCGGATGAAGAACATGCTGCCGGGTTAGGAACACAGGGCCCGAGGGGCCTGGGGAGGCCCAGGGAACTCACAAAAGACAAACCACCGCAAATGGGCCAGGCACACGAACTCCAAGGATCCAATTACCTGGAAGTTTTTTCTGTGGTCCAGAGGACACCGCAGCGCAGAGACAGGCTGAAACTGTGCAGCTGGTTCGTTTCGGAGCGTACCTAGGAAGGCTTAATAAACATGGACTTTTTGTGGAAGCTTACCATCATTCTGAAGCAATCAGTTGATGCAGAGGCCTGGTGATCTACTTCAGAAAAACTGGCCATTGAAAACCCTGTGGGCACAGTTCTACTCTGACACTCATGGGGTCGCCATGAGCCAGAGCCAACTCGATAGCACCTGGTCTGGTCTGTGTGGATACAATGGAACACGTTCTCCTAGAACGGTGCTTCAGCAAAGAACACTCCTAGTCCTGGACCCTCCTCCATTGTGTCCAAAAGATATTCCCACTTGGAGCGAGATGGGTATGGTTTAAAGAATCCCCCTTAAGACGTGAGGCTCAGGGGAGGCAGAGTGAGCTAAGGTCTCTGAACTGGTCTTTGTACTTGCATTCACAGTGATATTGGAGAAGACAGCGGCCAATGGAGGGCTGAATTCTCGCTTCATTAGGGAGACCAGAAGTTTATGTCTCTATCCTAGGACAGACGGCTCTCTTCTAGCTCCAGAGTTGTTATCAGGACAGCAGCTGGTTTTAAAAAGCAGGAACTCTGCATACAAACACAAAATTATCCACTTCCATCACGTGCAGGAAGTCTTCTGCTTGGTGAAGTGTAGCTCTATAGTGTGAACAGAACGGAATCGCCTGGGAACCTAAGGACCAGGAGGAGGCTTTCCAAGGGGCGTCAGCCCAGTCCACCATCCATTTAAATATTGCCGGGGTCAGAGAGACTTGGCAATGCAGGCCCAATAATCCTGACTTAGTTGTTGGCCAGATCGGCTGCCACATTCTTTGATCAGAGCATGACTGGCCTGGTGATTCACCACACTCCTGGAAAAACTCCAGAGTGACAACAGCAGGTGGTGAAGGGAGCCAGTGATGGGGATCTGGGTGGCTTTGTGGTACTGTCTTGGGGGAGTTCCTTATCCCAGGTTTCCAGGGAGGAGTCAAATACTGAGCCAAGGGCTGTGTCCCTCTCATCATGACTGATAGGTGAAACCTGTCATAGTCCCCTTTTGCAAGAAGGAGGCAAGCCTTATTTTCTATCCCGATGGCCTCCAAGATGAATGTGGAATAAGGACATCTTCAGTGGCTCAGGAAATCGTTCTGATGTCACAGCCGCAGAGTGAACACTTTGCTACACAATCCGTGGTCTGAAAAGGAGAAGGATGCATGTTCTCCTTGAGTGATGCTAAAGAGTTGGCAAGCTGGGGTAGCTTCTCAGCACCTCCTTCTTCAAAGCACTTCCCCACCATATTTGCCTACAGTTTGCCCACAAAAAAAAAAAAAATATATCGCAACTGATTCCTTTAGTATGAATCTTTGCAGAACAAACCTAAGCTGCTACCTGGAGGAAGGAAAAACACTAAATTTTAAAAGGCCTTTCATAACCCTTAATTAGACACTTCCATGAATGGACAGCAGATGGGGCTAGAAAAATCACCAGCTAAAAAACATGGGAAAAAAGAACCCTTTAACCTAAACACCAATTCCTTCAAAAGCTTTTCCAGATATAAATAAGCTCTTCCTTCTGGTTGAAGATGCCAGTAAGTCTCTTCCATGTTCGCAGCATCTGCAAATCGTGTTTCCCAGATGTTCTCAGGAGTGAAACACGGTCTTACCTTTTAAACATGGTAGGTTTTTAAATACTACACATTCGGTGTTCCTCTAAGCATGCTCCAGTACAATTTGCTAGAAGACAAAATCACTCCCTATAATTACACTAATCCTAGAGCCTCACCCCCAATATCTCAGAGCCCACGCAAAGTGTGCTATCCCTGTAACTATTCACATGCACACACTAACACGTACACGAAAAATCTTTACATGATTATTTTTATTATACATAAAAAAAAAAGTCATGTTCCCACTCATGTGAAGGCTAGGCACAAGCACCAAGGACAGTGTGGAATCGGTCAGGTCAGTGTCTTGTTGAAAAAGTGCACAGACCTAACCAGGAAATCAGTTTCTCCCACTTGACTCCAAGTCAAGAAAATGATCCCAAATTTCCTGGCTGAAACAGGAGGGGGCCAGCCCTGAGTGGTGGCTGCAGTGACACTGTGCCTTGCAAACTCATTGGTTCCAACTTGTTGTCTGCAGGGGCCATCTGGGGAGAGGGATTCTCGAGAAGCAGAGGGACAAACACCACTCTGGACAAACTTGGTCCACAAGTGTGCAAATGAATTGGCGGCTGCCGAATAGGGCCGTACTTTTGGGTCCACTGTTAACCTAGACTAGAAGGAGGACACTCCTGCCTCCACCAAGGAGGAGCCGAGCTGTTAACCGAAGCTGCGATTTTATGCTTGGGGTATAGATTGGAGCAATTAACAAGTATAAGTTGCTTCAAAATAAGCTTTAATCTGCATTTTATGTCTGCGAGATTCCAGCTGTAATGGGATTATGATGTCAGCAGAGGGAGGGAGCTCACAGCTGCAGTGGGCTACGAGCTAGCAGGCAGCTGTTAAAATAGAGAACTAATGGCGATTAATTCTTATGATGTGTTTGAAGATTTCACAAGTTCAAGACACAAACCTTCTCACCAGGGACGGCGTGGAGGAGGAGAATTCATGCAAAAAGAGACTCAGAGGAAAACGCTCCGGGCTCCTGTGTGGCCTAGACTGTTGGGTTCTTGGAGACAGCCATCTTGGTTTTCCATTTTCACTTCAATCCAGCGTTTTTACCAGCCCGGATATTCTGGGCACCTGCGAGGCCACTCTGAAAGAAGCCAAGAGAGGGGTGTCCTTTGTCCTGTTTCCTAGTGGTGGCCTCAAGTCCTCTCTTTGGGAAGAGTGGTCGTCAGGTATGGAAAGGAAGGCCACATTCCCAGGGAGCACCCCAAGGCTGGGCTCACCAGGCAGCCTGGAGCTCAATGCCCCCTGTGGTTATACGATTTCTTGGAAGGTAACCAGCTATGGAGTCCCTGGGTGGCCAAACTGTTAAGAGCTTAACTACTAGCCAAAAAGTTGGTGGTTTAAATCCAACCAAAGGCGCCTTAGAAGATAGGCGATCTGCTTCTCAAAGGTCACAGCCTTAAAAACCCTGTGGGGCAGTTATACTCTGAAACATATGAGGTCACCATGAGTCAGAATTGACTCAGTGACAACTAACAACAACAACCAACTCTGTGTGTGTGGAAGCCAGGAGCTGTGTCAGGCCCAGAGAAGAAGCTTCAGAAATATCAGTTTTAATTATTGTCTCCAGCCATGTGTATATCTGGGGTCAGGCATCAGGGGTGGCAAGATGCTCATTCATTTCAGAGGTTTTATGTAACTCGGATTTCTGCAAAAGGTAGTCTGTGTCCCTGTAGCTTTGCATACAAAATCGGACATTTTGTCCTCAAAGGGGGAAAAAAAAACCAAACTGTGAAGCCATAAATAAATAAAATTACATTAAACTACAGCTAAAATAATATTTAAAGTAACAAGGATCATTTTACAATAAAACAATCAAAATAACAGAAAAAAAAAAAACTCTTGCAAATTTTTCTGCACAACATGTCTGGTCAAGTGTGGTTTCTTAAAGATCGAAATGGATGTTCAGAAGTAAGTAGCCCCAAAGTCAGACTTGCTCAGCAGTTAGTTGTCTAAAAGGCCCTGGAGAAGTCTGTTCCATTTTTTGTAAAATCACTCTGTCAACTTTATCACTGAGGGTCCATCCAGCTTTAAGATGCTATGACCTCACAGAGAGAAAAACAGCCTGGCGAAGGTGTACCTGGACATAGACTCAGAAACCACTGGGGCCAAAGGGGTGGGCTGGCTGCGTCTGCAGCAGGGCTCTGTGTTCCTGTTGGCAGCCTCTCAGACCCCATTTCCTGCACTGGGTGGAAAGGTGTTTTTGGAATGCGTATGTTGACCTACTAAATTGAGGGAGAGAAAGAAATACAACAGAGCCGAGCCAAAGACTCGAATTTCCAGAGCCAATGAGCAGACACTCAGAATGTACCGGGACACAGCTCGAAAGCGTGCACGTTCGGTTAAGGGAGTCATCAGGTATCAGGTATCGTATCTGTTCGCTAATATGATCCGTTATTTCTATTTTTCTGTACAGATTTCTCCTACACAGCGAAGCGACCCTCCACACGGGTCCGAAGGCAGACAGGCTGCAATGCAAATGAGGCAGAATAATGGCTCTGTCGTTTTCCACAGGCCTCCTGGCTTTGACAGAAGTCTTGGGCTGCGGGAATGGAAACAAAGGGTCCTTGTGTCCCAGCTTCCTATCTCTGCAAAGATCATATTGCTCAGCCCTCGCTCCCCCTTTTCTTTATTTAAAAAAAAAAAAAGAGGAGAATTACAGAGTCCAAAAAAGAAGCCCCCTAAGGAAAGACGTTCAGCAGGGGAGGAAGGGAACAGGAGCGAGAGGGGCCAGGATTTAATTTCGGGCAATTGCTGGAATTGGTACCTAACCCATCCACCACTGTGACCTTGGGTCTATTCCAGGCCAGTTTCCCTGGAAAAATGTTTTCAGTTCTCATAGTTTTCCTTACAGCATTCGCTTGATAGCCTGCTTATTACCACGGACACGGTTCTTTGCATTAGGGTGTTTGAGTTTAAAAGGAAGCTGGAGGAACGGGGCAAAGGGCCTTGCCCCTCCCGTCCTTTCTCCTTCCCCAGCCAGGGCCTATGAGGGTCCAAACTGATCTGAACAGCCTCCAGCCCAGAAGAGTGAATCTGCAGCCTGCCTGTTACCTGAAGGTTATGACGTGGCCAAAGTTAACCAGAGGGAATGACAACCACTGGAGTTACACTTAAATCTTCAGCTTAACTTGCTCAAGTCCTTGGCCTTTGTGGGAGGTTGTGACTCTGGTGGAATCCACTGGATCGAGTGACTTCCTGGCTCAGGAGTGGGCATGGGCCAGGCTTCCTCGGGGTCCTCTTGAAGGAAGCGTCCCCTTGCGGCTCGCTGGGGTTCCCAGCTCCCACAGCCCACACGTGGGCTTCCCCAGTGCATTGGGAGCAGCACGTGAGGTTTCCATTCCGCCAGTGTCAGGGCCCAGCTGAGAACGGTCACAGCTGCTGTGCTCGGCAACTCTAACTGCCAAAGGTAGGGGGTCCTGGAGGGGCGCCAGGAACCGCCTGAGAGGTCAGAGGAAGGGGGGCTGCGGAGCTGGGGGGGCGGAAGGCTCTGTAATGGGATGGCAGGGTGCCCGGGATTCATGGGGCATAAAGACAGGGAGGAGGGGCAGTGAAGGATTGTGGGAGCAGGCAGGGGCTGGAGAAATGCCGAGAAGCAGGGTTCTCACCACCAGGGGCCCAGAGAGACAGGTCCCATGGAAGGGAGTCACAGAAGTATTTTTCACTCTAGTTTTTGAGGGCCAACAAAAATTTAGCAGCTTTTCTTAGATAATAGATTACCAAATGCTGCTCTGGTCCCGAGAACATCGTCTCTCTCGGCACAAAGGCGAGTATTACGTCATTTCCACACTTCAGCTACAAAAACCTACAAAGGAAGGCTCAATGCGACAGGCCAAAGTTACTCAACACAGTTACGTATAATGTGTTTTAACAAAAGCGGTTTGAATTTCTGACTTGCTTAGAAAGAATATATATGTGGCTATGCTTCTAGAGCCACCACTTCTGGTTTTCCCGTATTTTATGGCTGTTCCCGCTCCCCCTCTTCAGGGGAAGAAACTTTTCTGGTAAACAGAAGTGCACAGCCCAGTGCTGTTGAGCACTGTTCCGAACACGCCTGAAATTGGTTCTGCTTGTTGGACAAAGAGGAGACAAAAATCTGAGAGGCCACACTAGCAAAAGACAGCCACAGAAGGGGCCTCAGTGGGAGACCAGAGACCAGCGGGCAAAGAGAAGAGAACCACACAGATGCAGGACAGACGCAGGGCAGTGAGGGGCAGGAGCAAGGGCCAGAAGGAGAGAAAAGCAATGTGTGGAGTGAGTGAAAGACGCAGGAAGGAGACACAGGAAACAGGTAGGATGGTGCTAAGGTATGGATGCTTATACCCAGAACCCAGTGCCGTCGAATGGATGCTTACAGCCACTGAAAAGTGACGGGATGCCCCACCTTGAGAAACTGGCAAGGGGCCCAGCCGAAAGCCACCACCATGCTCTTTTTACTCGTTTCCATCCACACGTACCACCTTCTAACAAGCCATGCTATTGTTGTTAGCTGCCTTCAAGTTGGCTCCAACTCATGGCGACCTTATATATAACACACGAAACATCCATTGCTCGATCCTGGGCCGTCTTCATGATTGTTGGTATGCTCAAGTCCATTGCTGTGACCACTGTGTATTTTGAGTGCCTTCCAACCTAGGGGGCTCATCTTCCAGCACTGTATCAGACAATGTTTTGTTGTGATCCATAGGGTTTTCACTGTGCAATTTTCAGAAGCAGATCTCCAGGCCTTTCTTCCTAGTCTGCCTTAGACTGGAAGCTCTGCCGAAACCTGTTCCCTATGGGTGACCCTGCTAATATTTGAAATCCTAATGGCATAGCTTCCAGTATCATAGCAACGTACAAGCCGCCACAGTGAGACAAACTGAGAGATGGGTGGTGGTACCAAGCCATAGACTTCACTTATTTATCATGTTTATTATGTTTTGTCATCTTAACCCAGTAGAATGTATGCTCCAGAAAGACAGAAATCCTTGTTTGTTTTTTCGTGGATGGAGCTCAAGTGCCTAGACTTGTACCTGATACATGGCAGGCACTCCACAAATACCAACAACTAGATACCCAAGTAGTAGATGCAAGACGCAAAATACACCATCCTCCTGATGTCCTGAAATTCTGCACTGCTTTTGTCTGATAAGAAAAACAGAACACGTAAACTTGAGAGAGTTTGGGAAGGACTAGATCCACTCAGAAACATCTAGTGAAGGCGGGGTAACTTAGGAAATTGGACGTGGTCAAGTTTATTGCATGTCACCAGCAAGTACTTTTGGGGACCGAGGGAATTAGCAAACAAATTCCACAAACCACTGGCAGATATATTTAGCGAGGTAGTGGGAAATGAGAGCCTAGAGGAGAAATGGCAAGAATGAATGTGAGAGTGTTTTTTTTGTTTTTTTTTTTTAACTCGAAAAAAAGATTGATCCTGATTTTTACCATCTGGGAGCTAACCTAAATCCCTAGGAAAATAAGGCTCCCTCAAGCTAAGGTAAAATTAAAGAGACACAGCAATCCATACTCATTAACGGTCCCATAAAGCATCCAGAGGGGCTCACTCTCGCCCCCGTTTCTCGGTGGTGGTAGGCGCTCCTCTCAGAAAGGAACATGGTACATATATTTACGTTGTTTATGAACATGTCTTGATTGCAATCTAACATTGATGGGAGCTAATCCATTCAGTTTGTATAAAAAATGGTTGTTCAGAGGCTGAAAACCTAGCTGAGTGATGACAAATTGGCTTTGCTGATTTGGGGAAGAGCGCCTGTAGGGATAGGATATTGAAGCAGGTAGGTGATTGAAAGCAGCTTTGGAAGTAGTTTGTTAAAAGTGCGTTGCCGTGAGGATTGCCTGCCCTCATTGCAGGAGCAGCGCTCCTCCCTGGAGTGGACCTTTGAAGGAGAGTTGGTTCACCACCTCCTGCTCCGGTTGTACCCCCGAGACCCTGTCCCCTCTCTGCTCACAGTTGTTGCTAGTCCTGGACCCCGGGATTGTACACACAAAGTTGCAAATGGCTGGTCTTTGGTTCTGCCACCAGGCGTCCCTAGGACCATCATGCCCAAGCAGACAGGACCAGGAGAAGTGCCATGTGGAGCTGGTGCTCTTTAACCACAGAGAAGTGGAGCACTACAGAGAGAGGGCTCCCAGCTTTTAGCTAGCAGCCTAACTGCTTCAACTTACAGGTGAGAAGAAAGTCCCAGGGAGACCGCGTGCCCTCACTGATGGAGACAAGACCAAACCAAGTTTCCTGGACCCCAGCCATTGCTGGTCTACCACCCAGGCCCCCTTTCTTCACACGTAAGGGAGCAGTTTTGACCCAACTCATTCTCTTGCCGGTGTTGGAAGAACAAGGCCTCATCCATCACTTATTTTAGCCCACCTTGGAAAGTTTCCAGTTGCCAAAGGTGGAGAGGTGACCTGTTGTTTTGTTTCTACTGTAGGAGAACATTCTGAAAAGAGAGAAAACTAGAATTCCACATACGCATAGGCGAACTCTAAGAACAACACACCTTTTCATACAATTCAACTATTCAGTAGTATTTAACAACAAAAAACAAAAAAGTATTTAATAATATTCAATTATTTCATCTGGTGTGCTTAGAGGCAATGGTGGTTCAGTGGCAGAATTCTTGCCTTTCATGCAGGGGATCTGGGTTCGATTCCCAGCCATTGCACCTCATAAGCAACCACTACCCGTCTGTCAGGGGGCTTGCATGTTGCTGTGGCTCTGAACAGGTTTTAGCAGAGCTTCCAGACTAAGATGGACAAGGAAGAAAGGCCTTATGACCTATTTCTGAAAATCAGCCAATGAAAACCCTATGGAGCACAGTAGTAAGATTTTGTTCCACTGTGCACGGGATCTCCATGAGTAGGGGACTGATTCCACAGCAGCCAGCCCCACCAGCCGCCACCGCCCCACCAGCCGCCACCGCCCCACCAGCCGCCACCGCCCCACCAGCCGCCACCATAACACCAACCACCACTGCCACAGCATCATTTTCATTTCTCTCCTGGGGCTTTGTCTATCTCGATATTGCCTGTCCTTCCACTTCCAAACCAAGTTGTTTTCTGATTGTAGCCATGGCTGCCTTTGAGTGGCTCTCCTACTCCGGTGCTGTGAGGCAGGAAGCTTCTGACCGATGCACTGGAATGCGTCCATTCTGCCAACTCTGGAAACTGTATGTGATTTACGTGTGTTCTGGGGAGTCCCTCTTGCCATTCATGGCCTCTCAGGTTTCTCCAAGCTCCTGGGAGCCACGGTGTACCTGGCAGGGCTGGGCTTTGCTGCAGCTCAGAGAAGGGACACCTGGGCCATGCTGTTGGCCACACTGTTCTCCAGCCTTATCCAGAGTGTCCTGGAGAGTAGAGATGACCCTGTTTCCTTGGTGAGCGGCTGGCTGGGGTCAGGGCCTGGAATATTCGCTCTTCCTGCTCCACGCCTGTGAAACTAACTTAAGGGAGCCTCTTTTCCATATTCTAACAATCCCCTCACTTTCCACTGCCCCCACCCAACCAAGAGTGGCCCTCACTGGTGCAGACAGATCCCACCTTGGCCTTGGAAGAAAGAGGGCCCTCATGGAGTAACTGGAGGAAGCAGGGGCAGGCGTTCTCAACTCAAAGTAATGTGGAGACACACCCCCCCAACTTAGGACTCTTCAAGCCTCTAACAACAAACAGCTTCTCTTCTGAGCCAAGGGGACCCCCAGGCAGCTACCCTCAGGCTGCTCCAAGCCAGGCTTCTTTATAAACTCTTGGTCCCTAAATAACAAAGTCAAACATAACACTCAAATAGGAGAACAAAATTGCAAACAGCTATATTTTTGACTTCAGATAAAAGGCATCGGCCGTGCTCAGGGTTTCAGGACAAATCCCACTTTGGGTCCATAAACATGGCGGCAAACAATCAAGGCTGTTGTCACGAGTCTCACCTTGCATCTGCTGGTGATAGTGACCCAGAGGAGTCTCTGAACTGAGAAAGGCTGGAAAGCCGACACCTTAGAGTGACCAGGAAAGGAAAGGGCAGACAAATGGACGTGGAGCATTGTGTCTACCAGGAGAAGGCTTTAGGATGAAAAAACTTCTATATTCTGCTGGGGAGAAAAAAAAAAAACAGTTAAAATAATTTATTTAAAATGAAAGTCTCGTTTCTATTCTGCAGGAAAAAAAAGGGTTTGAAAACTGGCTAGAGTTTGCTTTCTTTGAACAATTAGGACTTCTTTCCGGAAACACCGGAAGCAGGTTAGTATTTTCTATTAGCAGCACAGAGGAAGAAGCAGAGCAGCAGCTCATAAGCCCCTGTGCTATCAGATGGCTGAGAAGCTAAGTGTCACCCGCTGTGGAACGAGGGTGGAGAAGGGACAAGAGAGCGAGTAACTGGCCTTATCCTCGCCTCATTCACTCATTTGCCCTCTCATCCATTCATTCATTCACATCTGCATTCACTCAATTATTCCTCCTCACTTCATTCACTTATCCACCTTCATTCTTGTTCTTGGGACTTGAGCTAGCAGCTTACCTGCGCTTTTGCCTGCCGATCTTGGGGTTGGTCAGTCTTCATAGCCTGTAACACAGAGCCCTGCTGTCTGACCTGCAGATCCTGGGTTTGCCAGTCCCTACGGCTACCTGAATCAGAAGAGGCCTCTATCCTGACCCTCGGACTTGGGACATTCCAACCTCTATAACTGCATGAGCCATTTCCTTGATATAAATCTCTATATAAACCAAATCTTTATATGCTCAACTGGTTTTACTTCTCTAGAGAACCCAGCCTAAGATATCCCTCAGTCATCTGTGAGTCACTTGGGGCGTTGGTCTGATACAGCGTTTGCACCTCCTGGTGTGTCCCTCTCCAGGCCTGACACTCAGTGTGTGCAACTGGTACTGGTGGAGCTCGTCGAAGGAGGCACAGTGAGTGCTCTGCAGGTCTTGGTGCTGTGTTCGTCACGACAACAGAAGGGACCAATTGGTAAGCATCGTAACACAGGCACAGATGAAGCTCAGTGCTTTCTTGGAGGTTGCTGCCTGGGGTCTTTGGAAAAGGCCCCTTGGAGAAGGTCGCCTTTGTTGCAGCTTTATTCAACTAGTATGCTGCTTGGTGCTGGGAGTTACAAAGCTGCACACAGCAGATGCCGTCCTTATCGCCAGAAGTTCAAAGCCCAGTGAGGGTGGCCGACCAGTAAACAGGATGTTACACAGCAGGATCTTAGGTACTTTGGTGGTAGACAGCAGGGTGCAGGGCAACCTTGGGAGAAGCATCAGCCAGACTTCAGAAGGCACAGAAGGTTTCTGAAATGAAGGACAAAGAAGTGAAGAACCAGAGCTTGGGGTGTGGGAGAGGTGTTTTCGAGAATTGTTGCTGCTTGCCATGGAGCGTGCTCTGACTCTTCGTGGCCCCGTACGTAACGGAATGAAACGTTGCCTGGTCCTGGGCCAGCTTCATGGTCCTTAGTATGTCTGAGCCCATAGTTGTGGCTACTGCGTTCCCCCATCTCATCGAAGGTTTCTCTTGTTTTCCCTGACCCTCTACTTTGCCAAACATGATGCCCTTGTATGAAGATTGATCTTTCCTGATAATGTGTCCAAAGTGAGCTGAAGTCTCGCCATCCTCCTTTCTAAGGAGCATTCTGGCTGTAATCTTCTAAGATTGATTTGTTTGTTCTTTTGGCAACCCAGGATCTATTCGATACTCTTCACCAACACTGCAATTCAGTGTGTGAATTCTTCTTCTGCCTTCCTTTTGTACTATCTAGCTTTTGCATGCATTTTGAGAATATAAACTCACATATATAAATTGCAGACAGGGATGGACAATGAGCGTCGGCAGATAGAGCAATGAGGCTAAAATGTGGAAATGAAAAGTGGGAGGTGGGTCAAGGTCAGAGGGTATCATAAACCCTGGGTTTTCAGCTTAACTCTTGGGCAGTGGGAAACCACTGCAAGTGCTTGAGCAGGCAAGTCTCATATCCAGACCTGGGCTAACAATGAAGGTAGAATGAAGACAGGAAGGCCAGGTTCTCTTACCAGCACCTTAGAAAAAAACGAATCATCCCTTGTTGAATGATGTTAATGGCCAAGGAGACTTCTGAGAAGTAAGATGCCTCATAAGATGTCTCAATGACAGACAGCACACCCCAAACTGGGAACCCCAAGCAGTAGAGCATGACCTGGACTCAGGTTGACCACGACTATTTCTGGTTCCCTGACTCTGGGCTTTACCCTTCTCAGGGTCTCAGTTTCTTCATTGTCTAACTGAAGGGACTACATGTTCAGGAAGGTCCTTCTTGGCCCCCAAGCATTGTGATGGAGAATATTTCTCTGCAGGATACAGGACAACCTGTGCACTGGAGCGGGGTGGAGAGGGAAAGGAAGTAGAGGCTGGGGCATCTGCGGATGGCTTTTACAAAACATGTCACACGAGCAGGGGTCCGACCATAAGGAGGGGCTGAGCCCCTTGGGAACGCCCACTTTTGCTGTGTCCAGAGGGGGCATTGCTAATTGCTGCAGCAGAGCCCCATGGTGGCGCAGAGGGTGAGGGGGCTGCTGCTGCTGCAGAAGCCCCCCCGGTTGGTTATGGTAATGATGCCATGCCTTCGCAGGGCAAAAATTAATTTACAGAGAAAATGAGTCTCTGGAAGAGGCTGGAGCCCACAGTAGGTGAGTCAGAGAAGATTCTCGAGCATGCCCTTAGAGGCTCCTCAGGCGAATTATGCACTTACCCTTGGGTGCTGGGGACTCTGTGTACCACACACATGGACTGTCCTTTAAATGTGACTTGAAATATGCACTCTACGAAGGATGTGATTTATATGTGCATTGATGTGGCTTAAAGAGACCAGGACTCCCCAGTGCTAGAACTTGTGAACACAGCACCATTCACCATCTTTGGTCATTCTCATGTATATCAAAGGACATAACCTGGGTCATTAAAGGGAGCTCCATCTCCCTGAGCCAAGTGCCCATCCTACACTTTCCATGCAGAGGGGAAAGAATCCTGCTGTAGAGAACAAGGTCCTTAGAAGAGTCGGGAATCTCCCATGTACACAGGCTCCCTCTTTAGCTAGAAGACCTACTGCTAGATGTAACGTGCACCCCAAATTGTAAAATGTTTTTCCTGCTCTAATGACCATTAAAGAAATGATGAATTTTTGTGTCTTGCTTAAATGAAGTCTTGGTAAGAGCAACTGTGTAGAGAGCCACTTCGAAAATAAAGCTTGATGTTGGATAACGTGGATGCTACTTATTATTTACGTAAAGTTCAGCCTTTTGGATTAGGCCTGCCATATTCTAAACACCAGAAAAAAGCTCATGCTTGCAATTTAGCATCATCCAACACACCTAGGTGCCCATCGTTCTCAAATTAAATCTAAGCCTTAACCTTCTTGGGGCCAAACACCCAGACACCCTGGCATCGTTTAATCTGAGTTGGCATCTCCAAGGTGAATTGTCTTCCTGTAGACAGCACAAGAAGAATATTATAAAAGACTTGAGAAAGAGACTCTCAAAACAGAGCCTGTGAGGTTTTGACGGAGACAAGTCAGACCCTCGTACCAGATGGGCCCTGCGGGCTGGCCCCATCTCCCTGCCCTCTGGTTTGCTTCATTTCAAATATCAAACGCAGCCACTGGGGGGTTACGTGGGGTGGAGGGAGAGAGCATTTGCCTAGTAGATGTTCCCCAGATGTCTCAGCCATCACAGTTCCTCCTCTTGTGACTTTTTGACCAAAATGAACTTGTCTTAAGTCTTTGGCCGCCCTTGCCTGTATTTTGTCATCGTCTGTGTTCTCCTGGAGAGAGAAGTGTGAGGCAGCTAAAAGCATTCCTTTGGAGATGCTATCTAATCAGCTGGGGGTTTCCAGGGCAAGGCAGAGGAGGCTGTGAGTGTGTACATGTGTGTGTGGCAAGGCAGAGGAGGCTGTGAGTGTGCCCATCCCATGGGGAGAGCGGTTGGGGGCCTTGTCTTTCTCTGTTCTTTACCGTAAGGGCTTCAGGTAGCAGTGAGATTGCAGGTCTGGCACCGTGGACTTTTATGGCCATCAGCCTTGGATACATAACAGTGTCGCATTTTTAATTATGCTGATGTTAAATGGACTTAATGGGTGACACCCTCCCGATTCACAGGGCATTTTTATAACATTTATTTTTTTTTTAAAAAAGACCCAAGTTTGTTTTACAATCGGTAATAAATGAGGACATGAAAGCGCAGCCATTGGCACAGTGGCCCAAAAGCGTTAGCACTGTCCTCAAACTGCATATTATTTTTGCTCAATAAGTGACGGGAAAAACAAAATTGAAGTCCTGCACAACATTTGATGGTCTTACTTAATAACAACAGATGCGCCAGGCGGTGACATTTTGTCTGCTTTGTCTGCTGCTGGTTATGAAATGGCAGGACATTTGGCATCCTCGTCCAGCACACCATTTGAAAGCAGCAGAGTCACATAAATGGCCAATGAGAGGTGGGGAAAACCTAGCTCCTGTCTGCACAGCACAATTCATTTCGTTCCAGTGATGCAAAACAGCCGAGCTACCTTTCAAAAGAAAAGCCTGGAAAACTTGCCAGGCTATATTGTCTTTAGCCGTAGAGAAAACATACACACACCCCGCTTCACCACACCATGGTGAAAAACAGACTTAATAAAGCAGTTTTAATAAAGAAATGGTATTTTCTCATATAGGGTTGTGTCATGACTTGAACATTATTAAAAGTGAGTAGATATACGTCCCTAAGCAGAGCAGGGATGGACCAGCCCCCAAAGACCTCCCTCCTCCCCAGCGCAGCCCAGGCACAGGACTTGCTGGAGAGGCAAGACAAAGGGGCAGGAGCAGTGGGGGACCCACAAGACACAGTTGTGTGCACCAAAAGCCACTGGATGCTTTCACTGTCCCCACCGCCCAAGGAGCTTCATCTTCCACAAAATTCTTAGGAAGGGTCCCAAACTTAGCCAAATGGCTGATCTGAGATGTTGGTTTCCTCATTTAAGAATCAGGAACTTTCCCCAAGGTCAATTCTTAGAGTAGAGGTGCCTAACCTCTCAGATGTCTGCTCCCTCCTTACCTATAAAACACCACACACGGGCCTGAGGGTCATGTTGGACATCGGCGGACCCAATGCTGTTCCCTTCCTGTCCCCCTTGAGCTGATGGCACCAGCTTCTGGATATGACCTCTTGCTCCATTGTGAGCTGTAGGGAATGCTGCCAAAATTAAGGTAGATCCTGCTCATTTTCTCCAGGAAGAGAGGAGCAGAGATGTGATTACTTAAGTTATCCAGGCTCAACAGTCACTCACATGTTGGAGGCTGAAGAGGAGAAGAAGACTCGTATGCCCTTGGAGCTCCATCTTGTGTGTTCCAGGCTAGCCCAGAGTCCTTCTCCCACTTGTTCTTGCCCTTCTTCTTGCACCTCTAAGGAAGTCAAGTAGAACCAATTACCAGCAAAGCCCCACAGCTCTGGGGGCCCTGGTCCTCGTGGTGTGCCTGGAAAGCTTTGAGCAGAATAGAAAGAAACCAGAACCCAAATACTAAAGGCATGAATTTCAACTTTGGAAAAAAGAAGTGAAAGATTCTGGTAAAAACCATACAAAAAGGCTGCTTGGGGACTGGGGTAACTTTAGGTTGATTTCATCCATTGAAAGCCTTGGCCTGAAATCGTCCTTCAAACATAGGGTGCAGCAGTAGTAGTTTTCACGATGAGAAGCAAAGATTCTATGGTGATCCTAACCAGCCCAGGAAGGCCCAGTCAACTGGTCCATAGCTCTTTGGAAACATGAGTAAGATACTCAGTTCCTTCACAATGTTGACCCCTGAATGATGGGTAAACACCAATTCTAGAGTTCTTCACTGCTGTTTCCTTCTCAGAGCTCATGTTAAGAGAGACAACTCACAGGTAGTTGAGCACGGTTCTTCTCACCTTCTCCAACCCCCTGCTTTGATTGGGCCCAGGGTCCACCTTCCTAGGGTGAACCCCAATAGTGAAAACACTGTGTACTCCCAGTTGGTCAGTAACACCAGCATAGACAACCCCTCCTCTAATTGCAGGATGCAAACTGAAAGTCCAAGAAATGATGGGTCATACCTGGCGACACCAGATGAGTCCAACCCTGGAAGAAGAACATTTTTCTCTTCCTGTGCTGAATGTTTATATCTGTCATTCAACATAAAATTGTATTTAATATTTGATTCAGGAGATCTCAGAGAAGAGGATGTGCAGCCAAAACTTGGGGCGACCACCACATGTTTTTCTGAGTATCATTGAACATAAACCTTCCTGGCTCAACGCGGATTGGTTGGGCTTTATTTCAGCACAGAGTGATTTCTTAAATGACTAATTTATAAAATCTTTGAAAATAAGAGTTTCTAATGGAAATGCTTACAGGGCCATAACTCTGGCGTTACAAATGGCACCTCTGTCGTTAAGGGTGTGTTGTTGTTTGTTTTATGCTAATCTGCCTTCAATGTGACAGACTGTCACCTGCACGGGGGGTACCGTTCAGTACTCTATTAGCCCATATGGCACAAGCTAAATTGTATCGAAGCTATGGGCTAATTACGGATGAGTTAATAAAGCCAGGCAGAGCCCGCCTGGCCATGTCCTCCAGTCTTTGTGAGGCTCCCTTTCCCTCTTCAAAGCCAATCAGCCCCACTGGAGCTCGTCAATACTTCACAGTTCAGCCTCTGAGAACAAACCCATCGTTCCTTCTGAAATACACTGTATGTCCCTTTCTATCTTCCCAAGATTTTGCTGTTAGAGGTAAAAACAACTATGGAGACCCCAGCACTTCTTCTAATAACTGGTTTGCTTATGAACAATTTGAGTAAGTGCAGCTGGGAAAACCAAACAAATAAACATAAGTGACTTGAGTTATTCAGGCTTTCTTTTTGGTGAAGCAAAAGTAAATATGTTTTGCACAGGGAGGCTCTAGGTAAGTCCTCACTGCATAGTCACTTTGGAGCCATTAATTACAGAGGAGAAGAGAAAGTATACACTAATTGTGGGAGCATTCCATCAGGTTTTGAATCAGAAGAAGCACACATTTAATTTACGCAGAATTAATTATAGAGTTTGAAAACATTGCCTTCAGAATGTATTTTGGTTTCCTGGCAAAGCTCCTCTTGGCTCTTCACCCAAGGGTTGGCGAGGCTGCACCTCCCTATGCGGGGATGGCCGCGTGTCATCAGCCACCTCTCCCAGCTTCACCTCTGCCACCAGCATGGGGGCAGCATCTCCTGCTAGCCAGGAGGGTAAGCCCCGATGGCTTGTCCTTGGAGAGCTGCCTAGAAGCTTCTCTGTTAGCCAGCTGGTGCTGGGAACGTGGGACGCATTTGGCTTCTCCTCCAGAATCAAGCACAGGCTGCCTGCGACACACCAGGCTGGGAAGTCGGGTTTCTTGGGTGACACCCTCAGCTTCTCCCTCGGTAGGCTTTAGATGTCTCAATTAACTGGGACCCAAAACCCAGTGACTCACAAAACATGACAATCTGCCACTGCCCAAATATTTGCAAATAAGTGCAAGTTACATCTCCTTGAAAAGTTCAATAGCCTGACACCTGAAAGGAATTTTTTGACCAGCAAACCCTAGCCCTTAGATATTTTTAATAGAACACACACACTTATTTTCATTCTCTTTCTGGACTCTCTGTTGGGTCACTGGCATATAAAATAAAAAAAGCATAAAACTAAAAAAAAAAAAAAAAAACCATCAGCCAGTTTCCACAGAGACTCACAGAGCTCGGCCCATCACTGGTTAGATGATGCTGGGTGGTTCGCACAGCCTCCTGTGCCTCCATTTCCAAATCCCTAAAAAGGGATTGCAACAGAACCGCCACTCACCTGTCAGGCTGTTGCACTGTGGTGGCTTACGTGTTGCTGATGCTGTAAGCTATGTCACTAGTATTTCAAAAACCAGCAATGTCACCTATGGTGGACAGGTTTCAGCAGAGCTTCCAGACTAAGCCTAGGAAGAAAGCCTGGTGATCTACTTCCAAAAATTAACCAGTGAAAACTCTGTGGATCACAACAGAATACTGTCCCCTATAGTCCTGAAAGATGAGCCCTCTAGGTTGGCAGGCGCTACACATTAGCCACAACAATGGACTCAAACATACCAATGATCATAAAGATGGCGCAGGCTCAGACAACGTTTGTGCTGTTGTACCTGGGGTCACCATGAGTTGGAGCCAACTCGACAGCAGCTAACAACAGCAGTACCCACGTCATAAGATTTATGAAGAGTGGTTCCATGTGACACTACTGTCAAAGCTTCTGGAACATCATGAGAACTCAACAGAGTAAATTTACATATATGTATACAATATACACACACACACATATTTATATGTAGTAACAGTCAACGATTGCCCAGGAATGGCAAAACAACAACACAAACCTTGGTGTCACACCATCTGAGCTAAGGGCTGGAGCTGGACCGGAGACAGCAGACCGGCTCGTCCTTTCCCACCCCCTAGGCACTGGCCAGCTCATAAAGGGGTGACCTATTCCAATGTGGGGCCTGGAGTGGAGGCCTGTCTGGCATAAAGAGGACGCCTGCTGACATGTCCCCCTGTCTCATCAGTGAGGTCCCACACAGAAGTTTTCTGTAACTCAGGGTTTGTGGGAGCGAGTTGTCCTCACAGGCTGAGTTGCTGGGCACTCAGCCTACAGAGGGCTGTTGCCCTTTCTGGGGCTGGAGTCCAGGAGCCTGCAGTCAGGAGGGAAAATGGCCATGCAGAGGGGAAGTAGAACCAGCTGGGCTTGTGGGCTGCACTGGAGCCTGGGCGGTCTCCCACCCCATCCAGCCTCCTACTTTGATGCTGGAAGTGTCTGCTAGAGAAGCCGGCACCTTTGTCACCACGGTGCTAATCCAGCACTGGGCCAGGGATGGGAAGCTGAGCAGTGGGGCCTGGCAACTCCAGAGGAACTGCAGGTCCCATTGCTACCCTGTGCCAGCCAGGTAAGCCACAGAGAAGTGACGCTGTGGGGTACTGGTGTCCTCTGCTGGCCTTCCATACCACCCCCTCAGGGCCTCCTTCCAGTGTGCAGAGGGTCTCTGTGGCCCACATGAACCCAGGACCCTGTGGGGAAGGCGATTCTAAAATGATGCAATACGGACTCCCACAATGCCCCATACAAGGCACATGGCCCGTGGGGACGAGGGACCCAGACCACGGTTAAATTTAATAGAGAAATTGAATCCCTAAATTATGATCATGACAGTCATCAGTTGAAGGTGTCCACATTGAGTGTTGCCTCAAAGTTCAACGTCATCGGCCTTCAGAACAGCAAACCACCCAGGGCAGAGGGGCTTTCATGGGTGAGTGTGGCTGGCAGAGAGCATGTCCTGGGAGATCTTTGCACCCCAGGTGAACTGAGCTGTCAGAAATTCTAAAGGAAATGGAAACCAGTTTTCTCCTGGGTGTGGCCTCCTTGGGATGGTAACACCTATCCGTGTCACTTAAGGGGTAAAAAGGCCTTTCTCTTGATTTCCTGCAGGGACATCAGTATTTCATTCACTGAAGCAATTCCCAAGTTTCCTCCCAAGGGAGACACACAAGGTAATGAGCATTACCACTGGGTTCCCACCTCCCTGGTTCCAGGTTCACATGTGATCCTTTGCTAAAACACAGGTGCTTTTGCTCTCACTCTGGAGAAACGTTGACCTTTGGGGGTGCACTCTTCTTGCCTCCTCTTCTGGGCCCCCCACTGACACCTGCACCCACACTTGACCCTTCCCACTAGGTGCAGTAAAGCACATCCACTCCAACCACCCCCCACCCCACCCTACGCAAGTCCACCTGGTGCCAGGTTGAGCACAGGCTGGGTCAGCTGGGATTCACAAGGGTACTGAGCCCTTTTCTCCTCAGCACATGCAAGGGACACATTTAGCCTCACCCCATCAGCCAAAAAAAAAAAAATTTTTTTTTTTTTCATCAGCCAGTAAGCAACACACAATTATCTGGATGTCATATCTTGGAGAGGTGCTGCTGGCATCTAGTGGGTACAGGCCAGGGATGCTGCTCAATATCCTATAGTGCACAGAACAGTCTGCTCCCCTGACAAAGTATCATCCAGCCCAAAATACGAATAGAGTTGAGGTTGAGGAGCTCTGGTTTAGGGGGGAAGAAGTCCATTCCTCCTCTTAAGGCCAAGTCTTGAACTTCTTAGCCAAGGTTCTGTCATCTCCTCTCCAAAAAGGCATTGTGTATGCTTCAGGTGGAAGAGAGGTCTGTTCTGTGAGTTGTTTAGAACAGAGAATAGAATATCCCAACAGGATCAGCCAAAACAAAACCAAAAAAGGTGGTAACTCACCCTCCCTCTCCCAGACATCCAGAAAAAGTTCAATAAAGCTCAGTTTGCCATTTTGTGAAATATTCACACAGTCTCCTGCCAAGGGAAGCCATGGATGGTTTATCCCTCAGCCTGGGCCATCCAGTGCTGACTTGCTGAGAAGACTAATATTTTAAATACAGAGGTTGCCTCCCCAGTAAATCTCTAGCTCTGCAAAAGACATACAAAAAGTAAAAATATTGCAGATGAAAGAGGCAAGACCAGGTGCAAGAGTTCCCCGAAGAAGGTCTGCCTTTGGTCCCTAGTGCATAATGGAAGCCCGCCAATGCGGGCCAAGCAGGAGGAAAAGGGAGCCAGATTTACTGCTTGGCCAGACAAACAGGCCAGGCCACCATGGAACCCCCGAAAACACACCACTGGCTCCCCTAATGAAGGCCTGGCTGAGTCCGGCTGGGGGCCGGGCCGGAGGAGAGACAGCAACTCCCCACGCGGCCGGCTGCCAGTCACAGCCCACCACAGCAGAGACGGTTTGGGAACGTCCAGCAGTGCGCCCTTGTGGACAGGGTCCAGGCGGGTCCCCGGCCAAAGCCCACAGCATCAGCAGAGGGCAGCAACCGGTGTTCTGCTGGCTGTGGCGGCAACAAGCGTTCTAAAAAACAACTGTTGGTAGTTGCCATTGGGTTGGCTCTGATCGGGGCGACTTTATGTATGATGAAATACTGCTGGGTCCTGCACCACATTCGTGATTGTTGGTATGTTTGAGTCAATTATTGGATCAATGTAGCTAACCCATCTGTCAGTTTGTAGTACTGTGGTGGTTGGTGGTTGCTATGATGCTAGAAGCTATGCCACTGGTATTTCAAATACCAGCAGTGGTCCATGGTGGACAGGTTTTGGCAGAGCTTCCAGACTAAGATGAACTAGGAAGAAAGGCCTGGCGATCCACTTATAAAAATGAGCCAGTGAAAACCATATGAATGACAACAGACATTGTCCAACTCACTTGCTTTGGACATGTCATCAGAAGAGATCAATTGCTGGAGGAAGAAGACATTGTGTTTGGTGAAGTAGAGGGTAAGGGAGACCATCAATGAGAGGGACTGGCACAATAGCCACAGTGATGGACTAGAACCTGTCGGTGATCATGAGTATGACAAAGGACCTAGCAACAAACAGTTTGTTCTGTTGTTCATAAGGTCATTATGAGTCAAAGTGGACTCAATGACAGCTATCTCTCTCTGTCTCTCTATCTATCTATATTGTACTTACTATGCAGGCACCCGTAAGTATCTCACATATGCTATTTGGTTTAATCTAAAGGTAGGAACCATTCTCCCCGCTCCTTTACAGATGAAGACACATAGACACAGAGAGGTTAGGTGACTTGTCCAAGGCCACACAGCTAGTACATGCCAACTCTGACTTGAAAGTCCACGCTCTTAGCCACTATATTAGCCCAAAGTTCCACTGTCAAACAAGAGGCAACTGGACAACTCACTTCCTAAGGCTCCAATTTATCATTGGCGAAATGGCCTCAGTACTCTCCATTGCACCCAGGAGTATTTGGGATCACTCAACAAATATGGCAGGATCTGTTGAGCACAATTACCACTGTTCCAAGGCAACACGAACCCATCGGTCCTGCCCAGCTCAGGGACTGTGTTCTCACCTGGGACAGAAGTGGACTTTGTCAGATGCTTCCCCCTCGGTTTTCACCTTTGACGACCTTTGTGGTCCAAGGATTGGTTCTTCCCAAAATGCTTGGAGGAGGAAGACCTCTGGCTGACGCTGACGACTCTTTTCTTAAAAGTGAGATTCTCTTACATTTATCTCAGTGGGATCTCACCCAGGTGGCAAATGTTTTGTAACTTCTTCAGAGACCCTTGTTCATACAGATGAGTTGTTTCCACCGGTTTCTTCTAGCTGGTTATTCCTATGACTTTCCCTTCTCTTCAAAGAGCTCTGAAGATGGGACCATTTAACAGCACACTGTGTTTGCTATACAAATTATTGATCGTCTGTTTTTAGACCATTTTCTCACACAGCCTCCTGTCGTGAGTTGAGAATGGAGTTCCACTAGTAATGCACACCCTTTTCTCAAGTTCAACCACCAAGACACTTCTGTGTTACAAGACTCTTAAGATGTTCTTATCTTTATTTTATTTCTTCCCTGAGATGCTGCTAGTCAGGAGGAGAAGTCTAGACATTGGCTGGCTTGTTTAGAATTTTATAGAGTGCCCCCAAGTACAGAAGCTACCATGGGAATTTAATCCTCCGTACATACAGAGTGGACTCTTACCTGGAATAAATGGGGGATTGTGGGCTGGAGAAATCACACTCACTTTTCCTTTCTAGGGAAAGAGTTTCGTGGCCCGATGGCTAGTAATAGATGTAGGACAAGTGTGTGATTTGGTTTGGACAATTCTCACGGACTGTTTTTAGTGTCCTGAGCTGAGACAGAGAATTTCCCAGGGGGCTCATCAGTGACAACAGAGTGACTTATTTTCACAATCGTAAAGGTAAAAAGCAGGGTAAACATCAACGTCTGTGTTCATCGCCAGCAGCACCTGGTGATGGCGCATGTGGTGGACAGGGGACAGGGGCCAGCTACAGCAGTGATGGCTGCAGGGGCGAAGGCCGTGACTGTGTTGTACCAAGTATTTGGAAGCTTACAAACATCCAGATGCTCTGAGTCATAAAGGTAGCTTATATGCCCCAAAGTCAGACTGAAGTTGGCCATTGTCTCCCGTCATTGGGTATCCTGTGGCGCAGCTGGAGGGTGGGTGCCTGACACCATTGTGTCTCCCTGGGACCCCTCGGTGAAGCAGGATAATTGAATTGAACCAGGAGTTGTTATCATACCCAAAACATTACAGCTGATGGTTTGCAAAGAAAAATAATATTTTTAAATATATTAGCTTTGCTAAGAGGGCAAGTCCATCAAATCCCATCAACTGTTTCACAACCTACTGATTAGACTAAGCCAATTTAATGACTCAGGCATGTAAAATGTCTTACCTTACCGCTCCCTCCTCGGCTAATGCACACACAGACAGAGAACGAGGTGGGATAATTTTAAGGCCAGACCCATATAAGTTGGGAGATTCAAATTACGGTTTAATTAACCTGCTTCGTACAAGAATCTCTGAGCAGCGGGAGATTTTACACACTGTTACACGGGATCTGTAATAACTAGGCCCAACAGGCTCCTCCACAACCATTATGTGTACAGGGCTATCGGCCTTGGCCCGGCACTTGATCCAATGCCTGGAGCCTGTCGATTCCAGAAGAAAAACGTTTGGAGATATGCTCACAGATCATCCTTAGGCCATACGTACATACAGCCTGGGAAGAGAAGGTTGCATGCAGCCAAGCTACCTGTAATGTTGTAAACAACCAGCTGGATTCATCCAAGATTGGCTGGTAAATACATGAATTATTGATTGCTGGGTAGGACTGTTTCTCACATAACAGCCCACAGTGAGTTGAGAGTCGAACCTGCAACCAGCACCCTTTCCTCCAGTTCAGCCAGCTGAACACTCGTGGGGATAAGCCAAATGGTTTGCGTTTATCTCTGGGTTCGGAAAAAACTCAAGTTGGGCTCAGTCATTGGTGTATATGTGGATGAGCACATTACCACCTTTTTGGAGCAGGGAGTGTTTGGGAGTGACTTGTACTACGAGCTGTTAGACTGTTCCCTTCTTACCTCAGACCCAATTTCATGGTTAAGCATGAATACCAACAGTTTGGGACCAACTGTTGTTGTCAATGCTATTAGCTGCCTTCTAGTCATGGTGGCCCTGTGCACAACAGGGTCGCACCACTGTGATCCACAGGGTTTTCATCGGCCGATTTTCAGAAGTAGATTGCCAGACCTTTCTTTCTAGTCTGTCATAGTCTGGAAACTCCACTGAAACCTGTTCAGCATCACAGCAGCACACGAAGTTCCCCTGACAGATGGGTGGTGGCTGTGCACAAGGGGCATTGGCTGAGAATCAAATCCTGGTCTTCTGCATGGAAGGAGAGGATTCTACCACTGACCCACCCTCTGGACCAACTGGTAAGGTTTTTTTTCCCAGCAGATATTTCACCTTCTTCAGCTAAAGGATCAGTTTTCAGATGCTATCCTTTGTAAGAAAACCACGGGAAGATGGACATGCCATCAAAATCATGGTTTTGGTTGTGAGTGGGTTGACTAGCATGAAGAAAATCCCTCATGTAGCTGGTGAATGAACAAGGGAAGAAAGACCCTCCACCAGCTGGACTGAAGACTCTTCCTAGAGTCCCTCGGGAGCCCTGGTGGCACAGCAGTTAAGAGCTCGGCTGCTAACCAGAAGGTTGGCAGTTCAAATTCACCAGCCACTCCTTGGAAATCCTATGAGGCAGTTCTACTCTGTCCTATTGGGTCACCGTGAGTTGGAATCGACTCGACAGCAAAAGGTTTTTTTTTTTTTTTTTTGGTTTAGAGAGAACACATGGAGCTCTGGTGGCACAGAGGTTAAGCACTGGGCTGCTAACCCACAAGTTGCTCTATGGGAGAAAGATGTGGTAATCTGCTTCCATAAAGATTATGGCCTTGGAAACCCTATGGGGCAGTTCTACTCTGTCACATGGGGTAACTCAGGGTTGAATCGACTCAATGGCAATGGGAGAGAAATCACATCCTAGGGACCAAATCCTTCAACAGGGTTTCCTGTAGGATTGGTGTTAGCCATGGATAGCTGCCAAGACTGGGTTTACATGTCCCAAGGTTTTGGACCTGCCTGGGGCAGACCACAGGAGTCAGCAGGGACTCTGGCAGTCCAGGCTCCGGTGGAGGAGGCACCTTAGCAAGGTCAGCCCAGGGCCAGCTAGCCCCTGGCTCTTATGTTTATCCCTAATGACGCAGCCAGCCCTGTAGCAGGCAGTCTCCTTGGAATGACTCATTCCAGGTTTACATTATAAGTATCTGGATAATGAAGACATCAATACTTATGTCTGGTCACTGAGTAGGAAAATTCCAAATGAGTGAAATTGCACGGTATGTAATTGCTCCTACATGAACTGTATTTTTGAGAAACCAAATAAACCTAGTTGATGAGTTACAGCTCTTCTTTACGGAAGAATTCCTGCTGGTAAAACAGAAAGGATGATGGAATTAACAACCACCATTTTACAAACCCCAATGAAATAGCTGACTCAGGAAACAATCATTTGCAGAGAAAACCACCAGGTAAAAGGTTGAAGGGAACTTTGCAATGGAGGAATTAGCTACCATAACATAGACTCACTGATCAATTTAAGTGTCATTAAGAGTGGAAGAACCAGACACCACGGGCCTCATGATGTGACGGAATGTGTAGTATACAGTGTCGCCCATGAAAGACCTTGTCAAAAACATTGAACCTGAGTCTAATCAAGTCTCTGGACTGAACTTCCAGTATACGATGACTATGGGGTTGGACTGACACTTTAAATGATACGGTGGGAGCAAACAGACCAACCCACTCTGAAAGGACAACTGAGCTGGTTTCTGCCACAAGTGGAAGTCAGGAAATAAAACAAAAGGTGGTGGGTGGCAGGGGAGAAAGGAGGGGAGGAGCCTCCTTTAAATTTAAAGAGACCCGAGAGACTGAACAACAAAATGAAAAGTGTGGACCTTGTTTGAACCTGGATTTAAGCAAACCAGCTTTAATTAGACCTGAAGCACTCAGGAGGTTTGGCTGTGGATTGGGCATTAACCCAGTGCCCTCGAGTCGATTCCGACTCATAGCGACTGGAGTTCGATGACTCCAAAGACATGTTTATTTCTTTGTTTATCTCCGTGGGATAATGGCACTGTGTGAGAGAAAGTGTATAGAAGCAAAATGAGACAATATTTGGAATTTTCTTTTAAATACTTCAGAAAAAAAAAATCAAGCAAGGCAAAGTCTTGGTAACTCTTCACTCTGGGCGATGGATATTTGGGAGTTCATCATACTATTTTCTACATTTGTAGGTACATTGGATATTTTTCTTAATAAAAAAATCATGCTGCTGCCATAGGTGGGTGGGCAGGCGGGCGGGCGGGCGGGCAGACGGACGGACCGCGCCCATATTTACCTAAATATGGTTTTGGTCAGGATTATGTCACACACAAAATTCCCTACTGCCAAGCCTTGCATCACTCAGCCATGGTACTAGTGAGAACTTCCCCTTTTCCACAGAGTTTAGACAGAGCTTAGGAAGGTCAATACCTAAGTGTCAGAGAGCTTAGCAAAACATCCCATGCCCAGGCCTCCTTGGGGTGCCGGCCTTTGTCAATCTGGAGAAAGAATAAAGCACATCAAAGATTGCCTTTCATTAGCAGTGTTCTAACTTACAAACATCCATCGGAAGAAAATAACACCTCAAGGTTTTTCTAATTCCAAGTTTAATTTAAAAAGAGCATGCCGGGGCCTCTCTTCTCTCTATACCTCCATAATCTCAAGTCTGCGTCCTAAGAAATATCTGGAAGAGGGAGAAACTTACCATGTTAGTGTTGTCTTTTTAAATTTTCGTTCCAGCTACACAAGTGTGAGTACTTGATCATGATATAAGATGTATTTCTTACTCTGGGTTGCCCTTAAAATGTTTAGCAGGCACAGTTCTAGAAAAAGGCATAATTTTGTGGGCATTCCTTTCACACAATTGACTCTCTTAACTTCATATGGACATACATGCTTATTCATTTTTTTAAATCATTCCTAAAGACTGTACAAGGTTTGAATAAGTTAAAGAAAAACATATAACACAACACAGGATTTCCTTGAAATTATGGTCACCTGTTCTGACATGCACATCTGGGATGAATTACTGTCCCTGTCAGATGTAATTGAGAGGAACAAGAAAACTTAGTGCCTACAGAGCAGGAAAATGAGTTTAAAATACCTGGCATTTCTTCAGCTAACACCAGACAAACCATCCCCATTACGACAGTGCAAAAAGACATACGCCTAATCATGGTCTCAAACGCTGCGCTTTTCGAGTGTTGCCCGGAGCGGAGGGAATCGCCTTTGGACGAGGGAGGGCACGTTCTCGGATTAGTTCCTGGGCGTGCTGCTTGAGTGCACTTTCCTGACTTCTGGAACTTTCTGCGGGTGTGCTCTGCTTTTCACCTTGCAGCTGTAGCCTTGGCCAGGGCCTCCTCACTCAGCCATCTAGAGAGTCCCCTCCAGCTGTCCATCACAGCCTGGGGGGCCAAAGGAACACAGGCCCGGAGTGCGCTTTGCCGAGGTTGTCACTTCCAACCTGGGCGTGAGAAGGAGGGGCGCCTCCCGGTTTGATGGCTCCTACTTCGGACATTTCGCAGCCCTTACTTTTCCTACCAACCCATCGGTCATGGCCCCTTAGTCCCCATGGCCCCTTGCTTTGCCTTCAAACAGCTTCCCAAAAGGCCAGTTGCCATCGAGTCGGTCCCCACTCTTGGCAACCCCACGTACGGCAGAGTAGAACTGCTCCACAAGGTTTTCAACGGCTGTAATCTTTCGGAAGGAGATCTCCAGGCCCTTCTTCTGAGGCACCTCTGGGTAGATTGGAACAGCCAACCTTTTGGTCAGTAGCTGAGCACTTAATTGCACCACGCAGGGATGGCTAGCTTACCAAGCATCCTAGTTTTTTTGTTTTTAATATTTTGCCCACGTATTAATCCTAGATTTAGAAAGATGGAGCCAGGGACAAACTCTAGTGACTGCGAAATTAGTACTTGCACTGTAAAAGCACAGCTGTCGGTTTTCAGAACTGGCGAGCCCACAGGGAGGAGGCACCCTCTCTGTGTTCCTCCAGGCAGGTGGGGCTCTGGGGTGGGCAAGTGGCTGAGTATGGCTAGGCCACCACGGGCTGTACTCCATCCACTTGCAGCACTGTGGGTGACAGGTCCCTCCAGAGATGGTGACCTTGCTGGCTGCCGGTGTCAGGTTTGGGGGCTGAGTTGACTCTGTGTGTGTGTATGTGTGCATGTGTGTCTTTGTCTTCTTAGGTGTTTGGGGGAAGGCCATGCATCATGCTGGATTTTTAGAGAAATGAGTTGTATGACAGAAATGAGACAAGAGAAGCAACAGCGGACACAATCATTGAAAGTAGCCCTGGGAGTAATTCACCCAGGCTGGCGTCTGTGTGCTGTGACCTGGGGAGTCCACGTGTCCCCACATGCACCCCCAACCCCACTCATCATGATGTTTGTACTTAGCAGAGACCCCCTGAAGACCAAACACTTTCAGGTCTAAGAGGGAAGAGTGAGATGTCGAAATGGCGGGCAGTGTAGATGTCCTCGGAGGCTCAAACTCCTCCAACCCTGCAGGCCAGATGGGCCAGGAGGGAGGGGGTTGGGCTCTTTGACAAGCTCAAGTGTTCTTCCAGCTGCAGGAATGGGCCTAGCTCAAGCCAGCTCAAACACAGTGGGTTTACTGGAAATAGCATTAAGGGACTCCAAGAATACGGAAGGGACTGCTGCAGACCAATGGGGTCTTGGGGATCCTAGTAATTCTGCAGACCTCACACAGAGGGTCAGGGCTTCTCGTGGGAGTCTTCTTGTTGACCTGACTCACAGACCACAAGAAGAGAGGCCAGCTGACTGCAGGACAGGACGACCATCTGTGGAGAAGACCTGAGGTCAGGTTTCCCAGAGCACAATCCCAGGGTCTCAGCTCACCTTTCTGAACCAGGGATCATTAATCAGCATATAAATTGGATAGCTTTGGATCAAATGTCCTCTTCAAGCCAATTAGCTGTGGGCAGAGTGGCAGGGCCACACGGAAGAGTCATGGCTGCTCAGAGCAGTGAGGGTCACAGGTAGGGTCTGCCCAAGAAGGGCAGGTGGGCAGATGGGCAGGTGGGCCACCCACAGAACAATGGCTAGTGCAGACCTGTGTAGGGTGTGTCTTTCAGCTGCTGTCTGCACTGGAAACCCATCACGTTTGCCTGAGCCAGAAGGCACATATACACATGCACACACGTGTGTAGATATATAGACACACCTGTCATGGATTGAATTATGTCCCCCCAAAAATGTGTATCAATTTGGCTGGACCGTGACTCCCAGTATTGTGTGGTTGTCCTCCATTTTGTGATTGTAATTTTATGTTAAAGAGGATTAGGGTGGGATTGTAACACCCTTACTAAGGTCACATCCTTGATCCAATGTAAAGAGAGTTTCCCTGGGGTATGGCCTGCGCCACCTTTTATCTTACAAGAGATGAAAGGAAAGGGAAGAAAGCAGAAAGGGGGGACCTCACACTACCCAGGAAAGCAGTGCCGGCAGCAGAGCACGTCCATCAGACCCGAGGTTCCCGTGCAGAGAAGCTCCTAGTCCAGGGGAAAATTGATGAGAAGGACCTTCCTCCAGAGCCAAGAGAGAAAGCCTTCCCCTGGAGCCGGCACCCTGAATTTGGACTTCTAGCCTACTGGACTGTGAGAGAATAAGCTCTTTGTTAAAGCCATCCACTTATGGTATTTCTGTTACAGCAGCACTAGATGACTAAGATAACACCACACAGCAATGCACACACACAAGTCTCCATGCACACATGCCCAGCTACACACACCAATACATGGGTCAGCACTGCACACACATGCACACGTGTTAATACAGACCTCAGTGTCACACACACACCCCATGCCTACACACTCAGATCTTCAGATACACACACAGCGACCCTCTCCTGAGGCACACTTGCATACACATGACAGCACACACACCTATCTGTACTTCCGCAGACGTCCACATGCACAGATGCAGGACTAACACGGCCAAGCCCTCTCTCTCTCACACACACACACACACACAGATGCACGGGCAGGGAACCGCAGGTGGTTCCATTAGTTCACGTATCTTCTCCCCTCCCCACAGGTAGCTCTGCCTGGAAGACGGCTGGCTGTGAAGGCAGCTTCTGGGCCCTGTGGGCTCCGGGAGCCCGAGTTCACCATCGATCTGCCCCCTGCTTGGCATGGAGCTGGATCATCACAGAGTGGAGCCGGCAGTCTGTGGGCAGTCCTGAGTGCTGGTGCCCGTAGCTGGCAGTTTGGGAGGTGAGCAGAGGTGTCTCAGAGACAAGAGATTGCCAGGAGGAGCCAAGCCCCTTCCAGCCAAAATCCTGCCCCTGCCTGGCTGCGGGGGCACAGGGGCCATGCACAGCCAGGGAGAGCCAGCCTCTGGCGGTGAACTTGAACCGCCGTGGAGCTAACAGACATCAGAAGCCATCCATCCTCGGGCCCTTCCCAGCTGCTCTCTGGACTTGAATTTCGACCACCTCGGCTCACACCAGCCATGTGCTGCTCTCCATGGCCGACCTTCCTCATCTCCAAAAATGGGGAGAACAAGGTGGGTCCCCAGCCCAGGCCACTTGAGGAGAGCCGTGGAAGGCAGCTGTGATCACCCTCAAGCAGACTGCCCCTTCCAGAGCTTTCTCCTGCCCATCCTCACCCCACTTTTAAACTTAAAATGTTGCTTGCACTCCAAATAGAATTTTTTAAAGTGGAAATCAATGCGTTCTAACGGAAAGCACAAATGTCCAATTAGGAGATAAAGGGAGCAGTGAAGAACGGATTGTTTACCGCGATTGGTTAATTGTGCAGGCGTTAAATTTCTAGAAACACCCGTGGACCTCGGCTATGCAATGAGGCGCGGCTGCCTTAGATGGAACGAACCCGCAAGGCAACTTCGAGATTCTAGAAAAATAAATGCCTGCCCCTTATCGATGTTGTTTGCAGGAAGAGAAATGAATCCCGCATTCCCGTACCAGGCAACTCCTGCAGGGATCCGCTGTGCCAGGACCAGAGGAGGGTCTCAGGAGCCCGACGTCATCGTTTACGGGAAAGGTCCACCATGCCTCCCTCACGACCCTGCAGTGTGCACAAGTCTGCACAGATGGGAAGGATAGGGCTCAGGTCCAAATGGTGAGTCCCGCTCCTGGCCAAGGCACTGTCTCGTCTGCTTTGTGGCCCACCACGCCCCACAGCAAGCCACAAGCTTCTTCCTCCTTTTCTCTCGGTGAGAACAATCAATCATCTTGTTGTTAGCTGCTGTCGAGTCAGCTCCGACTCACGGCAACCCCATATACAACAGATAGTTGGTGGGCTTGAGTCCGCTGTTGTGGCCACTGTGTGTTTTGAGGGCTCATCTTCCAGCACTATATTGGACAATATTCTGTTTTGGTCCATAGGGATTTCATTAGCTAATTTCCAGAAGTAGATCTCCAGGCCCTTCTTCCTAGCCTGTCTTAATCTGGAAGCTCCGCGAAAATCTGTCCATTGTAGTTGTCCCTGCTGGTATTTGAAATACCAGTGACAAAGCGTCCAGCAACAAAGCAACATGCAAAGCACTGCAGTACAGCAAGCTGACAGAGGGGTGGTGGTAAGTCATCTCACAAACACTTACTAAGCACCTGCTCTGTGAGGCCAGGAGCCCTGATGGCACAGTGGTTAAGAGCTACAGCTGCTAACCAAAAGGTCGGCAGTTCAAATCCACTAGCTGCTCCTTAGAAACCCTATGTGGCAGTTCTACTCTGTCCTTTAGGGCTGCTATAAGTCAGAGGGAATCGACTCAGCGGCAATGGGCTTTATGTGAGGCCAGCTCACAGGAAGTCTGGGGTGCCAAGGCCAGAGCTTCCTGCATCTGTGTCACTCCACCTGCTCCGTCAGAGGGTTTGCCCGTCAGCAGTGTGTGCATGCTGGCATGGGCTCAGGCTCCCCACCCAAGTTCATGCACCTCTGAAGGCTTCACGCGGTCTGGCTGCATTTGGAGTGCTGTCCATGGGGACCTGCACTCCTGGGTTGAGTGAGACTTGGGGGAGTTGGACCTCGGGGCCCACGGTCACCTTGAGTCTGGAGCCATCACATGGTCGTTGCTGGGATTGGGCTGTCTGGAGGCGCACTGAGTGTGCACAGCCCTCCCTTCGTATTGTCTCTACAGCAGGAAGTGAGCTGCAGGTGCACATTGGCTTGCCCAGAACCCCGCTGCAGGCCACCTCAAGTGGCCACGTGCGTGGCAGTGGAGCAAAAGGGCTGATTGCCCAAGTTGTGGAGCCCGCCTGCCTGGGTTCAAACCCAGCTCTACAAGGCTCTAACTGGGGGCTTCTCCAAGCTTCACTCCAGACACCTCGATGGTTTCACCTGGTCCTGGGGAGCCTTCATGAGCTCAGGTGTGTGAGGCCCTTGGTGCTCTATCTGACACACAGGTGCACATGGTCAGTGACAGTGTCCGCTGTTGTCATTGCTGCTGTTCTGTTTGTCTGCTGTGGCACAGAGTCAGGGGAGGCACGGAAGCTGGGCTCTGACCTGGGGATTGTCCACGTTCTGATGGTCAGGGACCCTGGAGGGCAAGGTTGCCCAGGCCCAGCCCTCTGGACACAAGCAGAGAGCTCCCTGATGCCCAGGGACACTTAAGAAGCCCCCCATGGAATCGGCAGGGGTCCAGAGAGGCCCAGTTCCTGCCTCCCGGGGCTCCTTCACCCCATCTTGCCAGGGCCGCAGTTTTCTTCCAGTGTCTTCACAGTGTGGCCGGGCACAGAGGCTCTGCCGGAGAAGCCACGCCACGTGCAGGGCCCACACGTGCCGCCGCCGCTGCCACCGGGGATGGAGACTTCCTGGAAAGAAACAGATGACTTGGTTTCATCAACAAGCATAGAGGCTCACTTGAAAGAAATGATTCCCACTTCACACCTTACTGTAATTTTCCAATTAATTCTGATTTAAATATGTTAATGCAGCTAACTAGGTTGAGCATCCGTTTAAAGACTTCCTGAATAATGAAGCACACACAAAGGAGGGAATTTTCCATTGAAGGCACCAGAATGAAGACAGACGTGCCATCCAGAGACGGGTGCCAGCTGTGACGGACAGCCAGGCCCAGAGAGGGCAGGCCCGCAGCCCAGGGGCCCAGGAGTCTGGCTAGATCCTCACTTGGGTTCCCTCTGGGTGAGCCTTTTCTGCAGAAAGCACCAGGCTTTCCTCCACTGTGCATTGAAAGGGCCTTGGGGAGGCTCCTGGCCCTGAAATATCCCCCTCAGTAGCCTACTGTTGGTAGTTCAGTGGTAGAATTCTTGCCTTCCATGCTGGAGACCTGGGTTCGATTCCTGGCCAATATACCTCATGAGCAGCCACCACCCGTCTGTCAGTGGTCACTTACATGATGCTATCATGCTGAAGAAGTTTCAGCAGAGCTTCCAGACAAAGATAGGCTAGGAGGAAAGACCTGGCAGTTGACTTCTAAAAATCAGCCAACGGAAATTCTATGTATCCCAACAGTCTGATCCACAGCTGATCATGGATGGTGCTGCACTGGGCAGCATTCTGTTCTGTCATGCATGGGGCCGCCATGAGTTGAGGACTGACTTGATGGTGGCTAATAATGGCCCACTGCTGCCTGCCGAATAATCCCCATTCCTGTTTTAACTCTTCTTGATTTTGTCTGTAGGTGCCCTGCCTCCAGCCTGATCTTGGGGGACATGTTGGCACAGTCACTGCCAGGAACAGGGTCCCTCCCCACCCCCTGGGTGAGCTGGCAAGGCCGACCTCGGTTGGAGGCAGAGCTGAACCCCACTGGCCTGAGCTGCTTGAACTTGAACAAACCCTCCCTCTGAAGGTGAGATAGGGAGGGGTGGGGGACATCTGATGAAAAGAGCGGAGATGTCGCACAGGGCCTGGCTGCCGCCCCCAGCTCAGAGGGCCCTGAGCCACAGCTGCCGTCCTGGAGCCTTTTCTGAATGTGTTTGAGCCACGGCTCTGCACCCCCCCACCCCAGGATTACCCCCAGCACAGCATTCATCTGCGTACCTCTCCGCCTCCCCACCCACCACACAGGGCTGCTAAAGATTCGGACCTCAGGGTTGTTGTAGAGATTAGAGAGGATCAAGGACATGAAAGGAAACACGGTGGCAAAGCCCTGCGCATCGGGAGGTGGAGGGGCAAACCCCACGTGGGCTGGGGGGAGTGCTGGGCCCTCAGCGTATACCATCGCCTCTTGTTGCAGGTGGCAGAAAGCTTGTGCCTGGATGGCAGGTGGGCAAGGCCCCCCCAAAGCCCTTGGGTGGTCTTAGAGTGAGATGTCTTTACAGGCCTTTGACCTCACTGCCTTGCATTCTACTTGGTATTCATTCATTCTTTCAACATGCATTAGAACACAGGTGGCATTCTAAGTAACGGGAAACAGTAGAAGATAAAACAGAAACAGTCCTGCCCCCTTGGAGTTGTGTTTTAACGTGGGCTGCTAGAATCCGTCAATAAACAAGGGTCTCGTATGCCGTTCTCACCTTCCACGTAGGACGCCTGGGTTCAATTCCCAGCCACTGCACCTCACGGGCAGCCACCACCCACCTGTCAGTGCAGGTTTCTGTGTTGCATGATGCTGAACCAGTTTCAGCAGATCTTCCCAACTGAGATGGACTAGGAAGAAAGGCCAGGAGATCTACTTCTGAAAATCAGCCCATGAAAACCCTGTGGATCACAATAGTCTGATCCACAAACAATCACGGGGATGGTGCAGGACCAGGCAGTGTTTCGTTCTATTGTGCATGGGGTCCCCATGAGTCAGGGCCAACTTGACAGCAGCTAACCATAGCCCTGGTGGCATAGTGGCTAAGAGCTTAGCTGCTAGCCAAAAGGTCAGCAGTTCAAATCCACCAGCCACTCCTTGATAACCCTATGGGGCAGCTCTATACGGTTGTGATGAGTTGGAATCGACTCAAAGGCAACAATAGTAACATCTAATAGTTCAGATGATATAAGTTCTATGGAAAAACTGAGTGTCATAAAGAGGGTAGAGGGCCCAGCTCACAAGGAGGACTCAGGGAAGGGACATGGGACCTGCAGGGGCTCCAGGAAGCAGCTTGCATTTGGGCGTCCAGATGGAATCCAATGAGGCCCCCACTTCTTGGAGCATGGGCTTGCCCGGCACCAATTCCATAACGACACTTTGATGTTATCAGGCATTAATGGTTCATTTATCTGAATTTTATCTTCCAGTGATAAATTAGAGAGTTACTTTAGACTTTGCCACTCACTGACGATTTACACAGGCAACTATGATAAATCTGCAGATTAACAGGGGAAATTTACTTACTTGGTCATTACATTCAGTGCTCAGCAGTCTTTTAGTGCCCTAATCAAGTAATGGAAAAAGAAAGAGTTCTGTTTGTCAATACAGAAGGAAACATTTAGCTTCTATCCACAAGAGGCAGGTAGGGAGCCATCACAGCTAAGAGGCAGTAACAAAGATAATAAAGCACAAGGGAAACTCTTTAACCCCTTGCAGGAACAGGGCAGGGTTCCTTCCACGCTAACGTCTGTCAGCCGTCCATACCATGGTGGCTTGCGTGTTGCTGTGATGCTGGAAGCTATGCCACTGGTATTTCAAATACCAGCAGGGTCACCCAGGTGGACAAGTTTCAGCAGAGCTTCCAGACTAAGACAGACTAGGAAGAAAGGCCTGGTGACCTACTTCTGAAAATTAGGGCAAACTTTATGGATCGCAAAAGAACATTGTCTGACTCACTTGCTTTGGATATGTCATCAGGAGGGATCAGTCACTGGAGGATATCATGTCTGGTGAAGTAGAGGGCCAATAAGGGCGAGGGAGACCCTCAGTGAGATGGATTGGCACAGTGGTTGAAAGGATGGACTTGAACACACTGGTGACTGTGAGGATGATGCAGGACTGGGCAATGTTTTGTTCTGTTGTACATAAGGCTTTGACTCGACAGCAGCTCTCCATCTACCTACAAACCTACCTACCACCTCTCTCTCTATTTATCTACCTACTACCTACAAACCTATCTACCAACCTACCTACCTACCTACCTACCTGCCCACCTACCTACCTACCAACTACTTACCTACCTCTCTATCTACCTACCTACCAACCTACATCTATCTATCCATCCACCCATCCATCCACCCATCCATCCATCCATCCATCCATCCATCCATCCATCCATCCATCCATCCATCCATCCATCCATCCGTCTACCTACTTACCTACCAACCTACCTACCTACCTGCCTACCTACCTATGGAATGTCAGAGGTAAAGAATCAGACTTGGGCAACTCTTGGCCAACCCCATATTGAGGCAGAAGCCTTTCTCTCTCTAGAACCCCCCAGGCCTGCATCCCACCACCCTAGCAGGGAACCTCTATGCAGTGCTGACGCCCATGATGAGGCCGTACGCCCTCAATTCTTGGGCTTGCAAGCCCCATCCTGACTTTCTCTACCTGCCTTGATGTCTGTGTCATCACTTTACGTCATACACTGAAAGAAAAGGAAAACACCATTAAACCGAGTGGGCTACTTCATCATTGGTCCTGGGATACAGAACAGAGCTATCACTTCCATCAGAGAGATGAGGAAGCTGAGGCTTAGAAAGCCCGAGAGACCCACCTGAATTCACACAGCCAAGATGCGGTGGGGGGAGTCACCATTGGCCCCTTTGGACCGCGAAACCAAGGGCTGCCCTTTCGTCACCCCAGTGGTCTCTCTGGCACAGACGTGTCCACACAGGTCAGCTCCTCCTGCAGCTGGAAGCCAGAGCTGGCCCCCAGGTAAGCAATGAGTGCCCCAGGTATCACCGAAGAAGCAAATCTCTGCCATTCCAAGGAGCTGGGGTATGGAAACCCTGGGGTCCACACTGGTTGTGAAGCTGAGTCCTCCCTCGGAATTCCAAGTCTGTCATTATCCTCAGCCACCCGGGGAGCAGGCAGCTCCTGTTTGGCCTGAAATGTTCCAGCAGAACTTATAGCCTTCAGTCAGACAGAACAGGGGCCAGGAGACCAGGTGCTAGTCCTGCCAAACAACTTGGAGAGGGTCCCTGGGCCCTCGTGGCATAAATGGTTAAGTGCTCGACTACTAAGCCAAAGTTTGGCGATTCACACCCACCCGGTGGCTCTACGGAAGAAAAGACCTCACAGTCCGCTCTCATAAAGATTTCAGCCTAGGAAGCCCTATGGGGCAGTTCTACTCTGTCACATGGAGTTGCTATGAGTTGAAACACAACTCGGCAGCACCTAACCACAACAATGACCCTGGGCATAGGCCAGGCCACACTGGCCTGGGGCCCCCCAACACCCTTTTCCCAGACTGCCATCAGAAGCACTCAGCTATGGTACAGACTGCTCACGCTCTGGTGTTGGCCACCATCTCGTCCTACTCGGAGGACCTGCCCTGGCAGATGTGGAACACACTGGGGTCCAGTCCCCAGAGACTGCAAACTGCAGGTGGCTGCGACCAGCTCCGATTTATCTCTGGGTCTGCCCCACTGATGTCAGAAGGAAACCAGATGCAAGTGGGGAACAGCGGGGAGGCGGCCCAGCCTCGATCCTTGCTGAAGAGTCGTAAGATCATGTTCTGGGTGAGCAGAGCTGAGGTTCAGCCACCCAAGTGGTTGGGGGCTGAACGATTTGGATCAGTGCCTTCAGGAAAGCACTGCCCAAGGCAAAAGTGGGCAGAGTGAGCCGTGGTCCGGTGCTGCCGTGGAGGCCACGTCCACGTTTAAGGCACCAGCAGAAGCCAGTCTGGTTAACTTGGATGAATTTATCCAGAAATTTACAACAACAAAAAAAACCTAAAACGTTAGAAATCCAACGTATCAGTAAGTTTTGTGTCAGCTTTAATAATACTGCTTGTATTTTTAATTACAAGCTGGCATGGGGGGCTTAAAGTCATTCCAGTGTTCTGAAACTCCCCTCACGTTCCACCCTTGCTTCTTCTGTGGGCCCTGAGTAGGAAGTGGCAGGACCACTCCTCTCTGATATTTGGCCCACCCAAAGGACTCACCCTGATCAAGGGGCTCCACTATAGGGACCCCTTAAAGATTTCAGAGACAGGTCCTGGGGATACCCACTGCTGCAGGCCTGGGTCAATGAGAACTATACCTGGGCAGGTCAACCGTCCTGCCAGGCAGGTGTTTTCATTTGCTTTATTACCTCACTGAAGCTTCACAAGAAATGTACCCACTTTACAGATGAGGAAACTTGAGACTCAGCTAAGTTAACGGGGCAGGTCCAAAATTTGGCCGCTACAAAATTGCACGGCAGGGATTCGAATCCCAGCTGGTATTAGCTCCTACATCTGAGACAATACTTCTGCACCAGACTGCCTCTCCTGGGACGCTACAGTACCTTCATGGTGTCCCAACTCTAAAATCTCCCCCATCCGCCACCTTCTTCTTGTCCGCCTCAGTCACCTAGCCTGTAGCAGCCAAAATAACCCTCTTAAGACATGTTCCCAGGCGTCCACAGGGCCTGCTAACTGCACAAAGCCCAAAGCTACGTCTGTT
The DNA here is from genome assembly GCF_030014295.1 of Loxodonta africana. NCBI lineage: Eukaryota > Metazoa > Chordata > Mammalia > Proboscidea > Elephantidae > Loxodonta > Loxodonta africana. The sequence continues at coordinate 7,492,299 of NC_087357.1, forward strand.
CTTACTTTCCAAATTTCTAGAATACCAGTGGCCATCAAGGCAGCTCGGGCTCATGGTGACCTCACGTGTGTCAGAGTAGAACCATGCTAGGGTTTCAGTAGCTGACTTTTCACAAGTAGACCTCCAGGCCTTTCTTCGAGGTCCCTGTGGGTAGACTCAAACCTCCAACCTTTCGGTTAAGAGCCAAGCATGTTAGCCATTTGCACCCTCCAGGGACTCTTGCATTGAAAACCCTGTGGAGCACAGTTCTACTCTGACACACCCGGGGTCACCATGAGTGGCAGCCGATGCGACAGCAACTGGCTCGCACTATGTATAACGTATGTAAGCACTTGTTCTGTCCTCCTCAGTAGACTTTAAGCTCCATTAGGGCAGGGATCCCATCTCTCTTATTTATTTATGGCTCTCTCTCCAGTTTATAACGTATTATTGTCACGTATAAAGCCCTCAGTAAATATTTGCTCAATGAGTAAATAAATGCTAAAATTAAAGTCACTCACTTGGTGTGACGATGCCATCCAACCCCACTTAACAGCCTGTCTGGGGGCCTTTCCTTCAATATTTACCGGTAGAAGATTGAATGACTCCCGGGCTCCAGGGGAGGTCACCACCACAAGTACAGCAAGGCTTGTTAAAGAGACCACAACTCACAAAAACTAGCAACCCTGATGCCATCCTGGTTCTTCCTCTCCTCCACAGAAAAGTCACATGGAGTGAAGTCCCACAGCCTCCTCTATAAACGTGTTTGGGTGTTTCTCACTGAGGTCAACATTGACAGTCATTGGAAGTGGCACATTTAAACACAAAAAGCATGAGGCATTAACAGATGCAGCCACCAAGGGCCCCGTACCTTTCCCACGGAAGTCCTTAAATAAACATAACATGCCGGAACTGTGTAAATGCCAGGGCTCTCCAAGGCATCGCTCCCGTGCTCTTGACGAGCCCCTTCCCCGTTATTCTGCTGCGGGGTCCGCAGAGGACACGGGTGGGGTGGGCGGGAAGCCGAGAGGCGATGCGAAGGCAATTCCAAACTGCACTTCTGCGAAGCATACCTGCTAAAAGGCCAGCGCGCACTTGTCAGCCCTGTGTCCAGCGAGGTTTGCACCAGCTCCGTCCGCTGCTCATCTGGGGTGTTTTTCCCCAGGAAGCCACGCTGCCACATCCCACCTCCTCGGGGTGCACAAGTCACACCTGGCAACCTGGGGGCGGTTTTAGCATCCCGCAGCTCTTCAGTACCACTGTCTCCTTTTGACCCTCCCAGCACAGCTGGGCAGAGAGCTGAGCAGGTATGGTCCCATATGTGGATGGGGAAACTGAGGCACAGAGCAGTTGCCTGGTTGACCAGGGCTCCTAGGCTGGCAGGCAGCACACACTCCTGCACACCCACCTGCACAGGTATCAACCACCTCTGTAAACATTGCCAGGACCCGTGCCCACTTCCCAGCTGAAGGTCCACTTCTCTGGGAGCACACTCTAGGCCCCTGTCTTTGAATGAAGGTCTTGATGGGGCAGTTCCTCAGTGAACCGGCCCACGTCTGAGAGAGGCTGGCGCATGGCTCTCGGCTTGGACATGTGTCTCGCTGGTGCTAGGTACCACTCAGGGCAGCTGGAGAGCTGGGCCTGCGGCCATTCCTTCCTGGCAAAGCCTGTGGGAGGGTGGACATGTGAGAAAGGTTTGCTTCAGCAAGGTGGGTGGATGGCCATTTTCAGGACAGAGAGTTTCCAGCTTCCTGTGGCAACCACAACCCCGAAGCCAGGGTGATTCCACAGGCACAGAGGCATGGGTGCCTCCAGCGGGGAGTGGAGAAGAGGGAAAGGACAGCTTTACAGGCTTAGGGTAAGTCACCTGAGCGGCTCTAATGTCAGGGAAACAGTAGGCATGGGGCGGGGGTTGGGGGGCTGTACCCTTAGAAACACGTTCATTGTGTGCATTGGAGGTGGGTGTACATCCATCCTTCTGCAGACGTGAGCCCCTTCCTTTTCAGCTCCATGCCGTGCTCTTTGGCAGCTCCCAGCTTCCCTGGAAGGAGCCCTGGTGGTGCAGTGGGTAAGTGCACAGCTGCCAGCTGAAAGGTCCGTGGTTCAAACCTACCCAGCGGCTCCACTGGAGAAGGACCTGGCAATCTGCTCCTGTAAAGATTGTTGTTTGTTGTTGTTAGGTGCCATCAAGTCAGTTCTCACTCGCAGTGACCCCGTGCACAACAGAACGAAGCACTGCCCGGCCCTGCGCCATCCTCACAGTCATCGTCATGCTTGAGCCCCTTGTTGCATCTACTGCGTCAATCCATCTCGTCGAGGGTCTTGCTCTTTTTTCCTGACCCTCTGCTTTACCAAGCACGATGTCCTTCTCCGGGAACTGATCCCTCCTGATAACATGTTCAAAGTATGTGAGATGAAGTCTCGCTATCCTTGCTTCTAAGGAGCATCCTGGCTGTACTTCTTCCAAGACAAGATTATAGCCTAGAAAACCCCATGGGGAAGTTCTGTTCTGTCATATGGGGTTGCTATGAGTCATCACTGGAGCCCTGGTGGTGCAGTGGTTAAGAGATTGGCTGCTAACCAGAAGGTCAGCAGTTCGAATCCAACATCTGCCCATTGGAAACCCTATGGGGCAGTTCTACTCTGTCCTATAGGGTGGTTACGAGTTGGAATCAACTGGATGACGGCAGGTTTGGATTTTTTGGTTTATGAGTCATAATTGACTTGACAGTACACACCACAACCAGTTTCCCTGCGGCCACCCCCTACCAGAGGCTTGGCCTTAATTTTTCCATGTCCCAGATGGGGGGAATGGAGAGGGCATGGCCAGGGCAGCAGGGCCACCACGAGGGTGGATGTCACACAAGCCTTCAAGGCTGCTGGTAGTGGGTCACTCCTTGAGTCACCAGGGTGGAATGGAAAAGTGCTGGGAACCAACGTGCCATCAGGGTCCTTGGCACTATCCCCCAGGACCAGGAGTAGGGGCTCCTCCAGAACCCCATCAGGGAGGGTCTTTGCATGTCTGTGCAATTACAGCCCATGGGGACCACACAGAGGCCCCTGAGGATGGCGACCTAGTGCACGTCCCTCTCCATGTCCCACCATTCCTGTCCTGTCCTTGGTCTGAGGGCCAGAGGACAAGGCTGTAGAAGCAGGGCAGGAGTTGTCTTTGGAGCAGCTCCATCAAACTGGCTCCAAGTCGGGCACCTGGCTGGTGACAGGTTCTGCAGATGGACACACGGAGGCTTGCTGGTCCCAGCTGTCGGTGGCTGGGCACGGGTGTCAGCACGGGTAATTGCAGGTGAGCTGTGGCCAGGTTTCTGGGGCTGAGCATCACTCACAGTTGTTGTGCAGCAGCAGCGAGGTTCCCGGACCCTGGCCCTCATTAGCATAATGGGCTTTGTCCAGAAGGAGAGAGGAGAGGGGACAAGGAGGCCAGCTGCCCCTTCTGCCAAGCCCACCCGCCTCACCACTGCCAGTCCTGCCAGGCCTGGGTTAGAGAGCCCATGCCATCTGTTGAAAGAAACTGGCCACCTTTCCAAGGTGCCCAGGTGTGCCAGGAATCAGGAGAAAGATGCTGACTTTCAGAGTGTCCTCTGTGTGGGCTGCTGTCCCTGGGGTGGCACAGAGGCTGGCAGGGGCTGAGCCACCCTGAGGTGCTGGCTCTGCTGGGAGATCCCAGAAACCCCCATCCCACTTCTCAGGAAGCTGTGTGCGCAGTGGGCCAGGAGCTGCCTAATCCAGCCATGCATCAGCCCTAGTGCCAGCGTTTGATGGATACCTTGCTATATCAGCCCAGCAGGAGCTCTGCCAGGGGTTTCTTGTCCCTGAGGAACTCAGACCCTGCCTGAGGAGCCAGGGAGGGGCCGCCTCCGCCCACCCACTTTCCTCTCAGGGAACTGGTGCCGCCCTGCCTTGCGTGCCTGAGCAGGCTCTTCAGGGGCTTCCCCATCAGGAGATGCACTTGGGACATAGCGCAGGGCAGTAAGCCCCCAGGGGCAGGACCGCCATCAAGGTCAGGACCCCCGTCAAGGTCAGGACAAAGCTTGTGGCAAGAAAGTCCTGGACGCGAACTGCAGCCACCCACTCTTTCCTGGATGCCCCGGAATCTGAAGGGGGCAGGTGTGCTCTGGCCTGCCCACCCCCCAGCCCTTCACGTCCTTCCATCTGGGTTGTCCCACCAGTCACAGCTGGTTCCTATAGCAGTGACTCAGCCTTGGTCACTGGCCAGCCTGGACCTCAGGGGGGCCATTCGTGAGGGCTGGTGCCTGACTACCCTTGGAGGGCAGGACAAAGCCCCACCCAGCCCTGTCTGAGCACCTCATCCAGCCCCAACCCTGGCCCACAGGGGCCTGGGTTACTCGCGGTCAGCAGGACAGTGCCGGAGACGGGGCTGTGCTCCAGCCAGCACCTGTGGTCTGCAAAGCACCTGCCACAGAACGGGCTTAATAAATGTTGTCGTGAGCTGCTACAGTGTCAGCCCCTGACTCACAGTGGCCCCAAGCACAATGGATTGAAGCACTGCCTGGTACTGTGCCACCCCGTGCTCAATTGCAGATGGAACCATTGTGATCCATAGGGTTTCCCTTGGCTATTTTTCAGAAATACATCACCAGGCCTTTCTTCCTACTCCCTAGATGCTCCACTGAAACCTGTTCAGCGTCCTAGCAGCATACAAGCTCTTCTGACTGCTGGGTAGTAGCTGCGCATGAGGCAAATTGGTTGAGATTCAATCCCAGGTCTCCCACATGGAAGTCAAGGATCCTATCGCCGCCCTCTTGATAATTTTGATATTGTTATTGTTAAGTGCTATCGAGTCAGTTCCATCTCACAGTGACCCTAAGTACCACAGAACAAAACACTGCCCAATCCTGTGCCATGCCCACAATCACTGTTATGCTTGAGCTCATTGTTGCAGCCACTGTGTCAATCCATCTCATTGCAGGTCTTCCTCTCTTTTGCTAACCTTCTGCTTTGCCAAGTATGATGTCCTTCTCCAGGGACTGGTCCCTCCTGGTAACATGTACAAAGTGTGGGAGACGAAATCTTGCCATCCTTGCTTCAAAGGAACATTCTGGCTATACTTCTCCCAAAAGAGATTTGTTCATTCTTCTGGCCAAAAAACCAAAACCAAACCCATTGCTGTCAAGTCGATTCTGACTCATAGCGACCCTATAGGACAGAGTAGAACTGCTCCATAGAGTTTCCAAGGAGTACCTGGTGGATTTGAACTGCTGACCTTTTGGTTAGCAACTGTAGCTCTTAACCACTATGCCACCAAGATTTCCATTCTTCTGGCAGGCAATGGTATATTCAATATTCTTCCCCAATACCATAATTCAAATGCATCGATTCTTCTTCAGTTTTCTTAAATATAAGATTTTTAAAAAGCTGGCTTGTGAACCTTAATGTGAACTATTGGAATTTATTACTGATAATGCATCAATGTTGCTTCATCAATCATAGAAAATGCACCACATGAATGCAAGGTGGTAATAATAAGGGGAAACTTTGTGCACAGGAACTCCCCTGAACCTCAGACAGAGACAGCACCCACTCTGTGAAGCTGTGGGCATCTGGGTGAGATAGCGCTTTGTAACCATGGGCTGGGAATGTCAATGCTATTCGCCCCACCCAGTGGAGTCAGAAGGACCCTGCTGAGGGGACACAGCTCCCCCGGCAGAAGGAAACTCCCAGTGCTTAGCTTCTTCCTGTGCCCACTGAGCCGACAGGCACCTTTGTCTACTCCTGGCTTTCATTCTCTGACCGTGGAGAAGCCACCCCATGTACTGACATTTTCATCCAGTGCTGTGGATGAAATTGGGTACCTCAAGAGACATATAGGGGAATCCTGGTGGTGTAGTGGTTAAGCACTCTGCTGCTAACCGAAAGGTTGGTGCACTGAACCTATCCAGACACTCTGTCAGAGAAGAGACCTCACAGTCTGCTCCCATAAAGATTACAGCCTAGAAAATTCTATGGGGCAGTTCCACTCTGTCCTATAGGGTCACCTGAATCAGAATCAACTCAAGAGCACCTAACAATGACAACAACAAAAGACATGTTGAAGTCCTAACCCCTATACCTGTGAACATGACCTTGTTTGGAAACAGGGTTTTTCTTTTGTTATACTGGTCATTTCTTAGTCATCCTGGAGCAGCGAGGGTCCTAATAGATGCAGGGGCAAACACACACCATGCAAGAATCTATTCACAGGTCAAGGAATGCCAAGATACACCTGGGGCTACGGGAAATTGAAAAAGACAAAGAAGGGTGTCCCACAGAGCCTAAGAGAGAGTGTGGGGGTGCCAAAGCCCTGAATTCAGATGCCTGGCCTCCAGAACTGTGAGCCAGAAGATGGCTGTTGTTCACCCTTTCATTACCAAATTTTTATTTTATTTTTTAAAATCTTGGATAGTGTATGTTTTCAGTATTGGAATGCATTTTTACTAAATTGAATGTGTTTACATTTTTGGTTGGTAATACGGATCTTGAGAAATATGATGTGGTAATACAAGGCACTGATAGGGAGAGTGGCACTCTGGTGCGGCCGATCTGTAGTATGACAATATACCAATGAGGATTAAATAGAGAACTTATTGCAGGGAGCCCTGGTGGGGCAGTGGTTAAGAGCTCAGCTGCTAACCGAAAGGTCAGCAGTTCAAACCCACCAGCCAGTCCGTGGAAACCCTGCGGGGCAGTTCTGCTCTGTCCTACAGGGTAGCTATGAGTTGGAGTCAACTCAACAGCAATGGGTTTTTGTTTTATTTTATTTTTTTCCTAGTGGGTTACCTGGGAACCTCTGGTTTTCCAAACACGACACGGAAACACCAAAACAACCCATCAGGGCTCCCTAACTATTACACAGGAAAGCCATAACCATGCTTGCAGGCCTTATCTCATAGAAGTAAAGGGGAAAAAAGCAGACGTTGACCAAACTACCACAACCAGGAAGCATCACCTAATAGAGTGCTCAACCTTTACAACAATGAGGCTCCAACTCCAGCCTGCTGAGCTTCACGCATTTCAGAAGGGACCCACCTTGAAACTAAATGCATTAGAACCGGAATAACTTAATACCTACAAGGTCCAGAGGCATAAAAAGTGGCTGATATCCTGTAAAACCAATAGTGACTGAAGGGTTAAAGCCAACACAGCCCCCATCGAAGGCTTTAAATACCAACTTTGCGAAGTCTCAAAGACTTCCAGCAAACCCCACGTCCTTTCTTTGTTTCCTGAGACTATGGGTCCATGTTTGCTTAAAAGAGATTTAATAAAAGCGACGGGAGCCATCTCTCACCTGCTGACTCCTCCCTGGTCTCCTTCGAAATGCCAGCCCGCTCTGGCTCCCTGAGCGCACCTGTGCCGAAGCCAGGGAGCCTTTGGGGGCCCCTCCCTCTGTTTTAGGGCCAGAGACTCAGTCCAGGACCCTTTCTTGAGTGTCTGGCCCCCGCCACTCAGTCCAGTTTCGTCTCACGGTCAGCCTGGTTCTGAACACACTCAGAGCCTGGTCCCATCTCTGGATTCTGGTTTGGCCCTGGCAGCTCATGTGGGTCAGGCTCCACCCCTGACTCTGCAGGCACACCCAGCCGCCCCTCCAGGACTCCAGCCCAGGCTGGCCTTCTGGCGGGGGTCCCCATCCCTCCAGCCACTGCCGCAATCACAGCAGCCTGGCAGCAGTGAGGCAGCACTCCTCGGGGAAGGCCCAGTGCATTACCACACACACAGGCACGCCAGGCCTCTGGCACAGGCTGATGTACCAGCTGCAGCTCCAACAACTGTCATCTGACATCCTGACACCGACAAGCGTGGAGCCAGGCGCCCTGGGTGGTTGGCGGTCTCTCCCCACCACACCCGGACCCCAGGGCCCAGCCTCCAGCCAAACAGGTGTACGACACAGCCTGTTGCAGCCCCTGAGAGAAGCCTGTGGGCTCCGCAGAGACCTCCAAAGGAAGAACAGATGAAAAGAACAAAAGAGGTGAGGCCTTGGGTTGACAAGCTCATTGATAACAGTTTAGGGGGAGCAGGTCTGCCTGGTGACAACAAATTGCTCTTAATGTCTTGTGCTGCCTGCAGGCCCCGTCAGGGGGACCAAGCTGTCAGGTGTGGTCCAAGGGAGGCAGAGTCCCCTAAGCAGGAGTGCTGTGCCAAAGCAAAGCTCACCCTGAGGGCCTGCCCTGGGGGGCCTTCCTGGGGCAGGTACCAGGAACAGCGACCCAGCACTGGACAAATCCACATTGTTGTGCTGAGTTTCACATGTTAGCCAGGCCCTTGTATACTAGGTGCTTTATATACCTCGCTTGCCCAGGTACACCTTACACCTGTAGAGCAGGTATACGTGTGTTTCTGGAAATGCCCCACTTTCCATATGCAGAGCTCAGGTTCAGGGAGGTTCAACATTCCCCAAGACCACATCTGAGGGAGAAGGGACAGAGCCCAGGTTTGAACTCAGGCAGTCCTACGCTGTGCCTCCTCCTATCATCATGCAATTCTGTTCCCAAGGTGAGGGGATGCTCCTGGGGAGTGTTCTCCTGGGACCAACTTCAGACACTGAGGGCTGGGGTATGGAGGAGAGTGCTGTGACCTGAACGCACCCTCATGAGACATCACTCAAGGTCTTCTTTTAAGGAAAATGACAAGGCACGCCCAAACAGGACTTCCTGTGATCCAGAAGCTGAAGCTACCTTCCACAGTTAACTCACTCCCTTTATCACCAATGTATCTGCCAGGACAGGGGTGGCCAAGCTGTTCTTGGGGATTTTCTCCAAGGAACACTTGCCTAGACTTGTCTCCTTGCTGTAGAAAAGAAAATTCAGAACAGAGTCATATCTGCATTAAAGAGGCAGAGACTACCTGGCTGGAAGTCCAGTTAACAGCTGCCATTGTCTGGTACCCTGGTGGAGCAGTGGTTAAGAGCTTGGCTGCTTACCAAAAGGTCAGCAGTTTGAATCCACCAGCCACTCCTTGGAAACGCTATGGGGCAGTTCTACTCTGTCCTTTAGGGTCACTATGAGTCGGAATCGACTCAACAGCAGTGGTGGGTTGGCGGGTTGGTGGGTTGTCAGATCAGCAGGCTGGTGGCTCACAGGGCTGCAGAGCTGGTGAATCTCTTATTCAGCAGATCAGGCACCAGGCTGCTGGCTCAAGTCCCAAGAACTGAAGGTCAGATGATGACAACCCAGAAATAGGATCCAGAACAAGCAAGAGAGTTTTGTGCCAGAACATCTATATACATCTTGGGTGTAGGCCACACCCCTGGGGAAACTCCTCTTACTACTGATTGGTTGATTATATCAGACCCCATCATGGAATTGATTACATTATATCACAACATGGAGGATAATTACATAATACTGACAATCATGGCCTTGCCAAGTTGACATATCACATTACTATCACATGCACCATGGTAGCTGCCTAGTGAACAGCTCAACCTTGCCCCTCTGTTTAGGGTGGATTAGTAATGCCTTCATCTACTGGATCCATCACCTCATGGCTGCTGTAAAAAATGACCTCAATTCGGTGGCTTAAAACAACAGAAATGCATTCTTTCACAGTTCTGGAGGCCAAAAGTCTAAAATCAGTACCACTGAGTGGAAACCAAGATATCAGCAGGGCCATGCGCCCCCTGGAGGCTCTAGGGAAAGATCCTTCTTTGTGTCTTTCAGCTTCCGGTGGCCGCTCGCCTTCTTGGCTTGTGGCCTCATCACTTCAATCTCTGCCTCTTCCATCTGTATGTGTCAAATCTCCCTGCAGCTCCTGAAAGGCTATTTGCCGTTGCGTTTAGGGACCCCCTCTAGGTAACCCCGAGCCTGGTGGTATAGTGGTTAAGAGCTATGGCTGCAAACCAAATTGACAACTTTAATATTTTCTCCATTTATCATGATGTTGCTTATTGGTCCAGTTGTGAGGATTTTTGTTTTCTTTATGTGGAGGTGTAATCCATATTTAAGGCTGTAATCTTTGATCTTCATCAGTATGTGCTTCAAGTCCTCTTCACTTTCAACAAGCAAGGTTTTGTCTTCTGCATATCAAAGGTAGTTAATGAGTCTTCCTCCAATCCTGATGCCCTGTTCTTCTTCACGTAGTCCAGCTTCTTGGATCATTTGCTCAGTATACAGATTGAATAAGTATGGTGAAAGGATACAACCTAGACACACACCTTTCTGATTTTAAACCATGCACTATCCCCTTGTTCTGTTTGAATGACTGCCGTTTGGTCTACGTACAGGTTCCTCATGAGCACAGTTAAGTGTTCTGGAATTCTCGTTCTTTACAATGTTATCCATAATTTGTTATGACCTGCACAGTCGAATGCTTTTGCATAGTCCATAAAACACAGGTAAACAAACACCTTTCTGGAATTCTATGCTTTAAGCCAAGATTCACCTGATATCGGCAATGATATCCCACGTTCCATATCCTCTTTTGAATCTGGCTTGAATTTCTGGCAGTCCCCTGTTCACGTACTACAACAACTGCTTTTGAATGATCTTCAGCAAAATTTTACTTGAGCTTGATATTAATGATATTTTTCAATAGCTTCTGCATTCTGTTGGATCCCCTTTCTTTGGAATGGACACAAATATGGATCTCTTCCAGTCAAGTGGCCAGGTAGCTGTCTTCCAAATTTCTCGGCGTGGATGAGTGAGCACCTCCAACGCAGCACCCATTTGTTGAAATATATCAGTTGGTATTCCCTCCATCCCTGGAGCCTTGTTCCTCACCGATGCCTTCAGTGCAGCTTCGACTCCTGCCTTCAGTATCATAGGTTCCTGAGTATATGCTGCCTCCTGAAACGGTTGAAGGTTGGCCAGTTCTTTTTGGTACAGTGACTGTGTATTTCTTCCATCTTCTTTTGCTGCTTCCTGCATCTTTAATATTTTTCCTGTAGAATTCTGCACTATTGCAACTCAAGTCTTAATTTTTTTTCTTCAGTTCTTTTAGCTTGAGAAATGCTGAGCATGTTCTTTTCTTTTGACTTTCTAACTCCAGGTTTTTGCACATGTCATTATAATACTTTGTCTTCTTGAGCTGCCCTTTGAAATCTGTTCAGCTCCTTAACTTCATCATTTCTTCCTTTGCTTTAGTTACTCTATGTTCAAGAGCAAGGTGCAGAGTCTCTTCTGATATCAATTTTGGTCTTTTTTTTTTTCTTTCCTGTCTTTTTAATGACTTCTTGCTTTCTTCATGTAAGATGTCCTTGATGTTATTCTACAACTCATCTGAGTCTTCAGTCATTAGTGTTCAATGTATCAAATCTATTCTTGAAATGGTCTCTAAATTCAGGTGAGAATATACTTAATGTCATACTTCAGCTCTTGTGGGCTTGTTTAATTTTCTTCAGCTTCAATTTGAACTTGCATATGAGCAACTGATGATCTGTTCCATACTTGGCCCCTGGCCTTGTTCTGACTAATGAGATTGAGCTTTTCCATCATCTTTTTCCACATAAAGTCAGTTTGATTCCCGTGTGCTCCATCTGGCAAGGTCCATGTGTGTACTCACCATTTATGTTGTTGTAAAAAAGGTATTTTCAATGAAGAAGTCGTTGGTCTTGCAAAATTCTATAATATGATCTCTGGCATTGTTTCTATCACAAAGGCCTTATTTCCCAACTACTGTTCCTTCTTTGTTTCCAACTTTTGCATTCCAATCAGCAGTAATTATCAGTGGATCTTGATTGCATCTTTGATCAATTTTAGACTGCAAAAGTTGGTAAAAATCTTCATTTTTTTCATCTTTGGCCTTAGTAGTTGGTGCGTTGAATAATAGTCTTATTAACTGGTCTTCCTTGTAGGAGTACAGGTATTATCCTATCACTGACAGCATTGTACTTCAGGATAGATCTTGAAATGTTCTTTTTGACAATGAATGCAAAGCCGTTCCTTTTTAATTTGTCTTTCCCAACATAGTAGGCCATATGATTGTCTGATTCAAAATGGCCAATATCAGTCTGTTTCAGCTCACGAATGCCAGGGATATAGACATTTATGCATTCCATTTCATTTTTGACGATTTCTAATTTTCCTAGATTTACACTTTGTACATTCCATGTTCTGACTATTAACAAATTTTGCAGCTGTTTCTTCTTATTTTGATTCGTGCCACATCAGCAAACGAAGGTCCCAAAAGCTTGATTCCATCCACGTCATTTAGGTCAACTCTACTTTGAGAAGGCAGCTCTTCCCCAGTCATCTTTTGAGTGCCTTCCAACCTGAGGGGCTCATCTTCCAGCACTCTATCAGACAATGTTCCACTGCTACCCATAAGGTTTTTGCTGGCTAATTTTTTTTTAGAAGTAGACCTCCAGCTTCTTCTTCCTAGTCTGTCTTAGTCTGGAAGCTCAGCTAAAACCTGTCCACCATGGGTGACCCTGCTGGTATTTGAAGTACCAGTGTCATAGCTTCCAGCATCACAGCAACATGCAAGCCACCAGAGTACGACAAATGGACAGATGGGTAGGGAAAGCCTAACAGGACAAATCAAATTGGATTGCAAAACACAACTTTTTAAAGTTTTGCTTTGTTTTAGTTCTTTTTATTTCATTCTTTTTACCTAAAACAAACAAACAAAAGAACAAGAAATTTTTCTAACTGTGCTAGCCTGTAAGCCAGGTGGTTTAATCCCTGCTTCCCTTTTGGGCATTAGATTCTCCAGTATGAACTGGCTAAAATGTCAGCCACATCCCCAGCACCCATCATACAGCCTGCCCATCCTATCAGTACCCCCCTCAAGCTTTCCTAGATTTGCTTCCCACAGTTTTTATTTAATTTGGGTCCAGGTCCTCAAAAAATGCCAAGGCAGCCATCTTCAGGCTCTGAGATTCTTGGTTAAGGCCAGGGCAGTGCCAGCAGCCACCGCAGAGAATCCTGTGCTGGAAGCATCCTTCCGGCTTCCGTGGCCCAAGCGCCATGGCCCCACTCTCTGCTCACTCCTGGACCAAGCGCCACAGCCCTGCGCTCTGCTCTCTTCTGGCTGGTTTGCTTCCCAGGCCTGCCATTTGGCACCTTGGGCAGTACTTGCAGGCAAGAGAGGAGTGGAGTGTTGCCCTGGCAGGCAGGTGCCAGGAGGATGGGGCATCAGACCAAGCACCCTGGCAGAGCCCGACTTCTGGACAAAAAGCGATGCTCCCCTTTGGTCCATCCACGTGCACTCGTGAAGAGCACTTAATTCCCCAAAAGTCGAGTGGGCTATTTAGAACCCGGCCATCGTGGTCAGAGGGAGACTGCCAGCATGCCCATGGCTGTCCTTGGCATGACTGTGTTCCGGGATGTTTCCTCAACAGCATCAGGGTGAAAGATGGTTTGCTGGGGCTCACTGCCGGCAGGCACTTTATTACTTGCAAAACTAGATTTCCTCGTCATTTCACTGTGAGCCCAGGGCATTGGCATAATGACAAAAAGATAGATAAAAATGCAAGCTTAGTCCCCAAACAGCCTTCCTGAAGAACAAGGAGCAGGAGGATGGAAGGGAGCCCCTAAACCGTCCAGTTCCTCCGAAGTCCCAGCACTGAGGTGGGGGCTCTGCACCCTCACCCTGCTGGACTGGGGGCCACCAAGGCCATTCCCATTTCTGAAGGCTAGGATGGCACAAGGAGCCGTGACTGTTCCCAAAACCAGGTTTCCAGGGGAGACCGCTATGCCACTCCGGATTGTGTAAAATGGGCTGAAAGACAGACATGAAGAGAGCCCCTGTTTCTGGCACTTTGGAGGCAGGAGGACTGGGTCTGAGTCCTGGTTCCACTCGCTTCATGGCCCGGGTGAGTCTCTCACCTCATGACACCGTGTGTGCCTCAGCTGGAGGGTAGGTCTCACCACTCCCCTTCTAAGACCTCCAAGAAGATCCTGAGGTCCTCACCCAGCCCCTGGGGCACACAAGGTGCATGCCAATGGGGGCCAGCATGATAGGATGGTGAAGGGTTTTACAGTGGGGCGGGGGGTGGGGAACGCCTGTGTTCAGCCTAGGACCTTAGACACTCCTGTTCACATCAACACCGCTGTGCCGAGTGCCCGCTTGCTCTACAGGAGGCAAGGCTTTGGGCGTCCCCTCCAGGGCAGTGGGAGAGAGGTGGAGTTTGGGAGGATTTTATAGTGGGGACTCCTGTGTTCAGCCTGGGGCCCTAAGAGCTCCTGTTGCCATCAACAGCCTGTGCCAAGGGCCCACATGCTCAACAGGAGAGGCAGCTTTGGGTGTCCCCTCCCGGGAAATGGGAGAGAGGTGGGATTGGAAGGACTTTCCTGGCTTTGAGACCCTCCCGCTCCCTGACGTGGCTCCTGTGCCTTTCTCTGAAGCCACCCACAGCAGAGACTCTACCTCCGCCGGCAAGGGCTGCCATCACTGTGGCAAGTGCTCTGATGTGAAACAGTGGGGCAGACCGCTGCCCCTGGGCCCTGCTCTCTGTCTCTCTACATCACCTAGTCCAAGCTTCCCCAGACAGAGCCAGGCTCCTGCAGGGCGGCTGGCCAGCCCTGCCCTCTCTGAAGGGGGCTGGGGTGGCTTCCCGCTATGCACAGGCTCTGCATTCCTGGCTGAGGCCAGATGAAGCTGTACATCATTTAAGGGACAACCTGGGTAAGCAAGAGAGCACTAAAACATGCTACCTCTGGAAGGCTGGAGGCAAGGTGCATTTCAGCAGCCTCCGCTGTCACCGGTGTCACCAAGCAGGGCTTGTCTTGTTTACCGGATGAAGGTTTCACACTGTGTCAACGTGCTGCCAGAGCCAGGCACTGAAATGAGCAGTTAGTACAAGCTGGCCATAAACACGGCAGGTCTGCGAGGCAGGCAGGAGCCACTGCCGTCCCGGGTGCCACTTCCACACACTTGGCACGCTGCTCGCTCCAAGCTGACTGGGGCTGTGCGCATCATTTGGGCCCAAGTGCAACGCACTTGAAATAATTACTTTAATCAGCAAAAGTTAATTACTTTAAATCATAAATTAATGGCAGAGCATTTGGCAGGGCCTGATGTGTGTGGCGAGGCTGTCAGCAAGGGACCCAGGTGAACCCCGGGACTCCTCCTCGGGATGGCAGCAGAAGCCCAGCCCACCTACTGTGCACACCGTGGGGGCCTCTTGGGGGAGAATTCGCTGTAACCGGAGAAGAGCCACCTTAAGCTGTCACCTATAAAAGAAGGGGCCATAAACAAGCCGACTGCCGCTAAGCAGGTGCTGCTGGAGAAGCCGGCCCTTGACAATAATAAGATCTTAAAATGGCATCTGCCTTTATTTTATAGTGCTATTGGAAAGATTGTTAAAAGTCATAAACCCAGCTGATAGGTTTTATGAGTTGGTAGTTAGCAGTGTTTACTGTGGATGAAGATTTCGGAGAAGATACTGTCGCCTGTGACGCCCCCCAGCACAGCATCCGGAGAGCCGAGCCGTGGAAGGCGAGGGGCCTTTGTGCTGAACCAGGCGCGGCCCCGTGATCATTCCCTGCTTCTTCCTGTGCTGGCACATACTGCTGAAAGAAGCTGCCAGAGTCGTTGGAAAGGAAATGGGAGGCTCTTTCGAAGAGATGAGAGAGGCTTCCAGAGCACCTTCTTTGCCTAAGTGAGCCCTGCGCAGCTGCATGGTGGGGCGTGGGTGCACCGTGACTGTCAAAGACAGTCAGTTTAGGGGTATCAGGAGGTCTGGGCCACCACTGCATTTGAGTGTCAAGCCACGTCTCATAAAACATATAGGCTCAGGGAGAGAAAGAGCTGCTTGGGGAACGAGGCCCACTGGGTGAGGGGGAGCCCTTGTCCCACCTGAGAGCTACGCCTGAGAAATAGCATCCACTTGGGGGTGGGGGGAGAGTGGTAGACCCACAAGTCAGCTGTTTAACCCAAGAGTCTCTCACAGACACCCGGCAAGGTGGCCTTGTACCACAGGGACCAAGCAGATGATGGCAAGACCCAGGTGGCTCCCCGATGGTCCAGGTTTGTTCCCTGCACTGGAAATGGGAGGAGCAAGTCAGACCCAGGCCCTGCCCTCCCAATGCTGATGGCAGAGAGTGGATGCAGACAACTAAACACTGACAATAAAGTGTCCTCAGGCCATGACAGAAGTACGTTTTTGTCACATTGACACACACGTGTGAACATGCACTGCTTTGGGAGGCCCAAGAAAACCAAAGCAGTTGCTCTCTAGCCAACTCCTACTCCTGGCGACCCCACGCCTGTCAGAGCAGAACTGTGCTCCGTGGTGTTGTCAATGGCTGGTTTTTCAGATGTAGATCACCAGGCCTTTCTTCTGAGGGGCCTCTGGGTGAACTCGGACCTCCAATGTTTTGGTCAGCAGCCAAATGCTTAACTGTTTGCACCACCCAGGATTTGGGAGGGGCGGCAACTAAAATATCTCTCCAAATTACTGGGACGGCATTTGGGTTAGACATGTGGCTTCTGTTGATTGTCAACAGTGGCTTGATTAAATGATCTCCTATTACGGGGCACTGACTAAGTACCCAGGGGCCCAGGCAGAGTGTGATGACCCTCCTCCGCGTGTGTAATTTAAAATAAAACTAAAAGTAACTAACTAAATTTGCATACTCGGCACTGCAACAAAAACAGCTTTGTCTATAGGTTTTCCCCATGGTGACATCGAAGCCTTGCACGTGCAGAACCGGCTGTGGAGAGATCCTAGGCTTCCAAGCACTCTACAATCTGAAGAGTCATATGCCAAACCCCCACACTGGTAAAGGTATACACTTTGCAGATGTAGTCCCTGTCCCAGAACACCTCCCCCATGACAAGGCAAGCACTCAGACCTCCAGTCTACTGGGAAACCTCCAGCTGAAGGGCTAGGACCTGGATGCTGGCCTCGGACGGCTCCCAGAGATACCCCAACTGGTCCTGAGGGTGCCAAAGACAAGTGTGGTGTCCTGGCCCCATGGCTGATCCCCCAGTTGGTTCTTATATGGGTTCACAGCCAGAGACCTGGGTTTGACTTCCATCTCTGGGTAACTGGCCAGGTCCGCCCTCCCTGGCAAGCAATGGTTCAGTGGTAGAATTCTCGCCTTCTGTGCAGGAGACCTGGGTTTGATTCCTGGCCAATGTACCTCATGCATAGCTATTATCTGTCTGTCAGTGGAGGCTTGTGTGTTGCTATGATGCTGAACAGGTTTCAGCACAGCTTCGAGCCTAAGACAGACTAGGAAGAAAGGCCTGGTGATCTACTTCCAAAAATAGGCCAATGAACATACTATGGATCACAACCATCCAATCTGCAACCTATCATGCGAATGGCACAGGATCGTGCAGCATTTCGTCCCACTGTGCACGGAGTTGCTGTGAGTCATGAGCCAACTCTATGGCGGCTAACAACAGCAGCCCTCCCTGGCCTTGGGCAACTCATCTGTCAAAGGGATTGGATGAGAGGATCATGGCGGCCATCTTTGGGCTCATTGGGCTTACCTTTGAAGACTAGCCTGCAACTCCAGGGAGGCAGCCCCTCTTCACACACCAAGATGGGCTGGGGGTGCTTGCTCCATTTGCAGAGACCACATGGTACAGTCCTACTGCCAGGTGGTGGCCCAAGCTTAAGCCCTGCTTGACTTCCATGACGCATCCTGGTATTGGGAAAGCCCGTACCCAGTAGGCCTCCTCCTCTTGGAATTCCCCACCCAACCAAACCCAGCCTTCAGGGCAGCCCTTGGCTTTCCAGTTCAGGAGACTTGGCTTCTGAGTACCTGGGGCCCATGATTTCACCTATCAGCTTCCATTGCCTCATTTGTATGTTGGAGATGGCAGCACTAACATCAAGGCTTGATTCAATAATTGGAAGTGGCAAACATAAGGAAGTGATAAGCGCACTTCTGGGACTATGGCAGGTGCTCGGTAATAATTAGGTAACAGAGAAATGGGTCCTCGGGGCTCCACTGCTTGCTCCAGTCTTCCCTGTTGTTTCAACCCTCATGGATCAGCCTTCTTGAAGCCCACCAGCCTCGCCAGTCCATGGAACACACAGCAGTACATCCCAGCATGGCCCTACATCCCTTGTTCCTCTGCTGGTCATTTGGCTCAGCTGGGCGACGAATGCTCTGATGGCAGGGACGTCCCTGACCTGACCTCCATGTAGCCTACTCTGGGCAGGTGAACAGAGAAGAGTGGTCCTTAGGGGCCTGAGTCACTGGGCAACCACCAAGCAGGGTGGATTGAGACCCTGGACCTGACTTACAAGAGGCCTCTGTTGAGTTTGCTGGGCTTTGAGGGATGGGCAGAGAGGTGGGTTGTTGTTGTTGGTTGCAGTGCATAAAAATAATCTCTCCACATAAGGCCATGTCTTGACAAAGTGTAGGTAGGTAGGTAGGTAGACAGGTAGGTAGGTAGGTAGGTGGTAGGTAGGTAGGTGGTACGTAGGTAGATAGGTAGGTAGGTAGGTACGTAGGTAGGTAGATACATAGATACATAGACAGACAGACAGCTATCATTGAATTAACTCTGACTCTGACTCATGGTGACCTTATGTACAACAGATTAAAACAGCCCAGACCTACTTCATCCACACGATCACTGGCATGTTCCAATCCATCGTTGAGGCTATTGTACCAATCCATCTCACTGAGGGTCCTCCTCACACTCACTGTTCCTCTGTTTCATCAAACTTGATGTCGTCCTCTAGCAATTGATCCCTTCTGATGGTATATCCGAAGAAAATGAGTCAGACAATGTTCTGTTGTAATCCAAAAGATTTTCCTTGGCTAATTTTGGGAAATAGACCACAAGGATTTTCTTCTTAGTCTGTCTTAGTCTGGAAACTCTACTGAAATCTATTCACCATGGGTGACCCTGCTTGTATTTGAAATACTGGTGGCATTGCTTCCAATATCACAGCCACAGGCAAGCCACCACAGTATGACAAACTACAGACAGGGGGTGGAAAAAGTGTAGACTGCTGGAAATAAAGCATTCACCTGACTGAGCATAGCACAGGGCTGCTCTAAGGGATGAGCTCCCCAGGGCCCATCACCCACCTCTGCACCAGGGGGCTGGAAGCCAGTGGGGGAATGGTTCCCTAGAAGTAGAATAGTGGATTTAGCAGGAAACATCCAAGCTACCAAAGAAAAAATAATGTTGCAGAAAATGTGAAGCATTTTTTCCTGTGTCATTAATGTCAGTGGGTCGAGTACTTGAGTACTTGGGATGTTGGAACTGCTCCGAATTCCATTCTGCTTCTATCAGTCACAAGTATTTTGGCAGAGCCATCATTAGCCAAGCTCATCTTTAAAATACTCGAGATCAGGTTTAGTCTTGGACTCCCCATGGGAAATTTCCACTTACATCAAAGTTTGTCAACAGCTAACAGGGCCACTCTCACACCATAAGGTTTCAATTAAATTTGGTCTGGAATGAAACCCTGTCTTTGTCATGATTTTCGCTGGATCATGATGAAACTCTAACCCAGCAATGTCTAATAGAACCTTCTGCAATGATGGAAATATTCTACGTCCGCACTTTTCAATCTAGCAGTCACTTGTCATATGTGGCTGTTGAGCACTTCAAATATGCCTAGTTTGGCCAAGGAATTGGGTTTAAATTTTTATTTAATTTCCATTAATTTAAATTTAAAGAGCCCTGGGTGCTATAGTATTGGTTAGCACGAAAAAAAAAAGGACAAACAAACAAAACCTGTTGACATGGAGCTGATTCTGACTCATAGAGCTGCCCCATAGGGTTTCCAAGGAGCGCCTGGTGGTTTCAAACTGCTGACCTTTTGCTCTTAACTACTATGCCACCAGGGTTTCCACGGGACAGCACAGTGCTCACCAGTGCCACCCTTGTCCACAAGGGGAAGGGCCAACTAATGTCCTAAATTTTACACAGTCCTCAGGGGTAGAGGTTGTACATGAGTCATAGTCTTCATCTAACTGGGTTAGGTGATATTTTCAGTCACTAAATATACATGCATACACTGGACAATGAGTAAGGAAGACCAAAGAAGTATTGATGCATTTGAATTATGGTGAAGAATATTGAGTACACCACAGACTGCCAGAAGAACAAACAAATCTACCTTGGAGGAAGATCAGCGACAATGCTCCTTAGAAGCGAAGATGATGAGACTTTGTCTCACGTACTTTGGACATGTTACCAGGAGGGACCAACCCCTGGAGAAGCACATCATGCTTGGTAAAGTAGAGGGTCAGCAAAAAAGAGGAAGTCCCTCAATGAGACGAATTGACCCAGTGACTGCAACAATGGGTTCAAACAAAGCGACGATGGTGAGGATGACGCAGGGCTGGGCAGTGTTTCATTCTATGGTACATAGGGTTGGCATGAGTCAGAACCGGCTTGACAGCACCTAACAACAACAGCTGGGTTGTCACCATCACACAGCTTTCTTGGCTCAAGAGAGGGTACTTGTTCGTTGAAAAAAATGTCTTTCATTCCAGCACCTAAGAACACCCGCCCATCATGATGAGAAATGAGGCTCTTCCTGGGTGTAGTCAGCACGTACATACACGGTCCGTGTCTTCAGTCATTTAGAACCAAAGTGCAGGCTCCCGAACTGTCCTCAGATGAGGAGCAATAACATACAACAAAAAGGAGCCCTGATGGTACAATTAAGCACTTGGCTGCTAACCGAAAGGTTGCTGGTTCAAATCTACCCAGTGGGTCCTTAAGTTTAAAAATTGGCTATCTAATCCCATAAAGACTGCCCCCAAGAAAACCCTAACAGGCAGTTCTATTCTGTCACATGGAGTTACTATGAGTCAGAATAGACTCCATGGCACCCAACAACAAGTATACATCAAAATGTCATACCAAATTAAATGACAGAAAACTATTTTCACGATTTTGAAGATGATCAGAAAACACAAAATGTGAATTTTGCATCTAAATAAGCCAACATTTACAACCCCACAAACAGGCACCATTTCAAAATGAGTCCATCCCTCCCCGTGGTGCCCAATCCCCCAGGGTGTAGGTCCATGATCACTTTGGTTGACCAAACATGGAGGAGGTGGTGTGAGACCTGCCAACACTTTCCTCCTTGCCATCAAAGGATGGGGAACTCTGGCTCAGAAATGAAGCCAAAGAGCTTACCCACTTTCTCTAGTAAACCCCAGAGAAGTCCAACAGGAGACATCTCTGTGGCTCCTTAGCTCAGCGGTTTGAACAGGAGGGGAGGGGGCTTGGTGGAGGTGGGCTGGAAGGATCAACCAATTAACTTCCCTAGACTTGGTGGTGCTCTAAGCTCTTTAACCTTGGCGTGCCCTCTGGAGAATGGGCCCAGGAGGCCCCGGGGGTCTGTGAGGCAGAGAACTGTGGGTGGCCCAGTGTAATCCCACTCCCTGCTGGGAAAGGCCCACCCAAGGCAGCTCAGAACACAGGACTGACCTTGGAGGACACCCCTGGGGAGGGACAAGTCAGCCCACAGCCCCCGTTACTCCAGCAGCTGCAGGCATGGCTCCACGCAGAAAAGTCCAGAAACCAACGCAGTCAAATTCATAGTCAGCACAAGTTCTGCCGTGCACCAAACTTTAATCTCCCCCCTCCCCAAGGCATTTACTCAAGGAGCATTATTTTATTTTATTTTTTCTTCCATTAATATTCCACCCTCGATGTGCAGCAGAGCAACTTCATGCAAAGAAAGCGAGGCCCCACCAGGAGGACTCATTTTTCTCCAGCACCTGGACTGTTTTAAATCAGAGAGGACCCAGCATGGGGAGCTGCTGCTATTTTAATCATTCCAATGTGTCCAGTGTGGGAGATGAACTCAAAAGGTGAATATTAAAAGTAGTTGTGGAATTCAGTCATTTCACGAATGAGCACACAATAGCCAAAGGCAAAACCGGAAGGCAACTTCACTTCCAATCAGTGTTTCCATTTTATTGAAACCAGATTGGAATTCCTGGAAAGAAGCCTACAGATCACATCTTTAATACTCATTTTCATAGACTCCAGTAAAGCTGTCAGGGTGCATCAGTGGTGGAGGGAGGCTTCCTGGATAATTTACAGGTGTGCCTCCCTGCAGCCCATTACTTAAACCTGAAAAAGAAATATGTTTTCCATCAAGGGCTGACACTTCCTCTCACCTGCCCAGGTTCTTATTGGCTTTAATTTGGCGATCAATACTGGACTTTGCCCTGTGGGCTGACCCGCCACGCTGGGGACATGAATCCCCCCACGCACAGCAGAGATGCAGAGAGGCTGGCTACCGGTCCAGCTTCTCAGAGGAGGCGGCACTGAGATCCCACGACTAAGAGAGTGCAGCCCTCCAGCCACCTGCTTTCCCTCGGAAACACAGGAGGCACCCAGGCAGGGAGGTAGCCAGGCAGGGAGGCGGCCAGGCAGGAAGGCCTGTCCTGGAATTCTGGGAGCATCACAGCAGACACAAAGGCCATGTGTCCTCAGCTCCAAGACAGAGAGAGGCATGGGGCTGAAGTTCTGTCACACAACACTGCAGGGGTTTGATGCCCACCTACCCTGATTTCTTAAGGAGCCCTGGTGGCCCAGTGGTTAAGCGCTCCACTGCTAACTCAAAGGTTGGCATTTGAATCCACCTAGTGGCTCCCCGGGAGAAAGACCTGGCAATCTCTTTCTGTAAAGATTAAAAATTTAAACCAAACCAGTTGTTGTGGGGTTGATTCCAACTCATAGTGACCCTATAGGACTGAGTACAACTGCCCCATAGTGTTTCCAAGGAGCAGCTGGTGGATTTGAACTGCCAACCTTTTGGTTAGCAGCCAAACGCTTAACCAGCACACCACCAGAACTCCTCTGCAAAGATTACAGCCTAGAAAATTCTATGGGACAGTTCTGCTCTGTCACATGGTGTGACTTTGAGTCGGAATCAACTCGACAGCACACAACAAACCCTCTTTCCTTAGGAATTGCTCAAAAGAACTGCTATTACCCTCCTTTGTGTGTGTGTGTGTGTGCGCGCGCGTGTGTGTGCATGTGTGTGCGTGCGTGCTCGTGCATGTGTGTGCGTGTGTGTGCATATGTACATATGTGTGTAGGTGTGTGTGTGCATGTGCACATGGTTGTGCACATGTGTGTAATTCCAGAAAGTCCAGGCTCCACCCTGGGCTGATCTGGGAGCAGAGCCTCCCAAATCCAAACCTGTTCTGTGAAAGCGCTTCCTTTTCGTCTTCCTTTCTCTCTTAGATTCTGGTGTTTTCAGAGGCCAGGATTGAGAAATGGTGGTAACGGGTGGTGGGCAGAAGGCAGCTGGTTTCCAGCATGTTCCCTGGACTCACACAGGTGCCACTGGTGGGGGCTGTGAGTGCGGCACCCGGCACCAGCTCAGGCCAGCTGTTCAGGTGCCTTCCTCACTGAGCAGGGGTAGGGCTGGGACTATTTATGAGCAAATTTGCTCAGCTGCAGGGTTTGGGCTCCCAAAGAGCCAAGGATCCCTCACTGTTCCTGAACCGTGGCTTTGGAAACAGTCTTTCAACGGGGTAGATCCCAAGTTAACCAAGAAGGTATACAGAAAGCATAAAGCCTGGGAGGCGGGTAAGGAAGCCTGGGTCTCTCCCTCGGAGACTGGCCTGCCCAGAGCCAGACCGCCAGGGCTCAATGCAGCCCTGTGAAAACACAGTCTCATGGCCTTGCCACTCCTTATCTCAGGTGCCTCGGTTTATTGATCTGTAAAACGGACGTGACGTGGTGGGGATCAGGTGAGATGGTATTGAAACGCACTCCATGCACAGCAAATAGATGCTGGTATCACTCTCACAACACCAACCTTCTTGGGCCTCCTGAGAGCCGAAGCAGACCTGCTGGGTGGAGCCTGGGCAGGGAGGTGCCTGACCAGCAGCCGGGAGGGGCACTCGACTTATCACCAGGGTTTCCTGTGTCCTTGGGACTGTTCTCCAGCTAGGCGACAGCCAGCAAGAACCCCACAGCCCCATTCCTGGGGCAAGAGGCTGAGAGCAAAGGGGTGGCGAGGTTGTCAGTGAAAACCTGGCAGGAGGCTGGACGTGGAATAGCAGGGCGCGGGCTGAGCTTGGCCTCACTCTGAGCTCAAGTATGCCAGCTGTAAGGTTATCGTGGCCCCCCACTAGACACCATAGTCCAGGTGAGGCTGTGCTCCAGAGCATGGACGATAGTGCCTGACACAGGTGTGGGTGGGAGGGCAGACTGCCTGTGGTATCAGCATCACACGGACACTGGCTCACATTCACACACACTCACAAACTCACATTTCAGACACTCCCATATTCACACACGCTCCTGCTTTCACTCTAGCTCACACACTCACTGCACACACTGACATACACATACTCTGCTCACATACATAGACATAGATACCACACAAACTAACACACACACACCCCTATGTGAAGATGCTGACACCTCCCTCATAAGGGCCCTGCAAAGACTTAACGAGGGCATGTAAACACAGCAGGTAGCCCCGAGTCTGACACCCAGCAGATGCTCCATAAACAGGAGCCTGTGCTCCAAACACAGCTTCCATCTTGGAGATCTGAGCCAGGGAGGTGAGTTTACAGAGGGGCTGTATTTTCCTTCTACAGCGAACCTGTGAAAGCCAGAACCTGTGTAAGGCAGAAATCTGTCAGAGAAGGAAAACTCAGATACTTTCCATTAAAATGAGCAACAGAAAAGTAGTAAGACTGCACCTTGTCAGAGGCGGAAAACTTGTGAGACCCAGAAAAGCAAGGCAGTCCAGTCGAGATCTGGCTCTCACGGGCTTCACTGTACAACCTTAAGAATCTTCACTACACACACACACACGCACACACACACACACACATTCACACTGACAAGATGTCACACCAGGAAAGCAACTAATGTTAGAGCAAGCCAAAACAAATCCTGTGTCTACACAACACTTGGCCGTCTGACCTCATCACCCAGTACAAGGAAACCAGGGTGGATTTTGCATAGCAATACATCTAGTAAGGTGGCCGGACAAATCTGAGAAGGGACAGTGGTCACAGTGCCACAACATCAGCCAAGAATTAAGTTATACACATAGAAATGGTTGAAATGGCAAATGTTTTATCTTATATATATGTATGTATGTATTTCACCACAATTGAAAAAAAAAAACTAAAACGGCACAACAATTGAAGTGGTCTTCTCCTATGAACGCAGCCGGGAAGTGAATAAAATCCTCACACCCAGGCAGTCCTGTCCAGGGGTCTGGAATGTCACCCACACCAGATACGTTTAAGTCCAGGCTTGAAGCAAAGGCCCCAGAAGCTTCCATTCATTCATGGGATATGTCTTCATTGTTGGCCTCCTAAAAACCAGGCACTGAGCTAAGCGCCGGGGAGACCCTCCCCCACTTGTTCTTGAGTGAGGCACCTCGGTATAAATAAAAATACGCTATTGAAAAGCAAAAGCCATGTGTGGTTTGTGTATTAAGCTCATTCCCGCACGTCAAGAGGAATGGGCCCTTCCTTGCCAAGTCAAGGCTCTCCAGAATAGGCCACATGGATTTCACATCTAAACTATCAGCGGTTTACAGCGAAACCAAAGTTGTGCTTGTGGTTTGCCTTTCGTGTCTCCCCCACGAGCCGAGGGCTGAAGGCAAGAACACATCTCACGGAAAAATCTCCTGACACCGCACTATGTACTCGTAAGACAGGGTTGTCTTATTCATCCTTGCTGCTTCCCCAGTCACCCTTCCACCAGCCCCAAGTACCCAACATAGCCCCACCTGAACTCAAGCTCTGTGACAAGAACAGACAGAAGACAAGACAGACCAGCAAGAACAACAACAGGTCTGTGGTCTTTCTTTAACTCCTGAACAACACGCCTGAAAAGGCAAAGGAAGCCTCATTGGTGGAAAAACATCACCTGATTCCTCACGCTTTTCTCGCTCTAACATGCGCGCGCTCACACACACACGTGTACGCTTGTATGCACACACCCATGCACACACACCCCCAGGAGTGGACACACGCATAGGAGCCTACAGGCAGAACAGTTCTTTTCATGCTGTCTGTCACCCAAACTTTTTCCTGCTGAGTTTTGAAAAGTTACTTTCAAAATGAATCGACTTTTTCCACATCAGAACAGCAAGCGGGGAATGACTGCGGAATTCATCGGGACAGGCCACACTGAGGACGGATGGAAAGAGATCACGTGGATGACTGCCCCCGTGGTGCTCCGAAGGACCTGGGATCCACAAGGCGGTTAGGACAAACCCTGGAACTGGTTTCTCTGCAGCCCCTTCCTGCCAAGTGCCCTTATCATCATCCCCAGGCTTCTTCACGAGTCTCTTTAAGCCACGGGCACTCTCTTGCAGTTCATTCAGACCTCAGCCAGTGTGATGAGCGTGGCCACCAGGAAGCCCTTTGCCCAGTAATCTATCACCCACTATCCTCAAAGGGTAATGCTTAAAAGGTCACAGAGAAAAAAATATTTTATTACTCAGCAAGAGCAATCCCAAAATTCATATTCACATTGAGGATCTCCTCTTCTTAAATTGTTCAAATGTCCCCTCTTAAGTTCATACTAAAGTGTAAATGACTGATAAACCACATTCTTTCCCGACAACAGGCCCAACGAACAGAAGCAGCAAGAAGCAGCTCACGTTTAAAGAAAGAGGGGACAGAAGCTTCTGTTTATGGAGCCCCTGCTGAGCGTCAGACTCAGGACTACATGTTCTGTTTACTTGCCCTCGTTAAGTCTTCACAAAACCCTTTTGAGGGAAGTGTCAGTATCTCCATTTGGAGGCAAAGAAACCAAAGACTAGAGGGGTGAAGTAACTCACCTGAGGACCCAAGGTCAGGAAAATAAGGTCAAGCTACCAGTTGGCCAGGGTCACCTGACTTCCCAGCTCTTTCCAAGGCCTGCTACGGAAGTGCATGTGTCCACGTGCCACGGCTGTCACCCACTCGGTGGAGGCTGCACTACCCTCCTGAGCAGGGACACTCTCCTGGCACCCAGGCAGGCTGGGCAGCCCAAACTGGAGGACACGGTCCCTGATCTCTAAGGGGGGTGGTGTGTTTGGCGGATGGGTACAGAGACAGGGGGTGGACAGAAACGGAGAGGGGAGATGCAGCGCAGGGCAGGTGGGTCCCTGCACCAAGGGACAGCCCCTTCCTTCTGCCTGCTGGCAGAGAGCCAAGACGAGGGCACGGTCACCATAAGGCCTGACCACAGGGTGGGGCCGGCCCTCCTGAGGTGTCTGCTTCCTGGAGTGAAAGGCAGCAGAGGGGCCCCTGGAAGGAGGGTGGCCCCCATGAATAGGTGCCTCCAGGCCCCAGAACTCTTGCCACCCAACAGGGAGCTGGACTTCTTCCCTGGGCAGGTTTCTGTGGAACCCCAAAAGCTCACAGAGCCTGTCGTGGACCCCAGGACCAAAGCCCAGCCGGGATCCAGTGTACTGGGGGTAGACTGTTTGCAGAAATCCCTGTAAGCCGTGGTAAACTTCTCACTCACATGGAGCCTTCTAACTCATAGATTGACGGAAGCACAAAGACTCAACTAGAGGGAAACAATAGGTACGCGTGTGTGTGTGTGTGTGAGGGTGACAGCACAAGTGTGTGACTATTTGTGAGTGTGTGAGAGTATGTGAACACAAGTGTGTGAGTGCATATGAGTGTGAGTTTGGGCTTTTTAGTTTGACTGAGTGTGTGTATGTATGTGAGCACTTGAGTGTGAGTTTGTGAGGCGTATCTGTGATGTGTGTAAGCCTGTGTGAGCGTGTGTGTGTGTGTGTGTGTGTGTGTGTGCACGCATGCATGGTGTTGAGGTTACTGCTCACACGGGCAGAAACAGGCCCAGGAAGCCCAAAGCCTCTCCCCGCCCCCGGGTGCCAGGGCCAGGCATGAGGCAGGTCCCGCCTGGGTCTCAGGCTGTTGGCCTTTGTCCAGAAGAATGGAGCCTCCCCATTAGGAAGGGGACAGCTTCTGTGCCTGGAATGAGAAAAGACCCCCTGCCACCCACAGCCAGCCACAAACTGGCCCTTCCCTGCCTATTCCCAAGAAGTCCTGAGAGAACGACTCACACCCTGTGGTAGAGTCTGAATGCCATTAGTGAACAATTAATATTTCACAACTCCATCTTAATTGCCAAAAAAGTTCATTTTTGAGGCAAAGTTTTTTTCTTTTTTAAACCCTTAACATAATAGCTGCATGGGGGATTGATGCATTTTTAAAGGGCTCCTTTGAAAACCCATTCAAAGCTGGACGAGTGGAGGGCCGCGGGAGGGGCGTGTGGTGCTGGCTGCCAGGCTCCGGGCCGTGCCAGCCACCGACGGAACAAGTGTTGCATGAGATGTGAAGGATGACTGTGGCGGCCGCGAAGCCCTAGAGCAGGTGTTGCTCGTCCTCATTTGCAGCGGAGCGTGGCCCCGCGCAGTCAGCCGCAGCCCTCGCCTGGCAGCCCTCGTGGACCTGCGTGCAGAGAGGCGCTAATGATAATGGATGTGGCCCGGTTAGCCAGCCCATTTGTAATGGGGGCTGGCCAGGCTCAGAGGGTCGGGCCGCACAGACGGAGTGGGGACGCTGGGGTCTCATCAGGTTCCAGGTCGTCCCTGGGGTCCCCATGTCCAGGGCTGGGGTGGGTAGGGCCTCCCAGAGAGGGAACAGGGGCCCTGTGGTCCCAGCGGGCTCTGGCCTATCCCTGGGGGTCCAGGGCTGGGGTGGGTCAGGGCCACATAGAGGAAGCAGGAATGCTGGGGGTCCCATCGGGCTCTGGACTGTCCCTGGGGTCCCCGTGTCCAGGGCTGGTGTGGGTCCAGGCTCCCAGGGAGGGAGCAGGGATGCTGGCCTCTGATGCTCTCTAGCCTCCCCAGGTGTACAGTGAAGCTAATCCCTCTTGAGCTGGCAGAATAGGACACATAGTAGTTGGGTGCTCAGCCCCCAGGGAAGCCAACGGGCAGGGTAGTCTTGCTGGGCAGTGGGGCCGCAGGGGTGTGGAGCTGGCCCCCATTTACAGTGTCTTTGCCAGCTGTGGCTATCTGGGCAGCAGGTGTCTGTCCACTCATTCTTGTACTGGGTCAGCACACACTCCGCGCCCACTGTGCACACTCACTTAGTATTTGTTTCCTATAAGTATTTAGGAAACAAAGCACAGCAGTCAACCTGGGTCCATTCCCTGCTCCATCCTTCTGAGCTTTGGCCCAGTCAGTGGACTTCCCAGGCCCCTGCTTCCTCATCTGTACCATGAAGGATCAGGTAGCCCCTCGTGACACCACAGCCATTGTAAGGTTAAATGAGACACCTGATAAGCTTCTCAGCGCCATGTCTAGAATGCAACACATGATGAATAGAAGTCAGTTACATATCGTTAACACAGTGACATGTGGTTATTACCGCTAGGGGGCAGGCGATGGGGATACAAGGTGCTCTTTCAGAAACCCCATTCCAGGGACGGAGATGGCCAGGTAACTGGCCAGGTGCTCCAGTTCCAGTTGCCAGTCAGAGTAGAACTGTGCATCAGAGTAGAACTGTGCTCCATAGGGTCTTCGGTGGCTGAGTTTTCAGAAGCAGATTGTCAGGCCTTTCTTCTGAGGCACATCTGGGTGGACTCGGACTTCCAACCCTTCAGTTAGCAGCCAAGTGTTTGCACCACCCAGGGACTCCATCCCTCTGGTGCTCAGGGCCTGATGGAGGTATGTGGCCAAGGGACAGAGGATAGCGACTTTGCGGAGCCCCAGAAGGCTGCACACAGGAAAGGACCTTGAAAAGTGTCCCCAGGCACCCATCAGTGCCACTCATAGAGAAAGTAAGGAGCCCAGGCACCAGCCAATCCTAAAGAGCTCAGGCCAGAGGACCCACTGGAGGGCAAGGTGGAGCATAGGGCCGGGAGCCAGGCACCCGAGCGAGGCTGCACCGAGCCAGCCACAGACTGTGTCCTCGGCCAGTGCTGCTCATCCCCTGCCAGGAGCCTGAGCGGGTGTTCATCTGTAGGCTGTCCCAGGCCGGCTCATGGGAGCACACCTTCCCACCCACATAGCCTCTTCTGTCTCGCAGACACGGCCAATGTAACCATAATAGCAGGGAAATGGTCCCAATGGCTGGCTAACTATGATGTGTGGAAACCTGGCTGATTTGGAAAGACCGGAGGCCAGGGCACCAGTCCTGGGCCAGCCCCATTCCCGTGCGCCTGGGGCCTCTTGGGCTTGGCTACTGGTCTGTAAACAGGGACATCTGCAGAGTGATGGCCACAATCTGTGGTCAGGAACAGTCATGGTGTCTGAGAAAGCGGGGAAAGAGCACCGTATCACCAAACTAGATGGCAAATTACGTCCCCTAAGTGCCTGCACTTCAGCTAACAGGTCTGCTTGCTGTCAAGCTGGCCCCAGCTCATGTGTAATGAAACGCACTTGCCTGGTCCTGTGCCATCGTCATGATGCTTGGTAAGCTCAAGTCCACTGTCGTGGCTATTGTGCTGATCCAGCTCACTGCGCTCATTGTCGTGGCTATCGTGTCAGTCCAGCTCACTGAGGGTTTCCCTCATTTTCGCTGACCCACCATCTTACCAAACATGATGTCCTTCTCCAGGGATCAGTCCTCTTGACGATGTGTCCAAACTGAGCAAGTCGAAGTCTCAGATAATATTCTGTGATCTGTAGGGTTTTCCAGAGTGCTCCTTGGAAGTGAGAATGGGGAGACTTCATCCCACGTTCTTGGACATACTATCAGGAGGGACCAGTCCCTGGAGAAGGACATCGTGACTGGTTAGTGAAAAAGAGGAAGACCTCTGACAAGGCGGATTGACACAGTGGCTGCAACAATGGTCTCAAACATAGCAGCAATTGTGAGGATGGCGCAGGACCGGTCAATATTCCGTTCTGTTGTACGTGGGGTCTCTATGGGTCGGAACCAACTCCACCGCACCTAACGGCAACTTCCAGAAGTAGATCGTCAGGCCTTTCTTCTTAGTCTGTCTTGGTCTGGAAGCTCTGCTGAAACCTGTCTCCCATGGGTGACTCTGCTGGTATTTGAAATCCCTGTGGCATAGCTTCCAGCATCACGGCAACACACAAGACACTACAGTACGACAAACTGACAGACAGATGGTGGGACTGCAAAACTGAGCTGAGCACAGATAGGCCAATGGGAGGCTTTGAGCAAGCGCCGGCTGCCTGTAAATGACAAGCTTAACCCA
The DNA here is from genome assembly GCF_030014295.1 of Loxodonta africana. Classification (NCBI taxonomy): domain Eukaryota; kingdom Metazoa; phylum Chordata; class Mammalia; order Proboscidea; family Elephantidae; genus Loxodonta; species Loxodonta africana. Next base: position 7,523,295 of record NC_087357.1, read on the forward strand.
GACTACTTATCGGCTCTTGCCACCAGCTTGTGTTAGGAAGCCAAACGGTCAATCTGTTGTTGTTTGTTTTGTTCTGTTTTTCTAATAGTGTGACTTTGGCCTTGTTCACTGATTTTGTTTTTACTCCGAAGAGTTGATCTGAGAAAACACACATTCTTTCAAAAATACTCAGTGTGTTAATAATGAGATAATGACTCATGTGGGCAAATCTTTGTGGGTTTCAAAATGCTGTCCAAATTCTTTATTTGAGGCTATCTTGTGAGGGAGATGGGGAAGGTGGGACCACATTCTTCACAGTGTAGAACGGGGGGTTATTCAGAGAGTCCAGCTGGGAGCAGAGAACCCACCCTCCTGGGCTGAAGTCCTGCTTGGACTAGTTGCACTGGTCAGCTGTGTACCATTGGAAGGATAATTCCTCATTTTCCGAAAGGAACCCCCCAAGATGCCTTTGGAGAGCAGCTGCCTTTGGAGAGCAGCTCCCTATTTACCTATATAAGTTCCTGCTTCTAAACCAGGGACAACTTCATCGAGAGCTGGAAGCTCAGAACAAGAAAGTCTAAAGCACATGGGCACCGTGGTGGTTCACCAGTGGAATCCTCACCTTTCATGCAGGAGACCTGGGTTCAATTCCCAGCCAGCGCACCTCACGTGCAGCCACCACTCATTAGTGGAGGTTTGCATGCGGCTATGATGCTGAACAGGTTTCAGAGGAACTTCCAGACTATGAAAGACTCAGAAGAAAGGCCTGGTGATCTACTTGTGAAAATCACCCAATGAAAACCTTGTGGATCACAACGGTCCAATCTGCAACCGATCATGGGGATGGCTCAGGACAGGGCAGCATTTTGCTCCATTGTGCGTGGAACTGCCACGAGTTGGGGGCGGACTCACAGCAGCTAACAACGACAAAGCATGTCGGAGGTCACCAACAAAGATACCAGAGCAGCTCAAAAGTGAACTGAGAACTGAAAATGGGACTCAGGGACCAGGAGCCACACTGGCCCAGGCCCTGGTTGGAGCAAAGCTAACGTACTGAGCTCAGTGCCAACCAGAGAAACACCAGCCCCTCCTCCCACCCAGGGCATCACAAGGCACCTCGAGGCCGGGGGATCCTGGGAATTCCAGCCTCATGCAGATGACACTGCATCTGACCCATCCTCCCCGGCTCCAAGTCCAAGTCTGTTCTCAGCCCCGTCTCTCCCCACTCTGAGTCCGTCCCTTCACGCAGCCCACAGGCCTGGCACCCCTCCGTCTGTGTCCACCACGTATTTCCAAGGGCATTCCTGCTGTGCATGGTGTATCGATACCCAATATGCGAGTCATTTTACTTCTTAATTTATAGCTGCAGTAACAACATTGTCAAAATGGTCATAAAATATCCCCCTTCTCCCCGAATCTGGGGTCTCAGAGCTCTACCTCAGGAGTTCTGTGACTGGCATGGGAAGCCAGGGGGTGTTTTATGGAGCATCTCTGAGGGCACAGTGCCATTACAGCCAAAGGTAGGTGACAGGAGAAATAAGGGTGGTGGTGTTTAAACCACAAAGCCCCAAAGAGGAAGACAGGCCTGTCTTTCTCTATTTGCCAGACAAGCAGAGCTATGATTATTGGTGTGGCTTTTTGGGTTTTTCATGGAAAAATAATACATTAAGGCTACTGAAAGTGAAAGAGTAATTAAGCATGACTGTACATGGACCGGGGCCCTGGTGGTACGGTGGTTAAGAGCTCAGCTGCTAACCAAATGGTCGGCAGTTCAAATCCACCAGCCACTCCTTGGAGACCCTATGGGGCAGTTCTACTCTGTCCTACGGGGTTGCTATGAGTCAGAATTGACTCAACGACAATAGGTTTGGGTTTTTGGTACATAGAATAAGAGTCTCTGGGTGGTGCAAATGGTTAACTGCTCCATCACTAACCAACAGGCTGGAGGTTCCAACCCCTTCAGAGCTGCCCTGGAAGAAATGCCTGGCAGTCTGCTCTCAAAAGATCACAGCCTTGAAAACCTATGGAGCACTGCTCTACTCTGACACACGTGTGGTCACCATGAATCAAAGTCCACGCTGTGGCAAATGGTTTGGTTTGGTTTGGGATTGTTTTTTGTTTTTGTTTTTCGTGCGCGGATTCGGCCCCCAGCACCTCACCAAGCTGCCATATTCTGGAGCAATCTGGAATATGCACAGCAAGTCCAGCTCCATCCTAGGTGGTATCATCCCTAACGATTGGCTGGTCCCGGTCCTCCCACCTGTCCAGTGGCAGCGAGGCTGCACTCCTGGTGGGCACCAGTCGGCCGGAGCCTGCATGTGGCTCTCAGCCTGGAGACAGAGCTCTGGCTGGCTCACGCATCCGCTAGTCCGGGTTCTCAGCTCAGGCACATACATCTTCATGCGCAGGTGACACTCACTGGAAAGAGAACAGAAGTGGCACAAACACACCTTCAGAGGGAAGACTGCCCACAGCCCATGCCAGCTCTCAGCCCCAGCCTGCTGGAGGTAGCAGCCAGCCTGAGGGGTGGCCTCTCTTCAGAAGCTCAGCAGCTCCTTGAAGCCCCCCCGCCTCCGCCTGCCCCTGCTCCGTGTGTGAACACGACGATCACTATGACAGGAAGGACCCTGGCTCCTGCCCCTTTCATCTTCACAACCACATCACAGGGTAGACATAATCATCTGTCCTCTGGCTGAAGGTGCAGAGCCCAGAGAGGCCAAGGATTTTCCCAGGCCACCGAGCCTGGACGAGGCAATGCCAGGACTTGACTCACGCTGGGCTTTCAGCAGCTGCCCTCTCGGCCTCCTTGCCGGGGAGTCCAGTAACCACCCTGGACTCAGCGTCGAAAAGAACCTTCCATCCCCAAGCGAGGGGAGAATGTATGTCCACGTAAAAGCTTGCACACGAATGTGTAGAGTAGCTTTATTCGTAATCGCAGAGCCCTGGTGATACAGTGGTTAAGAGCTCGACTGCCAACCAAAAGGTCAGCAGTTTGAATCCACCCTCTACTCCTTAGAAACTGTATGGGGCAGTTCTGCTCTGACCGATAGGGTTGCTATGAGCCAGAATCAACTCGAAGGCAACGGGTATTCATAATCGCCAAGAATTAGAAGCAACCAAGATGTCCCCCAATAGGTGAATGGTTAGGATGAACAAACTGTGGTCCAGCCATACAGTGGAGTATTATCCAGCAATAAAAAAGAAACAAGCTACCAAGCTAAGACAAGACAGGGAGGAAACTTCAACACATATAGCTAGGTTAAAGAAAACAAACAAACAAACCTGTTGCCTTTGAGTCAATTCTGACTCACAGCGACCCTATAAAACAGAGTAGAATGGCCCCATAGGGTTTCCAAGGAGCAGCTGATGGATTCAAATTGTCGACCTTCTGGTTAGCAGCCAAGTTCTTAACCACTGCACCACCAGGTCTCTGTATGATTACTATCATGTGACATTCTGGAAAAAGCACAACTGTAGAGACACTGAAAAGGTATAGCGGCCAGGAGCCCAGGGGAAGGCAGAGGGATGACCAGTGGGAGCACAGGGCATTTGTAGGGCAGCGAAACCATTCTGTAGGACACTGTAATCGTGGCCAAGTGACATTACACATTTGTTAAAACCCACAGGACTGCGAACCCTGATGTGAACTATGGACTTTAGCTAATAATATATAAATATTGGTTCATCACTAGTAACAAATGTATCCCAGGAAGGCAAACGTGGTAACAGCAGGAGAAACAGTTCAGAGAGGAAAGGCAGTAGGTGGGAACTCAGTACTTTCTGTGCAATTTCTCTGTAAACCTAAGGCTTCTCTGAAAAATAAAGTCTATTAGGAAAAAAAAGGAAGAAAAAGAAAAGAACATTCCAAAAATGTGATCAGCCCTAGTGTCCCCCTGTGATGCAGGGACACCCTCGGCACCCACACACCTAGTAGCCACCTTGCCGGCTGCCCCGTGTTCTTCTCCAGGCAAGCAAACGACACCATCCTGGCTCCCTGACCTATCATGGAGCACCCCACGCTAACCCCTGGGCTTGTCGGAGGGCCTCTGCCTGTGAGGAACCAGCTAATCGAAGATGACTGGACTTGGCCCCCAGCTTCCGGATGCTTGTTCTAACACATGGGCAGACAGAGCAAGTGATGGAAGGCTAAAGCTGATGCCTGTGTAGGCTCAGTAGAGAAGCAGACATTTTCTCTCAGTTACTTTTCTCTCTAAAGTTAGTTTTCTCTCTAAAGAAGCCATGGAGGGAAGTAAATCAGGGCTGAAAGCTCCCATCATCCACGAGGACAACTAAATACTAAATACTGTGCAGAACAAAGAGGATCTCTTAGAACGTGCACTTGGCAGGCGGGCTAGGACATGATACAGACTCTTCACACTTAAATGGCAGCCCCAGATCTGCAGCAGGGCTGGTGGGATGAGGCAGGGCTTCCTCTGTCTGGGAGCAAAGCTGGGGCAAGCCCCTGTGAGCAATGCCAGGGGCGCTTCCACTGAGCCAGCAGGTGGCTTTGACCACACAGGTGGACCGACCTGCCGGAGCTGGCCCGACGCCTTGGGCAGCCAATGGCCTGGGCTCTGCTAGCCCTGTGGAGACCTGTCCTTGGAGAGCAAGAGATTGGTCCCTACAGGGAGCAGCACTTGTCCATCCTGACTTCAGAGACCCCTATTGGATGTCAGGCACAGGAAGTGCCCCAGAATCAGACAAGGCCATGATGAAAACCACCACCTGCTGGGCCACCCGCCCTGGCCAGGGCTTCGCAAGTCAGCGAATTGTGTGGCACTTGTCCACTCATGGGGACATAGAAGACCCTCTGAGAAGGGGGCATAGGCTCAGGAAGAAGTGAGTGCCATCTCTAATTCACTATCCCTCTATGTGCTGAGTTCAGCACCCTGGCGTTCAAACAAATGTGTTTTTTGGAGAACCAGACCCACACCTCCAGCCTGTGTCATCATGGGCGAGTGACTTAACCCCTCGAACACAACATCCCCATCTGTGAAGCAGGTGTGGCACCAGGAGCTGTCTTGCAGAACCATGGTAAGGGTTCCTGGAAGAGGTTAGACATGAGGGGGCCATACAAATGTTAATTACCATTAATCCAGGCACAGGGGTCCCACAAATGGCTGAGCGTTCAGCTGCTAAACCCACCCAGTTGCTCCATGGGAGAAAAGACCTGGCAGCGTGCTCCCTAAAGACTTCAGCCTGGAAAACCCTACGGGGTAGTTCTACTCTGTCATAGTGAGTTGCTATGAGTCAGAACCATCTCCATGACACCCAACAACGTCAGTCTCAAGGGCTGTTTTGAAATGTGTTCTTACCAACGCTGTAGAGAGCATCTCCCAATCTGATGAAAATAAATTCTTCTACAATTTTCATTTTAAACTATCAACCTGCACTTTTCCACACCATTGATGTGTAGCTGAACCACCTCGAGAGGCCCGGTGGCGAGGGCTCGGCCATTACTTGTTGACCGTGTGTACGGCACTGTAGGTGGCACTGGACTCACAGAGAAGACAGACAGCACCTGCCCTTAGGGACTTGCATTCTAGAGGGCAGACAGTTGAAAGCCCCAGAAAGAAGCAGATCTGTGAAAATGGTCAGGACCCAGCGAAGTCGCTCAGAGAGAAGATTTTATCATGTTGGGACCCAGACTTTGTCGCACACAAATCATTGCGCCTCCTGCTATCAGTCTGGGGGGTGACCACACTGTATGGCACGTTTATCACGGTTTCTGGGTCATGCAGGGAGATCGTCTCTCTCTGTGCTGACAAAGTGAGTTTTATTAGTGATACAGTGAAACCTGAGAGCTGGAACTCAACGGGACTGCCTTTTTCCCAAGCCTCACGAGTTTTTCACCTTTGACAGGGTGCGCTTAACACTTTTCTCTTGCACTTTATTGGTGGGAAATATGTGAGTTTTCCTTCCTGGTGGAGCCCTGGTGGCGCAGTGGTTAAGAACTCAGCTGCTTACCAAAAGGTCAGCAGGTTGAATCCACCAGCCTCTCCTTGGAAACCGCATGGAGCAGTTCTACTCTGCCTACGGGGTTGCTATCAACTCAACAGCAGAGGGTTTGGTTTGGTTTTCTCTAACAAGTTTCCGCCTTACACAAGCTCAAGCTTTCGCAGATTTTACCGTAAAATAAAATTATATTAATTCAATAATACACAATTTGTAAATCAGGGTAATATTTCCGCTGGGGAGCCAAAAATGTTCCAAAGATGAAAAGAACGTCCAAAAATTCTTATCGGCGCGTTCACGGAAAAGGGCCAGAACAGAACAGAAACAATCTGTGGTCAGGAAGGGTTCTATACAGCACTGTCTTAAAGAACAATGAAAATAATTGCTGATTTACCCTGAAACACAGCTCCAGTCTGAGATGTTCTTGGAACTGACTGCACATAAATACTTCTTCAAAAGAACAGTCTTTACTAGGTTATCCGCACCATTGTTTGACTCCAAGGTGACTTCTAGAAACCAGTTCCTTCAAGGCTCAAGGTTCCAAACAACATTTAAGGGAGATGGCCTGGGTGGGTCACCCCAACTCCATGGACCCCAGAAATCTGGACTCCAGGAGATTTAAAACTGTTTCTCCTTAGGAACACCTTGTCAGGAGGGCTCAGAGCCTGGAGAAGCACATCATGCTTGGTAAAGGAGAAGGTCAGCGAAAAAGAGGAAGGCCTTCAACAAGATGGGTTGACATAGTGGCTGCAACGATGGGCTCAAGCATAGTGACAATTGTGAGGATGGCATAGGATCAGGCAGTTTTTCATTCCATGAGACATATGGTCACTACAAGTCAGAACAAACCCGATGTCAACTGACAACAACGACAACCTGAGGAATTGGGAAGAGTCCTCGCTCTGAGACATGCCAGGAGGTGGGACCTGGCAAGCCCACTTCTGAACCTGCCGGAGCTCCAACTGCTGGCCCTGCAGCATCGCAGACCACCCAACGCTCTGTGTCTCTCCATCTGTGAACAGGGAATTGTTCTTCAACATTGGATATGATTTCCACGGCAACCTGGGATCCAGCGCTCAGCTGAACCTTGCCACATAAATGCAGTAGCAAGCAGGATTATAATGGAGTATAGCTAATGTAGCATTAAGTGCCACAGGAGAAGGCAGGGACACACCCCCCGGTAATGAGATTTACACCACGGAATGGGCAAAGCCTGGTGGAGGAGATCTCTGGCCACAAAACCACTACAGCTGTCTCTGATTACTCTACCTGCACCCTCCCCTCCCCTGCCAGACAACAATGCGTTCTTTGTTCGTTAATAAAGAGGAAGCCTTTTTAAAATCACAGATGTTTCCCTGCAGGAGAAGGTATCATTCCATCTGGCTCAGACTGGCATCTGGTGGTAGATAACCAATTAGATGCAGCTATGTCGGGGTCCTAACGAGGTGCGGAAAAGGAGAGATGGGGACAAAGAGAAGCCCAAAGGTGGGGACAGGGAGCACAGAAGGGAAGCCGACACAGAGAAGGGAGGTGGGCAGCTCTGTTGTGAACACGGAAGCCCGTCCTTCAAGCCCTCCCATGGCCCGCCAGCTCCACCCCTACTTCTGGAAGGGCAGGACCGGTTCCCATGGGCCATGGCTGAGTGTTTCAGTCACAGCCTCAGGGAACAGACTAGAGATTTTACAGTGAGCAACAGTGTCACTCTGGCACAGGAGGGACCAGGTGACATAGCAGGCCTTTGCCACCTCTGGGTTACAGGATGCCGTCTTTTGGTTTGCCTTTGGAGACTTTGATGGCATGGTTCCAGAGCCCTGGGTGGTGACTTTATGAGCACGGAAAGATGAGCGTAGGAGCTGGTGCCACGTTCCCACATGACTGAGTCACCCAGGAATACCAGGACCCTCTGTCTCCTAGCTCACGAGACCCCCCGTCCTGCCATGGTCACACAAATGGGTAGCAGGCTTGCCACATGAGAGGCCGCCCTCACACCCAGGAAACACAATGGCTGTGGGAAGACAGCTGCTGTGGCCACCAGGGAGAGTGAAGCTGGTGCAGTCATGATGCCCACCAACACCCAGGCAGGCCCTCCTTGCAGAAAAAGCTGCCACCTGACTGAGTCATCCAGCGCTGTCTGAGTGCCGGTCCTCCTCCCGCAGACTGGTCCTGTGGCTACCTTTAGCCACACTTGCACGTTCAGCCTAATTATGATTTTGTGCAGCTTGTCACAGTGGAAGGAGAGAAGATTAGGGGACGAGAACAGAAAGCCGAAACCGCTATAATGAAATTTTAAACTCACAGAGCTCCTACTGTTAATATTTTCCCAGCCTCCAAAAGCATCCAATATTGTTTTATCCCACAACTAATCTCAAATGTATATATGTATTAAAATATTTGGACATGCTGAGCTGGAGCCGAGAACTAAGATAACAGCCACGACAGCTGTGCGCGAGGGCCCCATCACCAGGGCCCACATCATTAATTGGTCAGTTTGTCCAGCTGAGCAATGGGGGTTCCAGTCCATTCCAGTCATTAAAAGCTGCCCAGGTCTACACCACTTTGAATCAGATGATTTCCTCCTGTTCCAGGTTGCTTTTAAGCACCTGCCTGCCCAGCATCCTTGCCTCTGACTGGAAGCTTCTTGTTCTTTGATGAGGGCTTTAGATAATTTAATCAACTTCCCTCAGCACTCTCCAGAAGGAAGAAGTGGTCTGTTCACTTTGCAGGGTGAGTGAGCTCGGACACTCCTTCCCGTTCTTAACAAGCCTCCCGGATGTGTCGGCACGACAGGGTGTTTATCTCAATGCATTAATGGCTCCGCCATATCGCGCAAACACGATCCTGAGAAAAAAGAGCCTGGCAGAGTGGGGATCAAATGGAAAATCGGAACCACGTGTGGAGCAGCACAGTGACCATCGGTTTTGCTTTATTTTTAATTTGCTTTTTCACACACACATACGCATGTGCATACACACACAAATGCATTGCAACATGTTGTCGTTGGTTGCCATCAAGTTGATTCTGACTCACAGCAACCCCGTATGTGCACAGTAGAACTGCTCCATAGAGTTTTGAAGGCCGTGACCTTTCAGAAGAAGATTGCCAGGCCTGTCTTCCAAGGTGCCTCTGGGTGGGTTTGAACCACCAACCTTTATTAGTTGAGCAATTAACTGTGCCACCCAGGGAACTCATTGTAGCACAGGGGACACGAAAGATGATGGAATTGAGGCAGCAGAAGATGAGCAGGGGAAAGTGATGAAATTCAGGCCCCAAAGCAGGCCCAGGGGTCCCTGGCCACCCTGCCCATGCCCTGTGCTCCCTGGCTGGGAAGAGGCTGAAGGTGGAGCCATTGCTGGGGGTTTGGAAGGTGTGTGGTGTGTGAGAACCACAGGCCTTTTTCCCTTCTGCTGTGACCAGAGGGGCTGCTCTGCTTCCCCGATGGCCAGCCAACACTCAAAACCATGCCAGCATTCCGGGATTTGCTATGTAATCAAGACACTGAGAATAAGCTTTTTTGTGCTTTTCAAGACTTTCTGTCTTAAGCCTGGTGTTGAGACACCCCCTTTGGGGATCACTGGGGCTAGTGGCTATAGATGAGAGGGGATATTTCCATTTCTAAGCCCACAGCCAGGCCTGGGCAGCCAGGCTGGGTGTCTTTCTGCCTAACAGTCACAAATAGACCCTGAAATCACTGGCTTTGTAGAAAAGAAAAACAGCACATCTTTAGGCCTGAGGTGGGCCCCCGAGACCCCAGGGACTGGTTTGAGGGCGGCAGCCTCACAAAGGAGTGACGTCAGCGCTAGGGCCCCGCGCTCCAGGAAGAGCTAAAACCTTTCCTGTGTCTGCCCCTGACAGGCGCAGCTTCTCCGACTTCGTCTTGACATTTGCTGTGCCTCAGGAGAGGGTTTGATGTCGTACCTGTTCAGAGTATTAGCTTGAACCCAGTGGTGTAGAGGCTAATTACTCATTTTGTGAGGCCCCATCTGCTCGGTGCCCAAGGTGGAAGTGGGTGCAGAGCTCCTTGGGGGAAGCTGGAAGCATACAGGCGCTGGCCTCCCCTGCGTGCAGACGCACCTGTTAGGAGGCTGCCCAGACACCCAGGTTCACCTGCTGTGAGTGACGACCCCCTCTCCGTGCCACTTAAGCAGCAAGGTAGAAAGGTGATGGGCAGGCAGCCAAGGGGAGGTAGCAGAGAGGGGCTTCCCCAAGAAGGGGCACAGGGGATGTGGACACCACTCAGGTGTGGAAACTGAGAGGATATGTTATCCAGAGGGATGAACAAAGAACAGGGGACATTGGAGAGAAAGCCAGTGGGCCATGGCACCATGATCCCAGCCCAGGCATTCCAAAGGGCCTGAAACCAAAGCCATGGATCTGAATCGAAACCCACCTCCAAGGCGAGACTTGAACTCAGTCTTCAGAGTAAATGGCCCGCATATGTAAACAGCTGCCCCACCGAGTGTATCATGATGACGACGATGTAATGATGATGATGTCATCGTCCATGGGAATGGCCACACGTGGATACACCGTGCCAGGCTCTGTCCTAAGTACTTCCCATCAATTGTTCTGGTAACTTTCACAGCAAGCAATGGTCTTGGTGCTGTTATTATCACCCCGGACTTATACATGAGGACGGAGTCCCCAGGTGGTGCAGTTAAGTGCTCAACTACTAAAGCTTGGTGGCTTGAACCCACCCAGAGGTGCCTCAGAAGACAGGCCTGGTGGCCATCTGCTTTCAAAAGGTGGTAGCCTTGAAGAGTTCTAATCTATACACATGGGTCACCAGGAGTTGAAATCGACTGAACGGCAACTAACGACAACAACATACGTGAGGATGGGGGTGCGAGAGAGCTTAAGGAATTGAGATTAGGGAAGCCCTGCCCGCCCGGCTCGAGCCTGCCCTCTCAGCCACCGCTCGGCGCCATTCTGCTCCGTCTACCTAAGCCGTCTTCAGAAAAGTTCTGGCTTTCGTTTCTTAACCCACTGTTGTTGTTAGGTGCTGCGGCATCAATTCTGATTCATAGCAGCCCTATGCACAACAGAACGAAACACTGCCTGGTACTGTGCCATTCTCACAATCATTGTTGTGCCTGAGCCCACTCTGAAGCCAGTGTGTCAACCCATCTCGTTGACGGTCTTCCTCTTCTTCACTGACCCTGTACTTTACCAAGCATGATGTCCTTCTCAAGGGACTGGTCCTTCTTGACAACATGTCCAAAGTACATGAGATGAAGCCTCGCCATCCTTGCTTCTAAGGAGCATTCTGGCTCTACTTCTTCCAAGACAGATTTGTTCGTTCTTTTGGCAGTCCATGGTATATTCAATATTCTTCGCCAGCATCATAATTCAAAGGTGTCAATTCTTCTTCAGTCTTCCGTATTCATTGTAGCTTTCGCGTGCATATGAGGCAATTGAAGATACCATGGCTTGGGTCAGGCACACCTTAGTCTTCAATGTGACATCTTTGCTTCTTAACACTTTAAAGAGGCCTTTTGCAGCAGATTTGCCCAACGCAATATGTCATTTAATTTCTTGACTGTTCCTTGCTTCCATGGGCATCGATTGTGGATCCAAGTAAAATGAAATCCTTAACAACTTCAGTCTTCTCTTGTTTACCATGATGTTGCTCATTGGTCCAGTTGTGAGGATTTTTGTTTTCTTTATGTTGAGGTACAATCCATACTGAAGGTTGTGGTCTTTGGTATTCAATAAGTGCTTCAAGTCCTCTTGACTTTCAGCAAGCAAGGTTGTGTCATCTGCATAACGCAGGTTGTTAATGAGTCTTCCTCCAATCCTGATGCCACATTCTTCTTCATAGAGTCCAGCTTCTCGGATTATTTGCTCAGCATACAGACTGAGTAAGTATGGTGAAAGGACACAACCCTGACACATACCTTTCCTGATTGTAACCCATTAAAGGGTGCCAGTTAACGCGCTCCACTGCTAACCAAAAGGATGGAGGTTCAAGGCCACCCAGAGGCTCCTCAGAAGAAAGCCCTGGAGATCTACTTCCAAAAACACAGCCGTTGAAAACCCTGTGGGGCACGGTTGTTCTCTGACACACGCGGGGCTGCCAAGAGTCAGAACTGACTCCACGGCATCCGGTCACTTGGGCTGCAGAACTACAGGCCTCACTTCCCCTGCTGCCCTGTATCGAGAGCTGCTGCACCCAGCCCTGTGCTGCCGGGGGCCAGGAGAGGTTCAGTGCTAGAATTCTCACCTTCCACGCAAGAGACCAAAGCACCTCGTGCCACCATGTCAGTCAGAGAAGGCGTGTGTATTGCTATGATGCTGAACTGGTTTCAGTGAAGCCTCCCCATCAAGATAGACTAGGAAGAAAGGCCTGGAGATCTACCTCTGAAAATCAGTCCATGAAAACCCTGTGGAGCACAGCAGTCCGATCCGCAACTGATCGTGGGTTTGCCTCAGAACCAGGCAGTGTTTTGTTTCATTGTACACAGCGTTGCCATGAGTTGAGGTCTGACTGGACACCAGCCAACGATGATAACAATGACAACCACAACCACAGCGCAGCCTGGAGCGTGCAGGGCTGTCATCTTGTCATATCTCTCCTGGCCTGGTGAGGCAGGTGATTTATCCTTAGTCACCTGAGTGCTGTGGTTCCCATACCTCTGGGTCTGAGAGCGACAGGCAAGACCAGTGTCCCGGCCCTTGTCCGGGGGCCCTCCTTCTCTCCCCAGGCCGCTTCTCACTGCCTTTCTGGTGTGTCCAGGGCCAGGGGATGGGAAGAGCTGCTACCAGCTCTGCCTCTTTGGTGGGGACAGGGTGATGGAGAGCCATGCTGGCCCAGGGTTTCTACAGGCAATCAGCCTACTGATGGGGTGTCCCAAGCACCCCACGCCTGTTTGGAAAGAAAGTGGCTGTTAGATGGGTTTTTCAGGAAATTAAAGGTGGAAGAATAGCAGGCACCACAGCAGGGCCCTCTTGAGCAGCTGCGGAAACGGCGGATCCAGAGAGGAAGCTGGCTTCTGTCAATGAGGTTGCTGGCTTGTCCAACTTCCGGCTGAGGGCTGGGTCTGGGAGGGGGTGGCTGCCCATCTGGGCCACTGCCTCTGTTTGGCCAATTTCCCAGGGCTCCCAGAGTCCTGGGGGCATGCCGCACAGATCACATGGCCCCTGCTATTTGAGGAGTTTCCCCCCAGTGCTCCAGAGCTTAGAGAAACAAACGGCTGCACCTCCACATTGGGGAGGAAGCTGCCCTCTCACCCTCTCAGCCATGGGGATGGTGCCCAGGCTGGTCTGGGTCTGCTTCCTCCTCCACACAGGGTAAGGTAGGGCCAGGTGAGGCCGAGGTTCCTCCCGCTCCAAGATCCTGCAAGCCCGCCACACCTGGGATCATGATCTCCCCCAGCACCTGAACACAGAAGGTGCAGGGGCCAAAAAGTATAGCCCCAGACACCTGGAGGCAAACCCAGAGCCCCAGAGCTCACAGTCCACATTCCAAACATCCTCCAGAAACTTGAGTGCAAACCCCACATATTACCAGGTCCCCGGCTGGTGGAGGTCTGTACCCACAGCCCGGGCTCTCCTGCCGTGGCATCCCCAGCCCTGCAGGTCACCAGGATGGCCTTTGTGTCCTCAGTTGGCTCTGGGGGTGCCAAGAGAACAGAGCCGTTGGCTGCCTTCCCTGCTTGTGGGCCCCAAGCACAGTTATGCCGTTTCGTCTCTGGGTCAAGTGGTCCTGCCGGCTGCAGAAAGCTCCCACTTTCTCTTGTGTCCAAAGTCAGGCTCTCATACCCACCCCTTTTTTATTCACTGAGAAATTGCTTCTTGTGAGCACGTGCTGGCTCTCTCCGGTGGAAAATCCCTGCAGACCTGAGCACTTGTGATCTAATGAGGCAGCTGTGGCATAAAGGAGAGGGCACTGGGATCAGAGCGGGGGCTCGCATCTTCCACTCACTAGGTCTGTGAACTTGAACCAAACACTTGGCCCCTCTGATCCCCTGTTCTCTGACAGGGTGACCACAAGGCTTAAACGAGCCCCCGTCTGTGTGACTGCTTTGTGTAATGGGAGGGAAAAGAAAGACAAGCTCTTAAGTCAGCCAGCAGCAAAAACTGCCCAGTCCTCCTGCCTCTGGTCTACTCTCCCACTGCCTGGGTTCCCCTGCTCCTGGACATGCCCCCAGGGAGCCTCTAACCTACCCAGTGAGAAAGTACACCTCGGAAGGGAGCTGCCACAAGTTTTCTCTCTCTCAGTCCTTGGGCCCAGGTATCTATCTAGCCATCTAACTAGATAGCTAGCTAGCTATTTCTGTCCTACTTCCTGGCATCTTCTGCCCAGGTCTCTCTCTCTTTCACTCTCTCTCGGTCCTCCTGCCCAGCATCTTATGCCCAGTGTCTGTTCCCCAGCCTCCTTATTTGTGCTCCTGAGTGCCCTTGCCCAGCTGCCTAGCTATGCTCTCTGCCATCGCTGGGTCCACTGGCTGAGACCACCAGCTTCCTACAACCAGAAACAGAGAAAGTATAAGCCACAGATCCTGTGACTTACTGTGAACTCAGGCTGAGTTCATCTGCGGTGAAAAGAACACCCTAGCATCAGTGGCTGTTAACACATGAGCTTTTATTCTCTCATTGGGAGAAGTTCAGAGGCAGGCAGTCCGGGGCTTGTTTGACAGTTTCACAAATCCATCAGGGGCCCAAGTTCCATCTATCTTTCTCCTCTCTCTCCAAAATCCCAGGCTTCCATCCTCAAACTCACCTCATCACCCAAAACGGCTGCTGGTGTGCTGACCTTTGTGTCTACATTCTAAGCAGCAGAAAAAGGGAAAAGAGAAACAGAAAGCACAAGCACACCTCCCAGCTGGGTCAACAATCTTTAACAGCCTTCCCAAAATCCCTCATAACACTTCTGCTTACATTTCACAGGCTGGAAGAAATCAACCCCAGCTACAAAGGGGTCCAGGAAATAGTCTTCTAGCCAGGCACATTGCCACGCCAAATAAATTCCAGATTCTATTACTACAAAAAAAGAGACAAATTGATAGTGAGTGCCATTTAGCAATCTCTGCCACATTTGCCCAGGGTCATACCTGGCCTGTGAGCATGTACTCCATTGGAGTTTACCTGACTTCAAAGCCCAGGCTGGTGACCTCAATCCTCCCATCCCATGCCACAAGTAAGGAGCCCACCCAGGCCTGATAGCCCAGCCCACTGCGGAACTGCCCACCTGCCCCACCTGCTAAGTGCCCCGCCCCCATCCCTGCAGCCAGGAAGGGGCAATGAGTCGCCACCTGCAGGAGCCCACTAGCAGCCTGCACAGCCTTGGGCACCTTACACCTGCCACCTCACCGGATCCCCAGACACACCTGTTCCCTGAAAGGATAGTGTCATTGCCCCATTTGCAGATAAGAAAATGGGGCCTCAAGAGGGTCAGTACCCTTAAGACCCTGCATTGAGAGGAGCCCTGGATTCGCCCAGCTCCACTCTCCCCAAAGCCCAACCTCTTCCTGTGTCATCTCCTTCTACTTTCATTCCCAAGGAAAGAAGGTGAGCATTTCCACTGAGCCCAAGGCCTGCAACATCCCTGGGGTGGGCCCACAAAGCCAGGGTGCTCATCAGACTCATGGTGACCCCATGTGTGTCATTACAGAACTGTGCTCCACAGGGTTTTCAATGGCTGACTGTTCAGAAGGACACTGCCAGGACTTTCTTCCAAGGTGCCTCTGGGGGGCAGGACTGCCAATCTTTCAGTTAGTAGCCAAGTACTTAGCCATCTGAGCCACCCAGTGGCTCCAGGGCAGTGGGCTAGAACCAACAGAGATTTGGGAGGTCTGCTCTGCTGTCCTCCCATTGTTCTGTTGCTGTTTGCTAGATTCTTCTAACATACAATGACGTATCGTAAGCCACCAATGGATATGTAGGGAGCAAAGGTGTCTCATTTGGCGTCTTCTTTGGGGAATGCGGCATGACAGGGAAGTTAATTTTTCTGGATAACCAAGGCTTCTTTATAGATAATCACAGACACTTAAAAAAATATACACGGTCCCGTGTATGGAAAACTTTAAAAAATGTAGCTTGGGGGCGGAGCCAAGATGGCGGACTAGGCAGACGCTACCTCGGATCCCTCTTACAACAAAGACACGGAAAAACAAGTGAATCGATCACATACATAACAATCTACGAACCCTGAACAACAAACACAGATTTAGAGACGGAGAATGAACTAATACGGGGAAGCAGCGATTGTTTCCAGAGCCTGGAGCCAGCGTACCAGTCAGGTACGGCACAAGCACAGAGAGCGGCTCCACCCCCCTGAACTAACCCCGGGAGGGGGACCAGCCGGTTCCATGGGCGGCGTGGGACGCAGCTGGTAGGAGAAGTCCCCGGGAGGCAGTGACTGGTCTTGGAGCAGAAAGAGCAGCATCCGAGCTGGGGAACCGTCCCGCAGGGATTTGGACTGGACGCAGGTACGCCATAAACACGGAGAGTTGCTCCACCCCCCTGAACTAACCCCGGGAAGGGGACCAGCCGGGTCGCGCGGATGGTGTGGGACGCAGCCGGTAGGAGAAGTCCCCGGGAGGCAGCGACTGGTATTGGAGCGGGGAGAACAGCGTCCCAGCCGGGACACTCGGTCACGGCACAAGCACAGGGACCTGCTCCACCCATCTGAACTAACCCCGGGAGGAGGCTCAACTGGTTCTCGGGGTGGCACGGCCACGCGGCTGGAGGGACGAGAAGTCCCCGGGAGGCAGCGACTGATTTTGGAGTCGAGAGTGCACCGTCCCAGTAGGGGAGCCTTGACTCTGGGCGTGGGGCTGGAAGCGGAGGATCTGACCGTGACTCCAGCGGGCCAGACCCCCCGGGGGCAATCTCCACACAGCCAGCACACATAGGCGACGCGCCCGCGGGAATCTCAGATATAACAGTCATTCCAAGCAAGACAAGCAACTCTGGCTATATTCTGAGGTGCTACTCTCCTATCTCTCTGTTCCCTCCCCCACCCTCCCCAGGCGGCTTCATTAACATCTGAATAGCCTGAGCCAGAGGGAGAACTCTGATAGGGATCTGACTGCATTTTTTTTTAGCGGATTTTCTGGAAAAACTAGTTTCCCAGTGATGGCTCGGAGACAACAATCCATATCAAACCACTTAAAGAAGCAGACCATGACAGCTTCTCCAACCCCCCAAACAAAAGAATCAAAACCTTTCCCAAATGAAGATACAATCTTGGAATTATCAGATACAGAATATAAAAAACTAATTCACAGAATGCTTAATGATATCACAAATGAAATTAGGATAACTGCAGAAAAAGCCAAGGAACACACTGATAAAACTGTTGAAGAACTCAAAAAGATTATTCAAGAACATACTGGAAAAATTAATAAGTTGCAAGAATCCATAGAGAGACAACATGTAGAAATCCAAAAGATTAACAATAAAATAACAGAATTAGACAACGCACTAGGAAGTCAGAGGAGCAGACTCGAGCAATTAGAATGCAGACTGGGACACCTGGAGGACCAGGGAATCAACACCAACATAGCTGAAAAAAAATCAGATAAAAGAATTTAAAAAAATGAAGAAACCCTAAGAATTATGTGGGACTCTATCAAGAAGGATAACCTGCGGGTCCCAGAACAGGGAGCGGGGACAGAAAACACAGAGAAAATAGTTGAAGAACTCCTGACAGAAAACTTCCCTGACATCATGAAAGACGAAAGGATAGCTATCCAAGATGCTCATCGAACCCCATTTAAGATTGATCCAAAAAGAAAAACACCAAGACATATTATCATCAAACTCACCAAAACCAAAGATAAACAGAAAATTTTAAAAGCAGCCAGGGAGAAAAGAAAGGTTTCCTTCAAGGGAGAATCAATAAGAATATGTTCTGACTACTCAGCAGAAACCATGCAGGCAAGAAGGGAATGGGACGACATATACAGAACACTGAAGGAGAAAAACTGCCAGCCAAGGATCATATATCCAGCAAAACTCTCTCTGAAATATGAAGGCGAAATTAAGATATTTACAGACAAACACAAGTTTAGAGAATTTGCAAAAACCAAACCAAAGCTACAAGAAATACTAAAGGATATTGTTTGGTCAGAGAACCAATAATATCAGATATCAGCACAACACAAGGTCACAAAACAGAACGTCCTGATATCAACTCAAATAGGGAAATCACAAAAACAAACAAATTAAGATTAATTTAAAAAAATAAATAAAAATACACATAACAGGGAATCATGGAAGTCAATAGGTAAAAGATCACAATAATCAAAAAGAGGGACTAAATACAGGAGACATTGAACTGCCATATGGAGAGTGATACAAGGCGATATAGAACAGTACAAGTTAGGTTTTCACTTAGAAAACTAGGGGTAAATAATAAGGTAACCACAAAAAGGTATGACAACTCTATAACTCAAGATAAAAACCAAGAAAAACGTAACGACTCACCTAACATAAAGTCAAGCACTATGAAAATGAGGATCTCACAATTTACTAAGAAAAACGCCTCAGCACAAAAAAGTATGTGGAAAAATGAAATTGTCAACAACACACATAAAAAGGCATCAAAATGACAGCACTAAAAACTTATTTATCTATAATTACGCTGAATGTAAATGGACTAAATGCACCAATAAAGAGACAGAGAGTCACAGACTGGATAAAGAAACACGATCCATCTATATGCTGCCTACAAGAGACACACCTTAGACTTAGAGACACAAACAAACTAAAACTCAAAGGATGGAAAAAAGTATATCAAGCAAACAATAAGCAAAAAAGAAGAGGAGTAGCAATATTAATTTCTGACAAAATAGACTTTAGACTTAAATCCATCACAAAGGATAAAGAAGGACACTACATAATGATAAAAGGGACAATTGATCAGGAAGACATAACCATATTAAATATTTACGCACCCAATGACAGGGCTGCAAGATACATAAATCAAATTTTAACAGAATTGAAAAGCGAGATAGATACCTCCACAATTATAGTAGGAGACTTCAACACACCACTTTCGGAGAAGGACAGGACATCCAGTAAGAAGCTCAACAGAGACACGGAAGATCTAATTACAACAATCAACCAACTTGACCTCATTGACTTATACAGAACTCTCCACCCAACTGCTGCAAAATATACTTTTTTTTCTAGCGCACATGGAACATTCTCTAGAATAGACCACATATTAGGTCATAAAACAAACCTTTGCAGAGTCCAAAACATCGAAATATTACAAAGCATCTTCTCAGACCACAAGGCAATAAAACTAGAGATCAATAACAGAAAAACGAGGGAAAAGAAATCAAATACTTGGAAAATGAACAATACCCTCCTAAAAAAAGACTGGGTTATAGAAGACATCAAGGAGGGAATAAGGAAATTCATAGAAAACAACGAGAATGAAAATACTTCCTATCAAAACCTCTGGGACACAGCAAAAGCAGTGCTCAGAGGCCAATTTATATCAATAAATGCACACATACAAAAAGAAGAAAGAGCCAAAATCAGAGACCTGTCCCTACAACTTGAACAAATAGAAAAGTGAGCAACAAAAGAATCCATCAGGCACCAGAAGAAAACAAATAATAAAAATTAGAGCTGAACTAAATGAATTAGAGAACAGAAAAATAATCGAAAGAATTAACAAAGCCAAAAGCTGGTTCTTTGAAAAAATTAACAAAATTGATAAACCATTGGCTAGACTGACTAAAGAAATACAGGAAAGGAAACAAATAACCCGAATAAGAAATGAGAAGGACCACATCACAACAGAACCAAATGAAATTAAAAGAATCATTTCAGATTATTATGAAAAATTGTACTCTAACAAATTTGAAAACCTAGAAGAAATGGATGAATTCCTGGAAAAACACTACCTACCTAAACTAACACATTCAGAAGTAGAACAACTAAATAGACCCATAACAAAAAAAGAGATTGAAACGGTAATCAAAAAACTCCCAACAAAAAAAAGCCCTGGCCCGGACGGCTTCACTGCAGAGTTCTACCAAACTTTCAGAGAAGAGTTAACACCACTACTACTAAAGGTATTCCAAAGCATAGAAAATGACGGAATACTACCCAACTCATTCTATGAAGCCACCATCTCCCTGATACCAAAACCAGGTAAAGACATTACAAAAAAAGAAAATTACAGACCTATATCCCTCATGAACATTGATGCAAAAATCCTCAACAAAATTCTAGCCAATAGAATCCAACAACACATCAAAAAAATAATTCACCCTGATCAAGTGGGATTTATACCAGGTATGCAAGGCTGGTTTAAAAAGAAAAACCATTAATGTAATCCATCACATAAATAAAACAAAAGACAAAAACCACATGATCTTATCGATTGATGCAGAAAAGGCATTTGACAAAGTCCAACACCCATTCATGATAAAAACTCTTACCAAAATAGGAATTGAAGGAAAATTCCTCAACATAATAAAGGGCATCTATGCAAAGCCAACAGCCAATATCACTCTAAATGGAGAGAACCTGAAAGCATTTCCCTTGAGAACGGGAACCAGACAAGGATGCCCTTTATCACCGCTCTTATCCAACATCGTGTTGGAAGTCTTAGCCAGGGCAATTAGGCTAGACAAAGAAATAAAAGGTATCCGGATTGGCAAGGAAGAAGTAAAGTTATCACTATTTGCAGATGACATGATTATATACACAGAAAACCCTAAGGAATCCTCCAGAAAACTACTGAAACTAATAGAAGAGTTTGGCAGAGCCTCAGGTTATAAAATAAACATACAAGGATCACTTGGATTCCTCTACATCAACAAAAAGAACACCGAAGAGGAAATAACCAAATCAATACCATTCACAGTAGCCCCCAAGAAGATAAGATACTTAGGAATAAATCTTACCAAGGATGTAAAAGACCTATACAAAGAAAACTACAAAGCTCTACTACAAGAAATTCAAAAGGACATACTTAAGTGGAAAAACATACCTTGCTCATGAATAGGAAGACTTAACATAGTAAAAATGTCTATTCTACCAAAAGCCATCTATACATTTAACGCACTTCCGATCCAAATTCCAATGTCGTATTTTAAGAGGATAGAGAAACAAATCACCAATTTCATATGGAAGGGAAAGAAGCCCCGGATAAGCAAAGCACTACTGAAAAAGAAGAAGAAAGTGGGAGGCCTCACCTTACCTGACTTCAGAACCTATTATACAGCCACAGTAGTCAAAACAGCCTGGTACTGGTACAACAATAGGCACATAGACCAATGGAACAGAATTGAGAACCCAGATATAAATCCATCCACGTATGAGCAGCTGATATTTGACAAAGGCCCAGTGTCAATTAACTGGGGAAAAGATAGCCTTTTTAACAAATGGTGCTGGCATAACTGGATATCCATTTGCAAAAAAATGAAACAGGACCCATACCTCACACCATGCACAAAAACTAACTCCAAGTGGATCAAAGACCTAAAGATAAAGACTAAAACGATAAAGATCATGGAAGAAAAAATTGGGACAACCCTAGGAGCCCTAATACAAGGTATAAACAGAATACAAAACATTACCAAAAATGATGAAGAGAAACCCGATAACTGGGAGCTCCTAAAAATCAAACACCTATGCTCATCTAAAGACTTCACCAAAAGAGTAAAAAGACCACCTACAGACTGGGAAAGAATTTTCAGCTATGACATCTCAGACCAGCACCTGATCTCTAAAATCTACATGATTCTGTCAAAACTCAACCACAAAAAGACAAACAACCCAATCAAGAAGTGGGCAAAGGATATGAACACACATTTCACTAAAGAAGATATTCAGGCAGCCAACAGATACATGAGAAAATGCTCTCGATCATTAGCCATTAGAGAAATGCAAATTAAAACTACGATGAGATTCCATCTCACACCAGCAAGGCTGGCATTAATCCAAAAAACACAAAATAATAAATGTTGGAGAGGCTGCGGAGAGATTGGAACTCTCATACACTGCTGGTGGGAATGTAAAATGGTACAACCACTTTGGAAATCTATCTGGCGTTATCTTAAACAGTTAGAAATAGAACTACCATACAACCCAGAAATCCCACTCCTAGGAATATACCCTAGAGATACAAGAGCCTTCATACAAACAGATATATGCACACCCATGTTTATTGCAGCTCTGTTTACAATAGCAAAAAGTTGGATGCAACCAAGGTGTCCATCAACGGATGAATGGGTAAATAAATTGTGGTATATTCACACAATGGAATACTACGCATCGATAAAGAACAGTGACGAATCTGTGAAACATTTCATAACATGGAGGAACCTGGAAGGCATTATGCTGAGCGAAATTAGTCAGAGGCAAAAGGACAAATATTGTATAAGACCACTATTATAAGATCTTGAGAAATAGTAAACCTGAGAAGAACACATACTTTTGTGGTTACGAGGGGGGGAGGGAGGGAGGGTGGGAGAGGGTTTTTTATTGATTAATCAGTAGATAAGAACTGCTTTAGGTGAAGGGAAAGACAACACTCAATACATGGAAGGTCAGCTCAATTGGACTGGACCAAAAGCAAAGAAGTTTCCGGGATAAAATGAATGCTTCAAAGGTCAGCGGAGCAAGCGCGGGGGTCTGGGGAACATGGTTTGCGGGGACTTCTAAGTCAATTGGCAAAATAATTCTATTATGAAATCATTCTGCATCCCACTTTGAAATGTGGTGTCTGGGGTCTTAAATGCTAACAAGCAGCCATCTAAGATGCAGCAATTGGTCTCAACCCACCTGGAGCAAAGGAAAATGAAGAACACCAAGCCCACATGACAACTAAGAGCCCAAGAGACAGAAAGGGCCACATGAACCAGAGACCTACATCATCCTGAGACCAGAAGAACTAGTTGGTGCCCGGCCACAATCGATGACTGCCCTGACAGGGAGCTCAGCAGAGGACCCCTGAGGGAGCAGGAGATCAGTGGGATGCAGACCCCAAATTCTCATAACAAGACCAAACTTAATGGTCTGACTGAGACTGGAGGAATCCCGGCGGCCATGCTCCCCAGACCTTCAGTTGACACAGGACAGGAACCATCCCCGAAGACAACTCATCAGACATGAAAGGGACTGGTCAGCGGGTGGGAGAGAGATGCTGATGAAGAGTGAGCTAATTATATCAGGTGGACACTTGAGATTGTGTTGGCAACTCTTGTCTGGAGCGGGGATGGGAGGATAGAGAGAGATGGAAGCAGGCAAAATTGTCAAGAAAGGAGAGACTGAAAGGGCTGACTCAAGAGGGGGAGAGTAAGTGGGAGTAGGGAGTGAGATGTATGTAAACTTATATGTGACAGACTGATTGGATTTGTAAACGTTCACTTGAAGTTTAATAAAAGTTATTAAAAAAAAAAAAAATGTAGCTTATGTGCCCCTGTGAAGAACAACGTAATTAAGCCGGGTCTGACATCATTTAACTTCCCTTACTGTCAAGGCTGTAATTACGAGCATCAGCTATGGCACTGGGCTGGGGCTGCAGGGTGCCCCCAGGAGGCACTGAGGTGTGGAGGGCTGTTTGTCCCTGCACAAAATGGCCCCATTTTGAGGAGGGAGGCCCCATTCAAACTCATAGTAAAAACAGAGGAATTTTTTACTATGAGTTTGACTGGGGCCTCCCTCCTCAATCGGCCATGACTTCTGGCTGCTGTTGGTAAGTCTGATTGCTCTTGGTCTGTCCCTCTGTCTGCTCACTGTTGAGTGGCTGACGGCCTGAGTCTGCTCCCAGACCTCTCCTCCAGTGGGAGCATCTCAGGTTGCTCACCGAGATCCTGCACGGAGGCCCATCTGCTCAGCAGCGTGGTCCAAGTTGCACTCTGATCTCTGAGGTTGTTCCAATATTTAAGTCTAAGCACAGGAGGAGGAGTCAGGAGCCCTGGTTAAGCAATGGTGAAGCACTCTGCTGCTAACCGAAAAGTCGGTTGTTCAAACTCCCGCAGTATCTCTGCGGCAGAAAGACCTGGCGATTTGCTTCCTTAAAGAGTACAGCCTAGGAAACCCCATGGGGCAGTTCTACTGTCACAAGGGGCCACTATGAGTTGGAATCAATTCACCAGCACCTCACAACAACAACATAGGAAGAGTCACCCAATCTTTGGGGTCCCCTCAGATATGTGGTTGCTGCTGCTGCCCTGTGGCTAGTCACCCCTCAGTGGAGCTGATCTAACAGTAACCAGAACCTGAAATTATGAGACGGGGGAAGGGACACCAGCTATGCTATAGCTCAGCCACTTGTGCCTGGGAAGGAGACTTCAGTGTCCAAGTTATGTTACAGATGTTAATTAGTCCCTGGAGGGTGTGAATGGTTAACGTGCTTGGCTGCTAACTGAAAGGCTGAAGGTTTAATTAAGGTGACCCAGAGACACCTTGGAAGAAAGGTCTGGCAATCAACTTCTGAAAAATCAGCCACTGAAAACCCACAGTTCTACCCTGACACACATGTGGTCACCCGGAGTCAGGGTCAACTTGATGGCAACTGGCTTTTAGCTTCCCAACTTACACGGCAGAGGGGCTTGAAAAGCGGAGTGGTTTTCTACTTTTACTCCCTCACATGGATCCGTTATCTATGAGGAAATAAAGTTGAAGATAAACATAGAATCTCAGCTTCTGCTAATTCTGAGTTATTCATATATTCATAAAACAAAAGCAATTTGCAAATGCACTATTTTCCCTTGAAGCAAATGAATATGTAAAGATCCATTAATGTGCTGAGTTAAATACAGAAAATGCAAATCTCTTTAATGATCATATTTACAAAACAAGTTACCTTTATCTTGAGATAATTGTAATGTGCTTTTAGCTTTCCTAATGCATGTGGGAAGGTTGGAGACTCAGGTTTGATTTGCCATCCAAAACAGATGTCGGAAAGTTGATACTAACCCATCTGTGCTCCTCGTCTGCTTCGGTGTCCCCTCACACTTGCATGAAAACAGGACCTTTGTCTTTTAGGCGTCTCGGCGTCTGTGGACCCTTGGCCAAGGTGACTATATAATGAAGTATCACCTCTGCGATGCGGGCGCTCTGTGCCGAGGTGCCCGTTTTGATGGCGATGAGAAGGTCGACCAGTTGCCATGGAGGCAACTCCAACTCATGGTGACCCCAGCTGTGTCAGAGGACAGCTGTGCCCCACGGAATTACTGGTGGCTGGTTTTTCAGAAGTCGATCACCAGGGCTCGTTTAAGGGGATGGTCCCTAGTCGTTATCTTTAGATTTACGTTTGGCCACAAGTATGCTGCCGCTTAACCAGAGAAGAGGGGGTGCAGGCTGGCCCATCTCCTCTGCAGCACGCGCCCTGTGGGGACAGAGGACCATCCACGTCACCCAGTGTCATCTCCACCATCTGCATTTTGTTCAGGTCACACACACACACATTCACCAGATAAAGGAATAAAGGAGAGGCAAATGTATCCTTAACCTGACCTCCTCCCACACAGTATTCTCCTCGCCGCCACTGGGTTTTTCTCATCATTACCACCCAAATGCAACCAAGGCAGAATTCTAAATGTGTTTCTAAGTACCGACACACGTTCTAAATGATTTGACGCGGGGAAACATTACTGGTTTTGAAGGGTGCTCACGTGTTTTTACTCATGGTTGGGAAGGGCCAGTTAACTGGGTCGTCTCCTTCCGTGAGCTCCGCTGACAAGAGGCCACGATGTTAGTGGCCAAAAAGGGCTCACTCTGGTAGGATGTGACAGACTGTGTGAACGCCTGCAACCATCAAACACCAAAGTGGTACTCTGATACAGAAAAGAGGAATGAAAAGGTGCATTTACTACAGTCAGACGAGGTGACTGTCATGAAGGCACTTAGGAATTAGCCAATGACAGGGTTGCTACGAGTCAGAATCGACTCGATGGCAACGTTTTGTTTTGTTTTGTTTTGTTTTGTTTATGATAGAGAAGGAGCCCTGCTGGCATGGTAGTTAAGCACGCAGCTGCTTACTGAAAGGTCAGTGGTTCAAACCCATCAGCCACTCCGGAGGAAGAAGATGTGGCAGTCTGCTTCGGTAAAGATTACAGCCTTGGAAACCCTATGCAACAGTTCTACTCCATCCTATAGGGTCGCTGTGAGTAGAAATCGCCTCGACGGCAAGGGGTTTTAGTTATATGACTGAGGGATTATGATTATTTCCAACATGATTACAAACAGCAGGACTCGAAAGAGCAGAAGCTGAAATATTATGAAACACATTTGTCTATATCCTGCAACAGAAGATAAAAGATACATTTAAACTTGTTGAAGCTTTAGCCATAAAATTAAGGGACAGCACACATTTACTTCAGTTAGAAAGGCAAAGCCATTGTGACCAGGGTGTCAACTTGGTTATGCTATGTTGTCTTTTACTTAGAAAAGTCATCTTAAATTAAATATTAAAGATTAATAAATATAATGCCCATAATAAATGACATGCACTAATTTAATTAAAAATAGATGGCGCACTCTACAAAGGGGCGTTACTATAATGATATAGGACGGACTCGTTAGGCGAAAAGCACGCAGCCTGGAAACTGTGCTCACGCCACACATTTCACCGTTATTGTGTCTCATTAAAATTTTAAAAATAGCTATTTTAATTGTCAGGCATTTGACAGACTGCTATAAAAGCTTGACACTTAAGTTTCAATTTTACAATATGCATTTTAACAGCTCCTATCACGGCATGTTTTGTTATCCATAATCCAGTTAAAAAAAAAATTAAAATGTCATTTTCCAACAGATTTTAGAGAGCAGAGCTGAGCTTGCGGCAGGGCTGCAGGAAAACACGCTTAAATCTTTACAAATAAACATGAAAATCAGCACTATGTTTTATTTCTGCCACAGACCGTGGTTTAGCTGTTGATTTCAAAGCCTTCAGGGGCACCAGGAGAGAAAAGGAAGATACTCCCGGGAGCTCAAACTAGAGACTTTTAGCACCTGCTTTTTAACATGATTCCCCTTTTCCTCCTCTTGGAATGTAAAACACAGTGACAGATGTGACTCACAGTAGCCACTGCCACCTAGTCGTCTATTAGGAAAAGGGGCATTTATGAGTGGACTCTTGCATGAGGCTGTGGAGACACCAGACATCACCCAGGAGTGCTGTGTGAGACCCTGCGGCCATTAATATCAACTGGGCACTGGGTGGGAAATTCTGTGGTGTCCAACCATCGGAGGACTTGGAGTTCCCTAGGATCTCACCTGATAACGCCCCAGCAAGCAGTCTACCATCAGTCCAGGTGTTGTTGGGACCACGTGCTATCGCCATGTCACCTTGTATTTACTTTTAACTCACTTGTCATTGTTAGTCGCTGTCAAGTCAGTGCCAACTCATGGCAACCCCGTGTACAACAGAATGAAATGTCACTCAGCACTCTGCCATCTTCATAATCGCTGGTATGCTTCAGTCCAGTGTTGCAGCCACTGTGTATTCTGAGTGCCTTTCAGCCTAGGGGGCTCGTCTTCCAGCAATGTATCGGTCAATGTTTTATCATGAGCCATAAGATCTTCACTGGCTAATTTTCAGAAGTAGAACATCAGGTCTTTCTTCTTTGTCTTAGTCTGTAAGCTCCGCTGAAGCTTGTCCAACGTGGGTGACCCTGCTGGTATCTGAAATACCCATGGCATAGCTTCTATCATCATAGCAACACGAAAGCCAACACAGTACAGCAAACTGACAGATAGGTGGTGAAACTCATTTAATACTAACTCTATTTAATTATGAAATTTTGAGCAAGAAATTTGTTCAATATAACATTTTGTCTTATTAGTCCTGATCACAAAATACATGATATAATACAGACATCATAGAAGTGATTCCCATTCTCTTCCTTCTTTCTCCAGAGACAACCCCTTCCCTGAACTTGGGGAGAGCATCCCATTGTTTTCACACTCCAGGACATGTTCACAGATCTAAAATCAATACAGTGCATGGACCTGCATACTACTGAACTGTATACAGATGCTTTGTTATTGTTGTTAGGTGTAGTCAAGTCAGTTCCAATGCATAGCAATGCTATGCACAACAGAATGAAACACTGCACAGTCCTGCACCATCCTCATAATCATTGCTATGTTTGAGCCCATTGCTGCAGCCACTGTGTCAATTCATCTCATTGAAGTTCTTCCGCTTTTTTTGCTGACCCTCTACTTTACCAAATATGATGTCCTTCTCCAGGGATTACTCTCTCCCAGTAACGTGTTCAAAGTAGGTGTCTTAGGCTGGAGTCTCTAGAGAAGCAAAACCAGGAAAAAGTATACATATATATATATCAAAAAAAAAACCCAAACCCACTGCCATTGAGTCAATTCTGACTCATAGCGACCCTACAGGACAGAGTAGAACTGCTCTACAGGGTTTCCAAGGAGCACCTGGCAGATTAGAACTGCTGATCTTCTGGTTAGCAGCCGTTGCACTTAACCACTACGCTTCGAGGTGTTCCACATATATATAGAGAGAGATTTATCTCAAGGAAATGGCTCATGCGGTTGTAGAGGCTGGCAAGTTCCAAGTCCATGGGTCATGCATCAGGCTCAAGGCTTCTCCTGACTCATGTAGGTGCAGGGGATGACAAACCCAAGGTCAGCAGGTCAGATGGTAGGCCATGCTGGCTCACAGGCTGCTGAGGCCGAGGAATCCAAGATCAGCAGGTAAGGTAGTAGGCTGCTGGCTCACAGGCCATAGAGGCCAATGAATCCTAAGATAGGCAAGTAAGATGGCAGGCCTTTGACTCACGGGCTGCAGAGGCTGATGAATCCCAAGACTGGCAGGCAAGAATTGGAGGTCAGATGATGATGAGTCAGATGCAGGATCCAGAGCAAGCAAGCAAGATTTACTGGAACACCCATATATATACTGGCTGCAGGTCACACCTCCAAAGAAACTCCTCTTACAACTGATAAGCTGATTATATCAGATCACATCTTGGAGGATGGCTATATCATTTCATAACTGTCAAACTAAATCATTACATAATGGCCAAACTACTGAGAATCATGGCCCAGCCAAGTTGACATACAATCTTAACCATCACAGTCCACCCCTTGTCAACTTGGCACCGCCCATATCTCCTTAAACCATACACAATCTCTAAATAAAGACAATTACAAAGTCATACGTGCACCTAACATGATACAACTAACACACACACAACCAAAAATGCACAAGCCCTGTCTATATCTTATATTTTACAAGTGAAGAAAACAAAAATATTTGATGCACACGTACAAGGAAAAATACTCATAACAATTACAGTCCATGTTTCTGCAACTGGTCATGTGGTCATAACTGGTATTTAGGACTACCTTCCTCCATCTGCCATTCTGCATTCCCTGTATACTCAGCAAGCACCTCAGCTAGTTGTGGTTCTTTGCTTGGGGGGGGGGGTAACCCAAACCTTCATTGCTGAAGGGTCTGGGCCATTAGTAGGCATGTCAGAATTGGGTTGCTGTAGTTTTCCATTGACTTTAATCACAGGACACGGTAGTACCAAGAGACATCTTAAGGAATCTCCTGTATTCCAAACATATTCTTTATTACCTCCATTATGAAACACCAGTCTGATTTCCCTTTGGTAGTCAGGGTCAATCACACCAGCCAATATGGTGACTCCCTTTGCCTGTTGATCCAGAGGCATGGGGAGCCCAAAGTGGCTGGGTGGCATTCTTAACTTCCAGGTCAATGAAATCTGTGTTGTATCTCCAGCTGAGAGCATTCCTCCCTTGGGAACTAGGACCTTTAGACCCACAGAGCACATGGTCACAGTGACAAAAAACAAAAATTTTGCAAGTGGGTCACTAGGATCAATAGTGAGCGGTGCCACTCCCATGTCCACACCTTGATTCCTGGAACCATGGATCCTGGCTATGAGAGAAACAACACTGTATATTGGCTGTTGGTTTAGAGCATATACAGCCTCCTGGAGAACACTGGCCCAAGCCTGCAAAGTGTTGCCACTTAGCTGGCACTGTAATTGTATCTTTAGAAGGCCACTCCATTGTTCCAGTAAGCCAGTTGCTTCAGGATTATGGAGAAGATGGTAAAACCAGTGAATTCCATGAGCACAGGCCCATTGCTGTACTTCATTTGCTATGAAGTGGGTCCCTTGATCTGAGGCGATGCTGTGTGAGATACCATGACGGTAGAAAAGGCATTCTGTAAGTCCATGGATGGTAGTTTTGGCAGAAACACAGCATACAAGAAAGGCAAATCTGTATCCACGGTAAGCGTCTATTCCAGTAAGAACAAAATGCTGCCCTTTCCATGATAGAAGTGGCCCAATATAATCAACCTGTCACCAGGTTGCTGGCTGATCACCTTGAAGAATGGTACCATATCAGGGACTCAGTGTCAGTTTCTCCTGCTGGCAGATTGGGCACCCAACAGTAGCTATAGCCAAGTCAGCCTTAGTGAGTAAAAGTCCATGTTGCTGAGCCCATGCATAATCTCCATCACTGCCACCATGGCCACTTTGTTCATGAGCCCATTCAGCAATGACGGGTGTGGCTGGGGAAAGAGGATGACCAGTTTCCACAGTACATGTCACCCTATCCACTTGATTGCTAAAATTCTCCTCTGCCGAAGTCACTCTTTGGTGAGCATTCACATAAGACACAAATATCTTTACTTCTTTGGCACATTCAGGGAGACAATACACTGCGCTTCACCAATAGAGGCCTGCCAAAAACTCCAAACAGCACCTCTATCTGTCATTGACACTTCAAGCACCATTGGATCAGCTGGATCATATGGCCCAAGTGGCAGAGTGGCTTGTGTGGCAGCCTGAACCTGTTGCAGAGCCTTCTCTTCTTCTGGGCCCCACTCAAAACTAGCAGCTTTTGGAGTCAGTTGATAAAGAGGCCAGAATAGCACAACCAAATGAGGGATATGTTGCCTCCAAAATCCAAAGAGATCCACAAGCTATTGTGTCTTCTTATTTATTGTAGGAGAGGCCAGATAGAACAACTTATCCTTCGTTTTAGAAGGAATATATCAACATGTCCCACACCACTGGACCCCTAGAAATTTCACTGAAGTGGAAGGCACCTGAATTTCTGTTGGATTTATTCCCCACCTTTCAGCATGCAAATGTTTTACCAATAAATCCAGAGTCATTGACATGTCTTCCTTACTAGGTCCAATCAGCATAATGTCATCAATGTAATGGACCAGTGTGGTGTTTTGTGGAAGGGAAATGAAATTGAGATTTCTGCAGACTAAATTATGACAGGGCTGGAATGTTGATATATCCCAAGGTTGGACAGTGAAGGTGAATTGCTGGGCTTGCCAGCTGAAGGCAAACTGCTTCTGGTGTTCCTTAGAAAGTGGAGTCGAGAAAAAGTCATTGGCCAGGTCGATAGCTGGATAACAGGTACCAGGAGATGTATTCATTAGCTCAAGCAATGAAACCACGTGTGGAACAACAGCTGGAATTGGAGTCACCACCTGGTTAAGTTTATGATAATCCACTGTCATTCTCCAAGATACTATTTTTTGCACAGGCCACATAGGTTAGTCGAATGGGGATGAGGTGGGAGGAATTATCACCCCTACATCCTTCAACTCCTTGATGGTGGCAGTAATATCTGCAATCCTTCCAGGAATGCAGTATTTCTTTTGGTTTACTATTTTCCTAGGTAGAGGTAGTTCTAATGGCTTCCACTTGACTTTTCCTACCATAATAACCATTACTCCACTTGTCAGGGATCCAGTGCAAGGGTTCTGCCAGTTGCTGAGCATATCTTTTTGAATTATGCATTTTGAAACTGGGGAAATCACTATAGGATGGACTTGGAGACCCCCCGGACCCACTGTGAGAAGAACCTGAGTTAAGACTCCATTAATAACCTGGCCTCTATATACCCCTACTCTGACTGGTGGGCCACAGTGACATTTTAGGTCTCCTGGAATTAGTGTCAGTTTAGAGCCAGTATACAGTAATTCTCCAATATTTTTAACCCAATGAACAGTCAATCTCATGAAAGGCCATAGATTCCTTTGGGGAAGGCTGGAAGAAAGATTAACAGTATAAAATTTTGGCAGTGCAGTAAGGTCCTTCATCAAGGGGGCTTGGCCTTCCTTTCATTCAAGGGGTTGTGGGCCTGTAAATTGCTGAAGTCTGGGAATTGACTGATGGGCCATGATTCTCTATTCTGGTGATTTGAGTTAGACTGCCATTCACTTGACCTAAAGTTCTGCTTGTAAAGACCAAGTAAAAATGTAATAGATTTTCCATCATTTCACACCTAGGGACACCACGTTTAAGTAGCCAAAGCCACAAGTCCAGACAAGTCAAATGATTACTGCTTTGACTCTGCTGTCCATTATGGTAACCACACCCACCTTGTCTTTGTCAACTGAGTCCCGCCACTTGGCCTCTACCACCACAGGGTCCAATCAGCCCCATTGTAGTTAGGTGTCTTAATTCAATTAGGGCAGCTCCCACTGTTAAAATCTGACTTAAATAACATAGCAATCACAGCAGTATTCAAGGATGCTGGGGCTCCCTTCACAAATTTGTTCCTCACCATTGTGGTAAAAGGTGTGTCCTCTGGCACTCCATATGTGGGTCTGTAGGTCTAACCTGATAAACCCATTCTAACATGCCAATGTCCCTAAGCCTTTGAATATCTTCTTCTACAGCATACCAAGGCAGGTCTGGTACTTCAGCTTGGTTTAGTATAGGCCACGATGTAATCCATACTTCATCAAACCAACCAAATAAGCTATTAGATCCTTTCCTAACCTCTCAAGCTGAAATACTGAATGAAGAATCCGTGCTTAGTGGGCCCATATCAATAAACCCAGACTGATCCATCTTTCCGTTCCTTTCACCATTATCCCACGCCCTTAATAGCCATTCCCACATATAGTTCCCAGGTTTCTCTTTGTACATTTTAGAAAAGCCAAGCCGTTTTTTGAGTGTAATGTACCTCATTCTGGATCACACTTTGTACTTCAACTTCTAGGGATCACTGGAACTTAGGTCTAGTTATAGGTCTAGAAGCAAAACTGGGTGGCAGGGTGGGTCCTGGGAATATTCAGCAATGTCTTGTAAGGCATTTATCTCAGGCAATGACTCAGATGCCAACCCAGGCAATATCTCAGACAAAGACTCTACCGACACAGAGGTTTAACCTCATCAGGTGGGGTGGAGGGGCTAACGGTTTTACTTGTGAGGGTCGCTTAGCAGTCAAAGATGAAGTAACCACTTCAAATGGGATTAAGAGGTCTGGTTCTGTTAGCAGGAGTGATCAATGGAATTTAGGGGCTCACCATCCCCAGCTTCCTGATTATCCGCCTATATGTCCCTGTTAAGGATTGACTTGTGTACCTCAAAAATGTGTGTCAACTTAACTAGGCCATGATTCCCAGTACTGTGTGGTTGTCCACCATTTTGTGATCGATGTGATTATCCTGTGTGTTGCAGAGGTTGTTGTAACCTCTATGATGTGAATGAGGCAGGATTAGGGGCAGCCATGTTAATGAGACAGGGCTCAATCTACAGAATTAGGTTTACCTTGAGTCAGTCTCTTTTAAGATACAAAAGAGAGAATCGAGCAGAGAGGGTAGGGACCTCCAAGCAAGAGAAAGGAGCAGAGCGCATCCTTTGGACCCAGAATCCCTATGCTGAGAAGTTCCTAGACCAGGAGAAGATTGATGACAAGTACATTTCCCCAGATCCAACACAGAGAGAAAGCCTTCCCCTGGAGCTGGTACCCTCAGATTTCTAGCCTCCAAGACAGTGAGAGAATAAATTTCTGTTTGTTAAAGCCATCCACTTGTGGTATTTCTGTTACGGCAGCACTATCCCAAGTTTCAGGATCCCATTTCTACCCAATCAATGCCCTCACGTTAATTTCAGACACCATTCAAGGTCGGGAATTCAACTGATGTTGTAATTCTGCCACTCTTAAAATAACGCTCTGAGTTTGGCCAATAGATACAGATACACATATATACACACACACACATATATATACTTAACTGATTGTGTGTGTGTGTGTGTGTGTGTGTGGTGAGAGAGAGAGAGATTTATCTGAAGGAAATGGCTCATGCAGTTGCAGAGGCTGGCAAGTCCCAAAGCTGTGAGTTAGGCATCCGGCTGGAGACTTTTCCTGACTCACATAGCTTCAGGGTCTGACAAATCCAAGATCGGCAGGTCAGAGAGTAGGATGCTGGCTCACAGGCTGCAGAGGTTAATGAATCCCAAGATTAGCAGGCAACGTGGCAGGCTGCTGGCTCAAGTCCCAAGAACTGGAAGTCAGATGATGACAAGCTGGATGCAGGATCCAGAGCAAGCAAGCTAGCTTTGCCAGATACATATATATATATATATATATGTGTGTGTGTGTGTGTGTATGTATATATATATAAATATATAGGATGCAGGCCTCATCCCAAAGCAAATCCTCTTACAATTGATTGGCTGATCACATCAGATCACATCATAGAGGATGACTGTATCATTACATAACTGCTAAACCAATGAGTCTCACCATCCTTACTTCCAAGGAGCATTCTGGCTATGCTACATATAGTCTGCTGCAAATTGAATGTTTTGCTCAAATAGTCTTTTTGTATTTTTATATATATAATGGTTAATAAATATACTATATATATATATATTTATATTTAGAAAATGTATTTTGACAGCTGTTTTTTCCATTTGTTGTATTATTCTTTCCAAGTTTGTGTAGTTACATATCGTGCTGCATAGACTGTGTGAGGGGCTTTCCTGGAACCCTGTACAGAAGTGTATCTGCTGGGTGGTAGCCTATGTGCCTCTTCAACACGGCTTCCTTGTTAAAGAGATTTCTCTTCGCCATGGTTGTGACAGTTTACACCACCCCAAGCAACGTATGAAAACCTCCTTTACTCCCTTCCTCACCAACTTGCCATGATAAGATGTATGAAGTGTTGGCTTTCTATTGGATGAGAGTGGTACCTCACTGTTTTCATTTGCGTGTCCCTGCTCTCTAGTGATGCTGCCTTCCATCCAATGGTTTTGGCATTCATTGCTGATCCTTGCTTGAATCAATTTCATTGTAGTTGCAAATGGTATTTTCTAAGCTTAAAATTCTTTCTGCATTTGTTAATTGGCCACCATCTGTAGAGAAGAGGTTCCTAACCCCTACCCCTGCAACCCTCCCTCTTTTTCTTCATGGAGTACCACTATGGATTTATGAGGTTTTTTTCCCCCTAAATATTATAATTCATGTTATAATCCATTTCAGCACCAACTTTACTCTTTTGATCTTCAAGCTAACCCAAATTTGAACAATTTTAAATTTAAGCTCCCTCCTGTATCCTTTTGACCTGTCCCATCATTTCTCAGCACATTTTTTATTTCTGACAACATATTCTCGGCTCTTCTTGTACTTTCCCTCCCCTTCAGTCTTAGTCATCTAGTGCTGCCGTAACAGAAATGCCACAAGTGAGTGGCTTTAAAGAACAGAAATGTACTTCCTCACAGTTCAGGAGGCTAGAAGTCCGCATTCAGGACAGGCTGTAGGGGAGAGTTCCTTCCTTGTCTATTTCAGCTTTTAGTAGCAGCCAGTGATCCTTGGTGTGCCTTTGGATACATCTGTCTCCATCACCTGTCTCCCTCTTTCCCCTGTATGTATGTTTATTCTGTTCTTTGTGTAATTCAGGAGTCACCCTACTGGATCCACCCTACTCTGGTATGACCTTATTAATATAACAAAGAAAACCCTATTTCCAAACAGGATCACATCCACAGGTATAGGGGCCAGGACTTCAATACAAAAGTTTTTTTGGGGGGGACACAATTCCATCCATAGTAACTCCTCTCCCATCACCCGGGCTGAGAATCAACAATGCCTCCAAAAACAAACTGGTTCATTTAACTGAGAAAACATATTTAGTCAATATGTTTTTTATTAACATTTATCTGCTGTTGGCTTCAGCATAGTTTTTGTGCTATTATAAATGATATTTTGAAAACTGCTTTATTGGTTACTTATTGCTGGTGTATAGGAAAGGAACTGATTTATGTATATTGATCTTGTATCTAGTAAGCTTGCCAAGTCTTTATTAGTTCTAATTAGTTGTGTGTAGAGTCTCTTGGGTTTTCTCTGTCTGCAATCATATCATCTGCAAATAATGACACTTTTCTTTCTCCTTTCCAATCAGTAGAACTACTTGACTCGTACCTTCTTATTTTATTGTGCCAGTTGCAAAGTTGAATGGAAAACATGAGAGTGACACATGTATCTTCTCCCTCTCTTCCTTTCTTTCTTCCTTCCCTTCCTTCCTTCCTTTTCTTCTTTATCCTTCCCTCCCTCCCTCCCTATCTCCTTCCTTCCTCCCTCCCTTTCTCCCTTTCTTCCTCCCTCCCTCTTTTCCTTTCTTCCTCCCTCTCTTCCTCCATGAGCCTGCCCTGATCATTCTCCCTCCCTTAACATGCTCCAGGTGGCACTCCTTTGTGTGCCCAGAGCTTCCTGAAGGGCCCGCCATGTTGTCCTTGTCTTGTCGTATTGGAATCATTTGTGTTTGTGTACTGAGCACGATGGGGACCCAGACTGATTTCATTATCCTGTCAAATCAATGCAGATATGAATATGTATGATTTCCAAAGAATATATCAAGAAAGAGACTTCAGCTTCTATTTGTTCAGCTAGTGGGTCTTTTTTTTTTTTTTTTAGTGGATATTAGTACATTTATTTCTAGCTCAAGGGAGGACAGCTAGCTACATCACATCTCTTTTTTGTAAGGTATGGCCAGTACATAAGAATCAGCTTTGAAAGGGGAACTGGGGAGCTTGAAGCCAGGGTGAAATCAAGACTCCATGTGACTGTGAGAGCATGAGGGGACCTGGGAGGGTACAGAAGACTCATGTCATGTGTAGAAGGACTTGATCCATTGATTCAGGAAAGCTGGAGTTACAGGAAGCCCCCAATGACCAGTCAAAAATCACATAGCATTATGCCCTCACTTGAAAATTGGGGAAAGAGCTAGTAAATCCTGTAAAACCTAAAACCAACTCACACCCTCAATCACTCATAGCCCCATTTCTTTACACGAATGCAGGGCAACTCTTCGGAACTCTCTTTTCCTTAAACGTTGAGAATAATTAAGTAAAAGAAATGTCCTTTCCAAATAAATACCCAAGAGTAAACACACAAGGGCCAATGAGGCACAGAACTGGAAGGAGCTACTGCCTTTTGCTGGGGTCGTGGGGGCCGAGGTCCTAAGTTTATAACACAATGTAACTGATTCTTTTGAAGTTTTTCATCCTTTTTGTGTAAGATGGAGGAAGGCTGGTGAACAAGGATATCAGAATCCCGGCCCCATACATCAGTGGCACAGGGGACCTCTGCCAGTTTGTGCAGGCATGGCTAATTGTCTTAGAACTTCTTCAAAATGCCCAGCATTCTGGGAGAGGGCTCATGACAAAGATTCCTCTGGAATAGATGATGAGGTCAGAATTTCCAATTTCCCACAAATCATTTGTCTGTGAGCATGTTATCAAAATATGAGCCAGGCCCTTCAAATATATTTTAAACACTGTTAATGTATTTCCACACGTCACTGTCTGACAGCTCCACCATCCTCCCCTCGCCACCAGGGAAATTTACATGCATTTGAATTCTCCGGGCCAAGCGCGGCTCCCCACACTGACAGCCCATTTAACTCGGTGATAAGTTAATCTGTGTGCTGTTTGATAGATTTCTGTCTTTTACCCAAAACAGAGTTTGTGAAAATGATTCAGGGATGAAACCTGCAAAATAACTATCCCTCAGCTTCCAGTCACTAGGAAAGTGGAAACACTTAGAAATGCTCAATCCCAGGTGGATGGTCCTGCCCCATCTCCAGTGAGCCCCCCTTGGTTTATCTTGTAATCTGCATCACAGTCTCCTTCTCCTACCTAAATTATTTTTATTTTATTTAAATTATTATTATTTTTTTATTGTGGTAAATAGGCAACAAAACATTTGGCATTTCAACAATCTTCATGTGTATAGTTCAGTCACAGGCATTACGTCCATCTTGTTTAGCCACTGCCCTTAGCAGTTCTCAAATTATACCATCACCTTTGTCAGAACCCAGTGTGCCCTAAATGTTGTCCCCCCCTTTCCTCCTCCCTCCTGCCCGCCCCTGGTAACCACTGACAGACCTTGGACTTCGCCTATTCTAGACTTTTTGTATAAGTGGGATCAAACAATATTTGTCCTGTAGGTGGAGCCAAGATGGTGGGATAGATAGACGCTTCCGGTGAGCCCTCTTTACAACAAAGACCCGAAAAAAACAAGTGAAATGAGTATGTTTATAACAAGCTAGGAGCCCTGAGCATCAAAGGAAAGCTTAGAAAAAGAATTGAGGGGTAGCGGGAGGAACAGACGGTTCAGAAGCAGAGAGGAGTTACCGGACCCGAATCTCTGGGAGCCCTCAGGCACCATTCCCGGAGCCACAGCAGTGGGCTGGTACTAGCGTTGGGCCACAGTTTCCTCAGGGAGAAGCAGCCTACTCACACCTCTGGAACCTGAGAAGAACAGCGCTCTTGGCAAAAGCTAAGTACTTGTGTATATTTTACCACGCCCCCCCCCCCACCCCCAAGCTGGCTTCAGCGGCTGAATTCCCTGGGCCTGAGATAGGCACTTTTGAGCACCTAGAGCCATCCTCCTGCCTTTGGAGAAGGAAAAAAATTGCAATTCGGGGAAAAGATAATTTGCCAGCTCCACTAACCAGGGGAGCTCAGGACAGAAGCGGCTCCTGTCCAGGCATAAACAGTACGTGGATTTTGAGCACCTTTCCCCTCTGCATGCAGCTGTGTGGGCCTATTTCAGGAGAATAGGCCCTTGCAGGCAGACTCCAGCCATTTCAACTCTGCGGTGGAAAGGTGGGTGTTTGATGTTTGACATTGCTTTGCCTATTAAACAGTGTCCTCACCTACCCACACCAGGGGCCTAAGGACTAGTAGCTCCACTCAGGTCACCCAGCCACCTGTGAGAGGGGTCCAAGGATAACTGGTACCTCCCAGTCCTTACAACCAAAAACATTGGGTGCCCATGGTCCATATGCAGAAACCACCCACCTGCATGCTCTAGGGAACAGGGACACACTTTCCTCAGAGACACTCAGGGGCTGGTTCTCAGCCCCATGCCTCGTTCAAAGTGTGACCCCCTGCTACAATCAGATACCGGTACATACACCAATCACCCCTGCCCCTCTAAGACTGTAGGGCAGAGCCTGTATGACACATTTGATGATCAACGACCTGGACACCTGAGCTGAATTCATACAAGAAAACTGAATGGACTCCTAGACTGATATACCTGATAACAGCTCTAACCATCTGGGGACAGGACTTCAGATCTCCAAAGGCAAAAATAATCAAGCTAACTCACTCAAGCAACCCATTTGGGCATATCAAAACAAAACAAAGCAAGAAGCTACAACACAGTAAGCAAGCATAAACTAATACAATAACTTATAGATGGCTTGGAGACAACAGTCAATATCAAGTCACATAAAGAAACTGACCATGATCACCTCAACAAGCTCTCGAAACAAAGAATCCAGGGATCTTCTAGATGAAAGTGCCTTCCTGGAATTACCAGAGGCATTATACAAAAGATCAATATACAGAGCCCTTCAAGACATCAAGAAGGATATAAGGCAATACCCAGAACAAGCCAAGGAACACACAGATAAAGCAATTGAAGAAATTAGAAAGATTATTCAGGAACATAATGAAAAGTGTAATAAGCTGGAAAAATCCATAGGCAAACAGCAATCAGAAATTCAGGTTAACAATAAAATTATAGAATTAGACAACTCAATAGAAAGTCAGAGGAGCAGAATTGAGGAAGTAGAAGCCAGAATTTCTGAACTTGACGATAAATCACTTGGCACTAACATATTTGAAGAAAAATCAGATAAAAGAATTTAAAAACATGAAGAAACCTTAAGAATCATCTGGGACTCCATCAAGAGAAGTAATCTACGAGTGACTAGAGTACCAGAACAGGGAGGGATAACAGAAAATACAGAAAAAAATGTTGAATAACTGTTGCCAGAAAACTTACCTGATATCGTGAAAGATGAGAAGATATTTATCCAAGACGCTCATCGAACTCCACATAATGTAGATGTTAAAAGAAAGACACCAAGACATATTATAATCAA
The DNA here is from genome assembly GCF_030014295.1 of Loxodonta africana. Classification (NCBI taxonomy): domain Eukaryota; kingdom Metazoa; phylum Chordata; class Mammalia; order Proboscidea; family Elephantidae; genus Loxodonta; species Loxodonta africana. The sequence continues at coordinate 7,563,370 of NC_087357.1, forward strand.
ACTTGCCAAAACAAAGATAGAGAATTTTAAGAACAGCAAGGGATAAACGAAAAGTCAGCTACAAAGGAGAGCCAATAAGAATAAACTCGGACTACTTGGCAAAAACCACGCAGGCAAGAAGGCAATGGGATGACATATTTCAAAAATTGAAGGAAAAAAATTGCTAGCCAAGAATCATATATCCAGCAAAACTGTCTCTTAAATATGAAGGTGAAATTAGGACATTTCCAGATAAACAGAAGTTTAGGGAATTTGTAAAAACCAAACCAAAACTACAAGAAATACTAAAGGGAGTTCTTTGGTTAGAAAAACAATAATATCAGGTATCTTTTTATCAACCCAAGACTAGAATGCTGGACACAGCAATGAGAAGTCAACCCAGACAGGGAAATCAAAAAGAAAAAAAAAGCTCAAAACAGGAAAACAGTGATGTTATTATATAAAAGAAGACAACATTAAAACAATAAAGAGGGACTAAGAAATGTAATCATAGATCTTTCATACGGAGAGGAAGATACGGCGATAGAAAGAAATAAAAGTTAGGTTTAAATTTAGAAAAATAGGGGTAAATAATAAGGTAACCACAAAGGAGACAAACTATCCTACTCATCAAAAGAAAAGAAAAAAATAGAGACTCAGCAGAAACAAAATCAACAACAATCAACACGAGGAAAGGACAATATATAAAGATAATCTACTCAGCACATAAAATTAAGAGAGAAAAAGAAACTGTCAACAATATACAAAAAAAAAAAGATATCAAAATGATAGCACTAAATTCATACCTATCCATAATTACCCTGAATGTAAATGGACTAAATGCACCAATAAGGAGACAGAGAGTGGCAGAATGGATTAAAAAACAAGATCCGTTTATATGCTGCCTACAAGAGACACACCTTAGACTTAGAGACACAAACAAATTAAAATTCAAAGGATGGAAAAAAAATATATCCAGCAAACAACAATCAAAAAAGAGCAGGAGTGGCAATATTAATTTCTGACAAAATGGACTTTAAAGTTAAACCCATCAGAAAGGATAAGGAAGGACACTATATAATGATTAAAGGGACAATATACCAAGAAGATATAACCATATTAAATATTTATGCACCCAATGACGGGGCTGCAAGATACATGAAACAAACTCTAACAGCATTGAAAAGTGAGATAGACAGCTCTACAATAATAGTAGGAGACTTCAACACACCACTTTCGGTGAAGGACAGGACATCCAGAAAGAAGCTCAATAAAGATACAGAAGTTCTAAATCCCACTATCAACCAACATGACCTCATAGACATATACAGAACTCTCCACCCAACAGCAACCAAGTTTACATTCTTTTCTAGTGCACATGGAATCTTCTCTAGAATAGACCACATATTAGGTCACAAAGCAAGCCTTAGCAGAATCCAAAACATTGAAATATTACAAAGCATCTTCTCTGACCATAAGGCCATTAAAGTGGAAATCAATAACAGAAAAGCAGAGAAAAGAAATCAAACACTTGGAAACTGAACAATGCCCTGCTCAAAAAAGACTGGATTATAGAAGACATTAAGGATGGAATAAAGAAATTCAGAGAATCCAATGGAATGAAAACACTTCCTATCAGAACCTTTGGGGCACAGCAAAAGTGGTGCTCAGAGGTCAATTTATATCAGTCAGTGCACACATCCAAAAAGAAGAAAGGGCCAAAATCAAAGAATTATCCCTACAATTTGAACAAATAGAAAGAGAGCAACAAAGGAAACCCTCAGGCACCAGAAGAAAACAAATAATAAAAATTAGAGCTGAACTAAATGAAATAGAAAACAGAAAAACAATTGAAAGAATTAACAAGATCAAAAGCTGGTTCTCTGAAAAAATCAACAAAATTGATAAACCACTGGCCAAACTGACAAAAGAAAAACAGGAGAAAAAGCAAATAACCAGAATAAGAAATTAGATGGGCAATATTACAACAGACCTAACTGAAATTAAAAGAATCATATTAGATTACTATGAAAAATTGTACTCTAACAAATTTGAAAACCTAGAAGAAATGGATGAATTCCTAGAAACACACCACCATCAGAGGTTGAACAACTAAATAGACCCATAACAAAAGAAGAGATTGAAAAGGTAATCAAAAAACTCCCAACAAAAAAAAGCCTTGGCCTGGACAGCTTCACTGCAGACTTCTGCCAAACTTTCAGAGAAGAGTTAACACCACTACTACTAAAGGTATTTCAGACCACAGAAAAAGACGGAATGCTACCAAACTCATTCTATGAAGCCACCATATCCCTGATACCAAAACCAGGTAAAGACACCACAAAAATAGAAAATTACAGACCTATATCCCTCATGAATGTAGATACAAAAATTCTCAACAAATTCTAGCCAATAGAATTCAACAACATACCAAAAAAATAATTCACCATGACCAAGTGGGATTCATACCAGGTATGCAGGGATGGTTCAACATTAGAAAAACAATTAATGTAAACCATCACATAAATAAATCAAAAGACAAGAATCACATGATTTTATCAACTGATGCAGAAAAGACATTTGACAAAGTTCAACACCCATTCATGATAAAAACTCCCAGCACAATAGGAATAGAAGGAAAATTCTTCAGCATAATGAACAGCATTTATACAAAGCCAACAGCCAACATCATCCTAAATGGAGAGAGCCTGAAAACATTCCCATTGAGATCAGGAGCCAGACAAGGATGCCCTTTATCACCACTCTCATTCAGCATTGTGCTGGAGGTCCTAGCCAGGGCAACTAGGCTGGATAAAAGAAATAAACGACATCCAGATTGGCAAGGAAGAAGTAAAATTATCTCTATTTGCAGATGACATGATCTTACACACACAAAACCCTAAGGAATCCTCCTGAAAACTACTGAAACTAATAGAAGAGTTCAGCAGAGTATTGGGATACAAGACAAACATACAAAAATCAGTTGGATTCCTCTACACCAACAAAAAGAACATCAAAGAGGAAATCACCAAATCAATGCCATTTACAGTAGCCCCCAAGAAGATAAAATACTTAGGAATAAATCTTACCAGAGATGTAAAAGACTTATACAAAGAAAACTACAATATCCTTCTGCAAGAAACCTAAAGAGGCCTAAATAAGTGGAAAAACATACCTTGCTCATGGATAGGAAGTCTCAACATTATAAAAATGTCTATTCTACCAAAAGTGATCTTTATATTTAATGCAATTCCAATCCAAATTCCAATGGCATTGTTTAACGAGATGGAGAAACAAATCACCAACTTCATATGGAAGGGAAAGAGGCCCCGGAGAAGTAAAACATTACTGAAAAAGAAGAACAAAGTGGGAGGCCTTACTCTACCTGATTTTAGAACCTATTATACCGCCACAGTAGCCAAAACAGCCTGGTACTGATACAACAGATACGTGGACCAGTGGAACAGAATTGAGAATCCAGACATAAATCCATCCACATATGAGCAGTTGATATTTGACAAAGGTCCCAAGACAGTTAAATGGGGAAAAGACAGTCTTTTTTAACAAATGGTGCTGGCATAACTGGATATCCATCTGCAGAAAAATGAAACAAGACCCATACCTCACTCCATGCACAAAAACTAACTCAAAATGGATCAAAGACCTAAATATCATGGAAGAAAAAATAGGGACAACTTTAGGAGACCTAATACATGGCATAAACAGTATACAAAACATTACTAACAATACAAAAGAAAAACTAGATAACTGGGAGCTACTAAAAATCAAACACTTATGCTCATCCAAAGACTTCACCAAAACAGTAAAAAGATTACCTACACACTGGGAAAAGGTTGTTAGCTATGACATTTCCAGTCAGCGCCTGATCTCTAAAATCTACATGATACTGCAAAAACTCAACTGCAAAAAGACAAATAACCCAATTAAAAAAATGGGCAGAAGATATGAGCAGACACTTCACTAAAGAAGACATTCAGGCAGCTAACAGATACATGAGGAAATGCTCACGATCATTAGCCATTAGAGAAATGCAAATCAAAACTACAATGAGGTTTCATCTCACTCCAACAAGGCTGGCATTAATCCAAAAAACACAAAACAATAAATCTTGAAGAGGCTGTGGAGAGATTGGAACACTTATAAACTGCTGGTGGGAATGTAAAATGGTACAACCACTTTGGAAATCGATTTGGTGCTTCCTTAAAAAGCTAGAAATAGAACTACCATAACCCACCCACTCCTTGGAATATATCCCAGAGAAATAAGAGCCTTTACATGAACAGATATATGCACACCTATGTTCATTGCAGCACTGTTGCAGCACTGTTTACAATAGCAAAAAAGATTGAAGCAACCAAGGTGCCCATCAACAGATGAATGGATAAATAAATTATGGTATAGTCACACAATGGGAAACCCTGGTGGCATAGTGGTTAAGTGCTACAGCTGCTAACCAAAGGGTCGGCAGTTCGAATCTTCCAGGCACTCCTTGGTAACTCTATGGGGCAGTTCTACTCTGTCCTATAGGGTCGCTATGAGCAGAATCAACTCAACGGCACTGCGTTAGGGTTTTTTTTTTTTTTTGGTCACACAATGGAATACTACAGATTGATAAAGAACAGTGATGAATCTGTGAAACATTTCATAACATGGAGGAATCTGGAAGGCATTGTGGTGACTGAAATTAGTCAGTTGCAAAAGGACAAATATTGTATAAGACCACTATTATAAGAACTCAAGAAAACAGTTTAAACAAAGAAAATATTCTTTGGTGGTTACGAGAGCAGGGAGGGAGTTGGGAGAGGGGTATTCACTGATTAGACAGTAGATAAGAACTACCTTAGGTGACGGGAAAGATTACACACAATACAGCTGAGGTCAGCACAACTGGACTAAACCAAAAGCAAAGAAGTTTCCTGAATAAACTGAATGCTTCAAAGGCCAGCGTAGCACGGGCAGGGGTCTGGGGACCATGGTTTCAGGGGACATCTAAGTCAATTGGCATAATAAAATCTATTAAGAAAACATTCTGCATTCCACCTTGGAAAGAGGCATCTGGGGTCTTAAACATTAGCAAGTGGCCATCTAAGATGCATCAGTTGGTCTCAATCCACATGGATCAAAGGAGAATGAAGAACACCAAGGACACAAGGTAATTACAAGCCCAAGAGACAGAAAGGGCCACATAAACCAGAGACTACATCAGTCTGAGACCAGAAGAGCTAGTTGGTGCCTGGCTACAACCAATGACTGCCCTGACAGGGAACACAACAGAGAACCCCTGAGGGAGCAGGAGAACAGTGGGATGCAGACCCCAAATTCTCATAAAAAGACCAGACTTAATGGCCTGACTGAGGCTAGAAGGACCCCAGTGGTCATGGCCCCCAGACCTTCTGTTGGCCCAGGACAGGAGCCATTCCCAAAGCCAACTCTTCAGACAGGGATGGGACTGGACAATGGGATGGAGAGGGATGCTGTCGAGGAGTGAGCTTCTTGGATCAGGTGGACACTTGAGACTATGTTGGCATCTCTTGCCTGGAAAGAAGATGAGAGGGTAGAGGGGGGTAGAAGCTCGCGAAATGGACAGGAAAAGAGAGAATGGAGGGAGGGAGCGGGCTGTCTCATTAGGAGGAGAGCAACTGGGAGTACGTAGCAAGGTGTATATAAGTTTTTGTGTGAGAGACTGACTTGATTTGTAAGCTTTCACTTAAAGCACAATAAAAAATTATAAAAAATAGTTAAAATTAAAAAAACAACATTTGTCCTTTTGTGACTGATTTCACTCAGTGTAATATTTTCAAGGTTCAGCCATGTGGTAGTATGTATTAGGACTTGATTTCTTTTTGTGCCTGAGTAATATTTTTTTAATATTCTGTAGTATGGATGGACCACATTTTGTTTATCCATTCATCTGCTGACAAACACTGGGTTGTTTCCACCTTCTGGCTAACGTGAATAATGCTGCAATGAATATTGTTGTACAAGTGTCTGATTGTGTCCCTGCTTTCAGTTCTTCCGGGAGCTGGAAGTGTCGGGTAAGACGGTAATTCTGTTTAACTTTTTGAGAAATCATCACACTGTTTTCCACGGCAGCTGTAGCATTTACAACCCCGCCAGCGACATACCAGTGTTGTGCTTTCTCCGCATTCCTTCCCTTTTTATTGATGTTTCCCCCTCACTTCCCTCAATGGTAAACTGACCCTCTGTGAAGGTGATGGAGACTTGGAAGCATGTGGAGAGTGACTGCCTGCCCACTTGCAGCCCCCTCCTCTCTGCACTCTCATGAAAGTGCCTGGCGGCAGCTGTTACCATAAATAACACAACAGGCCCTGTGCTGTGGTCAGCGCAAGGCCAGTCGGGAGGTTTGGTCCCGGCTCCATCGCAGGAGTGGTGAGACCATGAGACCATGAGCAAGTCCTGCACTTCTAGCAGGTCCTTCAGTATTTGAAAAGCACGCCCCCAAACATGAAACTTTACAGTGACAGGCTATGCCAAGGAGCTTAGGAAGTCTACTTGGGACGGATATGGGCAGCTCAACGGCACTGGGTTTTTGTTTTTTTTTTTTTATGGGCAGCCAAGGAAAGAGGCTCCCTGAAGAAGTGTCTCTGGAGCCAAGCTTGGCACGCCTGCTGGGTGGTCAACAGATGAGGAGCAAGACAAGAGTGAATAGGTCTGCAGCTGGGGGTCATGGTCCCCACACGGGACCCAGGGGAACCAGACACGGCCATGTGGTCACCTCACAGCAGAGGAAATACATCGCTCCTCCACCAATCAGAAGACACTGGTATCCACTCAAGGGCTCACGCCTGGTCCACACAGGGGCCTTCATGGCTCTGGGGAAACACAGCAGGAGCTGAGGGGGACGTGGGGTCCTAGAGGGACATCTTGACATGTGACTCCTCCACACATGTTCCTTGCGTGTGAAGGCCATAGTCTAATAGGAAGACAGAAATGGGTGGTGCCAGAACAGGGGCCCAGCAGTGAGGGCCAGAGCAGAGGGTTCCTGAGCAGAGGAGAGGTGGTCCCTAGTGGGGGCAGGGGTCTTTGTTCTAGCAGGAAGGGAGGGTCACGTGCAGGTGCCAGGAGATGGAGTGCTGGGGGGTCGGGGTCCCATACTGTTGTTTCTAGTTGCTCAGTGAAGGATGAAGCAAAGTCACCACTGGGAGACTGGTCAAGACAGCTACATGGGGAGTTTGACAAGTCAAGGAGGGGAAGATAGTTTGAAATAAGTATGTTGAAGAGTGGGAAAGGACACATACAAGGAAAGGGCAGGTGGGTTGACCTGCCGGCTGAAGGTCCTGTGATGCCGGTGGTCCTGATGCTAAGCTGAGGCCAGGCAGCAGGATGTGGATTTTCACCAGCAACACCCAGCTCCTCAGTGCAGGCATGGAGCGAGAAGGGTTAACCCAGGTTGGAGTTAAGTCTTGCTGGTAGGATGGGGAGAGAATGAACAAGGGGGTGATAAGGTGAGTGGGTTAGTTGGAGAGCTTCCATCAAAAAAAATGCCTTCCAAGTAAAATTATCTCTATTTGCAGATGACATGATCTTATGTACAGAAAACCCTAAGGAATCCTCCAGAAAACTACTGAAACTAATAGAAGAGTTTGGCGGAGTCTCAGTTATAAGATAAACATACAAAAATCACTTGGATTCCTCTACATCAACAAAAAGAACATCGAAGAGGAAATCACCAAATCAATACCATTCACAGTAGCCCCCAAGAAGATAAAATACTTCGGAATAAATCTTACCAAAGATGTAAAAGACCTATACAAAGAAAACTACAAAGTACTACTGCAAGAAACTAAAAAGCACCTACTTGAGTGGGAAAACATACCTTGCTCACGGATAGGAAGACTTAACATCGTAAAAATGTCTCTTCTGCCAAAAGCCATCTATGCATACAATGCACTTCCCATCCAAATTCCAATGACATTTTTTAATGTGATGGAGAAACAAATCACCAACTTCATATGGAAGGGAAAGAAGCCTTGGAGAAGTAAATCATTACTGAAAAAGCAGAAGAAAGTGGGAGGCCTCACTCTACCTGATTTTAGAACATATTATACAACCACAGTAGTCAAAACAGCCTGGTACTGGTATAGCAACAGGCACATAGACCGAAGGAACAGAATTGAGAACCCAGATATAAATCCATCCACATATGAGCAGCTGATATTTGACAAAGGCCCAGTGTCAGTTAATTGGGGAAAAGATAGTCTTTTTAACAAATGGTACTAGCATAACTGGATATCCATTTGCGAAAAAACGAAACAGGACTCATACTTCACACCACGCACAAAAACTAACTCCAAGTGGATCAAAGACCTAAACATAAAGACTAAAACAATAAAGATCATGGAAGAAAAAAATAGGGACAACGTTAGGAGCCCTAATACAAGGCATAAACAGAATACGAAACATTACCAAAAATGACGAAGAGAAACCAGATAACTGGGAACTCCTAAAAATCAAACACCTATGCTCATCTAAAGGCTTCACCAAAAGAGTAAAAAGACCACCTACAGACTGGGAAAGAATTTTCAGCTATGACATCTCCGATCAGCGCCTGATCTCTAAAATCTATATGATTCTGTTAAAACTCAACCACAAAAAGACAAACAACCCCATCAAGAAGTGGGCAAAGGATATGAACACACACTTCACTAAAGAAGATATTCAGGCAGCCAACAGATACATGAGAAAATGCTCCCGATCATTAGCCATTAGAGAAATGCAAATTAAAACTACGATGAGATTCCATCTCACTCCAACAAGGCTGGCATTAATCCAAAAAACACAAAAGAATAAATGTTGGAGAGGGTGCGGAGAGATTGGAACTCTTATACACTGCTGGTGGGAATGTCAAATGGTACAACCACTTTGGAAATCTATCTGGCGTTATCTTAAACAGTTAGAAATACAACCCAGAAATCCCACTCCTCGGAATATACCCTAGAGAAATAAGAGCCTTCACACGAACAGATATATGCACACCCATGTTTATTGCAGCTCTGTTTACAATAGCAAAAAGCTGGAAGCAACCAAGGTGTCCATCAATGGATGAATGGTTAAATAAATTGTGGTATATTCACACAATGGAATACTACGCATTGATAAAGAACAGTGACGAATCTGTGAAACATTTCATAACATGGAGGAACCTGGAAGGCATTATGCTGAGTGAAATGAGTCAGAGGCAAAAGGACAAATACTGTATAAGACCACTATTATAAGATCTTGAGAAACAGTATAAACTGAGAAGAACACATACTTTTGTGGTTACGAGAGGGGGAGGGAGGGAGGGTGGGAGAGGGTTATTTACTGATTAGTTAGTAGATAAGAACTACTTTAGGTGAAGGGAAGGACAATACTCAATACACGGAAGGTCAGCTCAACTGGACTGGACCAAAAGCAAAGAAGTTTCTGGGATAGACTGAATGCTTCAAAGGTCAGCAGAGCAAGGGCGGGGATTTGGGGACTATGGCTTAAGGGGACTTCTAAGTCAATTGGCAAAATAATTCTATTATGAAAACATTCTGCATCCCACTTTGAAGTGTGGCGTCTGGGGGTCTTAAATGCTAACAAGCGGCCATCTAAGATGCATCAATTGGTCTCAACCCACCTGAATCAAAGGAGAATGAAGAACACCAAGGACACATGATAACTATGAGCCCAAGAGACAGAAAGGGCCACATGAATCAGAGACTTAAATCATCCTGAGACCAGAAGAACTAGATGGTGCCCGGCCACAACCGATGACTGCCCTGACAGGAAGCACAAAAGAGAACCCCTGAGGGAGCAGGAGATCAGTGGGATGCAGACCCCAAATTCACATAAAAAGACCAGATTTAATGGTCTGACTGAGACTAGAGGAATCCCGGCAGTCATGATCCCCAAACATTCTGTTGGCCCAGGGCAGGAACCATTCCCGAAGACAACTCATCAGACATGGAAGGGACTGGACAATGGGTAGGAGAGAGATGCTGACGAAGAGTAAGCTACTTGTATCAGGTGGACACTTGAGACTGTGTTGGCATCTTCTGTCTGGAGGGGAGATAGGAGGGTAGAGAGGGTTAGAAACTGGCAAAATTGTCACGAAAGGAGAGACTGGAAGGAGGGAGCGGGCTGACTCATTAGGGACAGAGTAAGTGGGAGTATGGAGTAAGGTGTATATAAGCTTATATGTGACAAACTGACTTGATTTGTAAACGTTAACTTAAAGCTCAATAAAAATTATTAAAAAAACAAAATGCCCTCCATCCCTGAAACCACTGCCCCCTCATATCATCTTTAAACCTTAAACCAAAACTATCACCTGAAGAGAATGAAGAAAACCAAAGACACAAGGGAAAGATTAGTCCAAAGGACTAACGGAACACAAATACCACGGCCTCCACCAGACTGAGTCCAGCACAACTAGATGGTGCCCAGCTACCATCACTGACTGCTCTGACAGGGATCACAATAGAGGCTCCCGGATAGAGCTGGAGAAAAATGTAGAACAAAATTCTAACTCACACAAAAAAAAACAGATTACTAGTCTGACAGAGACTGGAGAAACCCCTAGATTATGGCCCCTGGACATCCTTACAGCCAGTAATGAGGTCACTCCTGAGGTTCACCCTTCAGCCAAAGGTTAGACAGGCCTATAAAACAAAACAAGACTAAAGGGGCACACCAACCCAGGGGCAAGGACTAGAAGGCAGGAGGGGACAGGAAAGCTGGTAATAGGGAACCCGAGGTTGAGAAGGGGAGAGTGTTGACATGTTGTGGGGTTGGCAACCAATGTCACAAAACGTGTATTAATTGTTTAATGAGAAACTAGCTTGCTCTGTAAATCATCTAAAGTACAATAAAAAAATATAAATATATGTATATATTTAAGTCTTCTTAAAACTAAACAACAGTTTAACTTAACTAGTAAAGAATATCTGCCTTGAGCATTGTGCTCTTTTAAGGTCTACAAATTGACAACAGCAACTAGAAAGACCAGAGATGAACCTTAGGGGGTGGCGAGTTTATGTTAATGGGGGAGGAACTACCTGGAAAAGGAGGGTGCGAATGGTTGTACAACTCGAAGAACGTAATCAATGTTGCTTAATTGTACAGCTAGAAACTGTTGAATTGGTGTACATTCTGCTGTGTATGTCTCAACAATAATAACAAAAAATAAAACAAATTTTAGAAAAAGGAAATGCCCTCAGGAGAGAGGAGAGGGACAAGAGGGAACAGACCCGGATGTGTTTCACCCACCCTCCCTTCAGGCATGGGTGGACCCGCCCCACCCTGCCTCCACTTGTTCTGTCTCCACCATAACTGCCTAGGATGGCAGGCTTCCCCTGCAGGGCCCGGCCTCAAATGCCCCACCACTGCCAAGCGCTTCCCGAAGGCCTTGGCCATAACAGCCCCTCTTTCAGGAGCGTGGTGGGATAGGATGCCTCTGACCCACCTCTGTGGCTGGGCTGAGGGCACCGATGTCCCCCTGGGGTGTCCCCATGCCTAGCACGGCTCCTGATGGGTAGTAAAAACCAGTCACCGCCAAGTCTGCTCTGACTCATGATGACCCCACGTGTCAGAGTACGACTATGCTCCACAGGGTTTTCAATGGACGTAGATCGCCAGGCCTTTCTCTCGAGGCACCTCTGAGTGGACTTGAACCTCCAGCCTTTCAGTTATCAGCAGAGCGCATTAACCATTTGCACTACTCAAAACCACACTGGCTGCCTTTGAGTCAATTCCAACTCATAGCGACCCTATAGGACAGAATAGAACTGCCCCATAGTTTCCAAGGAGCAGCTGGTGGATTCGAACTGCCCACCTTTTGGTTAGCACCCGAGCTTTTAACCACTACACCACCAGGCCTCAATAAATCCACGTCATATTTTTAAATATATACCCTTTCCTGTACCTAATACACCGAGGAGGATCTCAACATGGATCTGTTACTGATCGAATGATGCAATGCGCTAAGGATGTGTGAGTGCGCCATGCCTTCCAGAAGTCTGCAGACCCCTTCCTGACCAATGCAAACTCCTTAAGGGCAGCTGTTACCTGTTCAGGAAGCCGTGGATGGGAGCTCATGGACACCTGGAGCGAAATGCTGACAGCCAATTATGGGGAGGCTACTGCCCCTGAAAGCCACCTTCTAGATATTCAATGCTGTCCGGGTGAGCAACGTCGGATGGCAGCCCAAGAAGGATGACAGGTGGAGCTGGCCTGACCACTTGGGTGTCGCCCTTGGAGACACAAGCAGGGTTACCAGATTTAAGGACAACAACAAAAAGTACAAGACATCCAGTTAAACTTGAATTCCGGACAAACAATAAGGGTTTTTAGTGTGAGTACGTGCCATGCAGTGTTTGGAACCTCCAAAAAACAAAACAAAACCTATTGCTATTGAGTCAAATTCAGACTCAGCTACTTACACTTAAAAAAAAAAAAATTCATCGTTTTTCTTAAGTTCAGATTTAACTGGGATTCCTGGGTTTTATCTGGCTACCCTAGGCTTTCTCCCGCCTTCCCAGGCCATATGGAGCAGAGAGTTGAATGGGTTCCTGAGGAACGCAAGGGTCTGGGACCTGGCAGGTGTTCATGCTCCTTCCCAAAAGGACCATGGGCCATGGGCAGCAAACTTCTGTGGGTGCCAGGGATAATTACGGGGGGCTCAGAGGTTACAAAGAACCCGTAGGTTTCAACTCCTAACCAACCAGAAGAAGTCCAGGTCTCCACCCATAACCCTGTAGCAGGAAATTCTCAATGTTGGGTCTCTAACTTAGAAAATACTCAGGAAAAATGCTCTGCACAGAATCAGAAAAAATGTGGGTGTGGGGCCTGTCTTAGCGTTCCTTGAGCTCAATCTTGGGGGCGGCCACCCAGAAAACAGGGCCCTATCAGCTGCCAGGCCGGTACCACTCCTGTGAGCACAGCCACCCTGTGTGTCTGCACATGGAAGTGACAGCTTTCCAGCCGGTGCCGCTTGCTCAAGCGCCTGCAGGCCCAGGCGAGGGAGGTCAGCAGTGAAGGGGCCAGAGGCGGGCATTCCTCCCCCAGGGCGTCCATGCTCACAGAAAAACAGGGAAGTGTGGACTCTATGGGGCAAATTTCCCACTTCCAAAAGCAATAAAAAATCCAGGTTTCATAAGTGAAAATTCCAGACATTCGATGTTGCTGTTGTTGTTAGGGGCCATCTAGTCGCTTCCGACTCATAGCAACACTGTGTACAATGGAACGAAACACTGCCTGGTCCTGCACCATCCTCACCATTGTTGCTCGGCTTGAGCCCATTGTTGCAGCCACTGTGTCAGTCCATCTCATTGAGGGTCTTCCTCTCTTTTGCTGACCCTTTACTTTACCAGGCATGATGTCCTTCTCCAGGGACTGGTCTCTCCTGATGCCCAGAGCACATGAGATGATGTCTCGTCATCCTTGCTTCTAAAGAGCATTCTGGCTGTTCTTCTGAGACAGATTAGTCCTTTCTTCCAGCAGTCCATGGTATATGCAATATTCTTTGCCAACGCTATAATTCAAAGGCATCAGCTCTTCTTTGGTCTTCCTTATTCACTGCTGCAAATGATTGCAAAATTCTTTAAAATAGCACAAGTCACGTTCACAGGCCAAATGTAGCCAGAGGCACCACTGCAGACTCTGGCCAGCTCTCTTTTGCCATGGTTTCTCTTGACCAGAAGCTTCCTGGGAACAAGTTCAGATTTCTGATCTTCCCATAAGACAGTGCCAAGCCCACCTGAGCACCTAATGAACTCCCTGCCTCCACACGTTTACCCTTGGCTCTCCCCACCCTTCCCGGGATGCCAAAGGCCCTAAGCAGGGCTGGCTTTACAGATCCCCTTGGGCACCCTATAAAAAACCAGAATATTTATGGGGTGCATGCTTGGAGGATGATGCACCACTGGCGCCCAGCTGCCAGCACAGCCCCCCAAACCCTGGCTCCACTGCGCTCACACAGGGCACACCTGCCGCTTGTTGACAGTGTAGAAGTACACACGCAGAGGCAATTGGACACCCATGAACCCTGGAACCTCCTGCACACAGGTATTTAGCACAGTTGTTTCCGTAATTGTGATGCCTTAGGAGGCTTCCTGGAGTTCAGAGGCCTTCAACACTGACACCTCCACCCACCTGGGGAAGCGGTGGGCAGGGCGGGCCACGCAGAGGGCCAGCCCAGATGCCCCAGCTGCAGGTTTGAGCTCATGGCTCACCTTTGGGGGCCCGTGTCTGTCTGACCAGCCCTCTCCTGGCCCTGCTTCCTCTGCAATGACAGAGAGGCTCAGAATGGCTCACCGGAGGTGTCCCAGAGCAGCGGCAGACAGACGAGGGAGGCGGCAGCGGAACAATGAGCATGCCCACACAGCACAGCAATAAACTCGGTGACTCGAAAGGAGTTCGGTCAAGTGAACTGTCGGTGGTAACAACGGCCCAAGGTGGGGGCCAAGAGCCATGCAGCACCTGGTGCATGGATGGGGGCTGAGCACCAGGGGCCAGGATGGGTCCAGAGCAGTGGGATGTGGCCGAGGTGGGGCCACGGGCAGAAGTGAGGTGCTTCACTGTGGCCAGCTATAAAAGCCCTCCAATTCTCCCGCTGACCCCCTGCCCCCGTCCTCTGAGCTGACCACGCTGGCCCCAGAGCTGAGATTCAGCATCACCTCACCCCTGCTGGCTCAGTCAGAGGCAGGAAGCTCTGCCTAGACAAGCACCCTTCCCCCTCATCTCAGACCCCAGACAGTGACAGGTACAGAACTAGGCACCAAGGGCAGAAAGCCACATGAGTACCTGCTTCTCCAGGTGCCAAGAGGTGATGCCCTTTATGCCCTGACACCTGGGTCAGCAAAGTGGGAGGGGACTGAGAACCTGAAACCCACTGCTGCACACTGGAAATCTGGACGCCATGACCTGTGGGCAAGGGAACACAGGGACAGGGCTCTGCAGAGTAGTGATGAAGACCGAGGATAGCCACAGTCCCCTGGAGTGGACGCCAGAGGGAACATGGAATGGGGCTCTCCAGAGTGGTGATGAGGACCGAGGACAGCGAAAGTCCCCTGGAGTGGGCACCGGGGGGGGACACAGGACAGGGCTCTTTAGAGTGGTGATGACCACAGGGGACATAGGGACTGGGCTCTTCAGAGAGGTGACAAGGACCAAGGACAGCCACAGTCCCCTGGAGTGGGCAGGTGGGACATGGAGACAGGGCTCTGCAGAGTGGTGACAAGGACTGAGAACTGCTGCAGTCCCCCGGCATGGACAGGCAACAAGGCACACAGGAACGGGGCTCTGCAGAGTGGTGATGGGGATCCAGGGTGGCCAAAGGCCCCCAGACTGGGTAGGCAGTAGGGGTGCCCTCAGCAGGCAGTCTGTTCCCAAGTGGAGGCCATGCCAGGTCAGCAGGAAATGACCCGGCTTTATGAGCACCAGCACTGGCAGCAAGGGTGGCATCTGCGATCCAGACACCGTTTGGCACTGCTTTCATTTTCTAAGTAGTTTTCAACATTATTTCACCGTTGCCACGTGGTGAATTTTGTTCTTCTGAGAGCAGAAGACAAACACAGGCATGCTCAACATACATCATCAAAGGGGGTGGTTTCCTAGCAACAGGAACCCAGGCCTCGGGCAGGGAGCCACCTTCCCTTGCAGGAATGGGAGTGCAGCCTGTGGGCTCCACGGGGCACCTGGGTCTTTTCATGGAGGCCAGTGTCCACTCAGCTCCCAGAGATGAGCTGGGGTTCAGCTGGCATGTTCCAAAGCCAGCAGTTCCCGCTGTGTTCAGTGGTGAAGACAAGCCCATCATGCATGGCACATGTATGCACACACACGTATGTGTCTGCATGTACCACATGTGCACATACAACACACATGCAAGCACACACTCACAATTACATATGCACACGTGCACACACTGCACATGTGCACACGCCACACACATGCAAGCTCATACATGCATACACATAGTGCATATGCACACATGTGACACACATACAACCATACATGTGCACATGCCACACACATGCAAGCACACGCATACATGCGTGCATGCACACACTGCATATGTGCACATGCCACAAACATGCATGTGAACACACACTACACACTGCACAAATCACATACATGGACACATGCAGACTCACACACATGCATACACACATGCGCATCACATGTGTGCATACCACACACATGCATAACATAAAGACACATGCAGTCACACACACAAAAACATGCACGCACATCCCATCACCCCTCCTGCCTGCAGATGCCAAAGTCAAGCCAAGACAGCGGAACCCTCAATAGGTCTTCTCCATCTAACTCAGCCTTGCCTGTCCTTGTCCGAAAATCGGAGGTGGGGGCACTCAGGCATGCAAGAGGGTGCACTTCACGTGGGTGTCTCTGGACACCTGCCCCGGGTTCTCCTGGGACTCCAGCCTGCTGAAGCTCTGGGTGGGAGCCTGGACATCTCTATTTCTAACCCCTTTGGAGGTGATGTTAAATGAACAGTTCTAAACCCCAAGAACCGCTATGAAGAACACAGAAGGGCACACGCGTCAAATACCCAGATCAGTTCTCAGCTCACAGCAGATGCCCCAAAGGGGCAAGTTCCCACCTGCAGTCCCTTCCTACCAAGAGCACTGATCCACCCCAAACAACTTCATTCCAGTGATGTGGTGCAGGGTTTTCAACCCCACTTAGCACTTACTTCACATATTTCAATTGATGTTCCCTTTGCTACTGTGAATGGGATGCCTTTGGGGCTAGGGGTCCACCCAGTTGCTGTGGGAGGACAGGAATCCATTATTCCATTTGACCATCTTGTAATTAGCTATTTTATTAATTCTAGCACTTTTAAAATCTGATTACATTGGATTTTCTAGATAAATGACCCCGTCATCTGCAAATAACTGCTTTTTGGCTTCTCCACTTTCACTGTTGATATCTGAATTATTTTTGTGTGTTATATAAATGAGCTTGAACTGCCAAAACCCTTTTAAAGAATACAGCTTAAGGTATCTAAAATGGCAGAACATACCGTAGAGAGTAAAAACTAGAATTGGCCCCTTGTAAAATATAAGATTACAGGCCAACAAAGTTAGGCAGGTTGACCCCGCTCTGGTGGTGGATAAGAGACACAGATCGTCTTGAATGACGCCTTGATTACGGTCTCCTTTGAGACGGCACAAGGAAGAGCCCAGCCACACCCCTTCCTCTCCTGGTACAAGGCGGCACTGACCCCAGCCAACCTACATACAAAGGGATGGAACCTGAAGTTAACATCCAACCCCCATAACTTGGAACGCCACAATAGCTAGAACCCCCACACATGCCCTCCCGCCAGGGGCCTTTCTTTCCACATTCAAGGACCACCACTCCAAGGAGGCAGAGCCCAGTATTCCATGAAGAGTTTGGAATTTCCAAACCCAAGAGAGACCACCGAGCAGAAAAGTCTCTACATTTATTTTATTCTTACTTATTCCCGCTGAAGTCCCTGGGTGGTGCAAATGGTTAACAGGTTTGACTGCTAACCAAAAGTCTGGACGTTTGAGTCCACCCAGAGGCAACTTGGAAGAAAGACATGGACATCTACTTCTGAAAAATCGGCCACTGAAAACCCTACAGAGTGATGTTCTCCTCTGACACACACAAGGTCGCCAAGAGTTGGGGTCAACCTGATGGCAGCTAGTATGTGTGGTGTGTGTATTTATTCCCTTTTGTCTCTAATTTGGCCAATATGGACTTCCCCTTTTACTTTAGTTAGAATTACCAGAGATTCGTCAATTTCATTGTTTTGCTTTTATTTTCAAGGAACTAGTTCTTGGATGTATTTATCATTTCTCTAATTTCTGTTTTTGTTTTGTCTTTTTTTTTTCAAACCTCTACCTAATAGAGAAAGAAGCCCATAAAAGTTTCTGTTCTTTGAAGTTTCTTTCTATTTTCTCTGGGGCTTGTGGAGTGTCCATTTACTTTTACGCCTGGATCAAAGAGTGATCTTTTAATTGGAAGGGTTTATAATTTTTATTTGTATCCTCCCTTGTTGCAGAAAATTTTTTCATGGAGATGGGTAATTCCTGCCGATGGCAAGACAGTCCTGTGTATGTCTGTTTGCTCTTAATATTTGTATTACCACCTTTCACACCAGCCCCATCCCATCTGTGTTTTCTGCTCATAGTAAAGTACTCTCTTTCCTTGTAACTGTGTTGTGTTAATGTCCAGCCATCTCCACTACCATTTTTCTAGTAGATTTTATTTTAAAGCAACTTGATGCCGTATTACTCAACCCTATCCAAGAAGTTTAATTAATGTCAGGCATTCATTATTTTTTATATTTTTATCAAAATAAACTGACCTTTAAGTTTTTTTTAATCAAACATGCTTTATCTGTTTTCCCTCTCTATTCTTAACCATTTTTTGTTTTATTTAGATGGATGTCTAGTAAGCAAAGTCTTGATAGATTTTATTTTTTTATCCACCCGAGACTTGTTTTTTTTTTTTTTTTGGCGGGTGAACTGAAACCCTTGTAGTCACCGGTACAATCATCGACACTGTCTGTTCCTATCAGTGTTTAGAGAAGCTTTCTTGTTTCATCACTTACGTTTTTTGATGTGTTACCCATCATTTGGGTTCAACACTTAGAATTATTTAATGGTACATATTCCATTCTTAACACTTGATAGATAGACACCATCAAGTCGACTCTGCCTCATGGCAACCCCATGTACAACAGAACAAAATACAACCTGGCCCTGCAGCACCATCCTCATGGTCGCTGGTATGTTCGAGTTCATCCTTGCAGTTATTGTGCCAGTTCATCTCACTGAGGGTCTCCTTTCAGGCCCTTGCAGGCCCTCTACTTGATCAAATATGATGTCATCTTGCAGAAATTGATTCCTCCTGATGACATGTCCAAAGCAAGTGAGTCAGACAGTGTTCTGTTGTGCTTCATAGAGTTTTCATTGGCTCATTTTACTCGAGGTAGATCACCAGGCCTTTCTTCCTAGTCTATCTTAGTCTGGAAGCTCTGCTGAAACCTGTCCAACACGGATGACCCTACTAGTGTTTGAAACACTGTCTAACAGTACAACAAACTGACAGATGGGTTTTAGATTTTTAAAACTATTATTTTAAGACATCATACGTATATTCTTAAAACCGTCGACGTCTACAACATTTCTATCATCTCGTGCTACAGTTGAGAAGTTTGAAGCTATTCTGATTTTAGTTCTTGTGAACGTGTGTTTTTTTTTTTGTTTTTTTTTTTTTTTTGCAGAGTGGAGGGGGCTTGGAGAATTCTGTTTTTTCTCTGGCAATTTAAGAATTGTACCATAATCTGGTTACCATAATCCAGTGTAACCCAACACATATTTCACATGCCCTTTTTTCCCTATGCCAGGAGCTCTTAAAAATGTTCCTGATACAAAGAAATACAAACTCTTGTCTCTAACAGGCTCATGGTCTGACAGGGCTCAGGTGTGGAAGCACGGTAGACTGTAACTATTCCCATAGAAAAGGAAGGTTCCAAGTACACAGGTGGTACAAAGAAGGAACCAGGTGTCTAGGCTGAAGGAGGTGACCCTGGCAAGGAAGAGATCTTGTTCTTTATCCGGACATACAAGAAAAAGTTGCCTGGTGTATCCTAGAGGGAGGCATGAGTAAGAGAGACAGCATTCCAAGAAGAGGGAATGTTTGCGAAGGTGTTAAATAAAACTACCAGTTTGGTATAGCAGGATCATGGAAAGTCCCCAGTGATGGGCCTGGCTAGAAGGCCACACTGTGTTGGAAGCTAGGGGAGGACAGTGGTAAAATTTATACTTCAGAAACAAATACTCCACACTGCAAAACCATGGCGGCAGAGAGAACTCAATCAGGATGTTTTGCTCTTCAGCAACCCAAACTCATCTGGCTTAAACAATAAAGAAACCTATTGGCTCCAGCAGCAGTGGGTACAGGAGTAGGGTGGGCTTCTTGGGGATTTCCTCTACCTAATTACCTGTCAGTCTCTTAACTGCCCCCTTCTCTGCAGGCTGGCCTCATGACTCAGTCACAGGAGCTGTGGGCCTCACATTCTGGCACAACGGCCTGCTAGGAGGAAAGTGCACCTGTCTCTGTGAGTGAGGGTCCGAGGTTCACCTGGAGGGCTCTTTGGTCTTCTGGCCACACCTGACCCATGACCGTAACCTGGAAGTGGAGTGTGTAGTGGTGGTGGCACTAGGAAAGAGGAATCACTGCCTGGAGTCACCCAAGGCTGCCCTTGGGGCCAGAAGTGGAGGCAGCCTCCTCTGAGACCTGAGAAGTTTCATACCTGCACAGAAGGAGGGGACAGAGGCTACAGGGCCAGTGAAAACACCAGAAGCCTGTGGAGAAGTTCTGCCAAGAGAAGGCAAAGACCTAGATGGAGGCAGAAGCAGTAGGGGTAGAAAGAAATCAGACACGAGAATGTAAAAGATACAGAATCAACAGGATTGAAGCTTATGTCTCAGGGTCTGGTGTTGTTTCCATTTAATCTACCTGGACCATTACCCTTTTGTTTTCTAATATTGGCTTTATTTTAAGTCCTAGAACTTAAGCAGTGTCTGTAATTATGAATCCTTTCCTTTTGCAGCTTCCTCAGGTCTCCAATTATAGGTAGGTTGTACCACAGCATTCTATTCTCCAGATCTATCAAGTTTTCTCACATTTTTATCTTATTAATTTCTTCTACTTTCTAGAGGCACTGCCTGAAAGCAGAAGCTGTACATTTCAGAATGTTATACTTTCAAGTCTTAGCTCCACCACTTCTTAGCTTTGTGAGACTGGACTTTTAATCTCTCTAAATCTCAGCTTCCTTGTCTATAAAACTGGGAAGATAATGGCACTTACCTTGTAGGATGGAGTCTTAGGCTGAGTCCTCTAGAGAAGCAAAATCAGTGAAGTGTATGCATATATACATAGAGAGAGAAAGATTCATCTCAAGAAATGGCTCACATGGACACAGAGACTGACAAGTCCCAAGTCCGTGGGTCAGGTGTCAGGCTGGAGGCTTTTCCTGATTCACCTAGCTGCACGGGCTGACAAATTCAAGACTCGCAGGTCAGAAGGCAGGATGCTGGCTCACAGGCTGTGAAGGCCAATGAATCCTAAGACCAGCAGTAAGATGGCAGGCTGCTGACTCCCAGGCTGCAGAGGCTGATGAATCTCAAGATCGGCAGGCAACAGAGCAGACCACTAGCTCAAGTTCCAAGAACTGAATGCAGGATCCAGAGTGAGCAAAAGCCAGTGAGCTCTGCCAGAATGTACATATATATCTGATGCAGGCCACACTCCCAAGGAAATTCCCCTTCCAAACTGGTTGGCTGATCACATCATGGACGTAATTACATTATATCACAAAATGGAGAATAACTACATCATTATATAACTGCCAAATTACATCATTACTTAACTGCCAAACCACTGAGAATTATGGCCCAGCCAAGGTGACACATAACCTTAGTCATGAAGGTTAAATGAAATAATGTATATAAACTGCCTGGCAGATAGGAGCTGCTTAAAATTAGATCTTCTTTTTTTCTATTTTGTTTTTGTTATATTCACTTTATCATTGTGATAAGGAGTATACTTTGGAATTTCTGCTGTTTTACAGCATCAGTTCTAGCTTTCATGTTTCCAAGAATAGTTTGAGTTCACTGGAAGAATGCAGCGTGTTCTCTTTTCTTTATAGTTGCCACATTGCTCTCCTGTGTTCCTGAGAGTGGATCAGAGCCTTTTTGAAAATTTCTTAGTTTTCCCACGGGAGATGAATCGTAGGAGTGAGGTTCACCTTCATGTCTTTATTATTATTATTATTATTATTATTATTATTATTATTATTATTATTATTATTGTGGTAAGTACATACACAGCAAAGCATTTGCTATTTCAGTATTTTTCACATGTACAATTCGGTGACTTTAACTACATTTGTCATATTGTGCAACCATCACCACTATCTGCCTTTGTACTTTTACTGCTTTTTTCTTTTACTTTGAAACAAGGATACATTTGCAATGGATCAGCTGTTCTTTCCAATATATCAGGGACCGGGTTTTCTGGGAGCCTACTGTGAAGCCTCCTATTACTCAGTTAATAGCATGGTGAACCTCCAAAGGTTGGCACCATGGTGTGTTTGGGCAGTGACACTGTTGAAGAGACAGTCTCAGGGTGTCCTACAGCCTGATGTTCACATCACCTGGAGGTGATGTCTCTCTTTCCCTAGTGCCACCGCCACCGCTCAGCCTCCAGACCAGGACTGGACACCTGGACCAGGGGCAGATATGCTCTCGGGCACCTGCCCCAGACTTTTCTTGGAGTAATTAATTTGTTAACTTTTTATTGACCACCTACTAGAAGCTGGGGATATCATCCATGAACAACACTGGCAAAGTCCCTGCCTTTGTGGAGCTGCATTCAGAGGGCTGGAGGCCCATGTTGAAGCCACACTGGGATACGTGGCTTGGGCACCACTGCTGGCAGGAGCTTCCACCTGGCCAGTGCTTGGCAGTTTGCCCCCACCCAGGGCAGTTGCACCCCATACCCTCCCCAGCCAGAGACTTCCCAAGGCAAAGGCTGGAGCGTGGTTTGCACAGGTACCACTTGTTCAGTTCAGCCCACTGGTGTGCACTATCATAGAAGCTCTTTCTGGAATACACAGGAATTCTAGCATTTTAAGAGGGTGGCTCTTACTGAGAATGTCTTTTTTAATTTTCCTAACACCACCCACCCCCAGATGACTTCATGAGTATTTTAACGGAAAACAGAAACTGAGGGAATGTCTCTAATATTTTCATCCCCTTTGTCATCTTCCAGGAGCCCTGGTGGCACAGTGGTTAAAGTACTCAGCTGCTAACTGGATGGTTGGCGGTTTGAACCCACAAGACGCTCTGCAGGAGAAAGATGTGGCAGTCTGCTTCCATAAAGATGACAGTCTTGGTAACCCTGTGGGGCAGTTCTACTCTGTCCTGTAGGGTTGCTATGAGTCGGAACCGACTGGAGAGCAGTGGGTTTGGTCTGGGTTCTCATCTCCCTGCTGTCTCTGTCTCCTGCTCCTTTAAACACTCCATTTTCAGCAAATTCAAGGGTGTTCCACTCAGCGCCACATGTCCTTTCAGTGACATTTTTTGCTGGGCTGTGTACTCAATCTTTTTTTACATAAGAGGTGTTCCTTTGAGATGCCGCCAACCTGAACTCATTGGAAGTTTATGAGAAAACCCAATATCCTCGGTCCTACTGCCGAGGGGCTTTGGCAGGCTCGGCCCTCACCCGCAAGCCAGATCCATCCCAGCACCAGTGCAAACACGGTCATCAGCGCCCGGCTTTGTCCTGCTCTGGCTGGCTCCAGAGTGGTCTCTGGGGCTCTGCGCTCTTGCCAGAATGTTCCTGACATCACTCATGTTATTAATAACTACAGGTTATTCACAGATGGACGGGCAGATGGACACACGGCGACAGAGATTTGTTTAATCTCAGCAAGGCGATTTCCCCTACTTATTTTCCTTTACCCACTTGTGCTGCCACTCCCCAGAGGAAAAAATTAATGAAAAAAACAAAACGTCTGCAGAAGAAAAATGAAAATTCTGCTGGAGGCCCTGTTGCCTTTCCCCTCACTGCTTCAGGAGGCAGAAATGTCCAGACTTCCTTCATTTTCTTGGTGTGGTCCATGTACCACGTGCCTTTATGAGCCTCTGAACTGTAGGCTTTCTGGAAGAAAGACAGACTCCAGCCCCTCACCTGACCCTCGGGTGCTGCAGGCTTGATCCGTGATCCAGAGTTCATAGAGAGGGGAGGGATGATGGTGGATTCTGATTTTTTGTTTATCAGTCACTGCCTGGTCCCCAGGTGCTTCGCGGGTTTTCTGGAAGGAAATATCACCCCTTTCAGCCTCTGAGGGGACAAGCGCCATGCATGAAGAGGCATACTTGTTGGATGAGGAACCCTTGGGTGCCTCTCCCTGGCCAGCTTTCCAACGAAGTCCCTTTCATTTCGACCAAGATTTGAGGTCACTATGCCAGACCCAAACTGACCTTGGCAATGAACAGGAGGGAGGCTGTCTGCAGGCAGATGGATGCAGACCAGCTGATCCTGTAAACCATGATGGGAACCACTTTCTGGGCCACAGGGCAGGGTCAGCAACTCAGCATCCTTAAGGTGCACTGAATTTTTAAATTGCATTGATGGCCCATCCTCTTCACCTACTCAGACAGCTTACACTCCATCCACTGCAGCATCCTCCAAGGCCATTCACGCTCCTCTTTCTTTCCTGAGCTGTCATCTCATCCAATAGCTCCAAACAATGAGCACCACTCTCCAAGCTCAGGGCAATAGGAGTCCTGACTTAGAAAAAATGGAGTAGATTCTTCTTCCTTTGGCTAATAATGCTGTTTCTCTTCAGCCCAGTTCTGGTTAATCACTCTTCAGGTACAGACAAAGCTTTTAAATTCTCACTTCTAGGCCTTGAAAGGACAGAGCCTTAAAACTTGTGCATATGATTGAAATCACGGCTACCTGGTCCTTGGACGTCCCACTAACACTTATTATCATTACGGAGGGAGTTCCTGGGTGGTGCGAATGGTTAAGCATTCGACTACTAGCTGAAAGACTGACTGTTAGAATCCACCCACAGGCACCTCGGAAGAGGAATGTGGTGATCTGCTTCCAAAAGGTCACAGCCTTAAAAACCCTATGGATTCAATTATCAGTCTCTACTCATCTGGAGCAAAAGAGAAAGACAGCAACCAAAGACTCAAAGAAGAAACTAGCTTGCAGGACAAATAGTCTACATGAACAAAGTGCTCATCCAAACTGAGACCAAAAAGAACTAGGTGGTGCCCAGCTACCACTACTATCAGGGTCACAACAGAGAGACCCTGATAGAATGGGAGAAAAATGTGGAATAGAACCTCAAATTCCTAAAAAAAGAAAACAAAAACAAAACCAGACCTCCTGGACTTGTTGAGATTGGAGGACTCCCCAAGACTATTACCCTGAGATACTCTTCACACTTTGTACCGAAATTAACCCCTGAGGTCACTTTGTATCTAAATAACAACATAACTCAAAAAATACTGAGTATCACCCTTAGGTACTGTGCTCCTTTAAGAAATAACCTATATGAGACCAAAGCATCAACAATTACTTTAAAACAAAGATGAGAATGAAAGGGGGCAGGGAACCTAGATTAATGGAAATGGAACCACCAGAACAGGAATGAGAATGCTCAGGCATTGTAAAGGCAGTGACCAATGTCACTGAACATCTTGTGTAGAAATTGTTGAATGGGAACGTAAACTGCTGTGTAAACACAATAAAATATTATGAAAAAATAAATAAACCCTATGGAGCAGTTCTACACTGCACACAAGGGATCACCATGAGTCAGAACCAACTGGATGGCAATTAACCACAACGCCATCCTTACAGATGCCAAACCCAAACCAAACCACAATTGCTGCTGAGTCCATTCTGACTCACGGCAACCCCATGTGCTACCAAGTAGAACTGTTCCCTAGGGTTTGTCAGCTACAATCTTTATGGAAGTTTATCACCAGGCCTTTCTCCCGTGGTACCACTGGGCAGGTTTGAACCATCAACCTTTAGGTTAGTAGTTGAGCGCAAACTGCTAAGGACCAGTCATATGCAATGTGGCTGTGGCTTAAGAAACATGTTGGGGAGGCGGGGCCAAGACGCAAGAATAGTCAGATGCTTCCTATGGTTCCTCTTACAACAAAGACCCAAAAAAAAGCAAGCGAATTGATTATATATGGCAATCTAGGAGCCCTGAACATCAAAGATAACGTTGAGGGTTGCACTGAGTGGCAGGGGGAGAGAGAGACAGTTCAGAGGCAGTGAGGACTTGCCAGACCTAACCTGGCCGGCAACCTGCAGGCTGGATCAGCGGGTGTGCATGGGCTAAGGCAAGCAGTAGCACTCGGGACGTGTTTTCCACATCAGCAGAAACCGAGAAGCACAGAGTCTGCACAAACCTCCAAAGCCAAGGGGAAGCAGCGCTGTGTCTGTGAAAGTTATGTGCAAACATCTAACCTACCTTGCAGGATCAAAATAATCCTTCTGCATCTGGGAAGTACCTCTCTCCTCTTCACGCGCCCCCTTCCCGCTCTGTTCCAGTCATGGTCCAGCTTCAGTGATTGCTGCACCCCCTCAGCCAGAAGTGGGACCCGTCACACACCCCAAGCCATTCTCCTGGCTTTGGAGAGGGAATAAATTAACAAATAAATAACAAACAAGAAAAAATAATCTGCCAGCTCCCCTGAGCCAGGACCTCAGGGCAGGCACAGACCCTTTGCCTAGGCACAGGCATAAGGAGTCCATGGACTTTGAATGTCTTTCACCCCTGCCTATACCAGTGTGGACCCTTTCAACAGCGTAGGCCCTCGTTAGCATAGTGCAACAGGGTATACACCTGAAGCCTATTTTCAACTGCAACAGCTAAGGGGGAGTGCCAGATTTGTAACATTTGACACATGATGCCCATTAAACAGGGTCCTTACCTACCAACATCAGGGGCCTGAGGACTTGTGGCTCTACCCACTCCACTGAGCCACACGGGACAGGGGTCTAAGAATAAGTGGTGCCTCCCAGTCCTTACAGCCAACAGCATTGGGTGCCCAAAGTTCAGCTGCAAAATACCTACCCACCTATGCACTCTAGAGAACAGGGACACACCTTCCACCCAGGCACTCAGGGGCAGCTGTTAGCCACCTAACTTGCTCATCACATAACCCCTTACTGCAGCCAGATACCTGAGCTTGTTCCAATCACCCCTAGGTAGCCCTGGCTGTCTAGGGCTGTAGGTGAGAGCCTGCACCACACACACGACGACTGACAACCTGGACACTTGAGCTGAATCCACACAAGAAAAGTAAATGGGCTACTGGCTCACATGCCTAGTAACAGCTCTAACCACCTGGCAACAGGATGTAAGAGCTTCAAAGATGCCAATAATCAAAATAGCTTACACGACCAGCCTATTTTTGGATATTAAAATAAAACAAAACAAAACAAGAAGCTGGGACACAGTAAGCAAACATAAAATAAATTATAATGACTTAATGATGGCTCAAAGACAACAGTCAATATCAAATCACATAAAGAGACAGACCATGATGGCTTCAGCAAGTGACCAAAACAAAGAACCAGGAAACCTCCTGGAGAAAGAGAATATCTTGGAATTATCAGAGGTAGAATTTAAAAGATTAGTATACAGAGCTTTTCAAGAGATCAGGATGGAGATCAGGCAGAATGCAGATTAAGCCAAGGAACATACAGACAAAGCAACAGAGTAAATTAGGAAGGTTACACAAGAGCAAAATGACAAATTTAACAGGCTGCAAGAATCCACAGAGATACAGCAAATAGAAATCCAAAAGATTAACAATAAAATTTCAGAATTAGACAACTCAATAGAAAGTCATAGGAGCAGACTTGAGGCAATGGAAGTTAGAATTAGTGAGATTGAAGATAAAACACTTGACACCAATTTATTTGAGGAAAAATCAGATAAAAGAATTTTTAAAAAAAGAAGAAACCCTAAGAATTATGTGGGACTCTATCAAGAAGAATAACCTACGAGTGATTGGAGTACCAGAACGGGGTTGGGGGGGCGGATAACAGAAAATATAGAGAGAATTGTTGAAGATTTCTTGGCAGAAAACTTCCCCAATATCACAAAAGACGAGAAGATATCTATCCAAGAAGTTCATTGGACCCCACACAGGCTAGATCCCAAAAAAAGTCACTAAGACATATTATAATCACACTTTCCAAAAACAAAGATAAAGAGAGAATTTTGAGAGCAACTAGGGATAAATGAAAAGCCATCTACAAAAGAGAGTGAATAAGACTAAGCTCTGAGTACTCAATAGAAACCATGGAGACAAAGAAGGCAATGGGATGACATATAGACAGCCTCCAAGGGGAAAAACTGCCAGCCAAGAATTACATATCCAGCAAAACTGTCTCCCAAATATGATGGCAAAATTAGGGCATTTCCAGATAAACAGAAATTAAGGGAATTTGTAAAAAGCAAACCAAAATTACAAGAAATACTAAAAGGGGTCCTCCAGTTAGAGAATCAATAATATCAGACAACAACCCGAGACTAGAACACAGGACAGAACAACCAGGTATCAACTCAGATAGGGAAGTCACAAAAATAAGTCAAAGTTAAAACACTGAAAATAGGGAAACAGATGTTAATATGTAAAAGACAACAATGTTAAAACAAAGAAGGGGGACTAAATAATGTAGTCATAGAACTTTCACATGAAGAGGAAGTTAAGGTTATATCGGGAAATAAGAGATTGGTTGAAACTTAGAAAAATAGAGGTAAATTTTAAGGTAACCACAAAGGAAACTAACAATTCTACACATCAAAATAAAAAAGAAGAAAAACATAAATGCTTAGCAAATGCAAAATCAACAACAATGAAAAAGATGAAGAGAATACATAACGAAAAGCGACTCAGCACAGAAAATTAAGCAGAACAAAGAAACTGTCAACACACACACGCACACACACACACACTAAGATGTCAAAATGACAGTACTAAATTCCTACCTATCCATAATTACATGGGGAATGTAAATGGACTAAATGCATCAGTAAAGAGACAGTGGTAGAATGGATTAAAAAAAATACCATCTGTCTATATGCTGCCTAAAAGAGACACACCTTAGACTCAAACACACAAACTAAAACTCAAAGGATGGAGAAAAA
This sequence comes from Loxodonta africana, assembly GCF_030014295.1. Classification (NCBI taxonomy): domain Eukaryota; kingdom Metazoa; phylum Chordata; class Mammalia; order Proboscidea; family Elephantidae; genus Loxodonta; species Loxodonta africana. The sequence continues at coordinate 7,592,117 of NC_087357.1, forward strand.
TACATCAAGCAAACAACAATCAAAAAGGAGTAGAAGTGGCAATACTAATCTCGACAGAATAGACTTTAAAGCAAAATTCATCACAAAGAATAAGGAAGGACACTATCTAATGATTAAAGAGCCAATACACCAGGGGGACATAACCACAACCACTCAACGACAGGGCTCCAGCATATATAAAACAAACTCTAACAGCAATGAAAAGAGAAATAGACAGCTCCACAATAATAGTAGGAGACTTCAACACACCACTTTAGGTGAAGGAGAGAACATCCAGAAAGAAGCTCAATAAAGACACAGAAGATCTAAATGCCACAATCAACCAACTTGATCTCATAGACATATACAGAAAACTCCACCTAATAGCAGCCAAGCATACTTTCTTTTCCAACACACATGTAACATTCTCTAGAATAGACCACATATTCGGCCACAAAGCAAAACTTAACGGAATCCAAAACATTGAAATATTACAAAGCATCTCTTCTGACCATAAAGCCATAAAAGGAGAAATCAATAACAGAAAAAGTAAGGAAAAAAAAATCAAATACATAGAAACTGAACAACACCTTGCTCAAAAACCACTGGGTTATAGAAGAAATTAAGGACAGAATAAATAAATTCATAGACTCAAATGAGAATGAAAACACATTCTACCAGAACCTTTGGGATACAGCAAAAGCAGTGCCCAGAGGTCAATTTATAGCAATAAATGCACCCATCAAAAAGAAGAAATGGCCAAAATCAAAACATTAACCCTACAACTCAAACAAATAGAAAGAGTGCAGCAAAAGAAGCCCTCAGGCACCAGAAAAAGGAAATAATAATAAAAATTAGAGCAGAAATTGAAACTAGAAAAACAACTGAAAGAGTTAACAAGACCAAAAGCTGGTTCTTTGAAAAGATCAACAAAATCAATAAACCATTTTCCAAACTGACAAAAGAAAAAAAGAGAGGAAGCAAATAAGAAATGAGTGAGTGATGTCACAACAGACCCAACTGAAATTAAAGAATCATAACAGAACACTATGAAAAATTGTACTCCAACAAATTTGAAAACCTAGAGGAAAAGGACAAATTTCTAGAAACACACTATCCACTTAAACTAACAAAAACCAAGGTAGAAAAACTAAACCTATAGCAAAGGAAGAAATTGAAGAGGTAATTAAAAAACTCTCAACAATAGCAACAGCTCTGGCATAAATGGAATACAAACCATAACTAGCACCAGAAGAGAAACGAGATAACAGGGAGTTCCTAAAAATCAAACACTTATACTCATCCAAAGACCTCACCAAAAGAGTAAGAAGACAACCTAAAGACCAGGAAAAAAGTTTTCGCTATGACATATCTGATTAGGGTTTAATCTCTAAAATCTACAAGATACTGCAAAACTTTAACAACAAAAAGACAAATTAGCCAGTTAAAAATGGGCAAAGGATATGAACAGACATTTCGCCAAAGAAGACATTCAGGCTGCTAACAGATACATGAGGAAATGTTCACGAACATTAGCCATTAAAACCCCGATTCTGACTCACAGTGACTCTACAGGACAGGATAGAACTGCCCCATGGGGTTTCCAAGGAGTGCCTGGTGGATTCAAACTGCTGACCTTTTGGTTAGCAGCCGTAGCTCTTAAGCACTAAGCCACCAGGGCCTGCCATTAGCCATTAGAGAAATACAAATCAAAACTACAATGAGATACCATCTCACTCCAACAAAGCTAGCACTAATCCAAAAAGCACAAAATAATAAATGTTGGAGAGGTTGTACAGAGACTGGAATACTTATATACTGTTGGTGGGAATGTAAAATGGTACAGCCACTTCGGAAATCTATTTGGAGCTTCCTTTTTAAAAAGCTAGAAATAGAAGTACCATACTATCCAGCAATCCTACTCCTTGGAATATGTTCTAGAGAAATAAGAGCCATCACACAAATAGATACATGCACACCCATGTTCACTGCAGCACTGTTTACAATAGCAAAAAGCTGGAAGCAACCAAGGTGCCCATCAATGGATGAATGGTTAAATAAATTATGGTATATTCACACAATGGAATACTACGCCTCGATAAAGAACAGTGACGAATCTGTGAAACATCTCACAACATGGAGGAATCTGGAAGGCATTAAGCTGAGTGAAATTAGTCAGTCACAAAAGGACAAATATCATATGAGACCACTATTATAAGGATTCAAGAAAAGGTCTAAACACAGAAGAAAACATTCTTTGATAGTTATGAGGGTGGGGTGGGAGTGAGAGGAGAATTTGTAGGCAAGAATTGTCTTAAGTGAAGAGAAAGACAACACAGAGTACAGAGGAAGTCAGCACAACTGGACTAAACCAAAAGCTAAGAAGTTTCCTGAATACAATCAAACACTTTGAGGGTCAGAGTAGCAGGGCCAGGGGCCTGGGGACTGTGGTTTCTGGGGACATCCAGGTCAATTGGCATAAGTTTATTAAAAAAAGTTCTGCATCCCACTTTGGTGAATGGCATCTGGTGTCTTAAAAACTAGCGTTCACCCATCTAAGATGCATCAATTGGTCCCAACCCACCTGGAGCAAAGGAGAATGAAGAACACCAAAGACATAAAGGAAATATGAGCCCAAGAGACAGAAAGGGCCACATAAACCAGAGACTCCATCATCCTGAAACCCGTGCACAGCTACCACCAATGACTGTCCTGACGGAGAACAAAACAGAGAGCCCCTAACAGAGCAGGAGAAAAGTGGGGGGCAGCACTCAAATTCTAGTAAAAAGACCAGACTTGATGGTCTGACTGAGGCTGGAGGAACCCCAGAAGACATGGCCACAGGACTCTGTTAGCCCAGAACTAAAACCATTCCTGAAGCCAACTCTTCAGGCAAAAATTAGACTGACTATAAAATGATATTCGTGAAGAGTGTGCTTCTTAGTTCAAGCAGATCCACATACACGAGGCTAAATTGGGTGGCTCCTGTCTGGAGGTGGGATGAGAAGGCAGAAAGGGATAGGCACTGGTTGGAAGGACATAGCAAACCTGGGGTAGAAATGGGGAGTGTGCTGTCACATTATAGGGATAGCAACTTGTGTCGCCTAACAATATGTGTATAAACTTTTGTAGAAGAAATTAACTTGAGCTGTAAACTTTCACCTAAAGCACACACACACACATACAAAAGCAGAAAAAAAAAAGAAACATGTCTGGTTGATTTGCAGTTGGAGAAATCAAGAAGTAATTGTTGCATCATCCAACTGGAAAGAAAAAGGTGTTTTCATAAAGCAGCTCACCTTTTAAGTGTCTCTCCAGACATAGCAGGTTGGAGTGAAAGACTCACTGATCATGTTTTAAACATTCAGCTATAGGACCACATACAACCTGTCCCTCATTGTGTTCCTGCCAAATCTCCCCGCGTGTGCAAACGCGGCCTGCGCATCTGAGGCCTGGCAACTGAGCTGTGGGAAAACTTGTATGTATCTAGCCTGAAACTGCCAAAGATTTCTACAGTGATGCTCACACTCAGAAATAATAGGCCTTCCACGTGTTCATCACCAGCCTGTGACTGTCATCCAAATCTCTAGACTTTCCTGACTACAGCCAGCACATTTAAACACTGGAAAGGTTCCCAAGGTTGCTATTTCTCAGAATTGATCAGTTCTCAATACGTAAGGCTTTAACATATGGGGAATGCCTGGCGCATAATAAGTGCTTAACAAGTACATCTCTTCTGCAAAAAGACATATAAATATAAAAATAGGGACTTCTTCCCCAAAATGAAATCTCTGCCACTCCAGCACAAAGGGCAGAGTCACTGAGAAATAAGTTAATGGCAGAGAGAGAGACAAATGCTGCTGTTCCGGTTGATACACAAGGCACACAGCTTATTAAATATTGAAACTCTTTAGGAGCGTCGACTTACCACAGAGTGCTCAATCAGATGATTGGGGGTACATCAGTTCTACAAATCACGCTCAACCACACCCAAACTGCTCACCAGAAGCTGCCAAGGGCAGTACCCTGGGGACCAAGAGGGGCAAATGAGGACCACCAGCCACCAGGATGTCACTCTGGCTATTTTTTCTCATGTTGGTAATGGATTTATGCGATGCCACGCCACCACTCTCAACCAGCAGAAATGCACGCACAGGCCAGTGGGCCAGGCCGGCGCTCCAGTTTGCGGCTGGACCAGGCAGCCCGGCTAACAGGCCCATCTGGGGCTCCTATCTTTGACCTCGGCTTCATTAGCACAGTGCTTTTGCACCCTGAGCCAACGAGGCTGCTGAAATATAAATCACCTGCGTCTCCCAATTCCCCATTCCTCTGGCCGAGGAGCTAATGAACAGGGCAGTGGCCAAAGAGTGTGGGGAAAGAAGCAATAGATTTGGGGAAGCGACAAACTGGATAATCTACCTCTGGACAATGGCAAGGGGGGTCATGGCTCATACCATGCAACACACGCCCACTATCGGCCCCTCTGACCCATGCTGTCTGCATGTCCACCTGTCTGCGTGTCCACCCTGTCTGCGTGTCCAGGCCCTCAGTCTCTCCATCACTCCCACCCCTACCATACAACCCACAGTCACCCTCCTTACAGGCCCCAAGAACTGAAATAAAGATGGCGCCCCACCAAGCCCTGACACCCTTGTTGATTTAAAAAAGACAAAAATAAAGTACAGGTATGCTGAAATTAGAGGCCACTGGTGGTTGAGTGAGAGAATTCTCACCTTCCATGCAGGAGAGACCCAGGTTCCATTCCCAGCCAGGGCACCTCATGCACAGCCACACCCATCCCTCAGTGGAGGTGTGCCTGTTGCTGTGATGCTGAACAGGTTTCAGCAGAGCTTTCAGACTAAGAGGGACTAGGAAGAAAGGCCTAGCCATCTACTTCCTAAAATCAGCCAATGAAAACCCAGTGGATCACAACGGTCCAATCTACAACTGATCATGGGGATGGCACAGGACCAGGCAGCATTTTGTTCCATCGCGCATGGGGTCGCCACGAGTCAGGGGCAACTCGAGGGCAGCTAACAGCAACAACATGCTGAAATTAAAATTGCTTTGCTTCCAGATTTCCTCACTGTAAAGTAATGGACAAGCTCATTCCAGCTAGACTTTATTCGTGGGCCCCAGCTCTGCCAGTGCGCTGAGCCTGCGAAAGTCTGCACAGCTCACCCCAGCTCCTGCCACAGCAGACCCAGCTGACCATCCTGCAGCCCTCCCCTCTGTTCCCATTGCCCCTCTGCCTCATCCCTCCAACCCTGGGGCATCTGAGTACCCTCCCAAACCAGACAACCTACTCCCTTCTGAAGCCCTTATTAGTTTTGAACTTTAACCTTGATCGCCCTTCTTGGAGTGGTTATTTTCAGCACGGTTGCATCCTCACTCTGTGATCCTCACCTACACAGTGATCAACAAGGCAAGGCCCAGGCTGGCATGGCAATCCCATTTTTCTTAGCAGCATCAAGCAATCATCATTTATCTTAAAAATTGGCACATTCCTCCAAATACATTCATGAGATGGTTGGGTGTCTACTTAAATGAGAGTCAGAATTTTTAAGAAAGCATCCCCACCTACTTCCTCACATTCTAAAGCTAATACGAAAACCAGATTGGGAGGGCGCGTTCCGTAGAAGCAGAGATTTGGGGGCGGTAGACATTGAAATGCATGAGGTGAAATACATCCGAAAATATAAGCTCAAAACTTCATTCTGTAATGAAACAAACACCAAGCAGAGGGAGAAATTCTAATCACATACACAGAGATCAAGAACATATTGCATTTCTATGTAAAACAAACTGATTTCTCACCACTCGGAAAGAAATTAGAATTACTCATTCATAACGTCCTAGATGAGGTTTTGCTTCTAACATCCCACTAATCCCTACTTTCATCACAACTGGGAAGAAAGAAGGAGCCAAGCTCTTTACTTTGGGGACATAGGAGTTTCTCAGAGGGGAGGAAAGCAATGGCTTCAGCCTTTTTGTAAAGTGTGTCATCAATAATTTCAGACTGACACCGGCTCCCGGTTCCCATCAGGGAAGGAGTGGAGTTAAGGCTGCCTGCATTCCCGGGCACACAATCCCTGCTCCCCAAGTGTAAAAGCCCACGTGAACCAGTGACCAAAGGCATTAACCTCAAGACGCCAGAAGTTACCGTCTCGGCTTCAGCAGGCAGACATTTTCTCCAAGGTGTGGAAAACCTGAGATACTTCAGCTGAGGGCTAACGTTGTCATTGTTGTTAGGTGCCATCGAGTCGGTTCCGACTCATAGCGACCCTACTACACACAACAGAAAGAAACACTGCCCCTTCCTGCGCCATCCTCACAATTGTTGTTATGCTTGAGCCCACTGTTGCAGCCACTGTGTCAATACATCTCATTGAGGGTCTTCCTCCTTTTTGCTGACTATCTACTTTAACAAGCATGATGTCCTTCTCCAGGGACTGATCCCTCTTGGCATGTCCAAAGCATGTGAGATACAGTATCACCGTCATTGCTTCCAAGGAGCATCCTGGTTGTACTTCTTCCAAGACAGATTTGTTCGTTCTTTTGGCAGTCCATGGTATATTCAATATTCTTCGTCAACACCACAATTCAAAGGCGTCAGTTCTTCTTCAGTGTTCTTTATTCATTGTTCAGCATTCACGTGCATATGAGGCAATAGAAAATACCATGGCTTGGGCCAGGCGCACCTTAGTCCTCAGGGTGACATCTTCACTTTTTAACACTTTAAAGAGATCTCTTGCAGCCAATTTGCCCAATGCAATGCATCTTTTGATTTCTTGACTGCTGCTTCCACAGGTGGTGATTACGGATCCAAGCAAAGTGAAATTCTTGATAACTTCAATCTTTTCTCCATTTATCATGATGTTGTTTATTGGTCCAGTTGTGAGGATTTTTGTTTTCTTTATGTTCAGGTGTAATCCTTACCAAAGGCTGTGGTCTTTGATATTCACTATTAGGTGCTTCAAGTCCTCTTTACTTTCAGCAAGTAAAGTGATGCCATCAGCATATTGCAGGTTGTTAATGAGTCTTCCTCTAATCCTGATGCCCTTTTCTTCTTCATATAGTCCAGCTTCTCAGATTATTTGCTCAACATACAGACTGAATAGGTACGGTGAAAGGATACAACCCTGACACACACCTTTCCTGACTTTAAACCATATAGTAGCCCCTTGTTCTTTTCAAACGAGTGTCTCTGGGTCCATGTACAGATCCCTCATGAGCACAATTAGGTGTTCCAGAATTCCCATTCTCTACAATGTTATCCATAATTTGTTATGATCCACACAGTTGAATGCCTTAGCATAGTCAATAAACACTTTCTGGTGTTCTCTGCTTTCAGCCAGGATCCATCGGACATCAGCAATGATATCCCTGGTTCCATGTCCTCTTCTGAATCTGGCTTGAATTTCTGGCAGTTCCCTGTCAATATACTGCTTCAACTGCTTTTGAAAGATCTTTAGCAAAATTTTGCTTGCATGTGATATTAATGATATTGTTCGATAATTTCCACATTCGGTTGGATCGCCTTTCTTGGGAATAGGCATAAATATGGATTTCTTCTAGTCAGTTAGCCAGGTAGCTGTCTTCTAAATTTCTTGGCATAGATGAGTGAGCATGTCCAGTGCTGCATACGTTTGCTGAAACATCTCAATTGGTATTCCACCAGTTCCTGGAGCCTTGTTTTTCCAATGCCTTTTCAGTGCAGCTTGGACTCCTTCAGTACCATCGGTTCCTGATCATATGTTACCTCCTGAAATGGTTGAACATCGACCAATTCTTTTTGGTATAGTGACTCTGTGTATTCCTTCCATCTTCTTTTGATGCTTCCTGTGTCATTTAATATTTTCCCCCACAGAGTCCTTCAATATTGCAACTCGAGCCTTGAATTTTTTCTTCAGTTCTTTCAGCTTGAGAAATGCTGAGTATGTTTCTCTCTCTTGGTTATCTCTATCCGGGTCTTTGCACATGTCATCATAATACTTTGTCTTCTCTAGCTGCCCTTTCAAATCTTCTGTTCAGCTCTTTTCTTCATCATTTTTTCCTTCTGCTTTAGCTATTCGACGTTCAAGAGCAAGTTTCAGAGTCTCTACTGACATTAAGTCTCTTCTTTCTCTCCTGTCTTTTTAATGATCTCTTGCTTTCTTCATGTATGATGTCCTTGATGTCATTCCACAACTGGTCTGATCTTTGGTCATTAGCGTTCAATACGTCAAGTCTATTCTTGAGATGGTCTCTAAATTCAGGTGGGATATACCAAAGTCGTACTTTGACAATTGTGGACTTGTTCTAATTTTCTTCAGTTGCAGCTGAAACCCTGGTGGTGTAGTGGTTAAGACCTACGTCTGTTAACCAAAAGGTAGGCAGTTTGAATCCACCAGGCGCTCCTTGGAAACTCTATGGGGCAGTTCTACTCTGTCCTATAGGGTTACTATGAGTCAGAATCAACTTGATGGCAATGGATTTGGTTTGGTTTTGAGGGCTCGTTGCTCAGAATAAAATAGCATCATCTTCAAATGGTTAGGTAAACCCATGGCCAGTGTGTGTGGCCAGCAGTCACAAGGGCAATCATCCCTATTGTCCACGGAGAATACCAGGAATGTCCCTGCTCCCAGCCATCCCACCAGGTGAGAAGAGGAGACATCACTCACCTGTGCAGAGAAAACATTGCCCACAGACCTAAGATTCTGGAAATACTGGTAAACTGTGTGTTGCCCAGAATTTCTGATTATTTCTCTTAAACTCCTGATTCAAGTTTAAATCAGCAGACACTGTGTGCCCAGGTATGTGTGTGTGTGTGCGTGGGCATCTGTGCTGGTTGATGGCAGCTCTAACTGGCCTGGTGGTCTTTGCCTGGACTCCCTCTGACTGGAATTATCTAGCCTTTCCAGGATGAGAGCATGGGCAGTTCTGACAGAAGGTGGCTTCCTCCTCAGCTCTCGGCTTCTTTTAAAATCTCCTCTAAAATCCACCTGGCAAGGCAAGTTCCTCCCATTCCTTGGGTAAAATTCATGGGGTAGTTTTAAAGCTAGGATTGCCTCTCGTTCAGTTACAAAGCCTGGTTTCCTGAAATGGGAAGCAAGATTGAAAATCCCCACTTGCTGTGTTTGCTTGCTCTCCGTAGGTCCCGTGAAGAAGCGAGACACAAACTGTATTCTATAATGCTAGGTCCAAGAACTGGTTTTTTTTTTTTTTTCAAATGCAAACCCAGGCCCTGCTTAAAATGTTTTTATGGTTTTCCCAAATTCCTTCACCAATCTCCATCAACGCTTAGTGAATAGTGTATGTAGACAAATCACTAGGATTCTGGTTGACTAGGCTTTAAGGACTGAACTGAATCACCCAAAAAGATATGTTGAATTCCTAACCCCTGGTGCTGGTGAACGTGATCTTCTTTGGAAATAGGGTCTTTGATGATGTTATCCATTAACATGAGGTCACTACCAAGTAGGGTGGCTCCTAATCCCACCTGACTGGTGTCTTATACGTGGAGAGAACAGACACTGAGTCAGATGGAAGAAGAATGGCCTGTGACTACAGGGGGAGATGCAAGCCATCGAACACCAAGGATTGCCAGAAGCCACCGGAAACTAGGAGAGAGGCATGAAGCAGTTCCTCACTCAGACCCCTCAGGAGGAATCAACATGGCTAACACCCTGATTTGGACTTCTTGCTTTCAGAACTGTGATTGAATAGTTCTCTGTTCTTTAAAACCTCCCACTTGGTGGCATTTTGTTACAGAAGCCCCAAGAAACTGAGACAGTAGGTCTGGGGTAGCCAGAGATCTGGTGTGTCCTACCACCTCTCAGGTAATGTGGGTCTGCTGGCCCTAAGCCACATACGGAGGAGAGGGGAGCCCCAAGGCCTAGCCTGCCTGCCCCTCAGGCCCATCTTCCCTTTGAACATTGGCTCCATGTAGAGGGAACTTCCTTCCAGTCTTTGAACAAGCTACCCCTTGTCATGGCTACGGCTTGGCACACAATGTTTACTCTGCCCTCTGTGCTTGCGTGGGGGCCCCTCTCCTGTGCTCTCATGGCCTGAACTTCTACACAGAAACCATTGGTGATTAGTCTGTCCATGAGGGCAGAGCTCAGTGCCAGGCACATTATAGGTCTCAGCAAATATCTTTTGGATGTTGAAAAAAGAATGAAAGCTGTCATGACAACACGTAACTATTTCTTGAATAAATGAATGCGCTTTGCACAACTTGCATAACTCGGAGAGCAAACTATTGAAGAAAATGAAAGCTCTGCCATGAATCATGTTATTAAAGTCTGATTGCATTTGGTATCTCTGGGCTTTGGTCAAACTGGGGGAAATGGCCAGATTGTGAATTTCCAGTTTCCAAAACAATATGCATTATTCTTTCAGCCTTATTTGTTGTGGTATTTTTCAAATTACAATAAATTTTCTTTCTTCTGAATATTCAGATGCTTCAGAAGGTACCCAAAGGATGCAATTAGCCCCTGGGGAAATATGCTATTATGTGCACATATCATGTTTTGCATAGGCTTTCCATCATCTACATAATTTATGTGCTTCTGCATAATTTTGGCTCTTTTTATGTTTTCTACGTGTTTGTGAGATAATCTAGAAGTCAGTTTCCTACCTTCAGAAACACAGACAGAGTTGTTCCTTCACCCAAACTGCTTTACTTCCCAGGAAGCCCCTCACGGAAGCCCCCGGAGACTGTCGGCTCTCACAGGCACCGCACATCAAGGCGTGAAGAGAGGAGTAGGTTCAGGGAGCTTTCAGAAGTGACACAGAACCTTGTCCATTTCCATACTCTTCTGGGGATTCACAAGGGTCTCTGATGAACGGCACAAGCATTTTAAAGCTCTTTAAACTGTTTATAATCCTCACTTTGGTTTTGAATCAGAAAAATAATGCCAAAATTAATGGCTTTTTAAAGCTTCTGATGTGAGCTGGTTGCATACAAATTTCCCTAAAACTGAGAAAGTCCATCACCTAGGGATCAGGTAAGTTGTATATCACTCTGGTTGGACTTTCATTGATTTTTCTCTCTAAACAGCCCTTTCTATTTCCCACATTTTTAATTCTCGGCTCTCTTGTGCTTTTGTTAGGAATCAAATCTCTCTAAGATGCCTTAACATTATGGGATGCCTCAACATTATGCACTAGCTCTCCCCACCTGGGCCGCACAGATGTAGATTTGTGTGGACTTTGTCAGCAGGTTGGCCCTCCAGTCAGCCTTGCCAAAATCCTGAACTTGCCAAAAATATATCTCAGCCTCCTTCTTCATGAAGAAATAGTGATAGAAATTTAACAGAGTAAATGATGCCCTTCTAGGCAAAAAGTAGAGAGAAGGCATATCCCAGACATTTTTAAAGGTAAAAACTTTAAAAATTACTCTACCACCTGCCTCGTTGTTATAAGTGAAGAAAATGAGTCCAAGCGCTGTGGAGTGTCAGAGCTTGGACTCATCCCTACACCTGCTGACTCGCAATCTAGAGCCATTGGGTAAAAGGCTGAGGAAGGGTGGGCTTCATTTATCCATGCACCTTGGAGAAAGCACTCAGCCAAGGAAGAAAGTGCTGCTGCATGGAAGAGAACAAACCTAACTGACCACTGGGGTACAGACCTCTGCCACCGTGGTGCCATGAACATTACACATCAGCTCATTGCTCCCTAAACTACATCATGAGGCCATCTGAGCAACATGGCATAACTGGAGAGGCCGCCCAGGCTACCTGGCCCCTGACAATATTAACCTGCACTATCCCCACCCCGTCCATCCACATAATCATTGCAAAACACAGCTAATGGCAATGTTTAAAAACACAGCTGGCCACCATGGCCACTCGGACTTGAAGTCTTGTCCGTTCTACCCTGAGCAGCTTATGCCCTGGGCAATCTCTGCCCTCCCCTCCTGTCCCTACTTGCCATCTCCTCTGACGTCCCCTTCCTCACTTGATTTAAGACAACTCCAGGCAGGGGAGGGAGCTGGTAGGTATGTGTTTCTCGTTGTTGCTGTCAGTTGCCATTGAGTCAATTCCAACTCACGGAGACCCCGTGTGCGCAGAATAGAACTCCTCCATAGGGTTTTCAAGGCTGTGACCTTTTGGAAGCAGATTGACAGGTGTTGCTTCTGAGGTACCTCTGGGTAGACTTGAACCACCGTCCTTTTGGCTAGTAGTCGAGCACTTAACTGTGCCACCCACAGGTCCTACGTATTTCTCACAAATCAAAGTGATTATGAGGGACATGTTTGGGGAGCACTAAGACTTTAGAAGTCTTCAAAGACCAAAACCCAAAACAACCCTCCCTGACCCCATTGTGTCAAATGATGTCTGCCTTGAAGAGAGACACCCCTAATGTGGTTTCAATCAAATGCATCATCCCCTTCCCCAGGCTTATCCTGGAGCTCTGGGTATAAAGCCTGCAATCATGGGCACAAGGAGTACCAGGAACAGCGTGGTTCAGTGGATAAACATTAGGACTACATTTTTCCAAACATTCTTAGCAAACAAAAAGAACTGCTATGAATACCCACATCCTGCAAGCGGTGATCGTTGGTGAAAAGGAATGTTGGTTCAAAATGTGTAATTTGCAAAGCATGAACATGAACATCTGCAAGGGCCAGGGGAAGCCTCACTGGACTGCCAAATGTAAAGCATCTAAGTGAAAAATATATCCTCCTTGTCCCAGAGCAACACGTTGCCAAAAGACAGCAAGGGAGGAAAAAAAAACCACCACTTGCATTGGTATTGTTAGTGTCGTGCATGTGACATTCATGCCAGAAACAAGAGCTGATGGTGCGAGAAACCCTACCTTTAGGACAGTAGAACAGGGGTCCTCGTTTGATAAAGCTCCTTGCAGAACTAGCACGATGTGTTGGTTGACGTGAATGCAGTTTCCACCGGGATCCCTCCACGTGGTGCCCACCACCGCTGTTCCACCTCTCCTTACCCTTCCAGGTGGCACCGTTCAACTTCTCATCTCTCCCCTGGTCCCCCCTCACTCTTCTGCCTCTTCTGGTTATCCTGCCTCTTTTCTTGGCCCTCCCAGCATGAGACCCTCACTCTGCTAGAGGATCTTTCTCATATAAATCACAGAATATTTAAGACCCTTTCTGGTGCTGATACCTGTATCAGCTGCCCTCCTTCAACAAATGAGCAAATTGAGACCCAGGGAGAAGAGACCCAGCCAAGATTATAAAGCTGGCTGTGGAACTGGTCTCCCAACCTCCAGCCAGAGTTAGTTCTGCCATAATTAGTTCTAGTTAGGACTCTTTCAAGCAGTGGATTACTGTCTTTTGGGGACAATGCAGAAGGAGGGTACATGCCCCTAAGCTTTAAAAAAAAAAAAAAAGCAAAGCTTTTCAGGAAAACGATGACTTCAGCACAGGCGTCTACCTGCTTATCTCACGAAGCCAAAAAAAAAAAAAAGCACGTTGCCATCGAGTCGGCCCCAACCCTTGGTGACCCCTTCTGTTAAACACTAGAACTGAGCTCTATAAGGTTTTTATGGCTGTAATCCTTAAGGAGGAAACCCTGGTGGGCGAGTGGTTAAGTGCTACAGCTGCTAACCAAAGGGTCAGCAGTTCGAATCCACCAGGCACTCCTTGGAAACTCTATGGGGCAGTTCTACTCTGTCCTATAGGGTCGCTGTGAGTCAGAATTGACTCAATGGCAGTGGATTTGGGTTTGGTAATCCTTAAGGAAGCAGATCACCAAGGCTTTATTTCACAGTGTCCCTGGATGAGTTCAAGCTACCAACTTTCTGGTTAGCAGCTGAGAACAAACTGCTTGCGCCACCCAGGGAACCCTGGCTAATCTCTGCCCCTCCCCTTACCCCTACCTGCCATCTCCTCTAACCCTCTCTTCCTCACTTGACTTGAGAAGATTTCAGGCAGGGAAGGGAGCTGGTGGGTTTGTGTTTCTCATTGTTGTTAGTTGCGGGAGGGGAAGGCAGAGATTGGCCTGGGTGCTGAATGGGCTCAGTGCACCAGGCCCACAGAAAGGACAAAAGGAAACTAAACCTAGTGAAGAAAACATGTGTGCATAACCCTCCAATGCCCCTGCACTGGCCTGGTGTAGGCTAAAGCTGGGTGACGTGGAGCACGCACAGGGAACATTCCATGATCCATTCCCCATCCCTGGGATCAACATTTTGAAAACACTCTCCACTCAAAGTACCTGAGGTTCATTCAACAGCTTCACTAGACAAAAGTCCACCATCGGACAGTGCTCCTACCTGAAGCTACAGGAAGAACCTAAGTCGCTCAAAGTTACAACTGAAGGATTGTGTTTACACCAGGGAACCTTGTTCCAGGAGCAGGGGGGACAGCAGAGCAGAGCTGGGTAGCAAAGGCCGTGGGACGGCAGCTGCTGACCTGACTAAAGAATCAAATGGTGTAATTAGTCATTCCACCACTCATCTGTTGTTGTTGTTAGGTGCTATTAAATCAGTTCCAACTCAGAGCGACCTTGTGTACAACAGAAGGAAACACTGCCCGGTCCTGCGCCATCCTCATGATCCTTGTTATGCTTGGGCCCATAGTTGGGCCACTGTGTCAATCCATCTCATTGAGGGTCTTCTTCTATGTTCAAGAGCAAATTTCAGAGTCACTTCTGACATTCATTTTGGTCTTTTCTTTTTTCCTGTCTTTGTAATGACCTCTTACTTTCTTCATGTATGATGCCCTTGATGCCATTCCACAACACGTCTGGTCTTCAGTCATTAGTGTTCAATGTGCCATATCTATTCTTGAGACAGCCTCTCTAAATTCAGGTAGGATACTCAAGGTCGTACTTTGGCTCTCATGGACTTGCTCTGAGTTTCTTCAGTCTCCACTTGAACTTGCATATGAGTAATTGATAGTCTGTCCCACAGTCGGCCCCTAGCCTTGTTCTGACTGATGATATTGAGTTTTTCCATTGTCTTTTTCCACAGATGTAGTCAATTTAAGCCCTGTGTATTCCATCTGGCAAGGTCCATGTGCATAGCTGCCATTTATGGTGTTGAAAAACGGTATTTGCAATGAAGAAGTCATTGGTCTTGCAAAATTCCACCATGCCTTATCCAGCATCATTTCTATCACCAAGGTCATATTCTCCAACTACTGACCCTTCTTCTATGTTTCCAACTTTCACATTCCAATCACCAGTAATTATCAATGCATCCTGATTGTATGTTCAATCAATTTCAGACTGCAGAAGTTGGTAGAAATCTTCAGTTTCTTCATCTTTGGCCTTAGTGGTGGGTATGTTAATTTGAATAGCAGTCATATTAACTCATCTTCCTTGTAGGAGTATGGATATTATCCTATCACTGACAGCATCGTACTTCAAGATAGATCTTGAAATGTTCTTTCTGACAATGATTGCAACGTCATTTCTCTTCAATTTGTCATTCATGGCATAGATGACCATATGATTGTCCGATTCAAAATGGCCAATGCCAGTCCATTTCAGCTCACTAATGTCTAGGATATGAATGTTTATGTGTTCCATTTAATTTTTAAGATTTCCAATTTTCCTAGATTCATATTTTGTACATTCCATGTTCTGATTATTAATGGATGCTTGCAGCTGTTTCTTCTCATTTTGAGTCGAGCCACATCAGCAAATGAAGGTCCCAAAAGTTTGACCCCATCCGCATCATTAAGGTTGACACTACTTTGAGGAGGCAGCTCTTCCCCAGTTGTATTTTGAGTGTCTCATCTTCTGGCACTATACTAGACAATGTTCCACTGCTATTCATAAGGTTTTCACTAGCTAAGTGTTTTCAGAAACAGACTGTCAAGTCCTTCTTCCTAGTCTGCCTTAGTCTGGAAGCTCAGCTGAAACCTGTCCACCACGGGTGACCCTGCTGGTACTTGAGTACCGGTGGCATAGCTTCCACCATCACAGCAACTTGCAAGCCTTTACAGTATGACGAACTGACAGATGCATAAGGGACCACTCATCTGTCAGTGAATATACCATGGACTGCCAGAAGAAAGAACAAATCTGTCTTGAAAGAAGTACAGCCAGAATGCTCCATAGAAGTGAGGATGGTGAGACTTCATCTCATGTACTTTGGACATGTTACCAGGAGGGACCAGTACCTGGAGAAGGACATCATGCTTGGTAAAGTAGAGGGTCAGTAAAAAAAGAGGAAACCCTCAAGGAGAAGGATTGGCATAGTGACTATAACAATGAGTTTAAGCATAACAACAATTGTGAGGATGGCGCAGGACCAGGCAGTGTTTCGTTCTGTTGTACATAGGGTCACTATGAGTCAGAACCGACCAGACGGCACCTAACAACAACAGTTAGTCACTGTTATGTGTTTCTTCTTACCGTAATAGGAGCTCCATGCAGGCAGGAGCCACACTGCCGTATTTACAAGTCCAGCATCTAGAGGAGCTGAAGAAGGAAGTCAAGGGGACCCCAGCCACTTCCAGACAAATTCATTCTGCTCTCCAGCTCTGAGCAAGCTACAGCGCCTCTCCAGCCTCCCTGGCCCCTGTACTTCTCCTTCCCTTCCACCCATTACCAAAGTCCAAGCAGGGTGTTCCTACTTTTCCTACCTCAGACCTTGAAGTTCACCCTATTGCTCACCTCCAGGAGGTGCCCCTCACATCACAGGACACAGACTGCACTGCTGTGCACAATGACCTGAGTGGCTTGAAGCAGTCAATCACGAGAGCATCCCCATTCTTAAAAATATCCGGGCACAATAATTTAAGCCGTCATACCGTCAACTTTCCCAGAGTGATTTTCTCAGCAGGGTCTTCAACACATCAAGCTGTATGTATGTGGTTTTGGCCTTCCCTCCAGTGGCCTCTCATGATGGGCTCTCCTAAAGGCAAACACATAATTTAAATGCTTTCAGTTAGACATTCTCCCTTCATTATCTTTGTTTCTTCAATACGAAATGCAGAGTTTGTAGAAGGAAAGATACCAGGCTTGTCCCGACACCAGAGAACATGGGGGACAGGAACATGAAACGCTCTCCACCTGGGGTTCCTGATGGAACAGAACAGTGAGGGTCCCAAGGAGGCTGCCAGGGCATCAAGTGAGCACCGAGGCCAGAGACCAGCCCAACTCCTTGCCTTCGCCCGCCTCTCCGTCTTCCAAGGGGCTGGACAGTCAGGGTTCTGTCTCCCTTCCAGAAAGCATACTCTCTTTGCAAACAGGACCAGTTCCCTAGACCTCAAAGTTACGTGGAAATCTGTGTAGGTCCCATCGGGCCATAGTATGGGTGGGCTACCAGGGACAGCCCATCTCCCCAACTTCTGCCATGCCTGAGAGAACATCCAGGGGCCACGCCACCAGGGACCAGCCTAGGAAATGCCCCAGTGCAGAGCCCTTAGCCAAGCCCTGCGTGAACCACACAAACTGGTAAAATGTAAAGAATGAAATAATGTGTGGAGCACAGGAGGGAATACCTGGTGCTTCTCTTATCTTTTATTTATCATAATTAATATGTTTAACTCATGCAACATGCAGATGCAGGAAACAAACCGCTGAGAAAATAATGAGTATGTTTTATTAAAAAGTTCAGATGAAGCTGACAACATCAGAGGGTTACTTAATCACTACGGTATCTGGTTACGTAAAAGCAGGTAGACAGATGCTTCAAATTTAGTTTTTAAATATCTGGCAAAATATCTAGTCACTATCAAACTTCTCTCTCCCCGTCTTCCTGGGGCAATTTCAGCAGCATTTATTATATAGTCTATCTGATCTGAAGGATGTTGAACCAACAATCAACTCACACGGTTCTTTTCACATAGGCTGAATCACAAATGCTGTCATCTCTATAAATCTGACATCATTAGAATTGGGTACAATGAAATTTATGGTTTGAAATAATATTTCTCATGATAGCTTCCAAGGCCAGAGATTTTCAGGGTTTAGCATATTCTGGGGAGATTTTTAAGTTACTTGAGAATTTTTTTATTCTACTGTCCCTCGGTTAAAAATCTACAAAATTATTTTTGTTATAAAGACCAAACCTCTCTCTTATCGTAATAACTTCCCATCAAAAACCATTTCCATGGAACAAGACTTCTGTTTCTCTTATGGGCCTGTGGAGTCCCCAGAGGGTTTCAAACACACTTTGGGGATTTCTCCATGGCCCTTTTTTTCTGTGGAAACACTATTGGATTCCGAAGCCACAACTTAAACTTACGCACTTTTAATCAACAGGCCCCTCACTCAAGTGAAATACTTATGTACCTGTTTGTTTGGTTTGTTTTTTCTTAAGAAAAAAGAGAGAACATTTCCAGAAGTAAAAAAGCTTACAGTGGGTATTTAGTTTTTTTTAAAAAATGACATAACTTGGCATGCATGTCTTAGGATCTGTGGTGGCTGGACTCCAAGATGGCCCATGATCCCACCTCCTGGTGTCCCTGCCATTGCAGCCCTGGGCGTGCCGATACCCCAGTGTGACCAGCCAGAAACACTGCACTCTGCCTGAGGGTCTCCACATCCTGCCCACCCTGGTGAACGGTCCCTTTGTTAAACTATTCTCACACCGCCCAGACCGATTGTGCCTTTGCTTCCCACCAGCCCCTGACTGACACAGGGACCATGCTGGCCTGGGCTCAGGATGTGCTTCTGGGAGATAGCTTGGGTTCCTCAGTGCTGCTCCAGAAAGGGCAGCCACTTCCCGGAGGAATCCGGTTGCTGCTGGGAGCTCTGCCTGCTGCGATGCTCTCTCCCCAGGCACCACCCAGCATGGCTGCTGCTGCTGGGGCTTCTCCATCTCCTCGAGAAGAGTTACAGGGCACTTCCATCAGCACGGGGCGACTGCCAGCACGGCCGTGTGCCCTACATGTGGCCGTCAGCCCTCTGCCTCCTCCCATTCACCATAAAGAGCACTGTCTACATCTCCCAGATTATTAAAGAGTTGTTTCACTCATTATGATCTGCCAAGGCATACTAACATTAACTCCAGCAGATCCCAGGAAAGGTGATCTTAAAGAAGAGCTTGTGCAATAATTAAACATGGTATTGAGAACATCGTTAAAGTCAATGACCCAGTCCATTAGCAGTTTAAACACATTTTAACTGAATGTGATTATATTCAGTGAAATTCTGAAGATGTCAGACAAGTGAGAACATACATAAAATCAGGAAGTGTTATCACTCTTACAGTCTCTACTGTAGCCAGATAGATGGTCCATGTCATGACTCCAGGGGCAAGCCACGAGCAGCAAGTTCCCAAGCTTGGTTGCTCCCCAACACCTACAACAAATAAGTGAAAACAAACCCAAGTAGACTCAACAAATACAGTAAGCCCTGTTGCTCTAGGAAGACACCTATGCTCTGAAGCACTGGACAGAAGGCCAAGTTTGGATTCCCAGCTAGGATGGCAATGGATTTGTACTTGATGGGAGTGGGTGAATGCCAGTGTGGATTTTTTCAGAAGCTAGACTGACTCTGGTGTGGACCATGGGAAATGGCCAAAGTCACCATTGATGAAGTGGGGTGTGACACCGTGGCTTCTGGGAAAACTGCCCCAGCCCTGAACCCCGGAATTGGCAGGGATGGTCAACACAGGCAAAGAAGTGCTGCTCTGGGACTTGTTCAGACCATGGTGAGTCACTCCAGGTGGCGAGGAGGGCTTCCATTCTCAGTGGATGGGTTTGCCCTTGAGAACCGATAAGTCCTTCCTGTGGAGCATGACATTCAGGAGCGAGGACACGGTTTGGCTTCCAGGGAACAGCGCTCATCTTAATCTTGGCAACATTCCCCCATGGTCCTATGTCCCATTCCCAGGAATGCTGGTGGCACACTGGTTAAGTGCTTGGTTGCTAAATGGAAGATCAGTGATTCAAACCCACTCGACACTCTGTAGGAGAAAGATGTAACAGCCTGCTTCCATAAAGATTACCACCTTGGAAACCCTACAGGGCAGTTCTACTCAGTCCTGTAGAGTAGCTGTGAGTCAGAATCGACTCGATATCAATAGATGTCCTCAGGAGTGAGGGTCCAGTTCCCTATTCCCTAGACAAGCAGGGAAGGAAGCAGCCAGGTCCAAAAGAGCCTGTGTAATTAAGCCCTCACAATCCAAGTGTTTCCAGGTTCTAAAGCACTTTCAAAGGCTCAAAGCACTCTGCCCTTCCACTGGTCACTCCCCAACTACATTCCCAGCTTCCCTTTCACTAAGGTATGGCCACATGACAATGTGACCACATTCTCTCCCATGGAACGTGGGTAGATGTGTTGTGAGCATCATCTGGGTTTGGCTCATAAGTATGTGCTCCTCTGTGCCAGGATCTTCCCGTTAACTGGGACACCAGTGCCCAACCTTGGAGCAGCCACACACAGGAAGTCACACTCTAACCAGGACATTCTCTAAAGACTGTTACATATGTTGTTGTTGTTAGGTGCCATCAAATGGGTTCCTACTCACAGCAACCCCATGTATAACAGAACGAAACACTGCCCAGTCCTGTGCCATCCTCACAATAGTAGGTATGTTTGAGCCAGGGCGATTACCCAGTTAGCAAAGTAAACATGGGATTTCTTGTGCTCACTTACTAATCTGTAGTGAACATCATGTGGTTAAAAACATGTGAAGTTGTTCACTACAGATTAGTAAGTAAGCACAGATAAGCCCGTGCTTACTTTGGTAACTGGTAATGCGTCCCTGTCAAGGATTATAAATTTGAAAAGAGGCTTTGATTCTGTAGGAAGGTGTTATAGGGTTGGGAGAGAGACAGATGCCAGCCATACCAGCAGCAGAATCTTTGAAGTGGTGAAAAAATGTGAACTTGTTCACTACAGACGATCTGGTAAGCAAGGTGCTTACCTTGCCTATTGGATAGTTTGCCCATTTGAGCCCATTGTTGCAGCCGCTGCATCAATCCATCTCATTGAGGGTCTTCCTCTTTTTCGCTAACCGTCTACTCTACCAAGCATGATGTCCTTCTCCAGGGACTGGACCCTCCTGATAACATGTCCAAAGTACGTGAGACAAAGTCTCGCCATCCTTGCTTCTAAGGAACATTCTGGCTGTACTTCTTAGATAATTCAAAAATGGCTACAGCCATACATCAACTGTTACATGAACAAGAAATAAACTTCTGTCACCATGAGCTACTGAAAAGTTGGCTCTTCGTTACTCCAGACCAGGCCACTGTAACTAGCACAGCTTCTTTCAATCAAGGACAAGATTAACAAGCTCAAATTGCTGATTAAATGCATCACTGGGCAGGGGCAGTTCAAAGGCCTCCATCCCTGCTGCCTGCCCTCAGCACCCGGTCTCGGAAGTCACACTGACTGTTGGGTCAAGCCCCGAGAACCCATTAGAGCCCCACAGGGCTGAGGACAAAAGGACTTACAAGGGCCAGTCCTAACCCTGGAGGAGATTCAGTTGACCGTGCATTGTGGTTTGGGATGTCATTTTTTCCTGCCCAATGTAAGCTCTGTCTTTAATTTTTTTATGCACCTTCTCAGCTTACAGCACCCCAAAGGCACTCACCAATGCTGCTGCAGTCAAAGACATCCTGTGAAATGATACATCAATCCTTCCTCAAGAGATTTCCTGGAACCCAACATACCTAGCAGGGCAAGCCTCCTCCCTGAGCCCAGACAGTGATGCTTCTCACGAGGCTGGGAGCTGAGCCCCCACCCCGGGACTGGCATGAGCTGTGAGTGCTGGTGGAATGCTGCCTGCATTCTGGACACCTGGGGAGATGGCACTCACCTACACTCTGGACGTGGCCTTGGCCGCCTGACTTGCTTTGGCCAATGACACGTGGGTGGGAGTGGTATGTGTGTGCCTCCAGGAGGCAGCCGACAAGAGTCAGAGTAGGATTCGGCTCCTTACCTTTCCCAGCCCAGGACCAGTAGGAGGGGTGCCATCAGCCCAGGTCCCTGTGTGCAGCAGAGTTCCCCCCAACCCTCACCAGACCTCATCCTGAGAGGGAGAAATAACCTTTGCATTTCAAGCGACTGAGACTTGGGGGCAAGCTATTACTACAGCCTCCTGGGCAGTGCAAATGATGAAGGCACTCGGCTGCTAACCGAAAGGTTGAAGGTTTGAGTCCACCCAGAAGCATCTTGGAAGAAAGGCCTGGAGATGTACTTCTGAAAAATCAGCCATTGAAACCCCTTTAGAGCACAGTTCTACTCAAGACACACGTGCAGTCACCACGTGCTAGAGTCCACTTGATGACGACTGGTTTGCTCTGGGGAATTTTTGTCACTGCTGCACAGCGTAGCCCATCCAGCCTCAATTCCTACCTTCAATACTTGCTTACTCAGCTCCCCAACTCTGACCCAGCCAAGCAGACTTGATTCTCTCCCTCATTTCTCCCCAGAAGGGAGCACAGGTTACAAAGTGGTTAAATACTCGGCTGCTAAATAAAATGTCGGTGGTTCGAACCCACCAGCCACTCCTCAAGAGAAAGATGTGACAGTCTGCTTCCTTCAAGATTACAGCCTTGGAAACCCTATGGGGCAGTTCTACTCTGTTCTATGGGGTCGCTAGGAGCAGGAATCGACTCAAGGGCAATGGATTTTTTTGTTTTTCTCTTTCCAGAATGTCTGGTATATAGATTTATGAATTGTGCACTAGATGTTTGTTTGTATGTCTCTCTCATTTTATCCCTGGGACCTTGCACGAAGCTGGGGATGCAACAGCCACTTGCTGAATCAGTCTGAATTCCCAAACAAGGTGGGCCCTTGGCAAGACCACCTGTTAACACACGTTCGAGATGGGTTGTATGCTCCACGGCAGAAGCCTCAGGACATTTGACTCCTAGAATTCAGTGTCAGGGAGTGCAGGGCTCAAGTCACAGGTTGTCAGTGCCCTGTGTTGCCCTGAGCACCAGGGAAAGGGCTGAGTGCCCAGAGTGAAGGGATGGAAACAGTGAGAAGGTTGCTCTGGAATGCTGGGTGATGAGCTTGGGCAATCACATGTCCTCTGCGAGCCAGCTGCAGCTGCAGCTGCACCTGCAGGCGGGCTCCTAGGTCTGTCTCAGCCCTGGGCAGTGTGCTGCATGCGTGTGACATTATTCTCTGTGACAGAGACACGGAGGGAGGAGGTGTGTCTCCCACACAGGAGCCTGAGTGTGTGGGAAAGGTTACGGGCAGCTTCAATTATCAGCCTAGGATGCCAAAGAAACCGCAGGCTTTGTCCTCGGAAAACAGAGATCAAGACGCCGAAGTCACATCCACGCAGGATCTGGCTTCCCCAGATCTGGCAAAATACAACACACAGCCGGCTTGATCGCAGATCCATTTGTTCACCCATGTGAAAGCCTAGTAAGGTTCTGGCTCAGACTCGGCCACAGGCACAACCTGGTCAGCTCCAGGCCAGATGGAGAGGTGGGCAGCTGCGTGCTTTGGTGCACAGCCGACAGGCGAGTTCCACAGCGCACAGGTCCCAGCCCCCACACTCCTGCCCTGGGCAGCGGACAGCCACAGGTCAGAGGGCCAAGCCTGTGGAGTAGCAAGTCCCCAGTCCACTCAGTGTCACTGTCGGGGTGATGTGTCACAAGTGATTGCTTGCTAACAGTAATCTGCCAGGTGAAACTGTATTGTCTTAACAATTAGCAACAGGTTAGTGAGGGCACTGCCTTTGCTGGGAAAACAAACTAAGTCCCGCGGCGGGGGAAGGGGAGACTCCAAGGGAATGGGTCAGGGGGCTCTGAGGAGAATAAGGGGAGAGAGATGGAGATGAGAAAGAGGGTGCAGAATGGAGACAGCTAGGAGCAGGGCAGCCACAGGATCAAAACTGAAATCATTCAGAGAAGGCGGAAGCCGGAACTGGGTTGAGGTAGCCACAGAGCTGAAGCTCCGAGCCCTAGCTGGGATTGTAGAGTTTAGGGTTTAGGCTTCCGTGGGCGTGGAATGGAATGGAGGTGTGTTTGGGCCAGTGCTGTTTATATTCCAAAGGCTGATATTAGATTACAATAGCAGTTAGAAGACAATTTACCGTTTCCCTCCACTCCTCTGCCAGCTCACCTGTGGCTTGCTTATTGCTATGATGCGGGAAGCTATGCCATTGGTATTTCAAATACCAGCAGGGTCACCCACGGAGGACAGGTTTCAGTGGAGCTTCCAGACTAAGACAGACCACACATACATGTCTGGAGGTCACAGTGCACATAGCTTAATATCCCACCTTTCTTAACTTTTTATCAGTATCATTGTCCATCAGAAACTCAGTGAATCTCCTTTTTGATGGCTGAGTACTATCCCATTATAATTTAACAGTTCCCTTCTTATTGAGCATTTGGGGACATCTCCTTTGGTGGTGGTGGGGTGGGTCAGTGGTGTAATGAACCTCATTTTATGTGTATCCTTCCTTCCGTTCTCATTCGGTTTACCAAGTTGGGGACTCTCCTAGGTGCTAGGTGGCCAATCATTTCTGGAGGATGGCTGCTTAGAATTAGAATATTGGGTTAAACAGTAAGGAAATTCATACGCCAAACTGCTCTCCAGAAAGTGTGTGACAGTTTACCAGAAAGCCTGGCTGAGCCCCAAGCCTCCAGCAGCCTAGAGTTTTATGCGTTTTTACAAGGCAGATATTGACACACTTTGTCAGTGCCTGTGTCTGCACTGAGCCCAGCTAATGAGTCACAGATCGTCCACTGCCCTCTGAAGCAGAAAGCAAGGTCTCGAGCCGGTAATAAATGAGAAAGAGGAGAAAAACCCAGAATCTTGTAATTGATTATTTAATGCAAAAGAGGAAGAAAATGATCACAGGTGGTGAGGGCAGATGTGACCGCCCAGGATTCTTGGCAAAACACGGCGCCCATCTGATTACCGGTGTGGGCACTTCAAAGGTGTGGACTGTCAGCCTGTACTCCATCCCACCACAGCAACAGAATATGTTTACTTTTTATTTTCTCCATTTACTTTTCTAAATGCTGAAATCGGTGACATCGATAGCAACTGCTGTGTGAAATTAGATGCCTCGGTGAGGCTGTAAAATTCTTTCAGTGAACAATGCCAGCAATTAAATGTTTCAAAACAGGCCATCACTGTCATAGCTCAAAACAGAGGGACCACAACCTGAGGGACAGCAACCATCAAGACGAGTCTGGCAAGGGGCCCAAATCAGCTCTCCTTCTAGGCACCAATTCAAAATGTTGTTATATTACTCTTAATTAGCGTATACTAATTACTTTCTTACTTTCTGTCTGCTTTTAAACAAAAAAAAGCAAACTTCTCTCCTGGAGTTTCCGAACTAATCCTTGACCATCTAATTTGGTAATGAATGCAGCATCGTAGAAAAGGCACTGGAGCCCACCCTCCAGGCCCCAGCAAGACCCTCTCCACCGCTAAGATCGCCTGCCTGATGTTGAGGTCTGAAAGATTTTGGCTCCAGGAAAGAAAGTTTGAAATGGCTATCGCACGTCTAACTCATCAATGACAGCTTCGTCTGCATTTGGCCACCACAAGGAGGATATATGGGCACAGTCTGTGGCACCACTGAGCTGAAAGGCAGATAAAAGCCCCACATTACAGCAAGAAGACGGCCCAGGCTGTCCCAGCGAGGATGCTAGGCTGACGTTATGGACTGAATCATGTCCCCCCAAAATATGCGTGAAAATCCTAAGCCCTGTACCTGTAAACATGGCCCTATTTGGAAATAGGTTTTCTTTGATTATATTAATAGGACCGTACCAGAGTCGGGGTCTTACTAAACCTAATCACTTCTGAGTTGTAAGGGGACCAGAACAGACACAGACACACCCACAGGGGGAAAGGAAAACAGACCACAGGGACGGGGGTATCTACAAGCCCAGGAACACCAAGGACTGCTGTAGCTACTAGAAGCTGAAGCAGACAAGGAAGGACCTCCTCCTAGGGCTGCACCCGGAATTCAGACTTCCAGCCTCCTAAACTGTGACAGAATACGTTTCCATTGACTAAAGCTACCCCGACCTGTGGTAACTCTGTATGTAGGGCAGGAGCCCTAGGTAACTAAGAACCGGCTCTACCTCAGCAACGCCAACTAAATAGCAAAGTTTCTAAACTATCCCTCAGTCTCAGCACCTCAGAAACTTCTACCAGCTCCACCCTTACTCATATTGGTAAGAGCTTTCCTACTCAGAAAGTCTGGGCCTCACAAAGGAGTTATTCTTCTCATCCCTGGTGACCTCTTTGGAGCCAAGAGGAGGGAAAATGAAACTTTTATCAACCCCTCCGGGCAAAATTAACCACAGAAGAGGAAGAGAAATTCAAAACAACAACACACACACACTCAACAGAGGAAGCTGCAGGAAGACACGTACGGGACCATCCTCTTGGCGCACTGCTCTGTCGAGCAGGAGGAATTCACTCCCTTCCATCTACCTGCTTTGTGCCAGTAGCCAACGTGCACCAGCACACCTGACTTGAATGCTCACAGTTCTCAGACCTTGAAGACAAGGTCAGCATTGTTCATTTCTAGGTGAAGGAAGTGAATGAGGTCCAGGGAGAACATAGCTGGGAAGAATTTGAGCCCAAATCTCTCCGGTTTTGTTGTGCAGGTTGGTCCACCTGACCTCATTGCTCCCTGCCTGTTGGGCCCTCACCTCTCTTACTGATGTTTATGTGTCCCCATGTTCAAGTTTCACTGTGCTCATTCCAAGCCAGCATCCAATGTCATGTTAATTGGTTATGATGCCATGTGACCGAAGCCTTGGCTGCCGTCTAGCCATTTTTATTCTTATCTGCGGACACAACCTAAGTCTTTCATAAATGTGCCACCACTGATCTACAGTTCTATGGGAGTAGGTGTGGATGAGTGAGTTGGTGGGATCCACCATCACCAGCGCAAAACCAAGCCCACTGTGGGTGGGGAGAAGCATTCCCTTCGTATCCAATGTTTAACTTAGACAGGTCACTTATACTGCCACATCTTTCTCCCAAAGAGTGGCTGGTGAGTTCGAACTGCCACCCTTTCAGTCAGTGGCCAAGCACTTAACCATTGCACCAGCAGGGCTCTTTAGATAGAATGTTAGAAATGGGAGAGGTCAGTTCGCGTCTGGTCAACCACCAACTATATCTTAGAAATCTTCTGATTGTGAACAACAAAACACACAACTAAATGCCCAAACTGAAGGATAACTGTCTCACGTAAACACATAATGCAGAAGTACATTTGGGCTCCTGGTTTGGCTGGCCCAGGACTCTGCTGGTGCTCCAGGATACCTCCCTCAGTCCTTCTTCCCTGGGTTGGCTTGGTTCTCAGTTTCTTCACAGGGTCCTCGACAGCTGCAGGACCGTATCTTCAGAACACAGAACACCCTGGCCTCTTCCAGCAGCTTATTCTTCCATGAATAAATCATGTTCATCTTCATTAACTTGACATGAATCAGGAGCCTATCCCTAAACTTATCACCACAGTCAAGGATGTGCTTCCTGGCTTAGCCCTGGGCACAGGTTTCACCCACATATATTGGCTGGACATTTTGAAGAGTGTATTCACCTAGAGGAAATTTGAGTTGTGGTTACCAGAAAGAGAATAATGGATACTGGGAGGCAAAAGCAATGGGACCAGAGAAGTACCTATGCTGGTTTCAGGTCACACAGAGATGAAGCTAAAGCAAGAACCCAAGTCACAAGAAAGGCACTGGCCTGGCCTTCAGCCCTCAGGGATGGCACAAAAGACAGCAGGCACAGGGAGCATTAATCACAGTCACCAAGAATGTGTGTTATGACTCACATGGCCATATTGGTAGGAACTCTAGAGCCATCTAGCAGTGAGCGCTATTGGCTTTTCCTAGAGACCACAAAATATACGATTGCCCAAGTAGGAACTAAGCCTGTTGTCTTCCTCTGCTTTACAAAGTCATCAAATCTAAACCTCAAAGCTCTCCATGTTTCACAGGTGACTTCTAATAGGTCTACTGTTTAATTTTCTTAGTAGGTATTTGTGCTCTCTTGGCACTTTTGTTACTACTTGTCATCTCTAAAAACGTGTTAGCGCTTCATGGATTTACCAATTGTGTTTGTCATTCAAGGTCTGTTGACTCTCATCATCATTCTCCCATCTTTACTGTATTTGTCACGTACGCCCTGTGCACCAGCTCTGTGCCAGGCACCGTACTTGGCATTGCGAACCCAGAAATGAGTAAGAACCAATGCTGGCCTTCAAGGAATGCATTCTGTAGTGAAGAAGTTCACAGTCAAACATCAAAAGATTTGAGAAATCATGTAAAAAGACCAGACTTAATGGTCTGAGACTAGAAGGATCCCAGAGGTCATGGTCCTCAGGCATTCTGTTTGCCCAAGACAGGAACCATTGCCAAAGCCAACTCTTCAGACAAGGATTGGACTCGACTATAAGACAGAAAATGATACTGGTGAGGAGTGAGCTTCTTGGATCAAGTAGACACATGAAACTACGTGGGCAGCTCCAGTCTGGAGGGGAGCTGTGATGACAGAGGGAGACAGAAGCTGGCTGAATGGACACAGGAATACAGGGTGGAGAGAAGTAGTGTGCTATCTCATTAGGGGGAGAGCAACTAGGAGTATACAACAAGGTGTATGTAAGTTTTTGTATGAGAGGCTGACTTGATTTGTAAACTTTCATTTAAAGCACAACAAAAATTTGAAAAAAAAAAAAAAAGATTTGAGAAATCAGTCCTAAATGACTCTCCTTAAGTAGGTAGAAATCAATTAATAATTTTTAGCAAGGCAAATGGACAACATAAATAATCCATACCTCAGTATCACTCCATATGTACAAAATTTATGGTGCTGTTGGCCACAAAGTTTCACAGTAGGTTCTACTGGAAATGGTGAACTTTATGTAACGTGTGCTGGGTATCTTTTGGTTGGTTTTCCAGACACCATCGACTATCCACCCTTCTCTACCTAGGTCCGCCCAAGAAGATGGAGTTAGACTGGTTGACATAAGGGGCATCCTTACCCTTTGGCTTCCAGTTGGGTTCATCCAATGGGAATCATTGGAAGGAGGTCAAAAGAACAGACAAGAAGAGTGAGGTTGGGACATATTTTGCCCCAGCTCCCTCCCTGCCAGGTCTCATGGGCTGGGTGACCTTGACTGAAGGCCACACCTTATGTTAGGGGGTCCTCTCCACACAACTCTCTCCTGGGTCAAGTAACTGCTCCCTCTCTCAACCCTTCAGACCAAGAACTGGTCATACCCTACCTTTGTAATAACCCCATATCTTGCTCACATCTTTGT
Source organism: Loxodonta africana (assembly GCF_030014295.1). Lineage (NCBI taxonomy): Eukaryota > Metazoa > Chordata > Mammalia > Proboscidea > Elephantidae > Loxodonta > Loxodonta africana. The sequence goes on from NC_087357.1 coordinate 7,621,223, forward strand.
AAGCAGTCCCTTTTTTAAATTCTCCTCAAATTACCCAATTTGAATATGTGATCTATTTTCCTCCAGGACCCTGACTGATAAACCCAGTTTAGCTGAAAGTATCTTCTATCTGTGTTCGTATACCTTATGAAGGCTTCCAAAATGGTGTCTGAAAACCCCCCTGCCACACTGCCCTCATGGATTGCCTCACCCCTTGGCCTCACTCCACTCTGCCAACACCTCCTTCCAGAATGACCCCAGGCCTAAACTCTGATCATTATTCCTGATACAAAGAGTCAAGGCACCCAAGGTAATCTCAACACTTACTATCTTATTCCATCTTCTCTGGAAATATATACGCACATACCTCAAACATACCAGCATTAAATTAAATGTGTGACAAAGCCAAATGCCAACAAGGATGTAGAGAGAGCAACTGGAACGATTAATATACTGCTGATTTTTCTTTTTTTTTTTTTTTTTTTTTGATGGACATATAGATTAGCACAATCACTTTAAAAAAGAGTTTGGCAGAATATACTAAAATGAAACATACACCCACCCTGTGAGTCAGCAATATGCTTCTAGACATGTCCAAAAAGGACAGGTGCAAGTATATTCATAGTAGTGTTGTTCATAATAGCCCACAGCTGGAAGCAACCCAAATGTCCATCAATAGGAAAATGAATAAACAAATTGTGGACTGTCGCAAAGAACGAGCTACTGAGGCATGCAACAAGGCAGAATCTCAGAGGCCTTATGTTGAGGGAAAGAAGCCAAGCACAAGGTAGGTACAGGTTGCGTGATCCTATTTACGTGATGGTCAAGAAAAGGAAGAACCAATGGATATGGAAAGAATTCAGGATAGTGGTACTCTTGGGGAGGGATGAATTAAATTGCAAGGAGCATGAGAGAAAACTCTGGGGGTCTAGAAATTCCCTATATCTTGATATGTTGTTGTTGTTAGGTACTGTCCAGTCGGTTCCAACTCATAGCGACCCTATGTACCACAGAACAAAACACTGCCCAGTCCTGTGCCATCCTTACAATCGTTGTTATGCTCAAGCCCATTGTTGCAGCCACTATGTCAATCCATCTCGTTGAGGGTCTTCCTCTTTTCTGCTGACCCTGTACTTTACCAAGCACGATGTCCTTTTCCAGGGACTGTTCCCTCCTGACATGTCCAAAGTATGTAAGACTCAGTCTCACCATCCTTGCTTCTAAGGAGCATTCAGGTTGTACTTCTTCCAAGACAGATTTGTTCGTTCTTTTGGCAGTCCATGGTATATTCAATATTCTTCGCCAACACCACAATTCAAAGGTGTCATTCTTTTCAGTCTTTCTTTTTCATTGTCCAGCTTTCATATGCATATGATGCGATTGAAAATACCATGGCTTGGGTCAGGCGCACCTTAGTCTTCAGGGTGACATCTTTGCTTTTCAACACTTTAAAGAGGTCCTTTGCAGCAGTACCTTGATATGGAGGTATACATATGTAACCATCCGTCAAACTGTACATTTAAGATTAAATTGTGTCTGTATTGCACGTTCTATTGTATCTACGTTATGCCTCAATAACAAGTTAAAATTCAAAATGAGGCCAGTAATAATATTAAATATAAATATTCATTGAAATCAGATGTTTGAGTGGTTCCAAATATGTTTCTTTATCAAAGTGTTCATCCATAACTTTTACCAGCAGAAGCACAGGCAGGCAGCAGGTGACCACAGACTGCCCAGTGAGAGGGTTGTAATAACTGGCAATTCATTTGCCACATTTTTATCACCAGCCAGTCTCTTTTTCCAGGGCGATCCCTGTACCTGTCCAAGATTATAAACACTACACATGGGAAAACTGGACTTGCTTTGCAGACCCAAGGGCAGAGGTGGTATGGCCCAAGCTATCACAAAGAGCCTGCAGCTGCCCTCTAGGTAATGGCAGAGTCTAATTCTTATGTGGATACGCATGTCGGAGTGAAAAACAGGCAGTGGTCACGTTAAGGGAACATCCCTGGAAGAGGAAGCAACTTTTAAAAAAGTCTAGAGAAAGGTTCTATAGATATCCTTGGCTTTAACTACACTATTTCTGACAAGGAACGGGATGACCCAGGTGAAGTCCCTTTGATTTCCACTTTTACAAAAGCACTAGAAATTACTTTGCAGCTGTCTGTATCTAAAGCAAGAGATCAAGATGGCCATTCGAAAGGCATTGCGACGTTTGTCTACAGCCCAGTGTAAAGGCTTTGAGGCTAAGCACGCCCTGGCAAAGAAATACCAAGATCCCAAGTGGAAAACCATTCTCTAGGCTCAAGATATCCTAGATAGTCAAGTTCCTCCCCAGAAGATCCATCACCCAGGAACCTTCCAAGTGGGTTCAGGGACATTCTTTTAGGGTCAGGATATAAACCTTGATCCAAAAAATGTGTGTTATTATGACAGTGTGTGTAGGCAATTCCTTGTACTCAGAATGAAATGGAACACCAAAAAATAAACATCTTTGTGTACTTAAAAAAAAATTTTTAATTATCCTTAAATGCTAGTTTAACAATAAATAAAATTGAGCAATGATGAAAATCTACCTAGATCTCAATATCCAAAGGCATTTAGCAATGATAGTTACAGACGCCAACAGCCCCTAACTCCATCTCCTCCTCCCAACCCAGGATGCCTTTCCTCTTCCTCTCACCCACTGCAATGTTCCACTCCTTCGGAAAAGCAGCTCCGCTTAAGGGAGGGGGCACGGTGTGGTACTTTAGCATCAGAAGTAAAGGTGGGGTTTCTTTTTCCTGCTGAAACACTGGTCTGAGCAAGTGACCAAGAGAGACCTACAGCTGATTGTGCAAAGCTGTGGAAATGTAGAGTTTTGCAGCAAGCTCTTAGAGGACGCCGGGGAAGGATACTCTTCCCAGTGCAGACCTTCTCCCTGGAAAGCCCCCGCTGAAGTTCCGTGTGGAGAGAGTTCCCTCCACCCTCCACCGCAGAGGCTCTGTCTTAGGGTCTTTTGCTCTGAGTTTGACAGCTAAGAATAGTTAAGTTTTTGCTATGCACGCATCCCAGGGTGGGCTGGGAGAAGACACTAAGTCCAATTTTTGACTTACATGCCAAAGTGTTCTGTGGCTCTTCAGACCATTCAAATGAAGAGGATTTTTTCAAGAAAGAAAGGGACAAACCGGAAGTGAAGAAAATGTACCCACATGATTCATCAGGGGAGTTTTTGCCTAGGGGACATTGAGTTTATGTAAATGGTGGTGGAATAATTTGGAAAAGGATAGTGAGAATGGTTGTACAACTTGAAGACTATAATCAGTATCGCTGAATTGTACATGTAGAAATTGTTGAAACACGCATGTTTTGTTATGTACGTTTAACCACAATTTAAAAAAGCGAGAGAACATGAATTCATTTGTTCCTCTGTGTACCTTCTTTAAGAGTTACATAGATTAACAAGCTAATTGGGAATCAAGGTTGTAACATGTCTATTGTTACAGTCCTCAAGGTTTAACTCAGAAACCCGACCCATGGCCTTCCACATGTATCCATGGGCTCTGCTCCGATGGTTCTCCCCACCGACCCGAGGTGCCATCCCGGGCCGGCATCCTCTCTGCCAGGAAGCAGATCCTTCATGCCATGAAGCATCCCAAAGGCTCATTTAGGCCTTGGCAGGATGACGGGGACAGAGCAGCTGTTCGCTCTGACTGCTTCTCATCATTTGACCAGTTTTTAATCCGCAACAACGCTTCCAAAATTGCAATCAGAACGAGGTTCCCGGGCAGGGCTCCAGGGACACTTTGTGCTGACAAATCTAGACACTTTGTGACCCCACCAAGACTCCTCAGCTCTCTCAGTCATGAACAGGTTTAAATCTCGGAGATCTTGTTCATAGTAAGGACAGCGCAGATGTAAGAGACAAATTTTCTTCAGGATGCTGTTACTGTCCACTCTTCTTGAACTCATTCTAATGTGTATTCAGGTAAAATATTCCCTATGAGGGTTTCTTCCAGGCATTCGGACTTCTTTTTAAGAAACCAAAAAAAAAAAAAGGAAGTTGCCCATTTCCAAGTCTCCCGTAGATAAATTCCATAGGCTTCATGATCATATAAACCACATACCAACCTCAACATCAGCTGCTACTCCTCCACTGGGCACTGGCTTTGGGCTGGGCATAGATTGGGCATTATAGTTATATGCTTCAGTGTCTAAGGAGCAAGGCCATGGCTTGTGGACAGATGGCCAACTTGGCCACTCTGTGGCTAGGAGGCAAGTAGATTAGGGAACCAGGTGAGAAGAAAAACACTCTCTCAATGAGGCCTGGGAAAAGAAGAAGCAGAAGACTGAGGCCTTGGAAGGATCCAATCCTTTGGCGAGAAGCCCTGAAACTTTGATGGTCTCCCTGCGTGAACTTTGGGAGGGTCCTCCTCACTAATTAGCATCCCCGTGCATATGGAACTCGGGAGGACCACTCAATAGCCCAGCCAAGAATGCTAACTCAGCAAGTCATCTGGAACAGAAACCAGCTCTGCAGAGCTGCACGCTGAGAGCAGGTCATGGATCATCTTCTGCTAAATAAGAACCGGGAATGCATTCTATTAATGAGCTGCCCCCCATAACAGACACCGTGCAATTAGAGAGGGAAAGGCCAGAACACAGTAATTAAGGAGAACAGATAAAAACGAGAGGTGTGGGGAGAGGGAGAGTCGGAAACAGTATCAACCAGCTCCTCAAAGACTGAGATCATGTTGAGGATTGCTAAAAGGGAGAAAGGAAACAGCCCCTCCAAACGACTTCTCCACCACTTTCTGTAACTTGACATTCTCCTCTCCAACGAGTCACAAATCCTGTCATGCAGATGTTTGGCCACCATTACCTGTTAAGCTTTCCACATGGTAAGTGAGGGGTCTGAGGTGCCCTTAGAATTGAGGATGGTGAGGCTTCCCCATCAGTACTCCACCCCCCTCCACTAAGGCTTCTGGGAAATGTAAAGCTCAGGGATCCCAAAACTCAACCTACTCAACATCACCCCAACACTCAACCGGAGCCCCACCCCAGTGTGGAGGGAGTGAAATCTGCCTGCCTGCATTCAGAAAGGACTGCCCCACCTTCTCCTCACCTTGAGTTGTCAGGGGTCCAGATTTAATCATGGACACTGAGTTTGTTTATATTTGACCTTTTCTGTTGCTATAAGTCAGAATCGACTGGACAGCAATGAGTTTGGTTTATGGTTTTTTTCTTTCTGGAGTTCCCGGGTAGTGCAAACGGTTAATGTGCTCAGTTGCTACACCGAAAGGTTCACAGTTTGAGTCCACCCAGAGGTGCCTTGGAAGAAAGGGCTGGTGATCTGCTTCCAAAAAATTAGTCATTGAAAACCCTATGGAGCACAGTTCAACTCTGACACACATGGGGTCACAATACACGTGGGAGTCACCATGAGTTGGACAAATAGGTTTTTTTTTATTTGTTCCTTTCTAAGCTCCTTTTAATCATGTGATTACTTCAGAAACACATTGTTTTCATTTCCCACACAACCGCATTGCAAAGTTTTAATCGTATATTCCAAATTAACACACCATCGTATTGTCAAATCCAGCTCCCTCCCAAGATGCAAATACAAACTCCCTTATAAATGCAAACCTAGAGGCTATGCTGTCTGAGTCTGCAGTCCGTGACTTCTTGTGGAGCACCTGGTCATTCTGACCTGAGTTTTGCTGTTTTTTCCCATTTCCAGTGGGGAGATGCTCCCCCCGACCAGGGCCCTCCACTCACATCAGGCGGGCTTTGCCTCCGCCAACAGGGCTTTGGGGTCCAACCCCACACGGCTGACTGGTATTCAGCCCCACTCAACAGTCAAAGGTTTTGAAGGGATGCGTGTGATCTGGAGACAGTTTTGCACCACCACGTCTGGGATGCCTTGAGCGGTGACACCCTGATCAGAAGCGAGCAGGCTGTCAGGGTGCCCAGTTGTTTAGAAATTACATGTAATTATCCGGGAGTGGAACCAGTGCTTTATCCGACACCATGTCAGCTCCATTCCCCTAGGGATAGAAAAGATAAAACAGGTCCAAAGGGCAGACTCCTCCACCCCAGCCTGCCCACCAAGCTGCACACGCCACCACTAACACCTGGACCAAGATGCCGTAATTGACACTGGTGTCCACACAGCCATCACCCAGGCTGAAAGCTAGCAGCCATCACTATCCATTTTAGTAACATGCCCTTTCGCTGCTTCCAGCTTGTTGACCAGCTCCCCAAAGTATTAAACTTTCCAATGTGCCTGCTGCTCTGTGGACGGATTTCAAAAAGGTGGCCAGGCCAGGTCAAATCCATTTAATAACAAGGTAGAAATTATTGCTCCGTATTAAGACTCAGTGACTTCTTCCCGTCACCAGCCTCAGGAGGAGGGGAGGAGAGAGGGGAAGACAAGACAACTTGTTTATTTCTAGAAGTCAGACTTGCACTCTGCCGCTTCTGCCCAAGCCTGTCTTTGTTGCAAGACCCGTCCCTTGCCTGGGGAGTTTTGGGGGGGAGAGTCTGCACTCCACCCACTGGTGACTGAGCACCCCCTCCTACTCACACACCTGTAAGGGGACGCTGAATGGTCGTGTTGCTGTTACACACCACGGCGTTGAGAACACTGAAGCTTGCTAGCACAAATGCCTGCGTAATTTATCCCATGACCACTTCAACTAGATGGTGGCTATAGCCAGAAGGGCTGGTTGTATCTGCATACCTTATATTCCTTATATTCACAGCTGGCAGATAAAAAACACCTCTGAGGGAGGGGCGGAGGCACATCTATTAGCAAATCACCAGAAGGGGAATGGGAAGACCAAAAGGGTTTTTAGCCTCATTTTAAAAATAATTATGTGCAAACCAATGTCACAGAACAATGTGTGTACTGTTTAATGAGAAGCTACTTTGTTCTGTAAACCTTCATCTAAAAAAAAGAAAAAAATAAAGCACAATAATAATAATTATGTGCAAAATATAAAAGCACGCTGTGTGGGGAGATGGTGTCCAGGCAGACAGAAGAAGGTCCCAGCTCCCCACTCTGTGTGAGCACAGGGGCAGAAAGGAAGACCTTCTCCGCCTTCTCTTCCCTAGTGAACAATGGCTGGGCAGTGTGTTGACCTTGTAGGTAGGCATGCTGGAAAGGACAGCACGGTAGGCAGAATTGTCTGAGACATGTCCTGCAATTCTAGGTGACACCTGCTGGTGGTCCCTGAATGACTCCAGGAGGATGGGGCAAGAGGACACTAGGGGTCTGAGGATCAGTTGTCAGGATTTCAGTTTACCTGGATCAACAATCAACACCCACGGAAGCAGCAGTCAAGAAATCAAACGACACGCTGCATTGGGCAAACCTACTGCAAAAGACCTCTTTAAAGTGTTAAAAAGCAAAGATGTCATTTTGATGGCTAAGGTGCACCTGATCCAAGCCATGGTACTTTCAAACATCTCACATGCATGAAAAAGCCAAAGAATGAATAAGGAAGACTGAAGAAGAATTGATGCTTTGAAATTGTGGTGTTGGCAAGGAATATTGAATATACCATGGACTGCCAGAAGAACAAAGAAATCAGTCCTAGAAGAAACATAACCAGAAAGCTCCTTAGGACTAAAGATGACGAGACTTATTTCCTGAAATTAAAAAACAGAACCAGCAGGTTCCTCTGGCTTCAGAGTTCTCATCAGAAGCTTACTCTTCCTAACAGACTAACCTTCACTAACGTATTGAGTATTTTCCCCTAGGGCATCTCGGGAGGGGGTTGCTCCTCTGTGGAATCTCCCATCCTGCAGCTGATACTGGTATGTGAGACCCCTCTGCCACCACACGCCGAGCGAGTGCAGCGCACCAAGTCCTCACGTGTGTCTGTGCAGACTGCCACAGTCGGAGGCCTGTCGGGGGAACCTAAACAGGGACCTTGGAAATGCCGGGAGCCACTGCCTCCTGGCTGACCACCAGAAAGCCACTAGGCATCAAAATTGGTGATGCTCACATTGGGAACAGGGAGCTGTGATTTAAAACACCCAGGAAACCACAGGAAATGCTGTCCCTGTCGGGAAGTTGCTCAGTAGATGTTTAGGAAACCATGCTGTGAGATCAAGGTGCCATCCCTAAAATGGCGGCTTCTAGACGCTTGTTTGGTTCAACCGACTGGGTCTTAAAGCAGAGCAGCCTCCCTGTAGGTATATGAAGGTGATCATGATGAGTCTCTTCTAGTAGTCAAGGGGGCACTCCAAGTCGTGGAGAAAGTACCTGAGAAGCTTCCCAAGGCCTGCCATGCTCTGTCCCCCAAGGAGGCGGGAGCCCTGGCCTGTGCTGGGAAACCAGGTGGCCCCCACGCCTCTGCCCTGAGCCTCAACAGCAAGGTTCACACTCACACGCCATCTTGTCTGATTCAGTGAGCAAACTTAATATTCCTTGGAAACTCAATTCCTTTTCTTGTGTTTGACTAACTACCGTGTTTAAACTGGGAGAACTAATTTAGAATTTAGACTCAGTAACTGAGTAAATGATAATAAAAATAATACTAGTGGCTGTATTCAGTTGGGTTGGATCAGGAAAACAGAGCCCAATTTGATACAGGGACCTAGTTACAAAGGTGTTGGGAAACTAAAAAGCCAGAGAGGGGGCAAGAAGCCACCCAGAGATTGGCCACAGTGTGAAGTCATCCCCTCCCCCAGGGCTGGAGAGACAAATGGAAGGGGGAGGTGATGCTACCAACAACGCTGGTTGTGGGGCTGCCTGGTGGAACTGGGGCCTGGAAAAGGAGCTGCTACTGCAGGAGACACCTGCAGCGCAGGGCGAGAGAGTGGAGGTATTGCATTCCCCCTTTCTTCCCACATCCTTCCAATGCCTCCCATTCACTGATCCTGGCTGGATACCCTTTGGCAAGGGAGCCTAGAAATGCTGTTTGCTGGGAAAGGCATGGAATGGATCTGAGAGCCAATGAGAATGACAGACAGCCTTACCAGCTCTCACAGGCTGAGTCCTATCTACGTGTCTGGCACGGTGCTGAACGCTTCTATGCAATATTTTACAGTATCTTCACAACAATCCTACATGGAATAAATATGCTACTATTTAAACCCAATTTCTAGAAGACACACTTGAGACCTAGCAAGTTTAAGTCACTTGATCAACAAGTACACGGCAGACATTCCACTGGAGAGTTGGTCTTGCTGTCACCAAACTGGAAACGAGCTTCAGAAAGCAGGAGAATGTGGAGGTTAGTAAACCACGTAGACAGGCCACCTCAACTGGGCCCCCTCTCAAACAGGGCTTGACAGAAGAGGGCAAGAAAAGGGTCTGTGCACAAGCTCTGCTGCACTTGGAGGCCTTGTCTGCCCATCTCTGACCCAGGACTCTCCATGAGAGGCTGAGTCCCACCTCCAGGTGGTTTCCCCTCCCTAGAACACTCCCCTGTCCTCACCACAGCAGGCTCCTCCTTATGCTTCAGGATCCAATTACAGGACCTCCTCCTAGAGGCCATTTCTGACCCCTCCATCATGGGTAAGTTACCCTCTCTGCTCGTTGGGAAAATGGGAAAGCCATCTATCACTCAACCTTCCAACTTTACCTGGACTGCCTAATCAGAAGCCATTGGCCTGGAAGATTTCCTGATAGTGGAGGCCGGGAACTGAGCCTGTCCCTCTGCCTCAGTTTCTTCTTCTTCCGTATCAGAGAAATGTCTTCCCTTTTCTGGGTACACAGTCTGCTTGCTGCTTACTCATGTACATCACATGGCACCTGACCAATTTCATTTCTGTATCTGTTCACAGAGGGAAGACAGTGAGGTCTCTCTTCTGCAGCACAAGAGAGGTACATGCAGACCATCATTCCTGCACTGGCAGCGGTGGCAAGTGACCAACTGGCTATGGGACACCGATGCCCACAGTTGAAGCTGCCCTTGCTCTGTCTCTTCTCTGTGTCAGTGAAATGTTGTTCCACCCAATGCCTGCATGCGAGTTGCATTTTTCTTGGCAACCTTGGACCTTGGCTTGGCACTGCCCACATTCTATTCCAGTGTCATTATCCTCCATCACAGCACCCTATTTGGTCTTCACTGGGCACCCCCCTTTGTCATTATTTCATTATCTTGCTCATCGCAGGTCCCCTGCAGAGAGGCCCAAGCACCATAGCTGCAGAGAGCACACTTGCTCTGGCCACCATTGCACTCAGCTCCCATAGGGTGCCTTGTGCCATGGAACAGCTCACTCCTCCACCCTTTTTGGAACAACACTGGGCACATAGGAAACCCTCATAAGTGTTTGCTATTAGAGAAGTGAGGAGATTGATAAGTATACTTTAAACAGACGCTCATGGAAAATAGAAGGACTCTTGAGATGGAGTGCATTGCTGGCTCTGGAAGCAGCAGAGAAATAGCCAGCAGCTAGAGAGAAAGAGGCTCTGCTGGAAAAGCTTTTCCAGACTTCCGCCTCATAAGCACGGTCAGATAAATCTTCACTGTCAACCCCATAAGTGCCAAGGCAAAGGGGTGCTTCTAAAGAGTCTGTGCCACGTGCCCTATCTCCAAAGCCTGCAGCTTGCCCAGCCTGACCAAGGCTAGCTACCTACCCCTTCTCACCTTGTTTCGCCTGGGTGCAAAAGTTGGAGAGAAGGTGGACCCATCCTCTGAACGAGATGCAAGGTTTTCAGTCTGAGGGAGATGCTCTTCTATCCACAGCCATGTCTACTTTTTTCTAGATCATTCGACCTCAGACCATAAAACTCTGTTTCCACTCCATTTTGGGTGTCTAATAAACCAAATTATGACAGGCCATGTTGTAACTCTCACTTCATCAAAAGGGCCCAGTAACATTTATCCTCAGATTGCCTATCCAAGAATTGCAACGTTATTTCTTTAAGCCTCTCTTTTAAAGTACTGACATACTTTATTATGAGAGACAGTGAAAAAGACCTTTGTACAACAGAAGATCAATGGAATTTTTTTTCTTAAGAAGCGAGAACATTAAAAAAGGAAACAGTTGACAAGCAGTTTGCAGACAGAATGTGTGCAATGTTCATATGTATCAGTCCCTCTTATCAGCTTCATCTCCGTACATGTGGCCTCCTACACACACATACAAACACACACACACACAACCAAAAAAAAAAAAAGAGAGATGATAGGAATTGACATCAAATCCATTTGGAAGTTGCCTGACAAAATTATATTTGAAAAAATAAACTAATCATTTACAAATAAACTCTGATTATTTCAGGGTTGCTCTTTGGTGTTTTTGTTTTTTTCCCCAAGCTAGAAAATCCCCCCTTGATGTTCCATTTATTTCTCTTTCAACCACTTTTGGCACGTTAGTTCCTCAGAACCACCACAATTTCAAAAACCTCTTCCTCAAAAGTAGATGACAATAATCAGGTTTTCCTTGCCTTTTTCTCTCCCCAGACAAATCTTAAGCCTTACTGCTGAACTTCCAGAAAGAGCGAGGTGCTTGAGCCAGGTGAGCTGAGGCTGGGATTTCAGCGCTGTCTGCCAGTGGCAGGGACCCTTGGACAGGACCTCACGAAAGAGCTTCTTCCGCCATCCTGGCTGCTGATCGTGCCAGTGAGAATGTGGTGTGGTCTCCTCTGCTCTAAGTAGAGTCCTTGGCTCTGTGGGAGGAGGGAACCACCAACCCCAGCACCTAGAAATACAGGCAGCCCGGGCTGCCACTGGCAACCCAAAGGGGCAATGTCTTTACCTCATTGTTCTCATCAAACAGGATGTTTTAAGTGGGTACATTCCCCCTGGTATGAGCAGAATGGTTAATTCTCTTTCGTCACCCTGAGTTTTGAACCAGAGGCGGGCATATTTCTGAGCACTCAGTCACTGAGGTATTTTGAAGACAAGGCTTGAACTATCGTTCAATAGCTTTTCAAAATTAAGTCTTTTCATTTCCCTTCCTTCGCCATCTTTACCTGGGCTTTCTTGTCACAGCTGATCCATGGGAAACTGAGAGGTTGTTGGAACAGATGAAAACACCCCAAACACCCGTTCATTATCTTGAGGAAGACAACAGGTGTTATGGTGGCAAAGGGGCTCTTGTAATCTTCTGAGTTGTCATATGTAGAAAATCTTGGGATAAATCCAGCTTTAAAAAATTCCCTCCATTTAATGAACGGAAAATATGGAATATTTCAAGCTGAGGGGAGACTGATCCTAATGAAGCCCGGGACTGCTGTGACACCACCGCAAACAGCAGCAAGAACTTCCTTCTTCACGTCGGATTTGATTGGGGCCCTCCAGACGAATCTCCCCCACCTCTTCCCGGCATCCAGCGTGGGGCCCCTCATTTGTTACAACAGAAAAGTCTCCTTAATATTTTTATCATTTCACATCACAGGCACGGTAATGACGCCCTCAGGAACAGCCCTTCCACCAGTGTATGTTTTTAACATTGCTGGTGTCTTCTGCAATTTTGTGATGCCCGAAATGAGCTTTGTGGTGCTGGGGGGAAGGGACAAACAGCTGACTCTAGAGCCCACTTGGCCTCCAGCCCATTCGCCCTGATCTGCGATTGTGACCTCTCTCAGCAGCTGGGCTGGCTGCGCAGGCACTGTGTCAGGCTCCCAGGCACAGCGCTATCCTGGCAATGAGTCAGATGAAGCCAGGTATGAGCACCAAGTATGAGCAGGCACAGCCAGGTGTGAGCTCCAGGTGTCAGAAGGTGCAGCCAGGTATAAGCACCAGTCTCTGATGTTGTGTGGTGTGTGGGGTACCAGCCCCTCAGCCTCCTGAACTCCTAAGTTTTCCACTTTCTGTTGTTGGTAGCAGCCGTCAAGTCAGCCCCTACTCACGGCGACCACACGGACAATGGAGTGAAATGGCGCCCTGTTCTAGCAACGTCTCCAGGATCTGTTGCGGATCAGACTGTTGTGATGCATAGATTCTTCACTGGCTCATTTTCAGAAGCGTATCTCCAGGCCTTTCTTCCTAGTCTGTCCTGGTCTGGAAGTTCTGCTGAAACCTGTCCAACATCATAGCAGCCTCCAGACAGACAGGTGGTGGCCGCGCATGAGGTCATTGGCCAGGAACGGAAACTGGGTCTCCAGTGTGGAAGGTGAGAATTCTCTCACTGAACCATCAATGCCCCCACAGTTTTTCCAGCATGGGTCCTTAAAAGAATTCCTTCCTACCAGAAAGTACCATCCAACACACCATCCCAGGAAAAAAGAAAATAAAATCAGAGTTTCCAGCAGCAAATCCCAGCAGCTCTCACAGATCCTCTGCAAAGGACTTTCTTTTTTTGAGCCTGTTTTGCTTAAGGTAACAAAAATGCTCGGACTCTCCTGGGATTCTGACGCTAAGTGGTTTTGTAGCATTTCTGCAGACTCTGTGAGCACCTCATCGGCGAGTTTGTCTGGAGCATTTAGAGGGAGTCACTAGTGATGTACTTTGACATCTGTCCCCTTGAGATGGCCCCGAGCCCTCTCAGCTCCCGCCCTATAATCTTCCTAAGTGCTGGGTGCAGCCCTGCCTTTCGGGCCATGAGCAGGCTACCGCGGTATCACCCAAGCAATCCCCCACCTGGGCACTTCTTGTCTCCTCTGGTTCCTGTTCTGGCAAAGAATTTCAACAGGCCTAAGTGCCCCCTGGTATCTACAGATCAATATTTCCACTCAAAGGTTTCTACGCCCGCCAGCCCCTCGCACACCCTTCCCCACCCCAGCTGACCAGAGCCTGGCTGTAAGACGCTTATGTCAGATGTTCCCTCTCTGCAGCTTTGCTTCAGAGAAACCTATGCTGAAGGCAACCTCCAATTCCGCCTTCAATAAAGAAGAGAACAGACCAATAGGCAGTCTCCTCTGGAAACTTAGGAGAAAGAGAAGGAAGAACGGCATGCAGGGACAAGTCTATAAAGACCCTGGACAAGCCCTCCGAGACCCTAAAGACAACAAATCAAAAAACCAAATATGCTGCCATAGAGTTGATTCCGACTTATAGTGACCCCACAGGACAGAGTAGAACTGCCCTATAGGGTTTACGACTGTCATCTTTACCGAAGCTGACTGCCATATCTTTCTCTCAAGGAGCGGCTGGTGGGTTCCAACTGCTGACCTTTTGGTTAGCAGGTGAGTGCTTAACCGCTGCTCCACCATGGCTCCTAAAGACGACAATTACCAAAAATAAAGATGCTGCCAGGGGCCAGGTGTTAACATGAAAGAAAATTTGTGAACTGTAGAAAGGAAATACTCTGGAAACTTTGTACGGTTGCCTTCTCCCCGTCCTTTGTCAGGCCCTCCTACACAAGAACTTCCTGAATTTGGTATTAAAAAGGCATGGGGAAAAAAAAAAAAAAGAGAGAAGAACGACAGAGCCCAGATATAGAAAAGCACAGAAAGCAGGTGGGATCACAGCACATAAAACAAATCAAAATAAATCTGTCACATGACTGTATTTACTTCTTGTCCCTCCTCTGCTGGCTGGCTGGGCTGTGAATCACCTGCAGAGGACGGGAAGGTGCAAGCAAGCACAGGTAACATATCCTGAGATTTCAAACATAAATATGGAGTTGGAGTGGAAGGCTCGCAGGCTATAATGCGTCCCCCCTTTGATAAGTTAATATGTTCTTGTAGCATAAGGCATAGGCGAGCTTGACATCTGAATCATTTATGGCTTGGGGGAAGAAATGGCACCAGTCTTATTTGTTTCTGGAAAAGAACCTACACGTCTTTACAAGCAGTGAGAGCGTCACTGATGGCGCTCGGGAGCTTTTCCACACCGGCCATAAACCATGTGTTTGGGAGCCAGGCCGTTGCTGCTGAGGAGTTATTATTCGACCGTGCTCCAAATGGAGAGACCACCATCCCAGCAAAGCACCTGGCACAGGCTCTCCGCCCTGGTACAGAGCACATGGCAGCCCAGCGGGCCACTGGAAGGCTTCACGGCACGTGTGCTCTCAAAATGCCTCTACTTGCATCAGGTGGACACAGTCTGGGCAGGGCAGGACGGCCACGAGATGCCTGAGAGGTGTTCTCCTCATGCACAGTCTCAACAATGGAGTGAGATCTACTCTGTGCTGACTTCCCTCAAGGTTCCTGACATCAGCTGAATTCTTCTGTTGTTGTTGTTGGGTGCCGTCAAGTCAACTCTGACTCGTAGCGACCCTATAGGACAGGGCACAACTGACCCACAGGGTTCCCCAGGCTGACAACTGACCCACAGGGTTCCCCAGGCTGAAATCTTTGTGGACGCGGATTGCCAGGCCTCTTCTCCCTTGGATCTGCTGGTGGGTTCAGGCTGCCAATGTTTTGGTTAGCAGTGAACGCTTAACTGCTGCACCACCAGGGCTCCTTTGGATTATTCTAGCCAGCCATAAAAGAATGAAATACACGTAGGCTCTGGATCCAAGTTGTATGTTTCAGGTGGGCCAACACAAGCCAAATTAACACCTAGGCACCTGAGAGCTTCCATCTCCCGCACCCTCATACCCACCTCCCTCCAGCATGTACTGAGCATGTGCTCTGGGGGCCAGAGGTGAAGACCAGCCCCTGCCCTCAGGAAATACACCTCTTCTCCACACAGGCCACAGCGGGAACATCTGAACACTGGAGCAAAGCCAATGAGATTGTTTTAGGCTTCAGGGTTTGGTGGGCCAAGGAGGGAGAGAGACTGGGGAAGCCAGCACTTAAGGCTGGGTCTTGGTCCTCCTGATCTGCTTTGTTTCTCAAAGTGAGAATTAGGCTTAGGCTTTGTGACTCCCAGGCCATCTGACAATGAGATGCAAAGGAAGTGGAAGTGAAAAGAAGTGTGGGAATCACCAAGGCCATCAACCCAACCCTCATCTGGGAATGTTTCCCCTTCTGGACTTTCTGACTAGGATCTACCTGCTTCCCTGGGAGCACAGGGAACTCCTTATTTTTCTCTGTTCCCCAATGGTTCATCTCAGCCACCTTATCTGCCCCCAAGGCCCCTTGATACCTACCCTCCCACCATGCCCAGACGCAGGCATCTCGTCTGTGGATTATCTTCTCCAGGCATCTTGGGAAGCCATCTCCTCACCTTCCTTTCTCCCACTACCCCTTGGCTTCTCACCCTGAGGTTCACCAAGTGTCTTGATGCTGGTCTCTGAGGTTCACCAAGAGCCTTAGTGCTGGGCTCAGGGCTCCTCACAGCCTAATGTTATCCCACACAGACGCAACATGACCACAGCACACTCCCACTCAAACATCGCCAGGTGCACCCCATTTTCCACAACACACCTCCTAAGATACCACCTCTCTTTCTGCAGGAATCTTCTGTCTGTTGCCTGACCTGCAGATCTTGGGCTTGCCTCAAAAATACCAAACCAAACCCAATGCCATCGAGTTGATTCCCTACAGGACAGAGTAGGACTTCCCCATAGGGTTTCCTAGGCTGTAATCTTTATGGGAGCAGATTGCCACATCTTTCTCCCTCGGAGCAGCTGGTGGATTCGAACTGCTGAACTTTGGGTTAGCAGCCAAGCACTTAGCCACTGTGCCACCAAGGGCTCCTTTTGGACTTGCCAGCCGCCTAGCGTGAACTAACTCCTTAAAATAAATAAATACGTGTTACTAGTTCTGTTTCTCTAGAAAACCCTAAGACACCCTCTGAAACTTGCTCCTGTTTCTGTCCTCCCCACTCCAGAGAATGGACCTGCCATCCACCAAGACCTGAGTTTTCCTCTCCTCACCACACCCAGCCACTGAGCCACCTCAGGTTAGAGCCCCATCAACCCTGGCCTGAGCCCTGGCACTAATTTTCCCTCTGTCTCCTTGCTTCTAGTCCAGCTCTTTCCAATCCACTGTAGACAGAGTTCTCTTGCTAAACACAAATCTGATCTTGTCATTTCCCTGAAAACCATCTTCAATGGTTCTGAATTGAAGACCAGACTCCCCACGAGGTTTTCTAAGTCCAAGGTGTCCTGCCCAGACCCAGACTTGTCTCTCCAGGCTCTACCTCCCCATTCTATTCCCAGCCACACAGAACTACTCCAGCTCCCCCAGACAGGGACTACCTTCTCAGGACAAGCGCCTTTGTATCATCCAGGTTCCAGCTTAAATGTCACCTTCCCCAGGAACCAATCTCTGACACTCAAGAGGAGCTTGAGTATCTCACCGCTTTGCTTCCAAAGTGCCAGGTATTCACTCCTACACAAGGCTTTACCCATGGTATTGGGGTTGCCTGCTCCCTGGTCTGGGCCCCCCACTGTACTGCAAGCTACACAGCAATGGGTGGGGATGGGCTCTCAGGCACCATTGAGCCCCTATGCCTGGACAGTGCCTTACACATAGGAAGTGCTCAGAAGCTGTCCGTAAACTGAGCTGGATTGAAGAAAGAGTGTCTCTCTCGTGCTTCACAGTCAAGTCGCAGACTCAACAGCCTTTCCAGGACAATGAGCCTTCTCAGGGAATATGGACTTCCTGGCTGAAACCAGTGGCTTGAGAGTTAACTGCACTGTAAACTGATTTCTGAAGCTGGTAGCTTGGGAAATGTGCTTAACTACCGCGTTCATCATTTACCCACCAACCCCAATGGAAAGGTGATAAAGAACTGTCACCGTAAGACAGAGTGAAAATATGGATGATCTCACAATTTTTTTTTTTTTATAACAAAGCCTTTAACTTTCTGAGGTCTGACAGGATAAAGCAGCCCGTCTGTCATATGTTTGTCTTCAAATTATTTAAGAGAGAGGAAAGAACATCATCTTTTGAATCAGCCCTACCTCTAAGGAGCCCTTTACCTAATTAAGTCCCATAAAACCACTGTGAGTTAGGTGAAATGAGTTAAAAGCCAGACCTAATTCACTAGAAGCCTGGGGGCCACATCTCAAAAACCACCCTCCCAAATGGAAACAAATAAGAGTCTCCACAGAGAGCTTCATTGCTGAATGGGGCATGGAGGCATACCCTCCCCCCACCCCAGTGGGCCCTCCAGAGCTCAAGCACCACTGGGTGACTGTAATGGTTTGTTCTCAAGTCTGTCTCCATCCCTCGTCCACCATCTTGTTATCCCATATACCTATGCTTGGGGCACAGAGGAGCTACCAGCTACTGTCAAGTCAATTCTGACTCATGATGACCCCATATGTGTCAGAGTGGAACCGTGCTCCATAAGGTTTTCAATGGCTGATTTTTCAGAAGTAGATAGCTAGGTCTTTCTTCCAGGTGCCTCTAGGTGGACTTGAACTTCCAACCTTTCGGTTAACAGCCAATTGTTTTAACCATTTGCACAACAGAGGAGGTGCCCAGAAGAAAAGCACTGCAAGGATGAGTATAATATCATACCTGGTTGTCATCAACACCAGAAGACTCCTCCATTTTAGAGGTGCTCCATAAGCTGAAAACGAGGGAGGCCACCACTCCACAGCTTTCCAAGGCTTTGGATGTACGCACTCTTGGGGTTGCGAGAAAGGAGAGGGGCACCTTGCAAACACCACAGCTCCTCCTGAATGTGCAATGCTCTTGTCCCTGGTCTGCAGGACCCCAGCCAAGGTCAAGATGGATGGAGAAAATGCTTTCCCTTATAACTGGCCACGGGCAGATGACAGCAATAACTGCAGCGCACAACTCATAAAATGTAAAGCTCAGCCATGCACACACCTGCAAAGACATCTACCAATAAGCTGTGGAGAACAAAGCAAAATGAGGCAGCAAAACCAAAAGAAAAACTGGATTTGAAAGTTAAAGAGCAATTCCTGAAAGAGCGGAGCTGCAATACAGGTCTCCAGACCGTGGGATCCAGAAGGAAAAGGAACGAACCAAAGTCCAGAGGGGGTGGCATGGCCAAGGCACACAAGATCTCCTCCAGACAGTGGAACTCTACACGTCTCCCACAGCAACAGAGGTGTTCACGTGTCAGCTTAGCCCTGTGGGCAGGCCAGCAATTCTCTGAGCACCCACTCTGAGCCCACCAGGCACTGCCCTCTCCCCCCACTCCCTGAAGGGGGCCTATCTAAAGCAGGATGGAGTGATGTTATACCAAGGGAAATCTCTAATCATCTGCAAGTATTAACAGTCACTCCCTTAGCTTCCTAGTGCTGCCGTAACACAAATGTGGCTTTAAAGAACAGAATCTTATTGTCTCCAAGTTTTGGAGGCTAGAAGTCCCAGTTCAGAGGTCAGCAGGGCTCTGCTCTCTCTGTCAGCTCTAGAGGAAGGCTCTTCCTTGTCTTACTTAGCTTCTGTAGCCATGGTATTCCTTGCCTTGCAGATGATCCCCATACGGCTTCTGTCTTCCCCTGGGTCTATTCTGGGTCTCTGGGTCTATTCTGCTCATTTTATAACTCAGAACGCATTAGGTTTAGGACCCACCCGTTATGGATTGAATTGTGTCCCCCAAAAATATGTGTTGTAAATACTAATCCCTATACCTATGGTTATAAATACTAACCCCCATACCTGTGGTTGGAAACCCTGGTGGCGTAGTGGTTAAATGCTACGGCTGCTAACCAAAGGGTCAGCATTTCGAATATGCCAGGTGCTCCTTGGAAACTCTATGGGGCAGTTCTACTCTGTCCTATAGGATCACTATGAGTCGGAATGGACTCAACAGCACTGGGTTTGGTTTTTTTTGGTTTATGTTTCAGCCAATCACTCCTGAGATATAAAAAGAATAGGACAGAGAAGCAAGCAGAAATGGGGGAAGATAGTTCCCACATGAAGATAACCAAGGGACCAAGAAACAGAAGCTGAAAAGAGACAAGGACCTTCCCCCAGAGCCAAAAGAGAGAAAGCCTTCCCCTAGAACTGGAGCCCTGAATTTGGACTTCTAGCCTCCAAGCTGCTCTGAGGCACTGGTGAAAAACAAGGCTCCAGGAATTGACGGAACATCAATTGAGATGTTTCAACAAATGGATGCAGCGCTGGAAGTGCTCACTCATCTATGCCGAGAAATTTGAAAGAGATCCATATTCATGCCTCTTCCTAAGAGAGGTGATCCAATAGAATGTGAAAATTATCAAACAATATCATTAATTTCACACACAAGTAAAATTTTGCTGAAGATCATTCAAAAGCAGTTGAAGCAGTGTATCGACAGGGAACTGCCAGAAATTCAGGCCGGTTTCAGAAGAGGATGTAGAACCCGGGGTATCATTGCTGATGTCAGATGGATCCTGGCTGAAAGCAGAGGATACCAGAAAGATGTTTACCTATGTTTTATTGACTATGCAAAGGCACTCAATTGTGTGGATCATAAAAAATTATGGATAACCTTGCAAAGAATGGGAATTCCAGAATACTTTAATTGTGCTCTTGAGGAACCTGTACATAGATCAAGAGGTAGTCATTTGAACAGAACAAGGGGATACTGCGTGGTTTAAAATCAGGAAAGGTGTGTGTCAGGGTTGTATCCTTCCACCATACTTACTCAATCTGTATGCTGCGCAAATAATCCGAGAAGCTGGACTATGTGAAGAACACATCATCAGGATTGAAGGAGACTCATTAACAACCTGTGTTACGTAGGTGGCACAGTCTTCCTTGCTGAAAGTAAAGAGGACTTGAAGCACTAACTGAAGAAGATCAAAGACCACACCCCTCAGTATGGATTACACCTCAACATAAAGAAAACGAAAGTTCTCACAGCTGGACCAATAAGCAACATCATGATTAATAGAGAAAAGATTGAAGTTGTCAAGGATTTCATTTTACTTGGATCCACAATCAACACCCATGGAAGAAGCAGTCAGGAAACCAAAAAGACACATTGCATTGGGCAAATCTGCTGCAAAAGACCTCTTTAAAGTGCCGAAAAGCAAAGATGTCACCTTGAAGGCTAAAGTGCACCTGACCCAAGCCATGGTGTTTTCAATTGCCTCATATGCATGGGAAATCTGGACGATGAACAAGGAAGACCAAGAAGAACAACCGAGGCCTTTGAAATGTGGTGTTGGCGAAGAATGCTGAATATACTACAGACTGCCAAAAGAATGAATAAATCTGTCTTGGAAGAAATACAACCAGAATGCTCCTTAGACGCAAGGATGGCGAGACTACTTCTCACATACTTTGGAGATGTTATTAGGAGGGATCGGTCCCTGGAAAAGGACATCCTGCTTGGTAAAGTAGATGGCCAGGGAAAAAGAGGAAGACCTTCAACAAGATGGACTGACACAGTGGCTGTAACAATGGGTCAGGCATAACAACGATTGTGAGGATGGCACAGGACCAGGCAGTGTTTTGTTCTGTTGTACATAGGCTCTCTATCAGTCAGAACTGACTCAACGGCACCAAACAACATAACAGCCTACTAAACTGTGAGGAAATAAATTTCTGTTTGTTAAAGCCACCCACTTGTGGTAATTCTGTTACAGCAGCACTAGATGACTAAGCACCACCTTACTCCCGTACGGCCTCATTAACACGATAAAAGACAAACCCTATTTCCCAACAGGGTCCCATTCAGAGGTACAGGGGTTAGAATTTCACCATATGTTTTGGGGTGCACAATTCTATCCATGGCAATTGTAGGGGAAAGGACAAACTGTCTGTGGGGTCCCACCATCCGTCACAGCACAGCGGCGCAGTAATGCCCTGAGCTAGGACACCCGCACCGCACCGTGCAGTCTGGGGCCCCACACAGTGTCTGCAGACAGCAGGCTGGAGACCAAACAGCAGTGCAAGATACAAAGCAAGGAAATGGCTTCCATCCCCAGAGTAACAGAAAACAGGCAAGCAAACCAACCAGCATACCCTGCCTCTTCTGCTGCTTTAGCTGGAACTTTTCACCAGGCGCAACCAAATGATTCAGTCTTGTGGCAGACACAATGCGCTGCTCAGATCCCCTTCAAGTAAGGGCTCCTGCTCACCTTCGAGGTGGGAGGTTAGGTGACCACTTCCAGCTGTTAACTCCTCTGGTCCACTCATCTTTTGGGCCAGGGTCACATACTTCTGGGACTGGCCTTGAGCTGGTGACTGAGCAGAGGTGGGCGCTGAGATCAGCTGCCCCAGATGACATGAGCGAGGTGGCAGTGCTGGGGTGGGGCCATTTCCATCCAACATGGGACACCTTCTGGGGGTGTCTTAGCTCCCACTGAGCTGACGCTGATTTGCCAGGTCTGGGTCACAGTCTGATGGCTTCCTGCCTGCTCTGCCTCCACCCCTTTCATTTCACTGGCGCTTCATCCCAGGAAATCGCTTGCACTCCTGATCTGTCTCTGTGTCTCCTTCCGGGGACAAGAGCCCACCCTCCCCGGTGCTCAGCATACGGGGGGTACACCACCTTTCCCAATCTGTTTTCCTCACAGAGCTCCAGTCAAGTGCACTTTGGCTCACATGTCTCTCTGGAGGCCAGGAGCGTGGCCTGAAATGTGACCTGTTGTTAGTTGCCATTGAGTCGATTCCGAGTCATGGCGACCCCAGGTGCAGAGCAGAACTGCTCCGTAGAGGTTTCAAGGCAGTGACCTTTCGGAGCAGATTGCCAAGCCTTTCTTCTGAGGCACCTCTAGGTGGTGCAAACCAACAACCTTTAGGTTAGTTGAGGAGCACTTAACTGTCTGCACCACCTAAACCAAAAAAAAAACCCCATGTGGTTGAGCTGATTCCAACTCATAGCAACCCTGTAGGATAGAGTAGAGCTGACCCATAAGGTTTCCTAGGCTGTGATCTTTATGGGAGCCAACATTTCAATTAGAAGCCAAACCCTTAACCATTGTGCCCCCAACCCAGAACCCAGTGCTGTCAAGTCTATCCCGACTCACAGCGACCCCATGGCTCCTTAAATGTCAACTAGAGAAACATTACTAATTCAGTGAATAGCAGTTGATGTTGTTAACTATCCAAGCAACTGTATAGAGAAATGCTTTTTTTTTTAATTTAATATTTTCTCTTTCCAGTGAACTTAACAACTCGTTGTCAAGTTGATTCTGACTCACAGCAACACTGTAGGACGGAGTAGAACTGCCCCATAGAGTTTCCAAGGAGCACCTGGTGGATTCAAACTGCCAACCTTTTGGTTAGCAACCGTGGCTTTTCACCACTGCGCCACCAGGGCTCTAAAAAAAAAAAAAAAAGGAGCTTATAAATAGAAAATGCTATTAATGTATGTATGTTTGTGTTACTGTCTAACTCTGTAAGTCTGTTTGCATTTTAGGAAAGTCAGAAGTCCCTGCAGGCAGCGGAATCTCTCCAGTGTCCTCATATCTGCCGTCCCCAGGTCTAACTGCAGAGAAGATGTTCAAAGGTCCTTCTGGTATTTCTCAGAAAACTGCCATTTCTTTATCGTCGTTAGGTGTCATTCAGCGGCTTCCAACTCATAGGGACCCCATGTGACAGAGTAAAATTGCACCATAGGATTTTCAAGGTTGTAATCTTTACAGGCACAGATTGCCAGGCCTTTCTTCTGGTACCACTGGGTGGGTTCAAGCTGCCAACCGTTTGCACCACCAAGGCTCCTCCATTTCTTTAAGTTTATGGGAATCCCACATCCACAATGGCAAAGCATAATCCACAAAGCCTACAACAATTCCAAACTTCCAAATATAAGCCAAGAAGAATATATTACTGTCTTAAACCAAAAAAACAAAAGAACCAAACCTGTTGCTGTCGAGTTGATTTCAGCTCATAGCGACACTATAGGACAGAACAGAACTGTCCCACAGGGTTTCCGAGGCTGTAACCTTGTAGAGGCAGACTGCCACATCTTTCTCCTGCAGAGCAGCTGGTGGGCTCAAACCACCAACCTTTTGTTTGGCAGCCAAATGCTTTAACCACTGTGCCACCAGCGTTCCTTAGATTATTGTCTTAATCCATAGTAATTTTTTTGTGGCTGTTGTTACAACTCATTGATAAAAATATGTTGGGGAGTTAAAGAAAGAGTATGAAAAATGCTTGTTGACATATTTAAAAATGAAAACAAAATATGTATTTCCAGGTTTTGCTGAGCTTGAGTTGATCTTCATGCCTCTCATTAGGTAACAGGCGCGACACCACATATTTCTTTAACGTGCTAGTGATAGACCACCTGAAAGTCAGCGGCAACTTGATCAGCACTCTGGGGCTCTGACCACAGAGCATACCAGCCACTTCTCTCACCCACGCCTCAAAGTCTTTGTAATTAGTGCAAATAACCTATACAGAGACAACTAGCTGAGTTACCTTAAACATGCTGGTAAGCAATTATTATCCCCCTGCTTTCAAAATAGCTGATAATTAAAGAAAATTCCACCTTATATCTTTAAATAAATTCGATGTCCACAGAGAACTGACAGGAACAAATGCACTTTTCAGAAATTTTCTGAAAATTATAGCTCCAGTCCCCAGACAGATTGAAACGGCATGCTAGAGAAAACAAAGGACTGTTCTTCAAGTTTTCTTGCTTTGCATAAAAAGTTAAAATAGCCCAAAAGTGGTTTCAATTTGTCATTTCTGACTCAGGAAACCTGAAATAGTAAGCATACCACACAGAAGTGATGGCATTTCCTACTTCATGCTCAGAGGAAGCAAACTTCTTCAGGTTGGGAAAAGGTATAATAGTCAGGGTATAGTATTTAAGCATTTTAATGCTAAAAACAAAGTCATGTAAATAAGAACTGCTTCTCTTGTATTTTTCCTATCTTATATTCAGGATATTAGAAAAATGAAATTAATGCAAAATTAAAATATATATATATATGGATCAGTAGACCACTTACAAATACCAGTGTAAATAGAAGTTTTTGTTTTTAAGTACTGTTGTTGCTGTTAGGTACCATCAGGCCGATTATGGCTCATGTCACCCCACGTGACAGAACAGCACTCTTCATGGGTTTTTCAAGGCTGTGACCCTTTGGAAGCTGATTGCCAGGCCTGACTTCTGAGGCACCTCTGGGTGGATTCGAACTGCCAATATTTCAACTGGTGGTTGAGAACTTAATCATTTGGGTCATCAAGGGACTTCTTTTTAAGTACTAGAAAACAAAATTCAATATTATACTAAGAGAATAAAACAGTACAACTTAGAAAGGTTTATTCAAGGAAGCAAAGGCAACTACTGAATTCTAGATAAACATTTAAAAAACATTATCTAAGCCTCAAAAATAAAAACAGACAAATCTTTTCAAAAGATATCATAGCTTCCACTTCCAGCCAAGATGGAGTAACAGGGGCCAGATGTACCCTCACACCTGAAATAACCAAAAAATGAAGCAAAACACATGAAAAAAACTTTCCAAGGCACTGGACATCAAGTAATGGAGGACAGCGACCCCTGAGAAGTAGGAAACCAACTACATGAGTCCTACAATGGCTCCAGATTTCCAACTTGAGAGGGTTTCCAGGGGAGAACTCAGGTGGAGCCAGGTAGATGCTCCTAGTTGAGGAGATGAAGCTGAGGGTGCGGGAGACCAAGCCAGCCAGACCCAGGAGGACATGGCGCCAGAGAGGAGAGAGAATTCTGCAGAGGACTGATGAATACATGTATATGAAGAAACTACCTGAGGCTGGATGAAAAAATGATTCAAAGAATTGGAGGCTGTGATGGTTAATGTTATGTGTCACACTGGCAGGGCTGTGATTCTCAGTGGTTTAGCAGACACTGGACTGGGGGCTCTTCCATAATGTGATATGATGTAATCACCATCCATGCCGTGATCTGACGTGAGCAGCCAATCAGTTGAAAGGGAAGCTTCCTTGTGGCTGTGGTCTGCTTCCGGTACGTAAGTGGATGTTCTAGCAAAACTCGTTTTCTCTAGACCCTTCTCGTTGCCTAACCTCTGGTTCTTAGGATGTAAGTCTTCAGACATCTCCAGCTTGCTGCCTGATCTGCAGACTTTGGATTTGCCAGCTCCTGCGATTCTATGATCCAGCAGAGGCCTCCAGCCTGCCACCTGACCCATGGATCTGGTATTGCCAGCCTCCACAATTTCGTGACCCATTTTCTTTAAGTAAATCTCTTTCTCTCTCCCCCTCCCTCCCTCCCTCCCTCCCTCCCTCCCTCCCTCCCTCCTTCTCTTCCTCTCTCTCTCTAATTTCATTGGTTTTGCTCCTCTAGGGAACCCGGACTAAAGCAGAGGGAAAGGTACCCAACCATCATACAGGACCAAGAATATTGCCTGATTCCACCAGTCAGACTAGAAGACCCTCTAATTCCTGAGGCACTGGGTAGAGAACTCAGAAGGCCTTCCCACGGCAGTGGGGAATAATTAGATCTACATCTTTGGAGAAACCACACCTTGAGAAACTCAACTAGAACTATGTCTGAGGTCCATTGTTTTTAATCTTTGAAATGAAGAGATGAGTCTACATGTTTAAACCCAGTAATTAAATCCTTTTTTCCTTAAACAAGTTATTTGATAAAATTCTTGTATAAGATGAATGAACACTGAGCTGCCATGACCAAGGTATAGGTGGGACCCTTGTGCTGTGCCCACACAGCCCTCCTCCCACTCCCTTGCACCACTGGCAATTGCAAACCCCTCCTTGGGGTTGACCAGTTCTAAAGAAGGCAATCTGAAGACCTCTGGTGATGTCTGAGTCCATTTCCACTCGGAAGGTCGACAGTCCAGTCTTTCAATCACAGAACAATCACAGAGGAAGTTCTATCTTTAGGATAGTTGTGAACAAAGAGACTTTCTAGTTTCCTTACATTCGTTATTCTTGGGGAGTTGACTACATGGATGTAGGAAAGGTCACAGTGGCTTTTCAGACCCAAGTACAACACGTGAGAAGATTCATCTCTGAGAGGCAAAGAACAATGTCGTATCATCCATGCCTTAAAATAAAATAAAATCTCACACAATAGAATAAGCTTCGGGAAGTGTATAGGGTGGAGTTATAGGATCCTCAGGCATGGAAGGAAAAATCCCCAAGTCCCCGAAAAACCAGGAGGGTAGCCAAGGTCAGAGAAAAAGTCACAACGTCAAGTCAAAGCTTCAAAGACCTAAAATTGATTTGAAGAAAAAGTAAATTACTGGGAAGCAGTAAATTCCCCAAGAGCAGTGAAGTGCGGACTCAGGTCGCCTATACCTCCACAGACATTCTCTCCTCGGTTTACTGAGAGGTCATTTTTCCAAAGTAAGCAATATCTAGTCCTTGTACAGATGACAGAATCCGTGCTACACCACCCATCTCAGCAAGTGAGAAAGACCCATGTTGAGTTATTAGGTGGCATTTGCTTTCAGTAACCCCCTAAATTTGTAACTGACAGCAGTGGTGAACTTTAATTCAGAACAGAAGGTCAAAAAGGTGCTCATTACACGGCTTTTGTAGGCTCGTGTGTTCTTCGTTAGTTATGAGACTGTAAACACATACACTGCACTATCCAACTTTGGAAACCCTGATGGCACAGTGGTTAAGTGCTACGGCTGCCAACCAAAAGGCTGGTAGTTCAAATCTACCAGGCGCTTCTGGAAACTCTATGGGGCAGTTCTACTGTGTCCTATAGGGTCGCTATGAGCTGGGATCAACTCAACAGCAACAGGTTTGGTTGGTTTGGTGTACAACTTGGACATATATACTTCTCAGAGAGGATATCACTCTCACTGGCCCCAAATCCCAAGGTTTTACTTGACTGGCATATAATATTTAATAATTGTGAACTTTTGATGAAATTTTCTTTCCCTGAAGGAAAGGAAATAATGGGGAGAGGGCTATCTGTGAAGGCAACTCCTATGAGACGTGGAAAGAAAGGGCTAGAGTCGTCGTGCGGTGTTAAGCCACGGGGCTTTGTGGTTGTCCCTTGCTTCACAAAGCTGCCTGGGAGCAGAGTGTGCTGCAGGGAAGGGTGAAGGGCCAGCCCCACATCCCGCCCCACCTGCCAGCCTGCTTTCTGCCTCACTGTCTGAAGCCACAGGGCCTGACAGTTTGATGGGAGCCTCCTTGCCCCTGGCTCACATTTTCCGATGGCCTTTGTGAATGTGAATCTGTCAGCATCTACCTTTCATAAAAAGATGGTGGCAACTCCGGAGACAGGATGTTTCCTCATTATGTGCAGCTCTGATTCCAGCCACACTTCTCTCCAAGCTCCCCCATCTTGTGCCTCCGCTGGCCGCTACCTGCTGGCTCCCAGTCACACCTAATTGCTCCTCTGTTACGTGTGTACTGAAAGGTAGGTCCTCTCCCCACACACTCCCACACACACGCCCCTAATGAGATCTGCTCCTGGCCTTGGCTAAGCAGAAAAGGAGATGCTCATTTGGACCACCAATTTCCATCCAGAGTTTTCAAAATCTCTGAGCCATTTATTTCTTGGGACGTGAGATCTAGTACTTTCTTTCCCTCACAGTTGACATGTTTCCCATAAATGTATATTCCGTTTTATTTCTTGGAAACAAATGAAGTCATTTCGGGGCATGAGCAAGAATCACTAGTGTGCCAAGTGGATTGCACACCAGTCGAGGGCGCATGGGCCTCACTAAGGCTGCACGGACTCGCTGGAGACGTTGCCTCTGGCAACAGAAGAAGAGAATGTCATCTGTTTAGATGGTGCAGGCTTGTGTCTTCACTGGTAGCTAGCTTTCCGTGGCACTTTTCCAGGTTGAGCTCGTGGTCTTTTGATCTATAAACTCCGAGGACATGCTTCAGAATTTCAATTTCGAGGAGTCTGAGAATGCAGGAAGAGGCCGTGATTGGACTCCTCGGCATCAGCCTGGCTGGGGTGCTCTACAGACCGAAGTCTGTCTGCACGTTCTCCAGACTCACTGGCTGCTGCAGGGAGGCCAGGAGCCCAGCACCGGGCACGGCCTGCTTCCCATCAGTGCTGTCTGGCCCGTGTCTCACAGACTTGGGGACTGCACGTGTCTGTAACCAGCCTCCCCCGTCCCCATTACCATCAAGTCAGTTCCAGCTCACAACAACCCTGCAGGACAGAGTAGAACTGCCTCATAGGGTTTCCAAGGAGCGCCTGGTAGATTCAAACTGTCAACCTTTCGGTTAGCAGCCTAACTCTTAACCGCTGCACCACCAGGGTTCTGACAATCCTCCACCCTGGGATATTTACACACCAAACTAAAAAAAAAAAAACAGGTGCTGTTGAGTCAATTCTGACTCACGGTGACCCCAGGTGTGCAGATCAGAACTGTGCTCCATACAATTCTCACGGCTGTGACCTTTCAGAAGCAGATTGCCAGGACTTTCTTCCTAGGCACGTCTGGGTCAATTTGCAAAGCCAAACTTTCTGTTAGTAGTCAACCACTTAACTGTCTGTGCCACCCAGGACTGTGGGACGTTTATAAACCAAAACCAAACCAAACCCATTGCTGTCAAGTCAATTCCAACCCATAGCGACCCGACAGAACAGAGTAGAACTGCCCCGTGGGGTTTCCAAGGCTGTAATCTTTACGGAAGCACACCCCACATCTTTCTCCTGCAGAGCAGCTGGTGGGTTTCAACTGTTGGCCTTGCAGTTCACAGCTGAGCGCTTTACCGCTGCACCACTGGAGGACACTAGCTCCTTAATTCCAGCTCTCCGTTCTTACCTGGGATTGAGCTTCGGGTGGCAGCAGCCCTTTGGCAGCTTGCTTTTCAACTTCAGTTCAGTTTCTGGAAACGCCTGATGCGCATTAACCGATAAAGCACGTGACATTCATCTATTTTGGAACAAAGATTCAAACTGAAAGCTCTCACCTCAAACGTAAACAACCGTAGAACAGGTTTCCAGACGAGCCTTCTGAGAAATTATCTGATTTTGCCTCAGCAGCCACTGATTTAAAATAATACTGGTGCAAAACAGGGCCAATCGGCAGACTCTCCTGGCATAAGTTAAACATCTTTAGCCCCTGAAATACAATCACGTACAGTGCAGAAATGTACCAGAGCCAATCATTCCTGAATGTAACAGTGACAATGCAATTTCCTGGATTTATGATGGGCACTTTGGGGAATGTATGAGTGGCCTAAAAAAGCCAACGTTCCTTCCAAAGTGCTCGATGTTAATGTTTGGTAAGTTTATAATCTAGTATGCTACACTGCCTTACAGAAATATCTCATCACGACAAGCCTCTGTCCATAAGAAAAGATTTGCTTTTATGGAGGAAGATGCCTTCTTGACAAAAACATTAAATGAAGCGAGTTTGGAACTTTCTAAATAGAATCACTTTAAAAATTCACAGTTCACACATTAAGGCAATCAAAATAACATACGTAGGAACCCACCACCATTCTGGTCAAAGAGCTGTTTCAGTGGTTGGTTCAACAAGCAGAAGTTTCCTTCTCTCTCACCAAAGCTGCCTTCTCTGCCATCCGGCGTCTCTTTCTAAGCAGCATTACTGTCAGTTCACCATCAGCAAAGCCTAGGGAAGTCAGGAACATGGGAAGCAAGATAAAGGAGGGGAAGGATGGACAGCTGCCAGGGAAAAATACTAGGAACATAGAGAGGGCCTGAACTAAGGGGCAGCCGTGAGTCGGAACCCACTCGATGGCAGGTCAGGGTTCGCACGGCCACACAGGAACTCTTAAGCATCGGGCAGAAAAGTCCAAACAGAAACAATCAAAATGAAAAAAAAAAAGAGAGAGACTATCGCAATCCTACGGGGAAAGCAGCCTGAGAGAGCAGAGATGACTTAGAATTGGATATGCATCTTTTCTGAATGAAAAGATGCTGCTTTTCTAGAAAAAAGAACAACAGACCTGTGTTTGACCATCACTGGTCGCCTCGTCCCTTCCTGGCCCCCCCAAACCCACAATATGTTGACTCTGACTCACGGCGACCTCCCGTGTTACACAGAAGAACTGCTCCATAGGGCTTGCTTGTAATCTTTATGGAAGCAGATCACCAGGCCTCTCTTCTGTGGCACTGCTGAGTGGGTTTGAACTGCCAATCTTTAGTCGAGTGCAAACCATTCGCGCCACGCAGGGACCTCTTCCCTTTTCATAAAAACCCAACCTATTGCAATCTAGTCCATTCCAACTCATAGCAATCCTATAGGACAGAGTAGAACTGCCCCATAGGGTTTTCTAGGCTGTAATTTTTATGAGAGCAGATCGCCAGGTCTTTTCTCCCACGGAGCTGACCTTTTGGTTAGCAGCTGAGAGCTTAATCACTGCACCAGCAGGGCTCCTCCTTCCCTTCTCGGGCTCCCATAAACCACTCAACACACATGCAGCAGGCCCCATGAAACCGATGGAGGTATTATGGGAGCACCACGCTCGCACTCCTCCTCAGCCAGCGACAGTGGTTCCAGACTGAGAGCCAAGCCCTGGAGGTGGGCTAAGCACAGGGCAGAATCCCAGCTCAGGCTCTCCTGGCTTCTGGAGGCTGTCAACTTGGAACGGAAACCTCTTGAGATGGCACTTCCTTACAGAATTTTGGAGTTTTGTTAGGAGCCAATAGCTGGAGTGCAGGCACTCTTGGGGATCTGATTGCTTACAGCGTTCTGGCACTTGTGGCTCTGCTCCTGGTGGGCAAGCAGAAGCCAGAGAGACGGGAAAGCACAGTCAGCTCAGAGGACAGCTGGGGCCAGGCTCCTTCCTGGAAAGGGACGGCGAATGCCAGGAGAGGGACGGGCAGTGTACTTTCTCTACCAGGACCCAACCAGCGTCTCCAGAGCTGTGTACCTATGCCACACCTTTCACAGGCGATGGAACCCCAGGGTGGCTTCCCCTTTGCAAAGCTGGTCAGTCAGTGCACACTGGGTTTGGGATGACCCTGGCCCTGGCCATTTTCAGGACACAAATGATTATGAAAGTGACCACTACAAATAAAAGCCTCCTTTTCCAGCTTCAGTCCTAAGGTGGTTTGTCACAGGTAGTGTCTGCCCCTAATCATTTGTAAAGTTACTGGGAAAATCATGCCAATAGTATCCTGATACCTATAGTTCTTCCTGTGGGTATGTCTCCCTTATTCTTAACCTGGAGTCCTCCAGGGATGCAAATGGTTAACACGCCCAGCTCCTCACCGAAAGTTTGGAGGTTCGAGTCCACCCAGAAGAGCCATGGAAGAAAGGCCTGGTGATCTACTTTGGAAGAATCAGCCACTGGAAACTCTATGGCGCACACAGGGTCATCAGGAGTTGGAGATGACTCAGCGGCAACTGGTAATATTCTTGCCTGCTTTGCTCCGCTCTTCTTGTTCACCGTTCCCACTCGACAGAAGAAGAGGATTAAATGCCAAGGAGCCACGGTCCACAAACCGGGAAGAAGGCTGTCCTGTTTACCCTGCTGGTACAGGCTCTATTCTCACCCCTGAGTGTATGTCTGTAAGGGACAGAGCATTCAAATGTCTTTCAAGAAAGAATCCAAATGAATGGCATTTACAAGTCTCCCTCCAGTGGAAGAAAGCATCTCACTCAGGCCGGCGAATGATCCTCTTGGAGGAAGCCACCACCCCAGCTTTAATTCATCAACTTCTTAATGATTCTTCCTGGTTATGAAAATCAAGGTCTGTTAATTCTAGATTCTAGAAAGGAATGACCAAACTCTACTTCTTTTATAGCCACCTTGTGGCTGCCCACGGGCAGAGCCTGAATAGATCTAGCAGGGGACTCCTGGGTTTGCTCAAATGCCACGGTCCAGGCCATCCCCAGCCATTTGGAGCTGGAGCACAAAGACTGCACTAAAAGCAAAGCAACTTCAGCCAAGACAAGGTATGGGGCAGGCTAGCCCTCACTCCAGAGAAGGCATTTGGGGTAGGCTTGACAGATAAAATACAGGCTGCAAGGTTAAATTTGAGTTTCAGATAAACGATGAATAAACTTTTTAGTATAAGTATATCCCGTATAATATCCAGGATACACTTACGCCAAAGAAAGCTATTTGTTGTTCATCTGAAATTCAAATTTAACTAGGCTATTTGTATTTTTATTTGCTGATTCTGGCAACCCTAACTTGGGGTTTCTGTGGGCACTGAGGTAGTGAGTTCATTCATGCCCAGGACAATCAAATCCTAGGCCAGTGCAGAGCCCTTAGTGCTGAGCAGAGCATGAGAGAGACAGACAGACAGACAGACAGACAGAGACAGAAAGAACAGAGAGAGCAACCCTCCTCCCCCAGCTCTTCCCTCATTCACAATGACTCCACGGACTGAAACAAGATGCTCTGTAACTGGAAAGCAGCTTTCTGAGGAAATAAAGCCACAACACAGAAGCCTGGGAAGGAAAACAGATCCAATCTAAAAAGCGCAAGTCAGACTGCAAGTAAGGAAATGTTAACTAGAAGCAAGGAGATGGGAAAACCCCCGTCTCCTCAAAATGGCTGGAGGGAAATAACGGGGAAAAAAATGAGTTGCAGAGAGCAAGACATCAAGCCTCCCAGAAGGCTCTCTATTTGATGTCTCTGCTTCACTCGTGGCATAGAAAACCTGCTCAGATGGGCATCTGATGATCCAAAACCAAACCCATTGCCATCAAGTTGCTTCGGACTCATAGCGATCCTATAGAGCAGAGTAGAATTGTCCTATGGTGTTTCCAAAGAGCGGCTGGTAGATCAGAACTGCTGACTTTTTAGTTAGCAGCCGAACTCTTAACCACTGTGCCACCAGAGCTCCATCTGATAATAGCAACAACAAAAATAAAACAGTTCCGTCAAATCGACTCCAACTCATGGCGACTTCATGTGTGTCAGAGTACAGTTGGGCTCCACAGGGTTTTCGATGGAGATTTTTTGGAAATGGATCTCCAAGCCTTTCTTCCAAGACACCTCTGGGTGGACTCAAACCTACAACCTTTCAGTTAGCAGCTAAGCGTATTAACCATTTGCACCACCAGGGACACGAGGACATGCATATATATGTAAAACACAGAGTCATTGTATAAATTTTGAGAACTTCCAGAAAGGATAAAAAATAAAAATTACTCATAATCCCAAGATTAGAGGATAACCAGTGTATTTCCTTCCATCTGTTTATATCTGGGCATATATATAATTTTTACAACATTATAAAGTATATCACATTTTGTAGCCTACTTTTGTCATTTAGTATACTGTGGATAGTATTGCCTGTGCTTAAATAGTCTTTGGAAACATGGTTTTTAATGAACTACTTAGTATGCCATTGCTTTTAATGGCACACAATTTATTTAACCCATTTCTTCTCATTGTGTATTTACTGGCTCCGATTTTTCACTGTTATAGAGAACACCACATAGAGACTCCTTCTACACACAGCTCTTCCTGATTGTCTACTTATTCACATGGAATAAAGGTCTGGAAGTGAGATTACAGGGTCACAGGGTGTGAATATTGTTAAGGTCTTCATTCATGTTGTCAATTTAGCTTCCAAAAAACCTTCTACACAATATATAACAATTGCCATTTTCCCATAATCGTGCCAACACTGGGCCTTATCTCTTTCAAAAACCGTTAGTAATTTGATAAGCCAAAGAATATCTCCCATTATTGAAAAATCACATTTCCTTCATTCTTAATGTGGAAGACCATGTCTCCAAATGTCTATCGACCAGTTGTAGTTCTTATTTTATGAACTATTTTACGTCAAAGAATATTGAATACACCATAGACTGCCAGAAGTACAAACAAATCTGTCTTGGAAGAAAGAAGTACAGCCAGAATGCTCCTCAGAAGTGAGGCTGGTGAGACTTCATCTCACGCACTTTGGACATGTTATCAGGAGGGACCAGTCCCTGGAGAAGGACATCATGCTTGGTAAAGTAGAGGGTCAGCGAAAACGAGGAAGACCCTCAACAAAATGGAATGGCACAGTGACTCCAACAATGGGCTCAAACAAAGCAATGATTGTGAAGATGGCGCAGGACCAGGCAGTGTTTCGTTCTGTTGTACATGGGGTCACTATGAGTCGGAAACAACTCGATGGTACCCAACGACGACATTCTCTGAGTTCTTCTAGTTCTCCTCCTCTTGCCTCTTTAATCCAACTGAAGTGAATTTTCATTTAGGAGTGATAAAAGGATTTTTTCCCCAAATAATTAACCTGCTATCTCAACATCCTAGAGGCAAGGATGGCAAGACTGCATCTTACATACTTTGGACATGTTGTCAGGAGGGATCAGTCCCTGGAGAAGAACATCAGGGTCAGCGGAAAAGAGGAAGACCCTCAACGAGGTAGATTGACACAGTGGCTGCAACAATGAACTCAAGCATAACAACGATTGTAAAGATGGTGCAGGACCAGGTAGCGTTTCGTTCTGTTGTCCATAGGGTCGCTATGAGTCAGAACTGACTCGATGACACCTAACAACAACATCTCAACATCATTTACTAAGCAATCCAAATGTTCCCCCACATATTCGAAATGCCACAGTTATCATATGTTGAGTGAGCAGGTAACATATGCCCCTGGGCTTTCTCTTTGGCCACTAATGTGCCTGTGTTGTACCCACATCCCACCTCCTAATTATTGTTGTTGTTGTTCGGTGCTTTCGAGTCCATTCCAATTCATAGCGACCCTATAGGACAGGAGAACTGCCTCAGCGGTATAATACTTTCTAATTATTCTCTAGTGTTCGTCCCTCTCCATTAGCATTCAATATTTCTAGAAAACATTAGAGCCACTCTGAAATTTAAATTTTTATTCAAATTGTCCTAAAAGTACAAACTTAATTGGGGAAATTTGACTTCTTCACACTATTCAGAAAGGACCCCTGGTGGCTCAGTGGTTAAACACTTGGCTGCTAACCCACTGGTAGCTCCATGTGAGAAAGATGTGGCAGTCTGCTTCCATAAAGATTACAGCCTTGGAAACTCTATGGGGCAGTTCTACGCTGAGTCACTATGAGTCAGAATTCACTTGACGTCACACCACAATAATAGCACTATTCAGAATCAGTCTATTTTACCACCTATTCAAGATTTCTGTAACATTTCCCAGTGCCTGTTGTATTTTTCTCTACACAGGTCCCTTATACGTAGCTTAGGTTTATTCCTATGATTTAGTGCATTACACCGATCTTATGAGAAGTCTTTTATCTTTTTATTTCCCAGCTAATTGTTAGTGGGAGATAGGAAAGTTGTGCATGCTACCAGAAAGAAACTATTCTGAGTACTTTTTAAAACTATTCTCTTAGGGTTTCTAGATATATGATCATACTATATGCAGATAAGGAAATTTTTGTCTATTCTTTTTTAAAAATTAACTTTCTCATTTCTGCTTCCTGTCTTATTGTGCTTGATAGAACTTCTAGAAGGGTGTTCATAACACTTTGGTGTCCAGTGAGGTGTATGTTTGCCCACCCACATTTTCCTCCTCTCAGGTTTCTTGGGGCTGTACTTTTCCCACTAAAAGTATTTGCTGCTTGATAGCGGGGAGTTGTGTAACAGTTAAAAATGAAAGAAATGTTCATTGGTGCAAAATAGCTGGGGTAGATGGCTTAAACTTGAGGTAGTGCATCCAAGAAGTGTGATTGGGTGAAACTTTTGTCTCTTTTGACTTTTGTACAGCTAGATAAGCATGGTAAGCATATTTATGGTTTCCTGTAGTGATGTAGTTATTAAGAGCTGTGGCTGCTAACCAAAAGGTCGGCAGCTCGAATCCACCAGGCGCTCCTTGGAAACTCTATGGAGCAGTTCTACCCTGCCATATAGGGTCACTATGAGTCAGAATCAACTCAACTGCAACAGATTTGATTTTGGTTTGGTGTGATAGGGAGGTCTGGTGGGTTTGTTTGTATGTGTGTTTATCATGTTTGGAAAATCAGAGGTGCCCAATGTAACCAAATGGAAAGCACCCCACACAGTAAATCCTACCTGATGTCTAGCAGGATAGACAGGAGCCCACCAACCACGACCTACAGAATTTTGTGGTCACACATATGCTCATATAATATTTCTCAAAATCCATATTGCCAACCAAAAACTTAAACATACTCAATTAGTAAGCATGTATTCCAATACTGAAAACACATGCCATCAAAAAAAGTCAAAGCAGAAAATAATTGTGTCACCAAAGGGATAATGATGGTGACGGTACCCATCCTCATCTCAGACTTCCTGAAAGTCCTTTGGAGCATCCTCATTAAATGTGATGCAGCTGCTGATTGTATATTGTTTTTTCCTGTCCAGGAACTATTCTCCTATTCCTGGCTTATTAAGTTTTTATCAGAAATTGATGGTGAATTTTATCAAACACCCTCAGGGAATTTATTGAGGGTTTTCCTCTTTTAATCTACTGATGTGATATATTTTATTAATAGATGTCTGAATATTAAAACATTATTGTATTCCTGGAATAGACCTATATGGTATATGAAACTGTTATTTTCAATTTGCTATATATTATTTAGGACTTTTTGTTTTTTGATTCAACGACCATAGACTGCGTGTCACCAGGTGCCAGCCCCACCCACTGTTCTGCCTCATCACCAGTGAGATGGGGCTGGGACTTTCTTAACGTGAGCTGTCCTCAGGTTTTTTACCCAAGCCGGAGATAGCTCTGTAAAGTGAACCAAGAAACATCTTTCCCCTTATACTCCGCACTTGTGTATACAGCAGGGGAATTATTTGTTCTTACAAGACTGAAAGTCCTCACCCTCTAAAATCATTCTGGAAGAAGAACACAAATACCAAACAATTAATAGGGAGGAACTGGCAAAAGAGGTTAGTTTAAAAGTAATACAAAGCTATAAAAATTAAACCTTAAGCAACCTTTGAAATGTATTCCCATGGTTACTGGTCTACACAAGTTTTCCCCTTCTGTAGGCAGATACGAAGATTTTTATTTTCCTCAAAAAATCTTCCATTAGTCCAGGCCAAGATGGCTGACTAGGTAGACGCAACCTCGGATCCCTCTTGCAACAAAGACTCGGAAAAACAAGTGAATCAATCACATACATGACAATCTACAAACCCTGAACAACAAACACAGATTTAAAGAGTTGACCTGAGTGACAGAGATGGAGAATGAACAACTATGGGGAAGCAGCGACTGTTTTTGGAGCCTGGAGCCAGCGTCCCAGTCCGTGATGGCTCAGAGACAGCAGTCGATATCAAACCACATAAAGAAGCAGACCATGACAGCTTCTACAACCCCCCAAACAAAAGAATCAAAATCTTTCCCAAATGAAGATACAATCCTGGAATTACCAGATACAGAATATAAAAAACTAATTTACAGAATGCTTCAAGACATCAGGGATGACCTCAGAAATGAAATAAGGCAAACGGCAGAAAAAGCCAAGGAACACACTGATAAAACAGTTGAAGAACTCAAAAAGATTATTCAAGAACATAGTGGAAAAATTAATAAGTTGCAAGAACCCATAGAGAGACAGCATGCAGAAATCCAAAAGATTAACAATAAAATTACAGAATTAGACAACGCAATAGGAAGTCAGAGGAGCAGACTCGAGCAATTAGAATGCAGAGTGGGAAATCTGGAGGACCAGGGAATTAACACCAACATAGTTGGAAAAAAATCAGATAAAAGAATTAAAAAAAATGAAGAAACCCTAAGAATCATGTGGGACTCTATCAAGAAGGATAACTTGCGGGTGATTGGAGTCCCAGAACAGGGAGGGAGGACAGAGAAAACAGTTGAAGATCTGCTGACAGAAAACTTCCCTGACATCATGAAAGATGAAAGGATATCTATCCAAGATGCTCATCGAACCCCATTTAAGATTGATCCAAAAAGAAAAACACCAAGACATATTATCATCAAACTTGCCAAAAACCAAAGATAAAGAGAAAATTTTAAAAGCAGCCAGGGAGAAAAGAAAGGTCTCCTTCAAGGGAGAATCAATAAGAATAAGTTCAGACTACTCAGCAGAAACCATGCAGGCGAGAAGGCAATGGGATGACATATACAGAGCACTGAAGGAGAAAAACTGCCAGCCAAGGATCATATATCCAGCAAAACTCTCTCTGAAATATGAAGGAGAAATTAAGATATTTACAGATAAACACAAGCTTAGAGAATTTGCAAAAACCAAACCAAAGCTACAAGAAATACTAAAGGAAATTGGTCAGAAAACCAATAATATCAGATACCAGCACAACACAAGGTCACAGAACAGAACATCCTGATATCAACTCGAATAGGGAAATCACAAAAACAAATTAAGATTAAAAAAAAAAAAATGCTCAAAACAGGGAATCATTGAAGTCAATATGTAAAAGATCACAATAATCAAAAAGAGGGACTAAATACAGGTGGCATAGAACTGCCATATGGAGAGGGATACAAGGCGATATAGGACAATACAAGTTAGGTTTTTACTTAGAAAAATAGGGGTAAATATTAAGGTAAACACAAAGAGGTATAACAACTCCGTAACTCAAAATAAAAGCCAAGAAAAACGTAATGACTCAACAAACATAAAGTCAAATACTATGAAAATGAGGATCTCACA
Organism: Loxodonta africana; assembly: GCF_030014295.1. Classification (NCBI taxonomy): domain Eukaryota; kingdom Metazoa; phylum Chordata; class Mammalia; order Proboscidea; family Elephantidae; genus Loxodonta; species Loxodonta africana. Next base: position 7,660,340 of record NC_087357.1, read on the forward strand.
ATTTACAAAGAAAAACATCTCAGCACAAAAAAGTAAGTGGAAAAATGAAATTGTCAACAACACACATAAAAAGGCATCAAAATGACAACACTAAACACTTATTTATCTATAATTACGCTGAATGTAAATGGACTAAATGCACCAATAAAGAGACAGAGAGTCACAGACTGGATAAAGAAACACGATCCATCTATATGCTGCCTACAAGAGACACACCTTAGACTTAGAGACACAAACAAACTAAAACTCAAAGGATGGAAAAAAATATATCAAGCAAACAATAAGCAAAAAAGAAGAGGAGTAGCAATATTAATTTCTGACAAAATAGACTTTAAACTTAAATACACCACAAAGGATAAAGAAGGACACTACATAATGATAAAAGGGTCAATTGATCAGGAAGATATAACCATATTAAATATTTATGCACCCAATGACAGGGCTGCAAGATACATAAATCAAATTTTAACAGAACTGAAAAGTGAGATAGATACCTCCACAATTATAGTAGGAGACTTCAACACACCACTTTCGGAGAAGGACAGGACATCCAGTAAGAAGCTCAATAGAGACATGGAAGACCTAATTACAACAATCAACCAACTTGACCTCATTGACTTATACAGAACTCTCCACCCAACTGCTGCAAAGTATACTTTTTTTTCTAGCGCACATGGAACATTCTCTAGAATAGACCATGTATTAGGTCATAAAACAAACCTTTGCAGAATCCAAAACATCGAAATATTACAAAGCATCTTCTCAGACCACAAGGCAATAAAAGTAGAAATCAATAACAGAAAAATGAGGGAAAAGAAATCAAATACTTGGAAAATGAACAATACCCTCCTGAAAAAAGACTGGGTTATAGAAGACATTAAGGAGGGAATAAGGAAATTCATAGAATGCAACGAGAATGAAAATACTTCCTATCAAAACCTCTGGGACACAGCAAAAGCAGTGCTCAGAGGCCTATTTATATCGATAAATGCACACATACAAAAAGAAGAAGGAGCCAAAATCAGAGAACTGCCCCTACGACTTGAACAAATAGAAAGTGAGCAACAAAAGAATCCATCAGGCACCAGAAGAAAACAAATAATAAAAATTAGAGCTGAACTAAATGAATTAGAGAACAGAAAAACAATTGAAAGAATTAACAAAGCCAAAAGCTGGTTCTTTGAAAAAAATTAACAAAATCGATAAACTATTGGCTAGACTGACTAAAGAAATACAGGAAAGGAAACATATAACCCGAATAAGAAACGAGAAAGGCCACATCACAACAGAACCAAATGAAATTAAAAGAATCATATCAGAATATTACGAAAAATTGTACTCTAACAAATTTGAAAACCTAGCAGAAATGGATGAATTCCTGGAAAAACACTACCTACCTAAACTAACACAATCAGAAGTAGAACAACTAAATAGACCCATAACAAAAAAAGAGATTGAAATGGTAATCAAAAAACTCCCAACAAAAAAACCCCTGGCCCGGATGGCTATACTGCACAGTTCTACCAAACTTTCAGAGAAGAGATAACACCACTACTACTAAAGGTATTTCAAAGCATAGAAAATGACGGAATACTACCCAACTCATTCTATGAAGCCACCATCTCCCTGATACCAAAACCAGGTAAAGACATCACAAAAAAAGAAAATTACAGACCTATATCCCTCACGAACATAGATGCAAAAATCCTCAACAAAATTCTAGCCAATAGAATTCAACAACATATCAAAAAAATAATTCACCACGACCAAGTGGGATTTATACCAGGTATGCAAGGCTGGTTTAAAAAGAAAAACCATTAATGTAACCCACCATATAAATAAAACAAAAGACAAAAACCACATGATCTTATCAATTGATGCAGAAAAGGCATTTGACAAAGTCCAACACCCATTTATAATAAAAACTCTCACCAAAATAGGAATTGAAGGAAAATTCCTCAACATAATAAAGGGCGTCTATGCAGTCAACAGCCAACATCACTCTAAATGGAGAGAGCCTGAAAGCATTTCCCTTAAGAACGGGAACCAGACAAGGATGCCCTTTATCACCACTCTTATTCAACATTGTGCTAGAAGTCCTAGCCAGGGCAATTAGGCTAGACAAAGAAATAATGGGCATCCGGATTGGCAAAGAGGAAGTAAAATTATCTCTATTCACAGATGACATGATCTTATACACAGAAAACCCTAAGGAATCCTCCAGAAGACTACTGAAACTAATAGAAGAGTTTGGCAGAGTCTCAGGTTATAAGATAAACATACAAAAATCACTTGGATTCCTCTACATCAACAAAAAGAACATCGAAGAGGAAATAACCAAATCAATACCATTCACAGTAGCCCCCAAGAAGATAAAATACTTAGGAATAAATCTTACCAAGGATGTAAAAGACCTATACAAAGAAAACTACAAAGCTCTACTACAAGAAATTCAAAAGGACATACTTAAGTGGAAAAACATACCTTGCTCATGGATAGGAAGACTTAACATAGTAAAAATGTCTATTCTACCAAAAGCCATCTATACATACAATGCACTTCCAATCCAAATTCCAAAGTCATTTTTTAAGGTGATAGAGAAACAAATCACCAACTTCATATGGAAGGGAAAGAAGCCTCGGATAAGCAAAGCATTACTGAAAAAGAAGAAGAAAGTGGGAGGCCTCACTCTACCTGATTTCAGAACCTGTTATACAGCCACAGTAGTTAAAACAGCCTGGTACTGGTACAACAACAGACACATAGACCAGTGGAACAGAATTGAGAACCCAGATATAAATCCATCCACATATGAGCAGCTGATATTTGACAAAGGCCCAGTGTCAGTTAATTGGGGAAAAGATAGTCTTTTTAACAAATGGTGCTGGCATAACTGGATATCCATTTGCAAAAAAATGAAACAGGACCCATACTTCACACCATGCACAAAAACTAACTCCAAGTGGATCAAAGACCTAAACATAAAGACTAAAACGATAAAGATCATGGAAGAAAAAATAGGGACAACCTTAGGAGCCCTAATACAAGGCATAAACAGAATACAAAACATTACCAAAAATGACGAAGAGAAACCAGATAACTGGGAGCTCCTAAAAATCAAACACCTATGCTCATCTAAAGACTTCACCAAAAGAGTAAAAAGACCACCTACAGATTGGGAAAGAATTTTCAGCTATGACATCTCCGACCAGCGCCTGATCTCTAAAATCTACATGATTCTGTCAAAACTCAACCACAAAAAGACAAACAACCCAATCAAGAAGTGGGCAAAGGATATGAACACACACTTCACTAAAGAAGATATTCAGGCAGCTAACAGATACATGAGAAAATGCTCTCGATCATTAGCCATTAGAGAAATGCAAATTAAAACTACGATGAGATTCCATCTCACACCAACTAAACTGGCATTAATCCAAAAAACACAAAATAATAAATGTTGGAGAGGCTACAGAGAGATTGGAACTCTCATACACTGCTGGTGGGATTGTAAAATGGTACAACCACTTTGGAAATCCATCTGGCGTTATCTTAAACAGTTAGAAATAGAACTACCATACAACCCAGAAATCCCACTCCTCGGAATATACCCTAGAGATACAAGAGCCTTCACACAAACAGATATATGCACACCCATGTTTACTGCAGCTCTGTTTACAATAGCAAAAAGCTGGAAGCAACCAAGATGTCCGTCAACGAATGAATGGGTAAATAAATTGTGGTATATTCACACAATGGAATACTACGCATCGATAAAGAACAGTGACGAATCTCTGGAACATTTCATAACATGGAGGAGTCTGGAAGGCATTATGCTGAGCGAAATGAGTCAGAGGCAAAAGAACAAATATTGTATAAGACCACTATTATAAGATCTTGAGAAATAGAAAAAACGGAGAAGAACACATACTTTTGTGGTTACAAAGTGGGGAGGGAGGGAGAGGGCTTTTTATTGATCAATCAGTAGATAAGAACTGCTTTGGGTGAAGGGAAAGACAACACTCAATACAAGGAAGGTCAGCCTAATAGGACTGGACTAAAAGCAAAGAGGTTTCCGGGATAAAATGAAAGCTTTAAAGGTCAGTGGAGCAGGGGCTGGGGTCTGGGGAACTTGGTTTGAGGGGACTTCTAAGTCAATGGGCAAAATAATTCTATTATGAAAACATTCTGCATCCCACTTTGAATTGTGGCGCCTGGGGTCCTAAATGCCAACAAGCAGCCATCTAAGATACATCAATTTGTCTCAACCCACCTGGAGCAAAGGCAAAGGAAGAACACCAAGGTCACACGACAACTAAGAACTCAAGAGACAGAAAGGGCCACATGAACCAGAGACCTACATTATCCTGAGACCAGAAGAACTAGTTGGTACCCGGCCACAATCGATGTCTGCCCTGTCAGGGAGCACAACAGACAACTCCTGAGGGAGCAGGAGACCAATGGGATACAGACCCCAAATTCTCATAAAAAGACCATACCTAATGGTATGACTGCGACTAGAGGAATCCCAGAGACAATGCTCCCCAAACCTTCTGATGGCACAGGACAGGAACCATCCCCGAAGACAACTCATCAGGCATGAAAAGGACTGGTCAGTGGAGGGGAGAGAGATGCTGATGAAGAGTGAGCTAATTAAATCAGGTGGACACTGGAGAGTGTGTAGGCAACTCTTGACTGGAGGGGGGATGGGAAGATAGAGAGAGAGGGAAGATGGCAAAATTGGCACTAAACGAGAGACTGAAAGGGCTGACTCAATAGGGGGAGAGCAAGTGGGAGAAGGGAGTAAGATGTATGTAAACCTACATGTGACAGACTGATTGGAATGGTAAATGTTCACTTGAAGCTTAATAAAAATTAATTAAAAAAAAAAAAAAACTACAATGAGATTCCATCTCACAACAAGGCTGGCATTAATCCAAAAAACACAAAAGAATAAATGTTGGAGAGGCTGCGGAGAGATTGGAACTCTTATACACTGCTGGTGGGAATGTCAAATGGTATAACCACTTTGGAAATCTATCTGGTGTTATCTTAAACAGTTAGAAATAGAACTACCATACAACCCAGAAATCCCACTCCTAGGAATATACCCTAGAGAAATAAGAGCCTTCACACGAACAGATATATGCACACCCATGTTTATTGCAGCTCTGTTTACAATAGCAAAAAGCTGGATGCAACCAAGGTGTCCATCAACAGATGAATGGTTAAATAAATTGTGGTATATTCACACAATGGAATACTACCCATCGATAAAGAACAGTGACGAATCTGTGAAACATTTCATAACATGGAGGAACCTGGAAGGCATTATGCTGAGCGAAATTAGTCAGAGGCAAAAGGACAAATTTTGTATAAGACCACTATTATGAGATCTTGAGAAACAGTATAAACTGAGAAGAACACATACTTTTGTGGTTACGAGGCGGGGGAGGGAAGGAGGGTGGGAGAGGGTTTTTTACTGATTAATTACTAGATAAGAACTACTTTAGGTGAAGCGAAGGACAATACTCAATACATGGAAGGTCAGCTCAACTGGACTGGACCAAAAGCAAAGAAGTTTCCAGGATAAACTGAATGCTTCAAAGGTCAGCGGAGCAATGGCGGGGGTTTGGGGACCAGGGTTTAAGGGAACTTCTAAGTCAATTGGCAAAATAATTCTATTATGAAAACATTCTGCAACCCACTTTGAAATGTGGCATCTGGGGTCTTAAATGCTAACAAGCGGCCATCTAAGATGCATCAACCGGTCTCAACCCACCTGGAGCAAAGGAGAATGAAGAACACCAAGGTCACACGATAACTAAGAGCCCAAGAGACTGAAAGGGCCACATGAATCAGAGACCTACATCATCCTGAGACCAGAAGAACTAGTTGGTGCCTGGCCACAACCGATGACTGCCCTGACAGGGAGCACAACAGAGAACCCCTGAGGGAGCAGGAGATCAGTGGGATGCGGACCCCAAATTCTCATAAAAAGACCAGACTTAATGGTCTGACCGAGACTAGAGGAATCCCGGCGGTCATGGTCCCCAAACCTTCTGTTGGCACAGGACAGGAACCGTTCCCGAAGACAACTCATCAAACATGAAAGGGACTGGACAGTGGGTAGGAGAGAGATGCTGATGAGGAGTGAGCTAATTATATCAGGTGAACACTTGAGACTGTGTTGGCATCTCCTGTCTGGAGGGGAGATAGGAGGGTAGAGAGGGTTAGAAACTGGCAAAGTTGTCACAAAAGGAGAGACTGGAAGGGCTGACTCATTAGGGGGAGAGCAAATGGGAGTACAGAGTAAGGTGTATATAAACTTGTATGTGACAGTCTGACTTGATTTGTAAACGTGTCACTTGAAGCTCAATAAAAGTTAATAAATAAATAAATAAATCTTCCATTGATTAAAAAAATAATAGCCATCAACTCCTGCTCTTGTATTACACAGTCGAACTGTGCCCTATGGGTTGGCTTTCTTTACAAAAGCAGTTTGCCAGGCACTTCTTCCTCAGAGTCACTGGGTGGGTTCGAACCACCAATCTTTAACTTAGCAGGTGAGCACAAATGGTTTGTGTCACTCGGGGACCTTGTATTTCATTGATAGTTTTTAATTTATTACCACTGAGTTATATATGGAAACCCTGGTGGCGTAGTGGTTAAGTGCTACAGCTGCTAACCAAAGGGCTGGCAGTTCAAATCCGGCAGGCGTTCCTTGGAAACTCTATGGGGCAGTTCTACTCTGTCCTATAGGATCGCTATGAGTCGGAATCAACTCGAAGGCACTGGGTTTGGTTTTTTAGTTTGAGTTATATATAGTATTTCTTTGTAGCTTTTGATTACCACCAAATTAAGCGTAGTATTTTTTTTTATTATTTCTTCATATTCTTGAAATCCTCATTTCGTGTATTTGTGAGGTTTTTTTTTTTTTCCTAAATTAGATTTGCCAGTGGTCCATCTATTTTAATGCATATTTGTTTGTTTTTCAAGTTCTTAGATTTATCCGGAGCCCTGGTTAGGAGCTCAGCTGCTAACCAAAAAGGTCAGCAGTTCAAATCCACCAGCCACTCTTTGGAAGCCCTATGGGCAGGCAGTTCTGCTCTGTCCTACAGGGTTGCTATGAGTAGGAATTGGCTCAACAGCAATAGGTTTTTTGGATTTACCTAATTTACTGCTTTTCTTGTGTATATTCTCATTCATAAATTCCTGTTTTCAAACCCTTTTTTAACATTCTTTGAACTTAGGATCCTAATTTTTTAGTTCTTTTTATATTGTTCATTCTTGTTTAATAATAAGTGTATTTAGTATGATGCATCTGACCCTGAATTAACTTTGGGCCTCACCCCTTAATTTCTGGTATGTCCTCATTAAGTATTCAAGAATTATAGACTGAGTTCCTCTTTTGTCTACTTATCACTGGGAGAGTATTATTTTAATTTTTTAAGGGCACTGCATTTTGTGTTAAATTTTGTGTTATTAAAATTTGTTTTATTATAGCTATGGTTGTGGTCTGTACAGTTTGTTTCTTAAAAGGATCCATTAAGCTTTTCTTTGTGATCAAGATTTTTTAATGATCAATTTTTACAGGTAAATTACAGATACTATACTATCCCTTTCTGTGAATGGTACAGAGTTCCCTATACTTCATTAAATACTAAATAGGTTTTACTTATTACATATAGTCCAAATGCGTTCTCTCTTTATTTTTGTCAATTTCTCTTGCCCAGTACTGACAGTTGTATATTAAAGTTGTTCACTACAAGAATTATGTCTTTGTCAATTTCTTCTTGTATTTTTATTTACCTTTACTTTATATATTCTAATAATTATATTTTATACATGAAAGTTCATTATTCATTTCTCTTCATGGTGAGTTTTACCTTTTATCAACACAAAAATCACCCTCTTGAAATTTCTTAAACTCTAATTTGATATGAATATTGCCGCCACTTTTCAGTTTTTATTTGTATTTATCTGATTATCTTTGTTCTGCCCTTATTTTTCAACCTTCCCATATCTTTCATTTTAGAGGTGTCTCTTGTCAATAGATTTTAATTTTTGTTTTTCAATCAAGTCTGAGAATTTGGGGAGTTTTACCCATCCACATTTATCTCTGGATTATTTCTGCTATTCCCTTTTTTTTCCCAATATTTTCTTTTTATCATCGTTGCTTAAAAAGGTATTTTTCTTAAGTTTTTGTGTTTCTTTAGTAATCTGGAAAGTATGAAACCTGTTTTTATTCCACTTTTGCTTATTTTCAAATTTCTCTTTTTTAAAGAAATCACATATTCCTTTCTAATCACCATTAACACTGAAATATTATCCAATGTCTCTTCCCATGTAAAACAAAAACAACACATATTTACTTCTTCCCTCCCTAAGCCATTTGCCAATTTTTGCTGTTATCTAAAATCTTAAACCAGATAATTAGTATTAAAGTATTTGCTCACATTATGGTTTTTTGTTTGCAATAATTACTTTTTGTGTTTGGGTTGTTTTTAATCATATGAACAACCACAATTTAAATGCTACATGTTCTGCTGCGTTGTCAGTTACCTTTTCTCTTTTATTCTACGATTTCTTCATCCTTTCACAGCTGGCTCTAGTATGTCTTCATGTAAATTTTTCAGGAATGGCAGGTGAGGGGTATATTTTTTCACGTTCCTTGCATATCTAAGAATTTTCTTGGCTGCAGTCAAGTCAAATCAACAAGTATATGAGCACCTACTCTTTAAATGGCAACAAGCTATGTTCAGGGGAGAAAAATTAATGAGGTAACACATCTTCATAGCCCATACCTTGGAGAGCTTGCAGGCTAACCAGAAGTTACGTAAGAATGACACATTGTTTTTAGTAGAGAATTCTTGGGTTAAAATAATTTTCTATAAAAACTCTATAAACACTAGTCCATTCCTATCTTGTTTTATTACTGCAGAAAACTCTACCAGCCATCCAATTTCTCCCAAGGTAGAGATGACAGTGGGAGATGAGAATGTATTGGAATTGAAAAACACTGTCCAGGTAAGCAACTTAAAAATAAATCAACAAAACTGTTGGAAATCCTAAGGTCTTAAGCAGAACTGAAGACGAGCTGTGTTTTCCAATAAAATGAAAGTGAATTTAGACATTTTGTAGGTGAAGGAAGTTAATTGCAGTTTGGTTTTTATTTCTTTGTAGGTAAATTGTTTTTCAGTCCGGATGCATATTTTCTTTTATTCTTGAAATTCAAGTTCCATTAATCGTCCCTGGTGCTCAACAAGCCCTTTTGATACTTCAGGGATTATTCTGGCTTCTCTGTTCACACTACTTTTGCCTTCAGGAGTTTCCATTATACATATATTGGGTCTCTGGCCCTTCCACGACTCCCACTTTTCTCCTTAACCATTTTATTTATTTATCCCTTTTCTCCAAGCTTCTATTTTCTTCTCTTTCTCTTAGCTTCTCTAAGTTCTCAACTTCATATTCTACCTCCCTGAATCAATTTTCTATAATTAATTATGCACATTGAAGTATTAAATTATTCATAGCCTCTGAGAGTCTTGCTTTTGGCCACCTTCAAAAATACCTGTTCTGATTTCCTACATCCAATGTCTCCTAAAATCTTATTCAAAGCAGGAACTTGCAAATGTCTAGAATTTTCTGTTTCTTGCTAGTACTTCATTTCACTGGGAGATATTTGCCCTGAATCCTCAAAAGTTTAGACCATCTTATCATAAGTCACCGTTCTCTGCTTGTCCTTACAGAGGAAGGTCTATGTCTGCCCATTTTTTGAACTGTTATGGCTTCTGTCACCAAACAAGTATTTTGGGTACAGACTAAAGGATGTAGGAAAAGTTGAGAGTTACTCTAATTTCACTTTGTCACATTACTCACCCAGCAGTGTGGCTGATGAGGAGGCAGAATTGGAGGCCATCCCATCTAGTACCTCTCTGAAGAGTGTCTGTCCTGAGTTTGTTTGGAATCCCATCCTTCTGGGGGAAAGAGTCCCCATTCTCTGCCTGGCAGTGTCCAGATGTATCTTCCTCCATCCTGAGACTCCTTGGTCCTAGCCCAACCCTTTCCCTGTTAGAGAACAACAGTGCAGTTCTTTTGGGATATTTTCTAGATAATTCGCAAATAAGCATCCTTTCCTGTAAGGAAGGCATGGCTCAGGTTAACCTTTCCTTCCATATGGTCCTTTGTGCAGAAAATGTAGGTAAAATATCTTGAATTTTCTGGTCTGGGGATGTTACCGTAGTCTCTAGCTTCCACTCTGGCTTTTCTATTTTCACATTTCTCTGTTTTTTTTCCCATGGGAATCTGGGCGGTAAGGATGGGTCAATATGCCAAGGCACGAGTGGACTAACCCAACCGAGAATGGGGGAGGGGAGCAGCTCGGGGAGGAGGCACAGGGGAGGGGCCTTGTTGTCTCTGCTCCCCCATGTATAACATAGGGAGGGTCTTGATCCCACCCAGCCCTGCCGCAGTGGAAGACAGGGTTGGTGGGCTGCTTGAGGAAGCCCTTCTGAAAGGATGCTGACCTGCGTGAGCTTGGCAAGCAGACCTAACTCTGACATTTGCAGGTGGAGCCACCCTTGGACCCTTTCTGCTTCCAGGTCCCACTGGGGCCTCGAGTTCCACAACCTCAGAAAGGAGGTGAAAAGGTGTTACCAGGCTCTTTGGCAACACCTGCTGGCAAGAAGCAGGACTCCAATAACCGCCACAGGCTCGAAGGAGATCCTGAAAAGAATCTACGCCTCCACCTGGGTCAGAGTTAACCACCACCTCTACATGGCTCTGTAGGCAGGACCTGCCATGCTTCTATTAGGAAACCTTTTTATTTTGGTCTTCAAGACTCATGGAGCAACGGAAGGCAAAGATGTGCTATTTACACATCACAGTCAAAATAAAACGCCCTCTAGACGGTACAACGTCCGGAGACCGAGGAGGTACAGACACACTGTGCGCCCACCCCTGTGCATTTCCCTGCTTTGAGAGAAGCCCTGTGTTGGTGGCCGGCAGGAGACCCTTGCAGGGAGCGGCTGCAAGTCTGCAGCCAGTGCAGGCCCAGCAGGGAGGGCAGCGGCCTTTCTCTGGCTCCACATCGATCCCCTCTAATGAGCACCCGTGCAGCTGAGGCTAATGGTGGTGCCACGTGTTAAGGGCAAAAAGGGAGAAGATTATCAACCCAAGGGGCTTAACAGTTGCCGGACGACCTGAGCCCTCGGGGCGAGGATGCACCTGAGAGGTCACTGTATCAAATGAAGGCAAGAAGCAGTGCCCGCTGCCGGGAGAAACGCTGCCTGCGCTATTTCTTTTTTTTTTCAGCAAAGACTACAGGCATCAACAGAACCGCTGCCTTCTGCTAGTCATTACTCCGTGACCCCGCGCCCCACAAGACGGCTGCCCACCAGAGCCACTCGTCCTAATTATGACTCATCAGAAGGCGGCAATCCTCCCCAATTAGCAGGGCTTAGGCTGGGGCACTTGATGGAACAAGGGTGCCGGCCCAGTGTGAACCAGGAGCTCAAGGGCGCCCCACCCCGAGTCTGTACCTTACCTGGGGGGCCCGGCCACCATTTGATCTGATTCGCTTGCTATTTCACTCGCTGTGTTGCTGCCACCCCCTCAGAGACCTGCGCGGGGGCCGGAGGAGTGGTCTTCAAGGGGGAGCTAACCGGCCAAGGCTCTAGAATACTCACAGTCAAATGTCTGCACAGAAACAGAGCCACAGGTATTAGGACAGATTAGAAAAAATGACTGGCAAATGCCTTCGGCGGTCAGGCGTGTTGCACATTCTGAACTTTCATAGCATAATGGACTAATTGCAATGGGAAGATGAACCCAAACACAGCAGGAAGGACCTGGAGGGCAGGCTGGAGAAAGGGGGGCGGCCGGGGTGCAGAGAATCACAGCATACGGCTTCTGCTCTGCGGAAATGCCCCCCCCCACTGCTATTTATTTGAATGCTATAAATAAGCAATTTAAATATTATCCTGGTTCCATAATAAGTAACATGGTAACGTGATGCCCTGTGGTTACAACAAATTATTTATTAGGTTTTCAGAAATTCTAAGGCAGCATCTTTGTAACTAGGAGATTTCCGTTGGGTCAGATCATTAAAAGTATGGGTGTTGACCCACCCCCAGCCCTTGCCGCATCTGTAAGCACTTGATGTCTGAAACACAACCGGTGGCCACGTTTACTTTGTCGCTTTTCCTCCAGCTTTTTGAGGGGCAATAAAAGTGGTCCCCCTACAAAAGGGCCACACACACCCCAAGTCCCGTCACAGCCTATTCCAGCCCCTCTCCTCACATGTGCCAGAGGGGAGGAAGAAGAGAAAGAGTCCAAAGGGCCAGAGCAGATTGCTATGAAACCCCCTAGGTTGTAAGCCCTGGTTTTGTGCGCATTAAAAATAACGGTTCGAAGTGGCAATAACGTTGGAAATGTTTGTTTCCAACAATGTTTGGAGGGCCCCGAGTTTAGTAAGTCCACGGTCAACTTTCCCAGGAATAAAAACCATGAAGCGCATGAATGTCTGCCCAAAGAGCATAAAAAAATGGTAGTGGCTGAGAGAGTAATTCTTCATGAAGACGCTCATTCTGATGAATATATGTATTATTTTTTTCATTCCTTGGTAATGACTAAGGAACCCTTTTCTCAAGCCCAATATCAGATGCAGTTGGACATTCAGAGAAACAGAAGAACACTCCCCTGCCCCCATGGACACAGCCAGAGAACAAGATCAGCCAGCACAGGTCTGTGAGTGGGGACCAGAGAAGAGGCACGGAGGTGTGGTCCTCGGAGGACAGAGTCTGGGTGTTGAGGTGTCAGGCGAGGAAGGCTGCAAGGGACAGGTGAATTCAGGCCCAGGAAGCCTGGAGGAGGGGCTTGGAGGCCTTGCAGGATGGAGGAGGATCCAGGTGACACACACAGAGAAAAGGTGCAGGGCCGGGACACAGAAGGAGGGTACTAGACAGCACTTAGGCAATCCCCCAAACACCCCGTGTTCTCTCGATTCCCAGGCCTTGCTCACACAATCCTCTCTACCTCTAATGCCTTCCTCTCTCTCCTGAGCCTGGCTCCTACAAGATCCATTCCAGGAGTCAATCAAGTTAGATATTACCTACTCAGGGAAGCCTCCCAGCCAGCAGGGACTCCCTACGTGACAACAGTTATCATGGCACTAACCAAATCGTGGAGGCCCTGGGTGGTAAAAATGTTTAGCGTGCTCAGCTGCTAACCAAAAGGTTAGGGGTTCAAGCCCACTCAAAGGCACCTTAAAAGAAAGGCCTGGCGATCTCCTTCTGAAAAACCAACCATTGAAAACCCTATGGAGCAGAGTTCTAGTTAAGAGGTAGGTCAGCAGTTGGAATCCACCATGGCTCCTTGGGAACTCTGTGACACAGTTCTGCTCTGTCCTATAGGGGGCGCTATGAGTCAGACTCGACAGCAGAGAGTTTTTTGGTTTTGTTGCTGTTGTTAGCTGCCATTGAGTTCCATGCACAATGGAACAGAACACTGCCCGTTTCTGCGCCCAATAAATGCCTGAGCAGTAACCCGCTGCCATGGAGTCAATTCCAATTCCCAGCAACCCTAAAGGACAGAGTAGAACTGCCCCACAGGATTTCCAAAGCTGTAATCTTTACAGAAGCAGACTGCTACATCTTTCTCCTGCAGGTTGGCTCATGGGTTCGAACCACCGACCTTCTGGATAGCAGCTGAGTGCTTTAACCATTGCACCACCAGGCCTCCTTGCCTGACCAGTAGAAGGTGCTAGGTAATTGACAAATGATTAAAAATAAAACTAGCATTAAGGGCCTTTTATATGTATATTAACTCACTTAAATCTTTATAATAATAATGCAAGCCAGGCATAATTTTAATTTAAAAAATGGGAGCTCAGGAAGTTGAAACATTTTGACCATGTGTGCAGACCTAGCCCACAGGAAGCCAGGATCTGGACACCTGGGTGACCACGGAGTGCAAAGAAGGAGCCTCTAAAAGAGGGTCCTACAAAGGGCTCTCACTAACCCCCTGCTTCCTTATTACAGGCCGCTGACTTTGAGAATCCCTCACAAAATCCACAATCTTCTTTATGATACACTGTGCCGAAAAGCAGGCAAGAGAATGGCACGGGCTAAAACTAACCACATCTTGTGGACCGTTTGGGTGCATGGAGGAGAAAATCAATAGTTTGCAAAGAATTTTCATTACCTTCCACTACTTCTGTACATCAAGTTAAGCGAATGTGAGGTGGCTGCCGCAGAATGAGGTGACAGGCTGGGAGCGTGTGGGGTCCACGGGAACTATAATGGCATTTCAACATGGGGAGCTCCATTGTTTACTTCACGATAACGGCCAGTGGATCAGGAAGTGGGCTCAGAGAGGTTGAAGGGTTTGCTCCTCTGAGACGGGGTCTCCTCACCCATCTCTAGGATCCTGTTGGTGGAAGCCGCCACCGGTCTCTTGCGGTGCATGGCACACACGTACCCCCACAGCTGTAGGAATGCAGACTCTGGCACACGGAATCCTATTTTCCCATGGCCTTCTATCAAACAATAAAATCACACTTAAGACCACAAAAATAATTTTTCAAAAATCAAATTTTTTCAGTGTAGAGGGGTCCTTGAGATGACAGGATTCTTTATCTTCACTGTGGTGGGATTGAACAAACCATCTCCCATACTTTGGACATGTTATCAGGAGGGACCAGTACCTGAAGATGAACGTCATCTTGGTAAAGTAGAGGGTCATCAAAAAAGAGGAGGACCCTCAACAAGATGGATTGACACAGTGGCTGCAACAATGGGCTGGAACATAACAATGATTGTGAGGATGGTGCAGGACCAGGCAAAGTTTCGTTTTACTGTGCACAGGGTCGCTATGAGTCAGAGCTGACTAGACAGCACCTAACAAAAAGGGCCAATGGGTGGTGCAAACCGATAAGTGCTTCATCTCAGAAGACAGGCCTGGAAATCTGCTTCCAAGAGGTCACACAGCCTTAAAAACTCTATGGAGTGAAGCTCTATTCTGACACACACCCGGCTGGCAGGAGTCAGAATCAACTCGACGTGACTGAAAACAAAAATTATGTGGCACTAAACACACACATACACAAACAATCCAAAAAATTCACTGCTGTCGAGTCGATTCTGACTCATAGTGACCCTATACAATAGAGTAGAACTGCCCGATGGACTTTCCAATGAGTGCCTGGCAGATTTGAACTGCCCACCTCTTGGTTAGCAGCCACAGCATTTAACCACTACGCCACCAGGGCTTCCATACACAAACAAGTACATGTAAAATTGGTGAAATCTGAATAAAGTCAGTGGATCGTATCAATGTAAATGTCCTGGCTGTGATATCATAATATAGTTATGCAAAACGTTACTACTGGGGGAAAAAAATGAGTGAAGGGTACACGGAATCTCTCTATGCTAGCTTTTAGAATTGCATGTGAATCTACGCCTATCTCAAAACAAAATATATATTTTTGGAAAAACTAGCCATTTCTCAGGCTAAGATTCTGGACATGACAGATATTATCGTGAGAGGTGACCAGCTGGCTTTATTGCCTACCCATGGCATTGGCAGCTTCGTTGTCAAAGAATATCTTCCAGTCCTCTGGGCTCTGCTTCCTGCTTGCACTTTTCTAGCCCCTTCCTCCCGTGACACTGCTCAGTTATTAGACTGGTTACTCTGAAGAGCCTTCCAAGAGGGCAAGCCAAGGCCAATATGGCCAAGTGTTGCTCAGTATTGAGCAGCCTGTATCATACAAAGTCAGCTACAGTGGAAATCAACAGATTTCTGTGTACTGGTGCCCTGACTTTGAAAAAGCAAGAATCACAGGTGTAGATGAAAAGTTTTTTGTTTTTTTTTTTGGGGGGGGGGGTGGGGTTTAATCTCAGAAGAGTAACCAGCTCAGGTGTGTCTTTTTGGACCACCGTCCTCCTTTCTCTGCCATCTGTGTCCTTTCCCTGCCTTTCTCTAACTCCAACCCCCAAAAAGTAAGGGTGGGGTAGGAAAGGTCCATCATTGGGGCCTTCCCTGGGCAGTGCTTCTTCTCCCCATCCTGGGACAGACAAGACCAAGTCCAGAAGTTGGGATAAAACAGATGTGATGATGAGAACACTCGGGAACACCAATGTCTCCCCTTTCTATCATTCTTAGTAGGGTGGGTTGCAGATCTTTCAGGTTTACAAACCCTGCAAGGAGGAGACAGCACATTGCCAGAGCTCAAGGAAACTGTTTATAAACCCTCGCTGAGATGGACTGGCACAACAGCCACAGGATGGACTCAAGTGTGCTGGTGATTGTGAGGGCGACGTAGGACCAGGCAACGTCTCATTCAGTTACACATGAGGTTGCCATGAGGCGGAGTCAACTCAACAGCAACTAAGGACAGCAGTAACAAGAAGCACATTTACAGCTACTGATGGTGTCAGAAGGCGGATTTTACCGGTATTTCAGATGTAGTGCTGTTTTTGAGCTCAAAGTCTTCCAGTTTTGCAATTTAGGTTCAGGTCCCATAGGAAAAAAATACGGTTAGAGGATTTAACTTGCAAAACACTTTTAAAGGAAATAAAGCAGTAGAGGAGACCCAAAACTGCCTGCTTTGAAGCATCAGATCGATGCTTCTGAACATGATGGAAACTTTATTTTAAAAAATGACTCCCAATCCCTGTTACAGTGGGAAACTACTGTGGGATCCAAAGATTTAGCACTGCAGTTACAGGAAACAAGAACATATTTTGTTCCCAAGCCCATTCGTTTTACTCATAAAAGAGGAAGGTATACTAAAAACATGAGCAGTGATTACCTTCCTATACTTACGAAGCTTCATGTTTATCTGGATGGAGGTGGAGAATTGCAAGGATGTGCTTAAAAAGCACTGATTAATTAAAATTTGTCAAGAATGACGTATATATTTGCAAATGAATAATTCAAAGTCACAGTTTCTTAACATATTTTATAAAATGGTCCTTTCTGAATTGTTTAGAGAGACCACGGAGCACCTGTAGAAATTCCCTACCTCTGGCCCGTGGAGGTCCCCTTGTTTAGGAATAATACTTGAAAAAAATGAGGACTCACTTAGAATTCAAACTCTCAAAACTCCCATAGAATCTCGAGGTTTCTTACTAGTCAAGACTCTCTAGCCAGTGACAACAGAAACATAACTCAAACAAGCTGGGAGAGAAAAGAGGGTGCTCATCTCAGGCAACTGGAAAGGACAGGGGAGTGGAAGGGATAGCCAGGCCCCTCCCATGCCTTCCCCTACCCCCTGGTTGGTTTTATTCTCCCAGCTGAGCTTCTCCATAAGGCCAGGACCATGGTTTCTGGAAGCTTCCAGGATCTTATCACCCCAGTTTCACAACTAGAGAGAGAAGGTTTTCTTTAACTCCCCCAGATTTGGTTAGACTGAGATTAGACTTTGCCAAGTGACCACATCCAGACCAATCCCAAAACCAGGAGAAGGGGGATGCTAGTATTGGTTCAGTGTAAGTCCAATTCCCACCCTGCATTACAGGGTAAATGGTTTGTGGGTGGGGAGGTTCGCGGTACAGCCTTCGGATCCAGGGAACAAGCAGGCTTCCCATCAAGGCTCTCAGTCTTAGACCAGTGCCGCTCAAGGTATGGTCTGCAAAGCCACATGCTGTCTACCACTGGTCCACAGCAAGACAGGAACTTCCCCAGAATGCAAGTCAACACACGGCTTCCTTTATCGAGAAAGTCTTGCTATCAAAACCAAACAAAACAAAAGTCAGCTAAATTAAACAGTGTGTTTCACTGTCGTGATGACCCTCCCAGGTACTCTGATAGGTGTTGAAGATGCAAAGATGAATTTTCAAAAGCTGTTTCGTGCAGCCTGGAAAGAGAGATGGGCAGACACACAAGCAATTACAGTACAGAGATGATCTGATGAGAGTCAGCTCAAGGTAATACTGCGAACCCCTGAGCCACACATCTATGTTCTCATTGGGTCCGACAGCCCACTAAAGAGCGAATACCTCTGTATCGCACCAGCATCAGCCAGCCTCCCAGGTCCTATGCACCCACTGGACCAGGGCCGAAGGAGAGACAACTAGGAAGATCCCAGTAAGGACCTTCGCCTTGCCGTCTGAGTGACCCCGGTCCCCAACCTGTGGTCTAGTCTAGCATCACAATTCCAGCTCCAGACTCGAACCTGTCTTCATCACTGAAGCTCAGAATCTCACCTTGAGCTCTCCTCTGCTTTCAGATATGAAAACCCCACATGGACCATTCCGGAGTCATGCAGAAAATTACCCTTGCTAATCACAATGAAATAAAGAGCACCTCTGTGCCAAGCAGCAAACCTAGGCTATCTCCACAGCAACTGTCAAGGAAAAAGCAATCCAGAGTCGCATTGAAAGAGAGAGCTGAAAGTATTTTGCTCTCTCAGGAAATTGAAAGAAAATTCACATCTTTACTTTTGTCTGCCAACAGATGTCTTTACCTTGGAGGATACCCTTCTCTGCCCGCGGTTGGGTCAGGTATCTGAGGGCTGGCTCTAGCCAGCAAACCCAGTTGAGTTCCCTGATTCTCCTACCTCTCTGAAGAACACTTAATCTTAATGATATTTCTTGCAGCCACACATTAATTCTACATTATTCCAGTCACAGAAAATGCCATCTTCTTGGACTGTAGTATTAAACAATCACTTCACGTCCCTCTGCCTCCAAGATTGAGTCTTTCCTCTGTCAGGCATCTGCGATGTGACTGGGGCAGTAGTCCTTCTCTGTCTCTGGTCCCTGCCTGGGTTCCGGGGTTTTCTCCTGCAGCTGCCTGGTGGTCTCCAAACACTGTGGATCCCTTCTTCCATGTCCATGGCACTTGGTCAATGCTTGGTCATGCTGTCTTGGTGCCCACTGAACGGGCTACATGTACCCACTCTTCCTAAAGTCCTTTCACAGCGGTGAAAGCCAATTCCAACTTTCTTCGTGTGTGTGTGCCTTTTCTCATTAGTCCCTTCTAACGAGAGAAAGAGAAAAGAAAGAGATTTGAAAACCTGAACACAGAATTCTAAGACCTGCCAGGAGATATTCTGAATCTCCACTAACCAACACTTCTATTCCTGGTGTCTTAATGGATTCGGGGTTTTCTCTCTCTCTCAGCTAGGAAGCTGTTCAGTGCAAAACAAAAATCACAAGAGAAACATCAGCAACAAGGAAAGACAAAATCGCTGTCAATGAGTACCATTTGTATAAGGTTCTTTGAGAAAACAATAGTGTGTTTACTTAATTTCACAAAATCATTAAAAGGAGAACGATGCATAGAGCAGAAAATCAAGTGCTGAATCATAAAAGGAGCCCGTGGCTCAAGGTCTTTCATCTAGGAAATCTTTAGCTTAAAAAAAAAAGACATCAATCAGATATTATTTCCAATTATTTTTCAAATTGGAACAGAGGAAGAAAACACACACACACATAAGCCTGACATGGTGTTACTTGAGTTTGTTGCTGGGAGGAAAGTCCTTGCTTATATTGAAGTAAAGTTCTGAAAATAAGCAAAGAACAGATTTATTGATTTTGGGGGAGTCTGGGTGTAAAAAAGAAAAAGAATAAAGAAGTGCTCTTTGCCCGCTCTGTCCAAATGACATCCCAAGTGGCCTCCCTAATGGTGGGGGAGGGGAGGGGGCAGATGCCTACCCGGGCACATGGACAGAACTGCCCTTAGGCTAGGGCTAATGGTATTGGCTGAGCCTGCTGTAAGCCTCTCTTTTCTAATAGCCAACTTTCTATGTGCGAGAAGACAGACAGATATTGATTGGTCCAAATGCCCTTGAGTTGACAACATCTGAAATGAAAATCCACAAGGCTAGCACAAACTTTCTGCAAGTTCAATTTCTGGAATCTGATTATGACACTGGGCTGTGAAGCCATTCACACATGCAAAAGGCCTCTTTTTGTCGTCCCCCTTTTGGCACCTGTAATCGGACAGAGTTAAGTGGCTTCATCAAGCTTCTTATTCAAATGTCAACTAGCAGGAGGCAATGGCAGGCTGATCTTAGGCCCATTAAGGAAGAGGTGTTCTCTCCGGTACAGGGCTAACGTCAGAAACAAAACGGACTGAGCCCTCGGCTCCGCTTCACACCTGGAACAGTGGCTGCATGCCCCTTAAACACACATTCTCTAAGAGCTGATACAGGGAGGTGGTGCTGAAAGCGTCCTGGGACACCATGGGGAAGTTCCTGGAGTTCACTGCTCGGGCACCGAACGGGTATTAGAGCTCCTCTTCTTTGGTCTCTATTACTCTAGTGTAATTAGTATTATTGTTGTTGTTGTTGTTCTTTTCCCTCCTCTCCAAAAACAAGATGCTCAAGTCACAATTCACCTCTGTTAAAATACTGATGGACTAGTGGTCAAGAACTATGGCTGCTAACCAAAAAAGTCAGCAGTTCAAATCCACCAGGCGCTCCTCGGAAACCCCACGGGGCAGTTCTACTCTGTCCTACAGGGTCACTATGAGTCGGAATCAACTTGCAGCAACAGGTTTTGTTTGTTTTGTTTTAATCCAGTTCTTGGAGCCCTGGTGGCACGGTGGTTAAGTACTTGCTCAGCTGCTAACCAAATGGTGGGGAATTCAAATCCACGAGCCGCTCCTTGGAAACCCTATGGGGCAGCTCTACCCTGTTGTATAAGATCGCTGAGTTGGAATCGACTAGACGGCAATGGGTTTTGGTTTGGTATCCTACTCTAATTAAACACACCTCTGTATCCTACACATTCCTTCTTACTGAAACATTGACTGCAACGTAAACCTAAATAAGGCCCTATTAAACCGGAAGTACACACTGCTCTGTCTTAGTCGGTTATTTAAAAGCATAAAAAGGCAAAACCATCTCAGCGCTGGAGTCTGGGCATTTGTGCCAAGGAAACTGCAGATGGAATACACATTAAATGTATTCAGTCACTGATTGCAAACGCTGATCCTTTATGGCTTTGTGTTTCTTCCCTCATTAATCTTAGTTAACCCTCTCAGAACAATGCCAGCTTTGTCATCCTGAGTACTGAAACCTCACCATGCGGAGAAGGCAGCTTTTAAAGACAGATTTGGTTCCTGGCGTCAGTACATCAGTCAGCAAGCCCTGTTTCAGAAATTGTCACCGCTATCTTTTTCAAAATATTAAAACAAGAAACAGCCTTCTGCAAGATGGAGGGAGAGACAGGAGGCAGGCCAAGCCAGGCGGGCAGCCCATGAGATGGCCCGGGCACAGCCAGGGAGGAGGTCGAGGCAGCAGGCCGAGCCAGGCGGGCAGCCCATGAGATGGCCCGGGCGCAGCCAGAGAGGAAGTCGAGGCAGCAGGCCGAGCCAGGAGGGCAGCCCATGAGATGGCCCAGGCGCAGCCAGGGAGGAGGTCGAGGCAGCAGGCCGAGCCAGGCGGGCAGCCCATGAGATGGCCCGGGCGCAGCCAGGGAGGAGGTCGAGGCAGCTGGCAGACTTGTTGCTTTGGCATCGCTGCCGTGAGTCATTGTCAGCACAAACCAACATCACCCACAGCCAGAGCCGGAGGAGGCCAGGCCCACCTGCAGGACGCTTTGTGACTTCTACAGCTCAAGAAAATTAAAAAAAAAAAAATCTTGTTGCCATCCAGCCAATTCTGACTCCTAAGGACCCTGCAAGACAGAGCAGAACTGGGTTTCCAAGGCTGTGTAATCTTTACGGGGGAGCAGACTGCCACGTCTTTCTCCGGAGGAGTAGCTCGTGGGTTCGAACTGCCAACCTTTTGGTTAGCAGCTGGGCACTTTAACCGCTGTACCACCAGGGCTCCTTACAGCTCTGGGAGGGTCAGACATGTGCCCAGGTCTCGGATACCAGGAGACTTCTAAGCACAAATTAAATCTTCCCAGATGTAAGACAGTCAGTCCCTAGGTTACAAACATGATCTGTTCCTGAGTCTCTCTTTAGGTTGAATTTGTAGCAACAGGTACATACGGTTTTTACTCAGCATCAGCTAGGCGAATATTTGTCTTAGTGTGTCATATATGTATTGTATGCATATAAAACACTTAAGGAACGCTTCCGAACAGCACAATGTTTTCATGAGCGTCAAAAAGTAGTGTGTGGATTTGTTATTACGAACCACTGTATTTAACTCAAATGTTTAATATGACAGGCTTTATGGCAGCTTGTTCTTGAATATGAGCTGTCCATAACTCAGACATTTGTAACTCATGGACTGCCTGTAGCTACCTTCCTTGCACCCACAACGTGGCTGATTTACGTGAGAGCGTATCTTCCTCAACATGGCTGCTTTACGTGAGAGTGTATCTTCCTCAGCATGGCTGATTTACATGAGAGTGTATCTTCCTCAATGTGGCTGATTTACATGAGAGTGTATCTTCCTCAACGTGGCTGACTGACGTGAGAGTGTAACTTCCTCAACGTGGCTGGTTTACATGAGAGTGTATCTCTCATTTTTCCACCAAGCAAAAGCAATGCCTGCATCCCTTCTTCCTTGCCCATGCCATTACAGGGGCCTTGGTTATTTAGTCCAGAGGTCCCCGGTTTGCACCCATCTACTAATCTAAAGGTTGGTGATTTGAACCCACCTGGTGGCACCATGGGAGAAAGGCTTGGTGATCTGCTTCTGTAAAGGTTCAGCCAAAACAAGCCTATGGAGCAGTTCTACTCTGTAACACCTAAGTCTGTAACACATGGGGTCACCATGAGTCAGGATCAGCTCAACAGCAGTGTGTTTTTTTGTTGTTGCTGTTGTTTATGGCCAGTTATGCCAACAGCAGGGCCCACGCTGCCTTAATGCCCCTCTGAATGGGCCACGACTGCCCCACCCTTCCTAAGGGCCTTTGCAACAGTGACAGCCAATCCCAGCCACCATTTTGTACCTTTATCCTTCTAATGAGAGAGATATCGCAAAAACCGGAACACAAAATTCTAAAAGTTTCTACTTCTAAAAAAAAAGAAGAAAACTCCCAGACAACAATATTAACGACCACCACCTAGTACAACCAAAATTAAAAATATTTCATAAAGGACGGAGACCTTGCCTGCTGCCGCAAAGCCATGCGTTTGGTGCATCAACACGTCGTGAACAGAGCCTTGGAAGGGAAAGGCCCTTTCTGAATTCATGAAAAGATCAACATCTGAATATATATTAAAGACAAAGTCTGAATAATTCATAAGAGGCAGAAAGACACCAGCCTAACTTCTGGGTGGGTGTGGGGAGGAGACCCCTGGGGAAGTGAATGCCAAATGAGCACAACTCTCAGGGCATCCACATGGGCCTGGTGTAAATGGCAATGGTCTGACTGGGAGAAAAACATCCATCTCTCAGCCCAGTGGAAGATGTGACCTCACCACAAAACAGCAAAATTGTCCACCTCTAACGCCCACACCTCGGATGAGACGCGACTTGTCTTCATGTATCTAGAAGTTTGGGAACAGCTGCTGGGGTCATTCCTGGATGCTATGATTTGGAAATGTCCCCAATGCCTCAGAATCAGCCAGGAAGGAACTGCATTCAGACGTGGGGGGGGGGGGCAATGACATAGGAAAGGACCCCTGTGTCACTGCACCTCGTCACCTACGTAGGGCCACCTCATCTAACCTGCCAAGTTCCAACCCCTGGCACAGTTACTACCTTAATCATCCTGAAGTGTACAATTTAGTGACATTAATGACATTCAGCATCTTGCGCAGCCATCACTCCTAGCTGTTTCTGCAAGTTTTCATCACCCCAAAAGAAACTCAGTGCCCCTTAAAGCAAAAACACTCTCCCCTGGTGAGCACTAATGAACTTTCGTCTCTCTGCACTTGCCTATCTTAGGTATGTCGTATAAGTCACATCATATGACGTGTTCCCTCTTGTGACTGGCTTATTTCAATGAGTCGGAATTGACCCGGTAGCAACAGGTTTGTATTTTTGTTTGCGCTTTGGGTTTTTTTGTTTGTTTGTTTGTTTGTTTGTTTCAATTAGCATAACGTTTCCAAGGTTCATCCATGTGGTAGCATGTACCATTTCTCTTTATGGGGGATAAAGACACATACGCCATTTTTTAGAACACAAATGTGATTGTACTCCACATTTTATTTTATAACTGCTTCTTTTCACTCACCAACACAATCTGAACATTCTTCAAGTCCTTACACATCTTCTTTTAGCATCACTTTCACAGGACGCAGAGTGGTAGCATTCTGCACCATTGTTGCACATTTAGATAAGCAATGCTGTGAGGAACATTCTCGGGGCGAAATCTGTCCTGTGCTCCAGCCCACAGCTATATTTTTAGGATAAATTAAAAAAAAAAAAATAAAGATAGGCTAAATGCAGACAGACTGTTTTAGTTCAACTGACATGCATTTTTTATCTGGAGCAGGAAACATTTTTGAAAAATAGACACATAAAATCAATGATAACTTCCCAAGGCAGTAAATGCCACACAGCTTCCCAAGCACCTCCCCACAGCAGCCCGAGAGTTCACTGCTGTCCTGTGTGACTGGTGTGGCCAACACTGTCTGCTGTCCTGTGTGAGTGGTGTGGCCAACACTGTCTGCTGTCCTGTGTGAGTGGTGTGACCAGCACTGTCTGCTGTCCTGTGTGACTGGTGTGACCAGCACTGTCTGCTGTCCTGTGTGACTGGTGTGGCCAACACTGTCTGCTGTCCTGTGTGACTGGTGTGGCCAACACTGTCTGCTGTCCTGTGTGACTGGTGTGACCAGCACTGTCTCCTGTCCTGTGTGAGTGGTATGACCAGCACTGTCTGCTGTCCTGTGTGAGTGGTGTGACCAGCACTGTCTGCTGTCCTGAGTGGTGTGACCAGCACTGTCTGCTGCTCTGTGTGTAAGTGGTGTGACCAGCACTGTCTGCTGTCCTGTGTGAGTGGTGTGACCAGCACTGTCTGATGTCCTGTGTGAGTGGTGTGACCAGCACTGTCTGCTGTCCTGAGTGGTGTGACCAGCACTGTCTGCTGTCCTGTGTGAGTGGTGTGACCAGCACTGTCTGCTGTCCTGTGTGAGTGGTGTGACCAGCACTGTCTGCTGTCCTGTGTGACTGGTGTGGCCAACACTGTCTGCTGTCCTGTGTGACTGGTGTGACTGGTGTGACCAGCACTGTCTGCTGTCCTGTGTGAGTGGTGTGGCCAGCACTGTCTGCTGTCCTGTGTGTGAGTGGTGTGACCAGCACTCTCCACTATCCCGTGTGAATGGTGTGACCAGCCCGTCTGCCCCCCAGGGTGGCCTCGGCAAGAGCCATCAGTCAGTCACACTCTTTCTGGAAGCCTAGACTTCCCGCGTGGCTTCTCCTCTCCGGAGTAGGAAGAGACATCTCTGCCAGGCTTCATTGCCCACCCAGGATCACCTCTCCCCCACTCTCTGTGTTGTCACAGAGTCTGACCTTGCTGTCTCCAAGTGGAACCATCCAACCTGAGGGCTGGCTCCTTAGTCTTTCTGAACCCAGTGGCTTTAAATTCTAAGTGTGTCCAAAACTGCCTCACCCAGGGCTCCCTCTGTCTGAAGGATACTACCTGGTACTAAAAGCCAGCTATCAGAGAGTGTCTTCAGTTATTTCTCCGTGTCTCTGTCTCTCTCCCATCTACCTATCTATCACTCTCTCCCCAAATCTCTCTTTCCACTTCACCCAACCTACCTCTCTCTCTCCTCAATCTATCTCTTTCTCCCCAATCTCTCTTTCTCCCCCTCCACTCCCCAACCTCTCCCCCTCTTTCCCAATCAATTGATTGATCCCCAAGCCCCGACAACTCTTTCGACTACCTCTGCACAGGTGGTACGATTATCTGTGTAACGGGCTTGGCACAGGCTGGCAATTAGTGCTTCCCACAATTATATCCAATTAGAAACCACAGCTTCCTGCTGGCTGCTCTTCTGCCCCCATCCTGACCCATAAGTGTTGCTGGGGAGTCACATGAACTGTAAATCTGACACATCACTCCGCGACTTCAATGGTTAAGCAAGTCCAGAGCGGCTCACGCATCCCCAGGGTCCTCTGCCTGGTGCCCACCACCTCTCCAGGGCCATCTCTCTCCACTTCCCTCCAATGCCCCCTCCCCCTTCCCACCTCCAGAGTGCCTCACACAGGCAAAATGCTCTAGGCTGCACTGTCCACTATGGTAGCCATTGGCCACAGCGCATATTTAAATTTAAAACTAATTAAAATGGAATTAAATGCAATAATTCGTTCCTCAGTTGTACCACCCTTCAAGAGCTCAGTAGCCACGTGCAGTGAGCCAGCACCATCCTGGACGGCACAGACACGGGGCAGCCCCATCAGTGCAGAACGTTCCATTGAACAGCGCTGTCATGGGCATGGAATCATGATCTTTCTCCACGTTGTTTCTCCCCAGGCCCGGGGAACTGGGGAAGATACAAATGGACCAGCTCTCAAAACCCAACCTACAGTAAATGTGTAAGCATCACTCGTCTTACTTTAGGGGACTGATTTTTTTCCTGAACTGTTTCATCAGCTTTTGAATGATAAGACCCACCTGCTGCTGTCAAGTCGAGTCGATTTCAACTCATAGCAATCCTGTAGGACAGACGAGAACTGCCTCATGGGGTTTCCAAGGCTGTAACCTTTACAAAAGCAGACTGCCACATCTTTCTCCGGCAAAGCAGCTCGTGTGTTCCAACCACTGGCCTTTCGGTTAGTAGCCAAGTATTTAACCACTGTGCCACCAGGGCTCCTGATGACAAGGCACCGAGTGTAATAAGTCTGATTGCCCTTTAGCTTGTGTGATGGCAAATCCTAATTTCCTAGCATGTGCTTTCTAAAGGGAGGCTCCTTCCAACTACCCAATGCCAAAACAGCATCTGTCCTCAGCGTCCTCCCCACCAGCCCTGAGATCCTCCCCGCCAGCCCCGTGATCCTCCCCGCCAGCCCCGTGATCCTCCCCGCCAGCCCCGTGGTCCTCCCCGCCAGCCCCGTGGTCCTCCCCGCCAGCCCCGTGGTCCTCCCCGCCAGCCCCGTGATCCTCCCCGCCAGCCCTGTGGTCCTCCCCACCAGCCTTGTGATCCTCCCCACCAGCCCTATGCCTGTGTGAACACCCCCATGGAACTCCCATCACATCCAGAGACGTCCCTTCGTACACCCTGCAGCAGGAACTGAAGAGGTCACCTCCATCGCCACCCAGTGGCCCAACAACCATTGTTCAAGCAAGTTCCAGGGCCAGGCCCAGTGGGTCACACCTGTTCACCCAGGCCAGGCGATTTGGGAGGGCAGTCAAAAGTTCAGAACTCGCCAACCAGCATGCCACAGAGGCTGAAATCTCATCGGTGAAGGCCTCTCTTGTGAAGACAGGAAAGACTCTAACGACTACGAAAAGGGAGAGAAGGCATCCAGTGGAGGAGCCAGCCAGGATGGCCAGGCAGCGCCGCCTAATCACCAATTTGCACGCGGGCTTTGGGGCTGAAGCGTGGAAGAGCAGTGACTATGGACGGGGTTTCCAGGGCATGCAAGAAGAAAGAGGAGGGAAGGATAAAAGGCGAAGGGGAAGAAGCCACACTGCACTCTGCTCCCACGTCTGCCCAAGGCCCACCCTTCTCTGCCCAAAAGCACTGGCCTGCTTTGCAACCCACTTGCAAATGGAGCATTTTCAACATCAAAATGTTAATAATGAGGCACCTTCTCAAGGTTCTCCTGGGAGGCTTGCCTTTGGTTGAGGAATCCCGACCACAGGAAAGCAGTGGGAAACGCAGCGGTAAGTGGGCTCGTTGAGATCAGTTGCCTGGGTCCCAGCAGGCTGCTCCACAGTCAATGAGAATTACTAAACATCATTGCAAAGAGGGCAGGTTCATCACACAGACCAGAAAGAAAAGGAAAACGGGGCTAACTGGCTTCAAGAACGTAACAAACTAACACTGTACTTTCTGCAGACCATTCTCTGGACTGCAAGGGCTTGGGAAGCCTGGGGAGAACCCCAAGGTTGCAATCACTCCTTCTCCATGGACTTTAGAGGCCTTGGGATACCTGGGTATCCCAGCAAGAGGGTGACATGGGCACTTTAATAGCTCCGCACTGTCAGCTTCAGAGACCAAATCAAAACGCACTACTGAGAGGGCAGAGACAGAGCAGCCTTGGTGGCGCAATGGTTAAGCGCTCAGTGGCTAACCAAAAGGTTGGTGGTTTGAATCCACCCAACAGCTCTGCAGGAGAAAGACCTGGCCATCTGCTCCCATAAAGATTACAGCCAAGAAAACCCTATGAGGCAATTCTACTGTCACATGGGCTCACTATGAATTGAAATAGACTCAATGGCACCTGACAACAACAATGGTGGTGGCTCAGTGGTAGAATTCTTGCCTTCCATATGAGAGACCTGGGTTCAATTCCCAGCCAGTGCACTTCACGTGCAGCCACCACCCGTCTGTCAGTGGAGGCCTGGGTGCTGCTATGATGCTGAACAGCTTTCAGTGGAGCTTACAGACTAAGACAGACTCGGAAGAAAGGCTAGGCAGTCTATTTCCGAAAGTCAGCCAATGAGACCCTGTAGAGCACAACAGTCCGATCCACAACTGATCAAAATGCATCCCCAGAGAGGGCGGAGTGGGAGGGAACACGAGGACGGGGTGCACAGCTCTACCTGGCAGGCTTCCCAGGGTGGACCAGGTGCTCCTAGGACCCAGGGTACCTCTACGGGGCACTAGCCCTGGGCAGAGCAGCAGATGAATGGCCTTGGTGGAGGATCTCTGGGGGATTCCAAGGCATCTGTGCTTTTGTTCCCAAAGGGTCCAGGCTGGGGAGAGGAAAGGTGACTGCCAGAAGTAGAGAAGCAGTAAGCCTCCCAGTTTCTGCAGGATGCCTGCCTCCAGCCTCAGTGGCACCTCCCTCCCACTGGGCTTGGCTTCCCCATTTGGGAAACACGTGGCTAGACCTTGCGGTTCCTGAAGCCCCTTCACCTTGTGCCAGCAGTGGCCACTCCAGACCCCGTTTCCCAGGGTTTGGCTTCCCAGGGTTTCCCGTGTGGGGCTAGGAGCCTGACTCTGCAGAGGCCTTGCAGGAGAGGGCATGGACTTCACAGGCTCCACTTCACAGCCCGGGCGGTGCTTCCCTGGTGCCCTTTGATCAGGCCTGGAAGCCCGTTTTGTCGTGTACATCGCCGCGGGAATCACAGCGTGCTGAGACAATCTCACGCCTGCCAGTCCTCCTCAGGTCCACGTGAAGCGGCGTCTGGTTTTGATCCACGACAGAAAAACCTCACGTCTGTGCTGGAGGGAGTGGAAGTAACTCAGAGTTTAAAACAGAACAAAAAGACCAAACGAGAGTGGCCTTTGGGGGTACACAGCTGGCTACAAGGGATTCATTTTAATGTCTCAGGACCACATACTCTTCAAGCTGAGCTAGCTTAGGGGAGGTGGCCACATTCACACTATGCTCCTTGACACAGCCAGGAAGGGAATCTTCATTCTAGTCCTCTGACTCAGTGATAGAAAAAAATCACCCTGGAAAATCCTGACCATAAGCCCCTGCAGTACAGACTGGCTGATGCCAGCTACAGGGCCCAGCACCTCTGTATCACCTATTTCTCCCCCAAACACCCACCCACACAGGATCAGGTGGACTCTGTGACAGTAACACGATTTGCCTTTATATTACCACCCCGGTGATCCGTGTCCCCATGAAGCACGGGGCAGGGAGGCAGGGGGTGGCAGCAGCCACAGGCTGTGCTTGCCTGCATGGCTGAAGCTGCTTGCTGCTTCCCGACGCTCATCAGCCGGCCCCCAAGGCAATGGCTTAACAAGCCCCAGTAGAAGTGGACAGGAGGGGTTTTCTCTTCCCTCTGCAAAGAGAATGAAACTGATAGAAACAATATCAAGGAGGCACGTAGCCCTCCCCCATCCATCATCCCAGAGCACTCTGTTGACAAAGGATCATAACCGTCTTAGTTGCCTAGTGCTGCTGTAACAGAAATACCACACGCCGCGGCTTCAAAGCACAGACGTTTATTTTCTCACAGGTCAGGAGGCTACAAGTCCGAATTCAGGGCACCAGCTCTAGGAGAAGGGTCCCCCTCTGTCGGGTCTGGGGCAAGATCTTTGTCTCTGTGTCTGTTCTTGAAGATCTTTGCATGGCTTCTACCTCCCCGCATCTGAGCTTCCTTGCTTCTGTGTCTAATCTGCTTTTTTATAACTCAGAAGTGACTGGAGACAGAGCCCACACTGAAATGGCCTCATTAACATAACAAAGAAAACCCTATTCCCAGAGGAGATAATACCCACAGGTAGCGGGGTTAGGGGTCCAGCATGCAGTCTGGGGAGACGCAATTCCATCCACAACAATAACCAGCTCTAAAGGGTTATAGTCACACTCCTCATTCCCATCCATTTCAGTGACACCATTTCATTCTAACACCACCTGGTTGTAAAACTTTCTTTCCCCCCCAACTTTAGCTCTAAACCCCCCAAAACTGTAATAAACCAAAGATGATCCAGGGGATCATCTGTGAAGACAAAGTGAAATAGTTTTCTAAAATAAAAATACCCTAAGAAAAAATGATCTTATGTATCTCTCAGACTTTCGGGTTAGAACCTGAGTTAGAGATTGGGTTCAATTTTATGTGTTAACCATCAAAGAGGTTTTTTTTTTTAATTCTTAATCTGGAATGAATCGCTAAAATGAAAAATCTCTAGACTCAAAGCCGGTTGTTGTGTTGTTAGGTGCTGATGAGTCGCTTCCGGCTCACAGTGACCCTATGTACAACAGAACGAAACACTGCCCGGTCCTGCACCATCTGCACAATAATGGGTATTCTTGAGCCCATTGCTGCATCCACTGGGTCAATCCATCTCATTGAGGGTCTTCCTCTTTTCCGATGACCCTCTAAACTTTACCAAGCAGGACCTGAGTCTATTTAGTTTAAATCTATGCTCAGCATCCTGCATGGTGCTTGGCTCACATTAAACATTAAAAAAAAAAAAAAAAAGTCTTTTGAATTCTTAGAGCCTGTTCCTTCATCCATCAGGTGTAACTGCAGGCTGACAGCACCCTAGTCAAGGCAAACGGACCCTGATTATAAGGTGATAAGGCGATGGATCATGGAATCAGTGAAGCAACCATCCAACATCTACTGAGCTGCCAACACGGTGCTAGCCATGGGTACACATTGGAGGACAGAGCGACACAGCCTCAGGGCACTTACCATCCAGTGGACAACCAGAGAGCATGTAAGCAGAGAAGTAAACTTACATGTTCATCTGTCAGCAGTGCCATGAAGAAGACTGGGGCAACAGTAGAAAACACAGAAAGTACCAGACAGCACACACAGAGAGACCTCTTCAGGGAATTCAGTATAAAAAGAAGGTACAACACACCAGCAAGTGGGTGTATCACACATGAAAGATCTAGAAATTTGGTTCAGCTTTATGTGAAAGAAAAACCTAAGCTAAGCAAGAAATAGTCATTTATTTCTGTTTCATATAATAGAAGTCTGGAGGTGGGCAGTCCAAGGTTAGAAGGGCCAAGTCATTAAAAGAACCCAGCATCCCTCCTCCTCCATTCTCAGCACACGGTTTCTGACTCACAGCCTAAGAAGGATGCCCAGGATCCAGTTGTCACAGCCTATGTTAATCTAGGAGGGAGGGCAAGGCATGCTTCCTTCTGTGGAGGGCACTTCCTGGAGACCAAACACTCACATCTCTTGTGTGGCTGCAGCTAGCTACAAGGGAAGTAGGGAAACACAGTCTTTGTTTGGCAGAGCAGGGGTGGTATAAAAAATTGGGGTTCCATTGCCAAGGCGGGAGAGGAGAATGGATACGGGGATAATCCGCAGTGTCTGCCGCAGCAGGGCACAAGGCCACAAGTGTCAGAAAAAAGGACAGAAGAGTGTGGTTCAAAGTCCAAGGAGGAAACAGTTATGCCCATGGTGGGGAATGGGTTGAGGAAAACACCCTGGACTAAGAGAGAACACTGAGAGACTGAACAAGGATGCTGAGATTCTCATGCAGGAAAGAGAGACTGAGGCCCAGCTGAATGCTATTGTGTAGTCAGCTGACGGCAGAGGTGATCAAAGATGGTATGCACCCTAACATTCTGTAAACCAGCCTTTCACAAATCAAAACTCTGCTTTCCCCACTAGCGTGGTTGACATGAGCAGCTGTCGCCCCAGAGATGAAAACATACCAGGCATGTAGAGTTGTGTAGGCCTGACCTTTCCTGGTTTATTCAAAATCTATTAAGCCCCCACCCCACCCCAGCCCAGTGCCTGGCACTGCTCCAGGCTGTGGAGATACCTCAATGAACCAGATACATTGACAGGCTGCCCTCCTGGAGTTACAATCTAAAAGGGAAGACGGGCACGTATTAAATGTATCGTTACCCAAACAATGCAATCACGGCAATTGTCATCAGTGCAACAAAGGGGAGGTCTAGGGAGCCATGGAGCAGAATAATATGGGCACAGTCCAGTTGTGAAGGCCATGGAAGGCTTCTCCCATGGGCCTGGCATTTGTGCTGGGATGTGAGAACAAGCCTGGGAGTCAACCGCTAGAGGCAGGAGCAGTCCAGAGCCTACGGGAAGACTCCAGGACTTGCAGAAGGCAGTCTGCCCTCACAGGGAGGATCACGCCATTCCTAATGCTGACGGAGATACAAGGGGAGATGGGAAGATGAGTTCAGATTTAGATGCCCTGAGTGATGGTGCCCGAGCATCACCATACAGAAGCAGGGTCTAGTTCTCAGCAGCAAGATCAAGAATGGAGAGAGAGATTTGGGAGTAGATGGTCCACAAATGGCAGATGGAGAGGACAGGGCTTGAAGAGGCCACCTGAATGAGTGTGCGGCCACAGCAGACGTGGGCAAGGGCAGCTGTGTCCACCTGACCACCAAGAACTTCCTAATCACAAATACAAATTATTTCCTACCAGGAACCAGGAAGGGATTATTCAATACCGCTGCTGAAAAAAAGACCACATGGTATATGATTCCATTTATAAGAAACGTCCAGAAAAGGCCGATCTGTAGAAACAGAAAGTAGATTAGTGGTTGCCTGGGGAGTGGTGTGGGCATGGAGAGTAACTGCAAATGGGCCCAAGAAATCTTTGGAGGTTGATGGAATTTTTCTAAAATTGGATTGTGGTGATGGTTGCACAACTCTGTAAATTTACTAAAAAGCATTTGCTTGCACTGAAAGTAGATGCACCTTATGGTATGTAAATCACATACCTCAGAAAACTCATTGCCATCGGGTGGATCCCACCTCAAAGGCTGTGTAACAGATATTGTCGCTAGGAAATACTGCACGCAGGAGCCCTGGTGGCTCGGTGGTCAAGGCACTTGGCTGCTAACCGGAAGCTTGGCAGTTTGAAACCACCAGCCGCTCCGCAAGAGAAAGACGTAGCAGTGTGCTTCCGTAAAGATTACAGCCTTGGAAACCCCATGGGGCAGTTCTACCCTGTCCTGTAGGGTCACTATAAGGAGTCAGAATAGAGTTGACAGCTAACAACAGCGCTGCACGTAATGAGGGGCAGGGGTGCCTCTCAGCTGGCGGCAGCACTAGCAGGCGGTGGACACTCTGCTCACAAAAATGCGAGCCCCACTCGCCTCTCTGGGGAGTCAGGAACTCAGAGGAAGGGGCTGGTGAGGCCACCCTGGGAACACAGCTGGCCTCCCAAGTCTGCATTTCCAGGAAGAGAGAAGCAGAGTGGATGAACGTGTCTACCAGAAGCTACAGCACCTCTCTCGCCCTTCCACTCATTCGACAAACGGTTCTTGACTGTCTCATACACATGTGAAGGCTGGACAATGAAGAAGGCAGGCTGAGGAATTAAGGCGTGCCAGTTGTGGTGTAGGCAAAGGATACTGAATAGACCGTGGACTTCCAGAAGCATGAACAAATCCGTCTTAGAAAAAATACAGCCAGAATGTTCCTTAGACGAGGAGACACTGAGAGTTCGTCTTGCTTCTTTGGACACGTCATCAGGAAAGACCAATTTTTGGAGAAGGATATTACGTTTTGTAAAGCAGGGTGTCAGCAAAAAGAGGAAAAGCCTTAATGAGATGGACGGACACAACAGCCCCAACAAGGGACTCAAGCACACCAGTGATCGTGGAGATGGTGCAGGACCCGGCAACGTTTCGTTCTGTTGTACGCGGGGCCACCATGAGTTGGAGCCAACTCGGCGGCAACTAGCAACAACACCTTGAGAACCTGCAGGTGTCAGCACAATCCCTGCCCCCGGGAGCCGGAGGCCAGGTGAAGGCACACAGAATCCCAGACAAGGGCACAGCCAAAGCAGATGCATCCAGCGGCCAGCAAGGGGCTCCGGGAACGTCCAGGGGGTCCTGGATGGCCCCAACCAGCAGGAAGGCTTATTCTGTTCATTTACTTTCATAATGGTGAACTCCACCACCCGTCTGTCGTTTCGGTGTACCGTGGTGGCTTGTGTCTTGCTACAATGCTGGAAGCTGTGCCATCACTATTTCAAATGCCAGCAGGGGCTTCCAGGGTGGACAGGTTTTAGTGCAGATTCATAATACAGACTAGGAAGAAACGCCTGGCGTCATCCAAAAAAACCCATTGCTGTCGAGTCAATTCTGACTCACAGCAATCCCACAGAACAGAGTAGAACTGCCCCATAGAGTTTCCAAGGAGCAGCTGGTGGATTCGAACTTCCAACCTCTTGGTTAGCAGCCAAGCTGTTAACCACTACACCACTAAAAAAAAAAAAAATTAGGTCATCATTAAAAAAAGGGACCAATTGCTGGAGGAAGACGTCACGTGTGGTGAAGTGGAGGTTGAAAGTGGGCAAGGAATTGGCACAAATGCCGCAACAATGGACTCAAACATGCCAGCAATGGTGAGGATGGCGGAATCAGGCAGCATTTTGTTCTGTTATACATAAAGGTGGCATGAGTCAACTCGACAACAGCTAACAGCTACAACAACTGTGAACTGTGCCATTCTGAAACTATGGTTTGCTCAAGACCAAACAAATTGAGCCCGGCCTGTCCCTACATTAAATGACCAGAAGGCAGAACCTCACCCACCTCTCCCTTGCTAGTCCCCTGCTGGCTCTTGTAGCCTCTGCCCTTCCCAAACCAGCATCTCATCTCTATGCTGTGGGTTCCCCAGAAAAGCCAGGCAGCCAGTGCCTTAAATCAGAAACTTGATCTTTCTCCCACTGCCTAAGGAAGAGGTTGTGAGCAGAGGGAGGTGCCTCCCTCTGAAGGCACAATTCCATTTGCTGCGGATGGAATTGTGTCCCCCTCTTTTTTTTTTTTTTTTCAAAGATACATTTGACACGGTGGCTGCAACAATGGGCTCAAACATAGCAAAGATCGTGAGGATGGCACAGGACGCAGCAAAGTTTTGTTCTGTTGTACCTAGGGTGGCTGTGAGTCAGAAGTGGCTCGACGGCACCTAACAATAACAAAAGATATGCCCACGTCCTAGCCCCTATTTCTGTTAATGGGACCTTGTTTGGAAATATGGACTTTAAAGATGTAATCACGTGGAGAAGAGGTCGTACTGAATTACAGTGGCCATAATGGCGCTGTGGTTAAGCCGTCGGCTACAAACCAAAAGGTCGGCAGTTGAAATCCACCAGCTGCTCCTTGGAAACCCTGTGGGGCAGTTCTACTCTGTCCTGTGGGGTCAAAATGAGTCAGGATCAACTCGATGGCAAGGGGTTATTTTTCTTAAATCCAATGGCTGATGTCCTTGTAACAGGGAAACATGAACACACACGCAGACGACACAGAAGGAAGGCAGCCATGGGAAGACGTAGGCAGGGACCGGAGTGATGCATCCATAAGCCAAGGAGTGCCAGGGTTCTAGCTATCGTCAGAAGCTAGGACAGAGGCATGGAACAGTCTCCCTCAGAACTTCCAGAAGGAACGAACCCTGCAAACAACTGGACTTTGAACTTCTAGCCTCCAGAGCTGTGAGAGAATAAATGTCTGTCCTTTTAAGCTGCCAAGTCTGTGGCGTTTTACAATGGCAGCCTGAGGACACTATACGGTATCTCGTGGCTGAAATGCACTAACAGTAATACTAACAGAGAGCTCTCACTACGTGGCATCACCGTCCGAAAGGCTTTGCTTAGGCATGTTTGTATATATATTTTCATACACAGTGAAGCCGGTGAAAGCCAGAACTCAACCAGACTGCCTTGCTTCTCTGGATCACAAGTCTTCCACCTTTGACAGGGTACAGACTTAACACTTTTCTGTTGTTGTTCTTAGATGCCATTGAGCAGGTTCAGATGGATACTGACCCTATGTAAAAGAGAACGAAACATTGCCTGGTCCTGCGCCATCCTCAGAATCACTGCTATGTTTGAGCCCACTGTTGCAGCCACTATGTCAATCTGTCTCCTTGGGGTTCTTCCTCTTTTTCAATGATCCTCTACTTTACCAAGCATGATGCCCTTTTCCAGGGGTTGGTCCCTCCTGATGACGTGTCCAAAGTACAAGAGACGCAGGCTCGCCATCCTTGCTTCTAAGCATTTTGACTGTACCTCTTCCAAGACAGACTTGTTCATTCTTCTGGCAGTCCACGGTATATTCAATATTCTTCTGTGACACCATAATCCAAAGGCACCAATTCTTCTTTGGTCTTGCTTACTCATCATCTGGCTTCCATGGGCATAAGTTGTTGTTCTTAGGTGCTGTCACGTTGGTTCTGACTCATAGCTATCCTATGTACAACAGAAAGACAGACTTCTAATTTTCTTAGAGTCATATATCATACATTCCACATTCCAGTTACTAATGGATGTTTGCAGCTGTTTCTTCTCATCTTGAGTCGTGCCATATCAGCAAATGAAGGTCCTGAAAGCTTGACTCCATCCACGTCATTAAGATCGACTCTACTTTGAGGAGGCATTTCGAGTGCCTTCCAGCCCAAGGGGCTCATCTTCCGGCACTTTATCAGACAGTATTCCACAGCCATTCATAATGTTTTCACTGGCCAATCTTTCTTAAAAGTAGACTGCCAGGCCCTTCTTCCTTGTCTGTCTTAGTCTGGAAGCTCTGCTGAAACCTGTCCACCATGGTATTTGAAATACTGATGGCACAGCTTCCAGCATCACAGAAACACACAAGCCACCACAGGACGACAAACTGACAGATAAGCAGTAAGATCACTTTTCTGTCACTTGTTTTAGTGGAAAATATTTGAGTTTTCCTTCTCTGACAGGTTTATGCCTTTATACAGATTCCAGCGTTCGCAGGTTTTACTGTATATTACCACACTTAATACTCACCGCAACCTAGGAGGTCCTAGAGATAACCAAGGCTCAGAGTAGAACCCCTCCTTATAGGCCATACTGCCCCAGAAGCAATCTCTACTGTATGTGTCTTTCCCACGCAGCATCCTAGTATATGAGACACCTGTCTAACGTCACACACAGAAAAGCTTCAAATGCTCCCCCACCCCTGTGTGATATTGACAGGTCATAGAGACAGGCCAGGTAAGTCCGTTCACCTGTGCGGAAAGCGTTTGGATTTAACCTTTCCTACCTGGTGAATGTTTTAAAAGTGCACATCTTACCTGTTCCTAAGATGACATAAAAGTCCAAACAAGCTGCACTGCACCCGAAAGGTCATCCACAGCCACGGAACCCAGAAAAGTGTTTTAAGTTGCGTCCAGAATCATGAATCCCTGCTGGAGGTGAAGGTGGCATGGGACTGGTAAGGGACAGAACCACACACTCTCGGGCTGGAAGAAGCCCACCCGGTGAGTCCAGGTTCTTCATTAGAGAGACAAGGACACCACAGTCCAAGGAGGTGACGTGACCTGCCCCAGGCAAGGCGGGGGTGCCAGGAGGTGGCTGGAGGGCCACAACGCACATTCCACGCCTGACTAACTCATAGTCGAGGGCGGAGTTGTTGCTCAGACACCTAACAACAGTCATTTCCCACTCAAGTTTCTACTCAGTCCTTACACATGGCCTGTGTGTGTTTCTCTCCTGGAATTTGATACGTCAGGAAATTGGCCAAGAATGATTCACCGAGAAAGTGAGCATGTGAACTGGGAGAGGGAGTCACAGGGGAAGAGGTGCTGGCACTCAGCTCACTATGCAGAAGCACTGGGCCCAGCGTGGTGTTGGCATCTGGCCCAGCCGCACCGCAGTGTCTGCATGATGCCACCTGGGCACGGCTACCCCAACGGGTAGCTCCTGGCCTGGCCCCCTGAGCTGCCCCATTTGGTATCTGTCGCGCTGTTTCGTGTTGTTTTAGAGGCAAGTTTTTCAAACCCATCAGTCAGCAAACCTATGTCAGCGGCGATATTAACAGCAACTACCACTGTCACGGCTCTTTAGTTTTTCACGAAGGATGGCTTCATCTGTACGCCATCATGGATCAGAATGGCAGTCACCTGTCATCTAAGAATGCTTCCTGACACACGAGAAGTAACACTGGAACCTGAGACAGGGCATCCTCCCTCACGGGAAGACCCCAAGGTTCTGGCTAGGCTCTACTCATTTTCTCATTGGTTTTCTCCTTCCTTCATCCCACAAACACTCGGGTGCCTGTTGGGTGCTCTGCACAGGGCAAAGGTGACCATGACGGCCCTGCCCTCCCGGAGCTCAGGGGACCAGAGGTTCATAAAGTGCAGCAGGCATTTGCTGGGAATGCAGATTCCTGGGCCGCACCCAAGATTCAGTTTTAGGGATCTGTCTTGGGCTGCGTGGCACCCTGATGCTCTCAGAGATTCAGAGGCCTTACAGTGAAGTGTACCTGGAACCCAGAAATGGTGCTGCTCCAGAAGATGGAAGAAAAAGGAGAAAAGGGGGCTCCAGGGGAAGGCAACCTCTGAGTTGAGGTGAAGGAAGGGTGAGGGTTTGTGAAGGAAGGGTGAGGGTCTGCTGGGCAGGGAAGGTGGGACGGGGCACACAAGCCAAAGAGAAGCCTCCTGAAAGGCCTGATGGGGGAAGAATACCCCAGAGCGTGGCCAGGAGACCCCAGGGAGTGTGGTACCAGAGTCCAGCCCAGGCCTCCAAGTCACACAAAGAAGCAGGGTCTGCCCCTCAGTCTGGACACATGAGGGGTCGGCCCATCTGCCCCGTTTGGCGTCTAAGGCCAGAGAGAGGACGACCACGACGGGCCTGCAAAGCACAGAAGGAAAACAGGGCGGCCTTTGTCCACAAAGGCTCTCCACCGCTCCCGTGCCAATCCCCCGTGTCCCTCTCAGGCTCTCTGCCTCCTGCCTTCTTGAGTAAATATTCCCACCAGAAAACAGAACCATCATAAAGTCATCCCTACCACTGAGTTTATCTAACGTGGTCCGGCCCCAAACCTAAAACCCAGGGAGACCGTTAATTCCGACTCGGCACAGAGCCCACCAGGGCCCAAGCCGGGCAGAGACCCCCGGAGGCCGCTCCCGGCCTCCACTGCGTTAATTTATTCCACAAATGATCTTCTCCTGGCCCAGGGGGAACCCCATTTTCCTGGAGGGCCTCTCAGCTGAGGGTTTATCAAGCCCGAGTACATGCCTGGTGCGAACATCAGATCCATTATCTAAGCTGTTGGTTTTAGTCGAAATGTCAAGAAATGATTTAGTATAAAATCTGTCACAAAAGCATTTATTAAAAAAATCTTTTGCTGCTCTTCATCTACAGACACTGACTAACCTGCACACAAATGTCAGCAGCTCGGCCTAATAGACTTCTTCATTTATTTACTGTTCCTTCCTTTTGAATAAAAGCCAGAAATGAGGTCCCCCAGCAGACTGCAGTGCAGGGCGGGTTTCTGAGAAAACAGCCCACCGCCCCAATGTCAACGGGTTCATTTAACTGGGGAGCCATTTGAGGAGGGTTGGCCTCACTAACGGCCTACCTTCTTCAGGGAGTAGAGTCTGCTTCATGGGGAAGACAGTTTTATTTCAAGATGGAAGCGTATCACTGTATTACCAGGAATTGCTAGAGGAGGTCTGTAAATGAAATGAGAGTCAAGTGGACAGTCAAGTGGACTGGATGATGTCCACCCACGTATGCCCACGTACAGAACGTGTAGGAATTAACATGGAGTCCCTGAGTGGTGCAAACGGTTAACACGCTCGGCTGCTAACCCAAAGACTGGAGGTTCGAGTCCACCCAGAGGCACCACAGATGAAAGGTCCGGTGACCTACTTCAGAATGATCACAGGCATTAAAAACTCAATGGGGCAGTTCTCCTCTGCACACAAGGGATGGCCATGAATTGACTGGACAGCAACTAACGATAACAAACGATAGGCCCCAGAAAGGAGTCCCCAGGTGGTGCAGATGGTTAACTGCTAATCAAAAGGTTGGAAGTTACGGTCCACCCAGAGGTGCTCAGAAGAAAGACCCGGCAATCCGCTTGCGAAATATCAGCCCCTGAAAACTCTACGGAGCACAGTTCTACTCTGACACTCATGGGGCTGCCAGGAGTCAGAATCGACTGAACAGCAACTGGTTAGTTAAGAATTAACCCTGCCTTGGTTCACAGACCCTGGATTCCCTGCAAGGGCCTCATCTCCTGTTACCCAAATTCAGAAAATAAAGACTGTCCCCATGGAATCACAGGACGCTGTGGTTGGAAGGACCTCTGTGTACATCGAGTGGAACCTCTGCCTTTAATTCGTGGAAACAGGAACAAACCCAGAGAATCTGAGCCGCTTGCCGAGGTCACACAGCTGGCTAGTGACAGCACAGCCCTACAACTTTGGATCCACGGTTTTAAATTAAGCGTCTGTCACTTGACTCTGCTGGAGGGGAGGCGGTGGGGATTCCAACGGCAGAGAGCCCAGCCAAAATAAGCAAACAAATATAGGCCATGGACACTCAGGGGGAGCTTGGATTTCAGGGCCCCACTGCTGCAGCCTCAACTGTAAGCATCGAAAACCACATTTCACCTCCAAATAACCCTCATCTGCTTTCTATCGTCCATGTCTCTGTGGTCACGTCATCCTTTTGCCGGGTTATCGATGCCTTTGTACAGGACCCATGTCACCTATATTGGCAAGGCGAACATCCAGCTGCTAAAAACGCTCCAAGGAAGAATGGGTCGTGAACAGCCCTCTTCCAGACTGAAGGGAGGCCAGGAGAACTGACCAGATGCCTTGGCCCACAGGGGCCTCGGTTTCAGTGTAAATGCACCGCAAGGGCTACATTTTTTAGATCCAATGATACATGTTTACACCTTTGCCTTCTGCATTCCGGGTGCTTCCTGCTCTTAATTTGAGCTAACTGAACCAGCACTCCAGTTCCTATCCCCACCCCTACTGGCCCCTCTCCAGCACAGGGTGCTCTTGCCAGCATACACTTCTCAAGTGGACATGCAGAGAGAGAGGGAGGAGCTCCCGGGGCCAGCAAGGTCCAAGTCTTGCCCCAGCCGCACCCAGACAGGTCCCTTGGCACCACACTGGATGAGCCCGGATGGATGCTGTGGGGGTCGGGTAGGCTCAGAGAGGAAGGCAGGTGGCCAGTGTCCCACCATCTTGGTGGGTATGAACCCCTGTATTAGTCAGGATTCTTCAGAAAAACAGAACCACTGCACCTCAAGTGCGGCCACCACCATCTGTGTGTTGCTATGATGCTGAATAGGTTTTGGCGGAGCTTCCAGACTAGGACTAGGAAGAAAGGACTAGTGATCTACTTCTAAAAATCAGCCATCGAAAACCCTGTGGATCAAAATGGTCTGATCCACAACCAACCACAGGATGATGCAGGACAAGGCAGCATTTAGTTCCATTGTACATGGGGTCACCATGAGCAGGAGGTGACTGGAAGGCAGATAACAGCTAGGGGAGAGAGAGAGGTTTATTCTAAGGAGTTGGCTCACGCGACTGGGAGGCTGAGGTCCAAAATCTGGAGGTCAGACAGCAGGCTGGCAAAGCCATCACAGTCTTGAGGCGGATCCTCCCTCTGAAAATCTTAGGTTTTTTTTTTTTCTAAGGCCTTCAACTGACTGGATGAGGCCCACCCACAATATGGAGGGTCACCTGCTTCACATGAGGACAACTGACTGGATGAGGCCCACCCACCATTACAGAGGGTCACCTGCTTCACATGAGGAAAACTGACTGGATGAAGCCCACCCACATTATGGAGGGTCACCTGCTTCACATGAGGACAACTGACTGGATGAGGCCCACCCACCATTACAGAGGGTCACCTGCTTCACATGAGGACAACTGACTGGATGAGGCCCACCCACATTATGGAGGGTCACCTGCTTCACATGAGGACAACTGACTGGATGAGGCCCACCCACATTATGGAGGGTCACCTGCTTCACATGAGGACAACTGACTGGATGAGGCCCACCCACATTATGGAGGGTCACCTGCTTCACATGAGGACAACTGACTGGATGAGGCCCACCCACATTATGGAGGGTCACCTGCTTCACATAAGGACAACTGACTGGATGAGGCCCACCCACATCATGGAGGGTCACCTGCTT
Source organism: Loxodonta africana (assembly GCF_030014295.1). NCBI lineage: Eukaryota > Metazoa > Chordata > Mammalia > Proboscidea > Elephantidae > Loxodonta > Loxodonta africana. The sequence continues at coordinate 7,702,695 of NC_087357.1, forward strand.
CACATGAGGACAACTGACTGGATGAGGCCCACCCACATTATGGAGGGTCACCTGCTTCACATGAGGACAACTGACTGGATGAGGCCCACCCACCATTACAGAGGGTCACCTGCTTCACATGAGGACAACTGACTGGATGAGGCCCACCCACCATTACAGAGGGTCACCTGCTTCACATGAGGACAACTGACTGGATGAGGCCCACCCACCATTACAGAGGGTCACCTGCTTCACATAAGGACAACTGACTGGATGAGGCCCACCCACATCATGGAGGGTCACCTGCTTCACATGAGGAAAACTGACTGGATGAGGCTCACCCACATCATGGAGGGTCACCTGCTTCACATGAGGACAAGTGACTGGATGAGGCCCACCCACAATATGGAGGGTCACCTGCTTCACATGAGGACAACTGACTGGATGAGGCCCACCGACATCATGGAGGGTCACCTGCTTCACATGAGGACAACTGACTGGATGAGGCCCACCCACCATTACGGAGGGTCACCTGCTTCACATGAGGACAACTGACTGGATGAGGCCCACCCACATTATGGAGGGTCACCTGCTTCACATGAGGACAACTGACTGGATGAGGCCCACCCACCATTACAGAGGGTCACCTGCTTCACATGAGGACAACTGACTGGATGAGGCCCACCCACCATTACAGAGGGTCACCTGCTTCACATAAGGACAACTGACTGGATGAGGCCCACCCACATCATGGAGGGTCACCTGCTTCACATGAGGACAACTGACTGGATGAGGCCCACCCACATCATGGAGGGTCACCTGCTTCACATGAGGACAACTGACTGGATGAGGCCCACCCACCATTACAGAGGGTCACCTGCTTCACATAAGGACAACTGACTGGATGAGGCCCACCCACATCATGGAGGGTCACCTGCTTCACATGAGGAAAACTGACTGGATGAGGCCCACCCACATTATGGAGGGTCACCTGCTTCACATAAGGACAACTGACTGGATGAGGCCCACCCACATCATGGAGGGTCACCTGCTTCACATGAGGACAACTGACTGGATGAGGCCCACCCACCATTACAGAGGGTCACCTGCTTCACATGAGGACAACTGACTGGATGAGGCCCACCCACCATTACAGAGGGTCACCTGCTTCACATAAGGACAACTGACTGGATGAGGCCCACCCACATCATGGAGGGTCACCTGCTTCACATGAGGAAAACTGACTGGATGAGGCTCACCCACATCATGGAGGGTCACCTGCTTCACATGAGGACAACTGACTGGATGAGGCCCACCCACATTATGGAGGGTCACCTGCTTCACATGAGGACAACTGACTGGATGAGGCCCACCCACCATTACAGAGGGTCACCTGCTTCACATGAGGACAACTGACTGGATGAGGCCCACCCACCATTACAGAGGGTCACCTGCTTCACATGAGGACAACTGACTGGATGAGGCCCACCCACATCATGGAGGGTCACCTGCTTCACATGAGGACAACTGACTGGATGAGGCCCACCCACATCATGGAGGGTCACCTGCTTCACATGAGGAAAACTGACTGGATGAGGCTCACCCACATCATGGAGGGTCACCTGCTTCACATGAGGACAACTGACTGGATGAGGCCCACCCACAATATGGAGGGTCACCTGCTTCACATGAGGACAACTGACTGGATGAGGCCCACCGACATCATGGAGGGTCACCTGCTTCACATGAGGACAACTGACTGGATGAGGCCCACCCACCATTACGGAGGGTCACCTGCTTCACATGAGGACAACTGACTGGATGAGGCCCACCCACATTATGGAGGGTCACCTGCTTCACATGAGGACAACTGACTGGATGAGGCCCACCCACCATTACAGAGGGTCACCTGCTTCACATGAGGACAACTGACTGGATGAGGCCCACCCACCATTACAGAGGGTCACCTGCTTCACATAAGGACAACTGACTGGATGAGGCCCACCCACCATTACAGAGGGTCACCTGCTTCACATGAGGACAACTGACTGGATGAGGCCCACCCGCATCATGGAGGGTCACCTGCTTCACATGAGGACAACTGACTGGATGAGGCCCACCCACCATTACGGAGGGTCACCTGCTTCACATGAGGACAACTGACTGGATGAGGCCCACCCACATTATGGAGGGTCACCTGCTTCACATGAGGACAACTGACTGGATGAGGCCCACCCACATTATGGAGGGTCACCTGCTTCACATGAGGACAACTGACTGGATGAGGCCCACCCACATCATGGAGGGTCACCTGCTTCACATGAGGAAAACTGACTGGATGAGGTCCACCCACATTATGGAGGGTCACCTGCTTCACATGAGGACAACTGACTGGATGAGGCCCACCCACATCATGGAGGGTCACCTGCTTCACATGAGGACAACTGACTGGATGAGGCCCACCCACCATTATGGAGGGTCACCTGCTTCACATGAGGACAACTGACTGGATGAGGCCCACCCACCATTACAGAGGGTCACCTGCTTCACATAAGGACAACTGACTGGATGAGGCCCACCCACATCATGGAGGGTCACCTGCTTCACATGAGGAAAACTGACTGGATGAGGCTCACCCACATCATGGAGGGTCACCTGCTTCACATGAGGACAACTGACTGGATGAGGCCCACCCACATTATGGAGGGTCACCTGCTTCACATGAGGACAACTGACTGGATGAGGCCCACCCACCATTACAGAGGGTCACCTGCTTCACATGAGGACAACTGACTGGATGAGGCCCACCCACCATTACAGAGGGTCACCTGCTTCACATAAGGACAACTGACTGGATGAGGCCCACCCACATCATGGAGGGTCACCTGCTTCACATGAGGAAAACTGACTGGATGAGGCTCACCCACATCATGGAGGGTCACCTGCTTCACATGAGGACAACTGACTGGATGAGGCCCACCCACATTATGGAGGGTCACCTGCTTCACATAAGGACAACTGACTGGATGAGGCCCACCCACATCATGGAGGGTCACCTGCTTCACATGAGGACAACTGACTGGATGAGGCCCACCCACATTATGGAGGGTCACCTGCTTCACATGAGGACAACTGACTGGATGAGGCCCACCCACCATTACAGAGGGTCACCTGCTTCACATGAGGACAACTGACTGGATGAGGCCCACCCACCATTACAGAGGGTCACCTGCTTCACATGAGGACAACTGACTGGATGAGGCCCACCCACCATTACAGAGGGTCACCTGCTTCACATAAGGACAACTGACTGGATGAGGCCCACCCACATCATGGAGGGTCACCTGCTTCACATGAGGAAAACTGACTGGATGAGGCTCACCCACATCATGGAGGGTCACCTGCTTCACATGAGGACAACTGACTGGATGAGGCCCACCCACAATATGGAGGGTCACCTGCTTCACATGAGGACAACTGACTGGATGAGGCCCACCCACATTATGGAGGGTCACCTGCTTCACATGAGGACAACTGACTGGATGAGGCCCACCCACCATTACGGAGGGTCACCTGCTTCACATGAGGACAACTGACTGGATGAGGCCCACCCACCATTACGGAGGGTCACCTGCTTCACATGAGGACAACTGACTGGATGAGGCCCACCCACATCATGGAGGGTCACCTGCTTCACATGAGGACAACTGACTGGATGAGGCCCACCCACCATTACGGAGGGTCACCTGCTTCACATGAGGACAACTGACTGGATGAGGCCCACCCACATTATGGAGGGTCACCTGCTTCACATGAGGACAACTGACTGGATGAGGCCCACCCACCATTACAGAGGGTCACCTGCTTCACATGAGGACAACTGACTGGATGAGGCCCACCCACCATTACAGAGGGTCACCTGCTTCACATAAGGACAACTGACTGGATGAGGCCCACCCACATTATGGAGGGTCACCTGCTTCTCATGAGGACAACTGACTGGATGAGGCCCACCCACCATTACGGAGGGTCACCTGCTTCACATGAGGACAACTGACTGGATGAGGCCCACCCACATTATGGAGGGTCACCTGCTTCACATGAGGACAACTGACTGGATGAGGCCCACCCACCATTACGGAGGGTCACCTGCTTCACATGAGGACAACTGACTGGATGAAGCCCACCCACATTATGGAGGGTCACCTGCTTGACATGAGGACAACTGATTTAAATGCTAATCACACATAAACACCTTCACAGCAACATCTACACTAGTATCTGACCCAACAACCTCGCCATGTTGACACACGAAATACATTATCACAACCCTGATCCCACTTCTACCGGCCTCATGCGATGAATGTCATGTTAATGACAAGAGCCATGAGAGTACCGGCCGTACCCAGAGAGGTGAAAGCTAACACTCATGCCGCACCCTCTGCAGTCTGACCGCCGTCGATGGATCCTCCCAAGTACCCTGAGACCCTCATTCTTCTGTCTGAGGCTATTTCACTATCGGATTCACCTGTGAACTTCTTGACTTGCAGGCTGAACCATAAGCTCATTGACACAGGCCTTTCATAACCCATTCTCTGCTGCACCCCAGTGCCTCTGACAGTCAATTAAGTGAATCCCATTTTAAAGATTCAAAACTGAGGATCCCACATCAATGCAGGTATGAGGTGAGAGTCAGGACCAGACCAAGGTGAGGTCAGGAAAGACACCCCTTCCTCTTTCCTCCTCCTCTTCAGGGCCAGGGTGTTCTCGGGGTGTCTCAAGAGCCACGCCCCCAAGTGGTCAGTCCCTCACTCTCCATAGTATCAACGCAGGCACTTCCCAGAGTGCCCAGCTTTGATGGGGACCCAGCCCCCTGCCTGGCCTGACTCTGGATGGCCACCCAGCCCCTCCCTCATAGCAGGTGTGACTCAGCCCCTCGCTGCTCCATGGAGGTGGGGCCGGGCTGCCTCCTCGCACCCTTTGGAGCAGCTCCACCCACGTGAGCTACTTCTAGCGTGAAATATGTTTGTATCACCAAAGGGGAGCAAGCTCAATTATTTAACTCTACCTAGATTTAGTTCAAGTGTAAGAGTTACAGTGTACATCTGAGACTTAAGGGAAATTGATTTTTCTGCTTAAGATCATTTCACAGGGTTTAATATTTAAACCAAATCAGGCACAAACTGATCTCTCAGCAGATGCTGACTTGTTTTCATTCTGCAAGGAGCAGCTTGGGCCAAGTTCTTCTTCCGGCCCCATACCTGCCAGGTGCACTTTATGATGCTAACAGACCCCAGCGGCCCACGGGGTTACCTTTACAGTCCCAACTCCATGGTCCTTCATCACGGGGCTGAGGACTGGCTGTGCCCAGGGACTGACCGAGAGGTGGGAAGGGCATTTAGCATTCAGCTGACCTGGCATCCACTGTTGCAAAAGGCCTCTTGAAGCCAAGAGGTTTTTTGGTTTTGATTTTTTTTTTTCTTTTTTACATCTCAGCCATTTTCAAGTGCTTTCTTTAATTTCCTCCTGACAGTAAAACACCTGATGAACCAGGGATTTTAAGTGAAAACCTCTCACCAGAAAACACTGCTGATGGCTGCCAGGACGGGAACACATTCTGGAAGCTTACCCTGATGTTCACAACTAAGCGAGCTGGTCCTCGTTCCAGGAAAGGAACGAATACCAAATCTCAACCGTGTGTTTTCACGTTTTTCTGACACAGCTTCCCAGAGATGGCAGCTAAAAACAGGAAATGATTTCATTTAGAGAAAAGCAACATCCTCTCCTGTCCCTCCCCTCCTCTCCTGTCTCCTGCTTTCTCTTCTGCATGTATGACAGTGGGAACGTGCAATAAAGAGAGAAAAGATTTGACCAGTAACACAGACATCTGCCCATTTGTCCTACTGTGGTAGCCTGCACACTGCTATGATGCAGAAGCTATGCCACCAGGATTTCAAATACCGGCAGGGTCACCCATGGTGGACAGGTTTCAACTGAGCTTCCAGATTGAGACAGACTAGGAAGAAGGACCTGGCCATCTACTGCTAAGAAAGATTGGCCAGTGAAAACCTTATGACTAGCAGCAGAACTTTGCTAGTGCCAGAAGATGAGTCCCTCAGGTTGGAAGGCACTCAAAACACAACTAGGGAAGAGCTGCCTCCACAAAGCAGAGTTGACCTTAATAACACGAATGGAGTCAAGCTTTTGGGACCTTCATTTGCTGAGGTGGCATGACTGAAAACGAGAAGACGCTGTTGCAGATGTCAATTAGTAACGGGAACATGGAATGTGAGAAGTAGGGACTAGGAAACTTGGGAGTCATCAAAAATGAAATGGAACCCATAAAGATCAATATCCTAGGCACTGGTGAGCTGAAATGGACTGGTACTGGCCATTTTGAATCAAACAATCATACGGTATACTATGCCAAGAAGGCAAACTGAAGAAAAATGGTGTTGCATTCATCGTCAAAAAGAACTGAGGCACAACGCTGTTAGTGATAAGATAATATCCATGCACCTACAAGGAAGACCAGTTAATACGACTATTATTCAAATTTACGCACCAACCACTAGTGCCAAAGATGGGGAAATTTTTTGCAGTCTGAAACTGATCAAACATGCAATCAAGATGCATTGATAATTACTGGGGTTTGGAATATGAATGCTGGAAATGAAGAAGGATCGGTAGTTGGAAAATATGGCCTTGGTGATAGAAATGACACCGGAGATTGCATGATAGAATTTTTCAAGACCAATGACTTATGCATTGCAAATCCTTTTTACGACACCATAAGCGGAGACTAGACACATGGACCTCAGCAAGTGGAATACACAGGAATCAAACTGACTACATCAGTGGAAAGAGTCAATGGAGAATCTCAATACTATCAGTCAGAACAAGGCCAGGGGCCGGCTGCAGAACAGACCAGCAATTGCTCATATGGAAGTTCAAGCTGAAGCTGAAGAAAATTAATACAAGTCCACAAGATCCAAAGTATGACCTTGAGTGTACTCTACTAAATTTAGAGGCCATCAAAAGAATAGATTTGATGCATTGAACACTAATGACCAAAGACCGAATGATTGTGCGATGACATCAAGGACATCACACGTGAAGAAAGCAAAAGTGATTTAAAAAATGGGAAGGAAAGAAAAGACCAAAATGAATGTCAGGAGAGACTCTGAAACTTGCCCTTGAACACAGAGCAGCCTAAAGTGATTGGAAGAAATGATAAAGTAAAAGAGCCGAACAGAATATTTCGAAGAACGGTTCAAGAAGACAAAGTATTATAATTAAATGTGCAAAGACCTGGAGCTAGAAAACCGAAGGAGCAGAACGTCCTCGGCATTTCTCAAGCTGAAAGAACTGAAGAAAAAATTCAAGCCATGAGTTGCAATAGTGAAGGATTCTAGGGGCAAAATATTAAACGACTCAGGAAGCATCAAAAGAAGATGGAAGGAATACACAGAGTCAGTGTACCAAAAAGAACTGGTCGATGTTCAACCATTCCAGGAGGCAGCACATGATCGAGAACCAATGGCATTTGAAGGAAGAAGTCCAAGCTGCACTGAAGGCATTAGTGAAAATAAGGTCCAGGAATTGACTGAATACCAACAGAGATGTTTCAACGAACAGATGTAGTGCTGGAAGTACTAACCTGGTGAGCCTCTGGGATAGTTGGGGACTCCCACAAAAGAAACATTTGGGCAGGAAACAAGTATTTCAAAAACAGATGTATCAGACCTTTACCGAAGAGCACAGCCTTGGAATGGCCAGGTCATCCTTATTTTTAAAAATCTTGGAGGTTTGAGTCCACCCAGAGGTACCTTGGAAGAAAGGCTTGGCAATCTACTTCCAAAAAAATCAGCCATTGAAAATCCTACGGGGTGCAGTTCTACTCTGACACACATGGGGTCACCATGTTGAAGTCGACTCCATGGCAACCGGTTTTTTTATACATTGACCATTAAAATAGGAATGTCAAAACAGAATACACAAGGGTCAGATCATAGAGTTAAACCAGGTGTCATTTTCTTTTGCAATCTGAACAAAAGACATTCTCTACCCAAGACAAACCAAACAAAAAAAACCAACCCATTACTGTCTGTCGAGTCGATCCTAACTCATAGCGACCCTATAGGATAGCGTAGAACTGCCCCACTGGGTTTCCAAGGAGTGGGTGGTGGATTCAAAATGCCAACCTTCTGGTTAGCAGCCGAACTCTTAACCACTGTGCCACCAAGCCAAACAAGGGGGAAAAAAGCGATATGGATAGATACAGAAATGCTCACACAGACGTGCTTCCTGCATACTTTCAAATGGCTTAGTGACAGGTCTGAGAAGCTGGGGATAATTTTATGGAAAAGCAGTGACAGCGATATCAATTGTAAAGCAAGAAGTATGTATGTTCTGTCATTTTCCGTAGGAAAATGGCCGCCTTATCTTCCTTGGCACGCTCCCCCACAGCCACTTTGAAGGCCTCTCAACTGACAAGGGAAACCTGCCTCCTGACAGGCTCAGACGTGTTCCTCCGTCAAATTCATCTGTCATCCTCTGCTGAGGGTAGCACTCAGAACCTGCGTAAGGACTGGGGGTGGAAAGGTTCTGTGCCCTGCCTCTGCCACAGCAAGCCACACACTCTTGCCAAGCCTCGGTTTTCTCATCCATAAAATGGGCATGAAGCCCAGCCCTGCCTTCTATGTCTAGCCTTGTCAAGAGTATCCACTGAGGCTCTTTGCTAAACCACCGCTACAGCTGACTGTGGCTCCTCCTGCACGTGTGTCAGAGTAGAACTGGGCTCCACGCGATTTTCAATGGCTGGGTTTTCGCAAGCAGATCGTCAGGCCTTTCTTCCGAGTCACCTCCAGGTGGACTTCAACCTCCAATCTTTTGGTTAGCAGCCGAGCGCATCAACAGTTTGTACAAGCCAGGAACTCTCTTTGCCAAACAAACGGGGAGCATTCTTATACTTGTCCCTGACTGTAAGAACACAAAGATCAGGCCACTTTGGCAAGCCCTCCTTGTGTATTTACACACAATAGCATGCCGTCTTCCTCCTTCCTCTCAGTGGACGAGGCATTAGCGCAGAGGAACAAGTGGGCTGACTGTTACTCATACAGATGGAGGTGCGGGGCAGCAACCAGAATTTTCTAGCCACCCCCTGCCCCAAGAAAGCGTGAAGGACCTAGAGTCTGTCTGGCTTTGTTTTTCTGCTGCCTCCAACCCGAACACTCTCACAAAACAACGAGAAAACTCTACTGACATAATCCCCCAGACAGATCAGAACACGAGAGGAATTTTGCTGTGGAAGACAATGGCAGAAGGCTGAAGCCTCTTAGTGGTAAGGGTTCATACAACATGGAGCGTCTTACCACATCCGCTCCCGCAAAGCGCCAGATGAGATGCGAAAGCTAGCCCGTCACTTTGTGGGACGCTCAGAAACCTTGGCCCGGCCAGAGCTGGGAGCCGCTCCCTCTTCCGAAGGAGCAGTGCTAGAATTCTCCGTGGCAGGCGCTATTCTGGGCTTTCCTGAGCTAAGACCATATGAATAGAGATGTTTTAAACATATTAAACATTGGTCCCTTTTCCAGAAATTATCCTGGCAGTGCCTTTCTTAAACATTATTTGAATAAACCCTCATTACTCACAGGCCAAAGAAGGTCATCAGGAGGAGATGGCTTTGGTAAGGACTCCAGGAGCTGGCCTTTCTTCTCTGCAGTGAATTACATTAGCTACTTCCTAGTTAGTTAAGTCTTGAAATAAAAGATGTAAACGCTACAATGACATCTTAAGCTCACTGCGGAGGCAGGTCTTGCATGCACAACAATGCCCAGCTGGTCCACAGATAAAACAGATTGATAATTAGTTGCAAAATGTAACATTTCATCAGGACTATTTTGAATAATCCAATTTATCTTTGTCAGATATGCAGCACATATTTTTCCGGGGAGCAGCTTTGTTCTTTAACATAATATTATAATTCCAGGCTGCTAATGAAGGCGCCCGCCGGCCGCCGGGGCCTTGATGTGCCGCGTGGCGGGGAGCGCGCCGCGGCCCGGGGATCCGTGCGCCCGAGCGCGCCGCGCCCCGCTGCCGCCACCTGCCCGCCGCACACGCCCCGGCTGCGGGCATCAAAGGGCCGGCGGCGGCGGGGAGGGCGCCCCTGGTGGGCGGCAGGCGGCGGGCGGGACGCCGGCTCGGCTCCTAATTAACCGGTGCAAAGGCGCGCTCCCCCCGCATCTACCACAGGGAAGGCGCAGGCCGGCGGGCGCGCAGGCCGGCGTGAGGTGTGGCTGCGGGGCCGCGGGGCTTACAGGGGACCGGCCGGGGGCACCTTGCGCGGGCGCCCGAGGATTGGGAGGGGCAGGGAGGAGGTGGGGGCGCCAAAGATCGCCTACAGGACACAGAAAGGCTGCAAATGCATCTCCAAGGGCGCACCAGACGGGGCCCACGTACTGGCCGAGCCTTTCAGGGAGGGAACTTAACACTTTACGTACGGCCGGTGTTTACACGACGAGTGGGAGCTACTTCGCATGAGTGCGGAGGGCCCCTGCGCAGGGCCCCTGCGCAGGGCCCAGTAGAAAGTCTCAAGGCCTACAGAGACCCCTGCGCTGTGAAGCACAGGTTCCTGAAGAAGCGCACAAGGCAGGTGAAACACTGGTTTCCTCCAGCGAAGTTCCCCGCATCCTCAGATGGCCCACAAGCCACCAAGGAATGTCAGGGGCGAGGGTGGCTCGATGGAGCGACAGTGTCTGCAGGGTTTGGAAAATTAGCTCTCCCTTCTCAAAAAGCATGAAATGTGGCAAAGCAGAGAAAACTCCAACAGGAAATAATGTCCATGTATTTTGTTTGCCTAAATGGCCACCAGGCACATGCTCTATGCACAAAACTTTTATTTAAAATTTGCTGTTGCGGCTCAAGGGGACTTCTAAGTCAATTGGCAGAATAATTCTATTATGAAAACATTCTGCATCCCACTTTGAAATGTGGCCTCTGAGGTCTTAAATGCTAACAAGCGGCCATCTAAGATGCATCAACCGGTCTCAACCCACCTGGATCAAAGGAGAATGAAGAACACCAAGGACACATGATAACTACGAGCCCAAGAGACAGAAAGGGCCACATGAACCAGAGACTTAAATCATCCTGAGACCAGAAGAACTAGATGGTGCCTGGCTACAACCAATGACTGCCCTGACAGGGAGCACAACAGAGAACTCCTGAGGGAGCAGGAGAACAGTGGGATGCAGACCCCAAATTCTCATGAAAAGACCAGACTTAATGGTCTGACTGAGACTAGAAGAATCCCGGCGGTCATGGTCCCCAAACCTTCTGTTGGCCCGGGACAGGAACCATTCCAGAAGACAACTCATCAGACATGGAAGGGACTGGACAATGGGTTGGAGAGAGATGCTGATGAAGAGTGAGCTACTTGTATCAGGTGGACACTTGAGACTGTGTTGGTGTCTCCTGTCTGGAGGGGAGATGGGAGGGTAGAGAGGCTTAGAAACTGGCATAAACCGTCACGAAAGGAGAGACTGGAAGGAGGGAGCGGGCTGACTCATTAGGGGGAGAGTAAGTGGGAGTATGGAGTAAGCTGTATATAAGCTTATATGTGATAGACTGACTTGACTTGTAAACTTTCACTTAAAGCACAATAAAAAATTGTTTTAAAAAAATAAGTAAAATTTGCCATCGCAGCTCTACGTATGCAAAGCTCACAACAGGCTAGGATATCCACGCTGGAGTTGTATTTGTTTTTTCTAAAACAAATTCAATTCCTACACCAAGATGAAAGTTCCTTGTTCCTTAATTCAGAAATTAGGACCAACACAAGATGGTCGTTTGCTCTTCTAATCGTCCATGTTTGAAATGACAATGACCCTGTGCCCTAAAATCCTTGACAACTAGTGTGACACTCCCAGGGCATCCAACAGGCATTACCATGCTACCTAATGAAACAGTCCAGGAAACTTCAGGGGATTCATACAATTAACAATGCTTTGAAAAACTGACACTCACAAAACCAAACTACGTGGGCTTGCTTACTTTTAAGATGACTACATAAACGAACCAAAAACCAGACCCCTTGCAGTGTGTTCTGCCTCATGGCGACCCCAGGTGTTATAGTGCAGAAAAGCTCCACAGGGTTTCCTAGGCTGTAATCTTTATGAAAGCAGTTCTCAAGGCCTTTCTTCCTTGGCACCACTGGGTGGGTTCGAACCTCCTACCTTTAGGTTAGGAGGTGAATACAAGCTAATTGCATCACCCAGGGACTTTACTGCCTAGCAGTGCGACAGTTAAGGGCTTGGCTGCTAACTGAAAGGTTGGCAGTTTGAACCCACCAGCGTCTCCGAAAGAGAAAAGACCTGGTGATCTGCTATAAAGACTGTTGTTGTTCCTGGGCACCTTGGAGTTGGTTCTGACTCATACTGACCCTAAGTACATTTAAAAAGCCCATTTCGGTAGAGCCAATTCTGACTCACAGCGACCCTATAGGACAGAGTAGAACTGCCCCACAGAATTTCCAAGGAGCGCCTGGTGGATTCGAACTGCCAATCCTTTGATTAGCAGCCATAGCACTTAACCACTACACCACAGCAACACATAAAGATTACAGCCTAGGAAGCCCTATGGTGCAGTTCTACTCTGTCCCATAGGGTCACTCTGGGTTGGAATAGACTTGATGGCAAAGGGTTTTTTTGTTTGTTTGTTTAATCAGGGACTGCATATTTTCAAATGTTTCCCAGTCTCAAGGATTATGGCCAGTACAAATTCAGCGTATTGATCTGAACCTCTCCCAGTACATCCAGATCTTAAAATACGGCACTGATGAATTCGACCTGAAATGGGCGTGCTCTCCACAGGGGTCCTGACCAGTCACACCATCCCTCCGGCTTTCCTTGCTTCCAGGGTGTATTGTAAGCCTTCTTCCATAATGATTTATCTTGTCCAGACTTGAAGGTCAGTACAATGTGATCTCTTTCCCAAGTCACTGTTTTTCTGAGTAAACTCTGGCTGCTCTGATTTTCCCTCGGCCTGAGGACCAGCTCGGGCCTTTCACCAATTCCACCTTTTCTTCTTTACTGTCCTTTCTCTCTAGGCTCCCCAGAGTGCCACGGAAGGTCACGGCCACTGAAAACCCTGTGGAGCTCAGTTCTACTCAGACACACGTGGGTCACCAGGAGTCAGAATCACCTCTGCGGAAACTGGTTTGGGTTGGTTTCCCCCTGGGTCCTGGTGATGGGAAGATGCAGCCATGTCCTCTAGCGTGGTGCCGAGGCCTCCCCAGTCCTGCCCAGAGCCATCTCCTGAGCCTCACCTGGAGACAAGTGTTTGCCCACCTTGTCCAGGCTAGGTTCACTCCAGCCTGACCCCTCCCCTGCCCGAGCTTACTCTGCCAGCAACATAGCTTCTCTCCTCTCTGCCTCTCAATGTCGCACACATCCTGAAAATGCCACTCCTCCAGGAGGGCTCCCAAGACCCCCACAGGCCCGTCTCCCCGCTGTCCACCATTCTGTGAGCTCTCTGGCCGTGCTCAGGGCTCCCATCCCATCGTCTCTTCCTGGAATTCCTTGTGCAACTTTCCAGCTGCTCCATGAGATTGTCACCTTCTCGAAGACAGGACCAAAAACCAAACCAGACCCACTGCCGTCAAGTTGATTCCGACCCACGGAGAGCTTACAGGACAGAGTAGAACTGCCCCATGGGGTTTCCAAGACTGTAATCTTTACCAAAGCAGGCTGCCACTTTTTTTCTCCCACAGAGCAGCTGTTGAGTTCAAATGTCGACCTTTCAGTTAGCAGCCCAGTACTTAACCACTGCGCCGCCAGGGCTCCCTGAAGATGGGACCAGGTGCCCTCTTTCCTTAGCACACCCCAGGCCCCAATCAAGAATTGCTGGACAAATAAACGAATGCGTCCAATAGGTGAAACTCTCAGGCGGGCATTGCTGAAAGCGTCCGTGAGGCAGGCTGGGCTTGGTCACAGGATGACCCTGCAGACAGCAGATGATGGCGAACAGAGGCAGGAAGAGACACACTTCAATGTGTTCCAGAAAGAGCACCTTGCACGAGTTTTGGTATCAAGGTGAACTAAGGTGATTTTTTACATGTGAACTAAGGTGAACATGATTTTTTCTTGGATGTCAAGCAAATTTTGCCAGAGATCTCCTTGAAAAGTCTCATACAAATGCACTAAATAATAAACAGCGCAGCAAACAGCAGTGGAGGTTTCAGCGTTTTCTCTTTTAGACACAAATTTGCCCACGTGCAAGGGGCCCCACAAGCCTGTGTTGAATGAACGGCTGAGTTCCACCATGGCTCCTTCCTGCCACAGCACTGCTCAAGGCCACGAGGGCAGGGGCGCCCACCCGTACACGCCGGGCTGGCACTGCCACCAGGTTTATCTGCTCTAAGGAGTTTCGCCTACCACAGGATCATGGGCATTTTGTGATCAAGGCCCTGAAGATCCCTAAGTATGTTACTGTTTATTTATAGAATCATCACCTACAAACGCATAGCAGAAGCAGGGCCCAGAGGAATGATGCACAGGACCGGTAGGTGTTAAAGGGTCTGAGAAGGTTCCAGGAATGTTCGATGGTGAGGGCTGCTCAGGGAACCACACTGGGAGGCCCTGAGAAGGTGGTGGACCATTCCCCAGGTACAGCAGACCCTGGGCAGGTGGTGGACTGTACCCCAGGTACAGCAGGCCCTGGAAGGGTAGTGGACCATTCCCCAGGTATAGCAGGCCCTGGGCGGATGGTTGACCATTCCCCAGGTATAGCAGGCCCTGGGCGGGTGGTTGACCATTGCCCAGATATAGCAGGCCCTGGGCAGCTGGTGGACCATTCCCCACATACAGCAGGCCCTGAGCAGCTGGTGGACCATCCCCCATGTATAGCAGGTACTTTCCCTCCTCTGTGCATTTGGTCATTGAGGCTCCCTTGCTGGAGTGCTCTTGCCCTGGTTTTCTTCTAGTAAAGTCCCACTCCATCTTCAAGGCCTAACTCAGATACCCTGCTGCTGTGGAGGCTCCTTCCTCTGTACCCCACAGAACGTTTCACAGATGCCTCACCTGTGCCCAGGTGTGTGTCGGCAAGGCTTCATCCCAGAGGCCATGACCTGGGTTGTTGAGCTTCACAAAGATGGAGAGACCACATCTCCTTCATCATGGGGTCACCTGCTCCTGGCAGTGTCACACCCACAGCAGGTACGGAACAAATGTTTGGTGAGAGAGGAGGGAGGGAAAGAGACTGAAGAATGCCTGTCTCAGTACAAGGTCCCTGGTGGCACAAGTGGCTTGCAATCAGCTACTAATTTCAAAGTTGGTGGTTCAAATCCACCCAGTGGCACAGCAAAAGGAAGGCCTGGTGATCTGCTTCCATAATGATTACAGCCAAGAAAACGCTATGCGGCTCAGTTCTACTCTGTCACACGTGGGGTTGCCATGATTCAGAATCAACTAGACAAAAGCGGGTTTGAGTTTTTTTGTTTTTGTTTTTGGTCTCATAGTATATATGCAGTAAACATTTGGGGGATAAAAGACAAAATGAGTCACTTTTGAAAAATTCTCCTTGTGCCTCAGTTGTATGTAAATCTTGTCTCCGAATTTTTTATCTAATTTTTTTGTTTCAATTTTTTTAGAGGGAACAAAAAAAAGATGTCATGAAATTCAGTTATTTTCAAAGTAAATGAGAATACAGTGAGTATTTTCTCTAGGAGAAAGCTAAATAAGAGAGGAAAATATCGTAGACTTTCCGCCCCCGCCCCCACCCCAACTGCCCTCGGAAAGGTCAGCTCCAGCACCTAGGCTTGCCACTGTCTGTATATGTTATCCAGGTAGACCAGGGGCTGCAGGAGACAGTGTGGGCAGGCCCAGGGGCACAGCCTGAGGACAGAGGGGAGTCTTGACCCTGAGCGGGGAACCAGAGGAGATGGACAGCAGCATCATGGCACCAAGGGTTCTGAGAGCAGGGACAGTTCAGCACGAAGTCTATTTCCCCAGACTATGCACTCGGAGATGACCAGTTCTCACCAGGCACAGGAGCAAGCCCAGCTGGCCACTGCGTGTGGAGGGGGCAGGCTCCAGTGTTGCGTAGACCCCATGGAGCCTGGTGCTGTGAGAAGCCTGCGATCCTTCCCCGTTCAACTGCACCCCCCAAGGCTCCTTCTACTGGGGTAAAGCAGAGGATGCCAGCAAACTTGGCAGACAGGGTGGGTTTAAACGGCTCCCCCTACATCAGGTGGCCCCGTACTCTCTCTCCCAAGTCCTTATATTTTTTCCTTCCGGTGTGCCTACCACGATTGGTAATTATTTGTGCAGTTATTTGGTTTTCTCTCTCTCTCAGTAGCCTGGAAATCCCAGGAGAGTGGAGGCTGTGTCTGGCTTGTCCAGCCTGCGTCCAGGGCCTCAGGCACTGCTGTCTGTAGTAGGTGCTGAGGAACTCTGACAGAATGAGTGACTGCGTGTCTCCACGTCAGATGGCACCTGGCTCAGCCCCCTACAGCAAGGGCAGCTGGGAGCCACAGAGCACCAAAGACAGCATCCAGGTGGGCGAGGCCTCTGCTGTCCCAGGCCAGCCGCTCAGATGGAGCCAATTGATCGCTTTAGCAGTGGGAACAATTCCAGCAGATCCTGCAAATACAATTTTCAAACCACAAACCAGTGTGGCCACCGACATTGATTCCATAATTTCTCACATAGATCACTTGACTATCTGGACAATTCCACAGATGCCAAGGAAGCAGTTGGTGCGGATTCAGATCCCCACATAGGTGGGTGTACAAGGATCTGTCCCCCCAACCCCCCCAGGAGATGACCGTGTCAGTGGGATTAGCGTCCACACAGGTGCTCGAAGCATGACAAAAATTACCCTGACTGCCCGGAAGAACCAGGCCACTACAAATCTCCACACAGAGAACACACAACTGGAACATGCAAACGCAGCCCACAGACAGCCCCAAAGACCGAAATGAGAGAACTCTTTCTTTCCGACAATGTGGTCTGCGGCTCTGCCATCTGGGGATAAATCGGCCTGCAGCAGCTGTGGACAGCCACTTCTGAGCGTGTCCCGAGCAGCTTAACTGGAGAAGCGTGTTAAAAGTTAAAGGACCTTCATCACATTAAGAACATGAATTCTTTCAACCATAAATTTATTTCCCTGAATTCCTGAGCTATAAAGTCACCCGACACTCTTCCCTGTAAATCAGTGGGGGTGCCCACTTCCTGATGCTTGCCAGTTTGCTACTTTTCCTCTAATTAGGAAAAAATGCAATTCACTAAAGTTACAAGCCCAAACGAGAGCACTGGATTGAGCTGAGTTGTTTAATACCTGCCTGGACTCGATACTTACAAAGCCTAAGTCTACTGGGGGGTAAAACGGTGAAAAGAAATTATTGTCTGAATGCAGGACGCTGAGACCTAATGACAGACGTGGCTGGTGCAGCTCCTCGGAGTGGCTTTGATCGTTTCTGATCAACGAATGGCACCTTCTATGCGTGGCGCCCACTGGTAGAAGGATGCAGAGTTGGAAAATTACAGCTAGCAGAATAAAACAGGAGAGCGCTGGGAAGACCTGTCCTGCATTCAGGGATGTGGCGAGAACTCAGAGCAGGACAGGAACTGGGGTGCACGCCCAGAGCATCAAACTCTACCTTTTGAAGGGATGAAACTCACAAATGCCGAAGGTTAAACCTTCGCATCCTTGTTTTGTAGAAATGATGGAACAGACAGACCCGGACGGCATTTTCCTGAGTCTCCAATGGCAACGAGTAAAAGGATCACTTTCCTCTTGGGCTTATCTTTAAAATGAAAGTGATGTCCATAGATGGGATTTTCTTTCTTGTCTCTCTAGTATACATCCTAAATTCTATTCTAGGGTGGATACTGGATTTAATCTTTGGAAACGGATTTTCCACTACAATTAGCTATGGAAGTGGGTATTATTATATGTTGCGTGAACATGGGCTGTTCCCTCAGGCTCTGGTTATCAACATAGAGGTTCTTTTGTAGGAGTGACTCCCATTGTTTTTGAAAAACACACTGATGGCCATAATTAGAAGAAATATCAATCAAATAGATAAGAACAAAAGGCGTGTACGTAGACAAAATGGCCCTCTTACAAGGTCTGGTAGATGGCAGGGGCTCAGTAAAGATTTGAAAAATTGATTTTAAGTGAACTGAACCTCCAACTTTTAAAGAAGAAAAGGGATGTAATTTTTGTTTTGTTTTGTTTTGTTTTAAATTGTATTTATTTTGTGGTTGTTGTTGAGACTATACACAGCAAAACATAAGGCAATTCCGTATTTTCTACATGTACACGTGCAATGGGTTGATTTGCATGCTTCTCCATGTATGTGGCATTGATCACATTCTTCCAGTTGGGCAGCCATTCTCAGCCCCCCTTTTCTGAGCTGTTCCTCCCCCACTGACATAAACTCACTGCCTCCTAAGATTCCTGTCTAAGCTTTGGAGTTGCTGCTGTCAGTGTGATCCCATATAGTTTCACAAATGGAAAACACTCCAGCTTCCATTCACTTTTTAAAAAATAAACAAGAAAAAAACAAGTAAACTTTCATCAGGAGATAGCAAACAGCCAAAAGAGAGAGAGAAGCCATTTTTGGAAATAAAGCAGTGGAAGGGGAACATTTCCCTGATGGGATGAGTTTTCCTTCCTTCCCCTCTCCACTCCATTTCCCGTCACCCAGTGATTCTAAAGGTGAACAAAATGGACCCTTGTACCTAATCATCCTAATGACCCTGGCCTTCATATTTAAAATGTCACTCAGAGGTAGCTGTGGGTTGGCAGCTGCTGACTGAGGGGAGCAATAAATAATACCATTTGCATTCTCACACAGGCCTCCCCACGCCGCTCCTCGGGATGCACCTCCAGAGGAAGGCCTTAGCACCCACTATTGGAGTGCCACCCCGCCAATGCCAAGCACCTCGCACATCAGCTCTTGGGAGGGAGGGGAAGAGCAGCTTGCCCAACTGGAGTTACAAGGGAATTTAGGAAGACAGAATGTAATTACCTGAACTGGAATCTGGCCAAGGTACTGGGGCTGTCAAAAAAAAAAGAGTCGAGAAAAAAAAAATAACCTTAATTCTTTGAGCTGATAACAAAAGCCAACCATGGGCTTTCTCTGCTTACGATTTGGCAAAGTGAGATATTGAAATCCTCACCAAATAATAAATAAAAATAAAACTTCTGAATTTCGAGCAGGCCCCTCCTGACACGCAGCTTGCTGCAGATTCCTTTGTCCATGTGTGAGAAGGGGATGTGGCCGCGAAGCCACAGGCTGGTCTCCTCAATACTCTCGCTCTGCGCCCAGTTTGAACTGGAGACTGGTGCTTGTTCCCTCCCTCTGTGGTCATCTCACCCCCTCCAAAGAGAGAGGCTTCCCCCCACCACCACCAGAGGAGGGCAGACATGGCTTTAACTGTTTGCAGAGGTAATTTTTCTCACAAACCTGGGCTGAATTCTGATGAAATGAGGTGAATAAAAAGTATTGCATCAGGGATGTGAAATTTTATAGAGACCTTCAGCTGGGAAGTTTTTTTTTTTTTTTTTTTGTCCCCAAGAGGGAAAGATGTGGCAAGAGAACAAGAAAGACAGAGAGAGAGAGAAATTTGCCTCAGAAGGTCTGGAGGTTGTCTACATGCTTAAAATATTAAACAGTTGGCTACAGAGCCTGCTCGAAAGGACACGGAGCCAATAGTGTTCACAGGTGTTGGAGGATGGTGTCCTCAGGAAAAATTTGTCCTGCTCCTCACTTCATGAAAAGCAGAGGCGTGGTTGGTGCCGGTACAGAAAACTCACAGGGCTCTTCACTTCCCACCCTGCCAAGACGAGCGACTGCTAATGAATGCTCCTCTCCTAATTGCAGGAAGTTGTCAACAAGAAAATTCCAGCAAAGCTTATGGTCTGTGGCTTTCCCTGGAGCTTAAAACAAAGGAGTCCAATATGACGCTTCAAACTTTTGGGGAAGGAAACACACGTTTGCATGGCCCAGTAGACCAGAGTTATCCTTGTAAAACCTGCTAAACAAAGAACTCCAGTCTATTAACTATTATTTTTAAACTGAAAAGGCCATTTAATTTATATAATGAAAACCCTAAACACCAGTCACATGAAATTGGGAAATTTACCATTTCATCTGATTGTCTGCATTTCCAAATGTTAGAAAGTGCAATCATTACAAAAATAGTTTTTGACTTTTTTCCAGCAATCTAAGACATCTGCACATATTTTTTTTTTTTTTTTTAAAGAAAAAGATTCCGTGTCCATAAATTCAAAGTGAGAAAGGAAAGTCAGGGGGCGGGGGTGAACAAAAGCAGAAAACAAGAGAAGCTGCCTAAGGCACTCCTGTGAACACACGCTCTGGCTAATTTCCAGTTTTAGGAGTGCTCATAATAACCAGATTAATCCCCCAATCCTCACTGCTCAATTTTGCAGGACTATAAATATTTCTATAGCCCTTGATTGAATTAGTCTAAAAATTCAAAGCAAAATGCCTTCACTAATATGTTTATATTTCCACAAATCCATGTTTAGCAAGACAGGACCAAGCTGACTCTGCTCTCATGTTGGGATCCTACCACAGGCTAGTTTTTGGAGACGTTACGTTTTAGCTGTGGGTCGTTCAGTGAACACATTTGAGCTCTGGGGGATAGGGAAAGGTGACCTTCACAGGTGACGCAGCCAGAGCAGGGGTCAGAGGACTGCAGAAAGGAGCTTCCAGGATTTTGTCTGATCATTCTGATGTCACCTTGTCACCCTCCTCCTGACTTGGAAGGAGGCTTACTTGCATCCTTGGGTTACTGTAAACGCACACCTAAGATCCATGCCTGTACTCTTCCCTCCACGTGGCTGCCAGCTGGGATAGAAATACCAAACCCAACACAGCCGTGAACAGCAATGCCTTTATTTTGCCTGTTTGCTTCCCTGTGTGTCATTGGTGTCTGGGGGCATGTCTTCCCCAGGCACATGGGCTCCAAAACATGGGTGACCCCAAAGGTACAACCCACTCCCTACTTGCATGAAATGAGCAGTAAATGAATCTAGCAGACACCCCGAGCCAAGCCAACTCCCATAAAATCAGGGTGAGAAGAACAGGGGAGAGTGGGATTATCATTAATAATTCATCTCATCAACCCCCTGGAGCAGTTTCACGGTGATAAGCCGTGCAGAATGCGTCAACATGCTAATGAATATTTTCAAAGCATTCAGGGGGCCCCGTCTAAAAGCCCTCTTGCCATCCATTGAATGCTCTGCATTGTAAGTGAAAGATCAATCCTGTCCACAGTCCTGTCGATGAGCTGTCCAAGCAAAGCAGGATATTAGGAGTCAATGGAATGTTCCTCTCCCTTCGGTGTCATTCCCCAAGAATCAGGCTGAAAGCGGGTTCTCTTCTGAGACCGCCATTCCTCTCACTGGTTACAAAAGGTGCTTGCAGGGGGGGTCACCAACAAGAACTGCCGTGCACATGGGAAGTCCCTGCCTCACACCACCCAGACTGATGCCTGAATCAAAAACCCGGAGGACGGGGTCGCCATCCTTTCAAAGGCAAGCATTTTAGGCAGGTTCTCCAGAGGAACAGAACCGATAGGAGCTACATCTGTGTAAACCCGTTGCCATTGAGCTGATTCTGACACATAGCGACCCTATGGGACAGCTGGTGGATTCAAACTCCTGACCTTTTGGTTAGCAGCCGAGCTCTCAACCACTATGCCACCAAGGTTTCCCGTTGAGATAGTATAGAGATGGTATATTTAGAAATAGATATTTTGATTTATTTTTAGGAATTGGCTGATGAAATTGTGGAGACTGGTAAGTCCAAAATCTCTAGGCGAGGCAATGGGCTAGAAATTCCAGCAAGGTTTCTGTTATGTCTTGAAGCAGAATCCTTCTTCCTCAGGGAACTTCAGATTTTGCTCCTAAGCCTTCAACTGATTGATGAGACCCCCCACGTGACGGAGGGTCAGCTCTTCCACTTAGAGTCAGCTGATTGTAGATGCCAATCCCATCTGGAAAACGCCTTCACAGTAACATCTAGACTTGTATTTGACCAAACAACTGGACACCGTAGCCCAGCCAAGTGGACACACACGATTCACCCTCATGGCGAGGCACATCCCCCGGTGCAGCCGCAAGAAGCTCGCTCTACAGACGGCACCACCAGCCTCAGCTCCGCCTCATATCTGAGCTTCTGGTGGACCAACTGGGAGGGACAGATCAGCCTGGGCATTCCCCAGCAGCTGGCTACCGTTCAGGGGCTTTTCTTCAGCCAGGGCCACCAAAAAGGTAGAGAGCTTCATCTGGACACACTGTAGTTTGAGGGCACAGGAGCTCATCTGCCTGCTTGGAGGCAGGGCCCTTCACCTGGGACCTTCTGCCAGTAGGTGCTGCCAGGCCTGTCAGAGGGGGCACCCAGTGTCTGCCTGTGCCTCCAGCCTGGCTCACCCTGACCACCTGGCCAGCAGAGAGCCAGAACCCAGAGGCAGTGGCTTTGGAGGATGGTGGACAGCCACTCTCAACATGCCAATCTCCACGGTTCTCCCTAAATGTTACCTGGAGACCACTTCTCAATTCAGATCAATGGTGCCTATTGATCCCGACAATTATAAGAACAGGAAACGAGTGACTTTTGCCCTTTACTGCCTTGCACTCAAGAAAGTGATTGAAAGAGGCAAATGGGTCAACTTGGAAATAACCACTTTACACGGGCAGAATTGTTTCCTCCTGGAGGCCTATGGGACCATCTCCAAGGCAAGGAGGACAGGAACGGAGCCCTCACAGACCCCCGAAGACTCTCTGCCCCTCCTGAGGTTATTGCACAAGGCCCCCTTCTCCAGCTGACAGGCAGTCCCCACCAGGGGCACAGTGAGGAGGGGCATTTAAATTTTTTTTAATTGAGGTGAAATTCACACAACATAGAATTAACCATTTTAAAGTGAAGAGCTCAGTGACATTTAGTGCACTTGCCACGTTGTATAGCCACCACCTCTGCCTGCTTCTAAACTTGCCCGTGACCCCAAAATAGAGCCCCGTGCCCACTAGGCAGTCACTCCCCATCCCCCCGCTCCAGCCCCTGGCCACCACCAGTCTGCTCTCTGTCTCTATGGACTTGCTTCTTCAGGATATTTCATATATACGGAACCACACAGCATGTGAGCTTTTGCAGCTGACTTATGTCCGCAGCATAGTGTTCTCGAGGTTCGCCCAGGTCGTAGGATGTATCAGTCCATCATTCCTTTTTTATGGCTGGGTAATATTCCATCGTGTGGATGGGCCACACTCTGTCCATCATCCGTTGATGGACACTTGGGTCGCATCCATCTTTTGACTATAGTGAATGGTGCTGCAATGAACATTCGTATACATGTATTTGTTTGAGTCCCTGTATTCAGTCCTCTTGGGTAGATTCCTAGGAGTGGAACTGCTGAGTCATATGGTAGTTTGATGTTTCACTTTCTGAGGCGTGGAGAGGGCTTTTGAGATAGGTCTGCTCTATAAAAACGCTCCACTGTGAACAGGCGGCCCCTGTCATGGGTAGAGTGAGGGAAGCAGTGGGTTCTGTGCAGCCTTGCCACCATTCCGAGGTTCACAGGTGATTCTCTTCAAGGAACAGATAATGGCTTGCTCCACGCTTCTACCTCAAGATAAATATGTCACCTTCAACCACAAGCCTTGTGAATTTAAGGATAGCTTGGGACATAAGAAATTCATGCAACTCTGCAGGTTTAAAAATCTTTGTGTTGTTGGTAGGTGCTGTCAAGTTGGTTCTGACTCTTAGCAGCCCTACAGACAACAGAACGAGGCCTTGCCTGGTCCTGCTCTGTCCTCATAATTGTTGACGTGTTTGAGACCATTGTTGCAGCCACTACATCAGCTCATCTTCTTGAGAGTTTTCTTTTTTGTTGACCTTATGAAGTCAAACAAAATACAAACTCCTCCTCCTGACATATAAGGTCCTTCACAACGGGCCCTACCCACCCCGAGGATCCTACCCCCACCCCATACACATGCACGTGCAGACACACACACGCACACACTGGATTAAACTGCTCACAGACCCCTAACCTCCTATTCCCTGCTCTGAGGCCTTTGCTCATGTTGTTTCCATTCTCAGACACGCTTTTCCCTTCTCTGTCCCAAAGTCATACTTTGAAAACTCCTACTCATCCTTCAAGACCCAGCTCAGATGTTCCCTCTTTCATAAAGCCTTCCCTGAGTCCCCCAGGCATAGTTAGTCCACCCTCCATCCCTCACACCCTCCACTCTGCCTGTGGTCCCAGAACCCTCGTTCCCAGATCTATGGTGACCCTAGTGCCTGAGAGAGGACACTGTGGAATCACACAGACTGGGGTCTTCACTCTGCTTTGCCACTCAGTTTCTGCAGCTTTAAAACACATAACAATACACACCTCAGACTGGTTACACCAGCTCACAAAGGGCTTTCGTGAGCATTTAGTGAAATAACGAGGAATGTAAAGCTCTCCACACAGCACCTGGAATGAGGTCACCATGCAATAAACAGGGACTAAATGCACTCTAACATCCATGCACGGTGTTTGCATTTATTTGTTTACATAGTTGTCTTTCCTAGTGGATCCCAAGTACCCCAAAATCAAGTACTGTGCCTTTTCACCTCTATATTGCTAGCACTCAAATAAATGTATTTGTTGAACAAATTAATGAGTTAATTTCAAGAACTTCTTAATACAACTGCATAATATAAACCTACACCCCCAAAGACCACAGTTGTCACAGACTCTCTTTATTTCCCTTTGGCTCCTATAGCTCCAGAGCAAGTGCTCCATCCTTAGCAGGCACAGCCATGTAAACATCGGGACTGAGATCCATTCCCTGAGCTACCCGGGGACACCATGCATCTGCCTCTGGTGTCCCCATGAGTTCCTCTTAGGACAAGGTGGAAAGGAGGCAGGACCAGCTGCTGTGAGATGTCTTGTGCCCTCCTTAGGCCCCTCAAACCTCTCATCCCTGAGCACAAAGGCAAACACCAGTGACCAGACAAGTGTGTGAGAATAGGGGTGGCCTTTGTTTTGGGGGAGTCCCTGGGTGGTACAAATGGTTAACGCTCTCAGCTGCTAATGGAAAGACTGGCAACTGCAGTCCACCCAGAGGAGCCTCAGAAGAAAGGCCTGGCGATCTACTTCCCAAAAAACAGCCATGGAAAACGCTGTGGAGCACAGTGCTGCTCTGACACATACAGGGTCACCACGAGTCACAGCCGACTTGACAAACAGATGTTTT
The DNA here is from genome assembly GCF_030014295.1 of Loxodonta africana. NCBI lineage: Eukaryota > Metazoa > Chordata > Mammalia > Proboscidea > Elephantidae > Loxodonta > Loxodonta africana. Next base: position 7,727,952 of record NC_087357.1, read on the forward strand.
GTTCGTGGTGGTTTTGGAAAAGATCAGATGAATCAACTGAGGAGGGAGGAAGGAGCCTGAGCAGTGATGTTCAACAGACAGGAAGACCTTTGAACAGGGAGAGGAAGTCTACTGTGCTGCCCCCTGCAGTGTCGAGGTGAAATGTCCCCAACCTTCCATTATGAGATGCAGTCAAATGCAGGATGGGGAAGAACAAGGACCACCCTCGCTGTCTCCGCCTCCTCCACTTGCAGTCCTCGCTCCTGTTTTTTCTATCTGTCTCAACATTGCCTACTTAGCATATCCACCCAAGGTCCAGCTTCATCCGCTAGACCCCAGATTGTCTCAGACCATTGTGCTGCTCTCTCTGGACTACCATAGTACATGGCTCAGTATCTTCAGATATTATAAATAATCGAGAGAAATTCCTCTTTATTGATTGATTAAGGGAAGGTGGGAATCAGAAGCAAAAATATGGAACTCCAGAGCTTGAAAACATGCTGCATTTTAACCCCGTGACGGTGGATTTGCAATCCCATAGAAGGCAGGGGCACAGCTGTCCACATCTCCATCTCCAAACTCCTGCCCAATGCTCTTTGCACAGGTAAGTTTGAATGTATTTGACTTGTGCTTCCCAGATATACTGGATTATGGACCACTCCTCCCGCTCCTCAGCAGAACACCTTCTAATATCCTGTAAAGGTGATGTTCTGCAAACACAGTAAGGAAATGCTAGTTGGATGTTATCTATAACAACATTGAACAAAACAATAGAACCAGGAGGTAAAATCACGCAGTTCGACAAAAAAAGTATTCGGGCTGAATATCGATTCTTGGTTGGCCCAGTGAAGTTGATCATAACAGCTCATAAGTAAGCTCTGGAGAAATAACTGCATGGCATTTTTTTTCATTTTTAAGGTTAAGAAGCTTCCACTGGATCAGGAAAGGGGCTGAAGTGGGTATAAGCCAGATTCTAATCATAAAGCTATCGTGAAGTGAACTGCTAGGAATCTGAGTCAGACTCCAGGGAAGTCCTGGAACTAGGACACTTGGATCTGGGAGAAGCAGAGTCAACATGAAAAACAAGGTGAGGAACAATGTTAGGATTAAATCATTCAGATCCAGGGGAGGGGAAAGTGGAAGAATGCCTCTGCCCAAAGCCAACCCAGAGCTGACTGCTGGAGCCCCAAGGGCAGGTGAAGTGATTCCCTTGGCTCCTTTGCTTTCAGATAAGGAAACTGAGCCTAGGGTACAGGGTTCTCCCAAAGGTCAACCAGATAGCAGGACCCCCACCAGAACACAAATCTCCAGAGTCTCAGTCTAGATTCTCTTTATTGCCGTAACCTCCCCACTTCCCTCACCTCACAGGTGACTCTGCCTTCTCTCCAGCCTCACACTGTGACAGCAAGTTATGGAAAATGAAGACAGCAGCCACCCTTCTATCCAAACCAGTACACGCCTTTGCAAGAGACGATCAATGAGTGATGATGGAAAGGGCCAAGTTCACCTTCCAGAGCAGGAGGAAGACAGGACCTGATCCAACCCAGCTTCCAGGCACTGTCCTTCCTCCTCTCAACAACTGACTGGTCTGTGAACATCCCCGGAGTCTTCTTGTTACACCCTGTCCTTATGGATCTTCCGATCTGACAGGATGCTCCCCTGTATGCCCCACCAGTGGTCACAGGAAAGTCTTCAATCTAGGTGACACTACCCCAGCTCCAGGAGACCGCGTGGAGATGGACTGCTATTGAGGAACACCCAGCGAATTAGGGCTTTCCACAGAAATAAATTACAGGGTGCGGCTATGCTCTTGATGAAAGCATGGCCCACATGAGCTTGTTCACCACCGGCCTCAATCTCCATTACTTCACTTTACCAGTTTAACCAGTTGCCATCAAGTCATTTCCAACACACTGCAACCCAGTGTGTGCCCGAGTAGAACTGTGCTCCACAGGGTTTTCAGTGGCTGCTTTTTTGGAGGTAGATCTCTAGGCCCTTCTTCTGAGGTGCCACTGGGTGAACTCGAACCGCCAGCCTTTCAGTTAGCCATGCACTTTAACTGTTTGCACCACCCAGGGACTCCACATTCACAGATGTTGTCGTGGGTTGTCTCTGAGTAATCTCCCACTCCCGGCAATCTTACATATAACAGAGTGAAACGTTGCCCAGTCCTGCGCCATCCTCACAATTGTTGGTATGTTTGAGTCAATGGGCTCTAACATTCATAAATATGTGTTCTAAGATAAAAGTGTCATGAAATGGCATTCCTCCTTACCACATGCCATGAACTCTGGTATTTTCTCAGCTGGTCTGGTTCCTTCCATTGCACAACCCACACTTTGAAACCCAACCCACAATTTTATGTGATCCTGATTCTCCTGGTACAGGTGGTCTAGCCGAGGCCCGGGGCGGGGGGGTGGGGTGGTGGGGCACAGGGGGTTACATGGATTGCCCCTAGGTGGCAGCTGACTGGGATGAACACCCAGCTCCCTGATGCCAGGCTTCCATCCCCCAATTCTCCACTACTTCCTGAGCCCCTGCCTCCCCTTCCCATCTGGCTCTGGAGTCACAACATCTGCCACCAGGGGCTGATCTGATGCTTGTGTCTTTTCAATCACCCAGCTCTTGCCCAGTGCTGACTCCACATCTGCCCTGGTTGTCCCCAGCATCAGGGGCTCACAGGCCAGACAGGTGGCTAATCACAGCAGAGGGAGACCCTGCATGCAGCAGCTACCTCGCCTCCTTCCCTCGGCCTGGGGAAGGGGTCCAGCAGGTACGTGGTGGTCGCAGCCCACTGGGGCAGCCTGGGCAGCTTTCTAGACACCCAAGGCCACTCTAGCCCATCAGTGGCCAACCCAGCTCTGCAGACCCCAGGTTAGCAAGTGTAGGTTCGTCCATGGATTCAGGGCCAGAGGAGGCATCTGACAACAAGGACTCGGTGCCTTTGTCCTGAACAGACTGTCTTGCACGCCCACCGGACCTCCTCTTTTTTGCTGCTCTGCTTTCTTCTCCTTCAGGAAACAAAGCCCAGGAGTCCGGCTGTGCTGGGCCTCCGTGAGGGCCAAGCCAGCATTCCTGGGCTTGACAGCAGCTCAGTCGGTTCTGGGGGGCCCAATGGCCCTGGGGAGGGCGGACCTCCACGGGGTGGGCGCCAGGAAATGCAACCAGGAGGCCGCCAACTTCCCACCCTCTTCCCGCCTCTCTGCAGCCTTTGGGGCCAGCTGGAAGGGAACCCCACATTCTCTGCTGGAGCACAGAAAGCTTAAGAGCGCCATCTTGTGCACGAAAGGAGCAAGGAGACGCAGGGTTTCCCAGCCGCCTAAGAGGAAGGAAGCTTCCTGCTTCTCCTTTCTTTCTGGGGCCCAAGGAGCTGGCTTGGCCTCTCGGAATTCGCTTACAGCCAGAAGGTTCTCTGGCCTCAGAAGAGGGCACAGAGATGCAGTCCTGGGAGCGCCCTGCCCCTCCCATACCAGTGGGGCCCCCTTTCTCCCTACATAGGTCCCCAACACACAGCCCTGCATCCCCACACGTCCCTCCCAGCCTGGCTCTGCTTTGTGTCCAACCTGCCAGTCCACAGCCCCTGGGGCCTGGGAAGGCCTGAGGGGTGAACTAGATGGGAGCCTGCCACCAATCCGAAGTGTGGCTTAAAAGAAAGGAAGGAAAGAGAAGGACAAGGGCGGGGGGCGGGGGGTGCAGGAGGGAAGGAAACAAAGCAAGAGAAAAGGGGAAAACAGTCTGCTTGGCTTTCAACTGGTTTTAGCCATCGCTTTAATTCCAAAAATTCTGTTCCACATTCAGTGTTTGAATTATGGGCTCAGAAAACATGGTTGCTGTGGGGATTTGCACAAATACAGAAAAACACAGAGAAAGGTCCAAGCTCTGCCCCGACTCTCCCTTCAGCTGGGCACCTTCACTCACAGGCCTTGGTTTTCCCATCTATAAAATGAGAGACTCCGGGGCTCCTATCATTCTAACTCTGGGACCTTGAGGCACTGCACTGCCCGACACCTTTGAGCCTCCCCCCAAGCCTGCAGACTTAGCTGCCAGGTTCCTGAACATGCCTTCTTTGAACTTCAACTCTTTTCCTCCAAATTTTGGTTAAAATTTTTCAAGTAGAAAAAAAGAGAGAGAGGAGGAACAAAAGAAGATGATGCAAGGAGGGCCTAAATGGTCACCACCGGTCTGACCAGACTAGGGTTGTCATTCCTGTTTTTGAAAAAAAAAAAAAAAAGAGGTAAGGAAAACATCAGTTACAGCCTAGAGAAACCCGGTAGTGGAGAGGTTGGGCTTGCCTGGGTCATCTAAAGGACACACGCAGATCCATCCCCAGCCAAAGGGCCCAGGCGTGATTTGGATGGAATACAAATTTAACAATCGGTTTGGGGCAATGCATGGAAACAGTCATTATTGTTGTTTATGATTATTTGTCAAAAGTCTGACTCATAATAATGCCCGCCCTATAGGGTCGCTAGGAGTCGCAATCGACTCCATGGCACACAGCTGGTTTGGTTCAGATACTCTGGATACTCGCATATGTTCAAGGCTTTGGAGAGTAAAGAGATTAAAGTACTTTGTCAGTAACTTTCTTGCTTTGATGAGAAGCAACCCCGGGACACAGAGATAGGAGACGGTGACTGTGGTCACCCGAAGAGGGGATTCAGCCTGGAGTCCTGGCTCTTCTTCTGCCCTGAGTTCCAGCCTTTGAAAGTTGTCGCATAGAGAAAAAATAAAGGAGCCTATTTTGCAGTGAAATACAGTACTGTATCATTGAGGCTGTAGGTTAAAACAAGCCCAGTTCCCGCTTGTTCGAGGTGTTTATTAATAATGTCCTATATTACTTGTATAATTTAAGCTAAATTTATACTGGGGAGGGGGAGCCCTGAGATCTTACAAAATGAGTATACAGTATACAGTAAGTCGCCATTTTCAGCAGATTGGTTAAATTGGTGTTTTTAATGCAAATTAGTTGAAATTGCTATCAAGAGTAATTATTGTAAAAGAAAGGCAGCGTTTCCATCATCCTTCCCTCATTTAGTTCTTCTATAGTCTCTTTTAAATAACTTAGCCATAAAATTTCAATTGACCACTAAAGAAAAGTGCTATCTGCGGTGGGGGAAAAGAGGTGGGGGGGGGGGCGCGTCCGCAGCAGGGCGAGGGTCCCTGCCAGCCTCTGATGGAGTCCCCAGCGACCCCGCGTCCTCGGCGGCAGCCCTGCGCGCCCTGCGCGCACTGTGTCCTGCACCCCCAGCGCCTGCTCCGTGGGGCGACTCCCCGCGCCCCCCGAGCCCCTACCAACATTCTGGAGTCCTCCGCGGTGGGGGTGGGGAAAAGGGGCCCAGTCCCCGCCTTGGGTTCCCCGCCCGGGAATTGCGCACCGCCCACTTCCGCGCCAGCGCTGGTCCGCTGTTGGAGCCAATACATTATAATAATATTAGGTAAAACAGGGCGAGTATATGAGGTAGAAAATTGCATCTCATTTGTTCTAAATTTGCCAAAGTCTAACTCTTCAGGGAGGTATATTTTTACTTTACAGATTTTTTAATGGGATCTGTTTCTTATTGCCCCAAAAATGCTTAATATACAAAAGAAATCAGATTCTCTTCCCAGCCTTAATACATCAGAACAAACAGAAATAGAAACTTGATTTCAAATTTCGCTTGCCTCACCTCTCCAACTCTCCCAGTCATATCGGTGGCATCCGATCATTAATAGCGTGGAGAGGGGCGTTTATTTACCTATTATGGCATCATTTGTAACATAAAACTGTTGTGTTCTCTTTTCATTAACAGATTCAGTTGCAAATGCTGGGGGAAAAATTACAAAGAGCCCCTTTTTAAAATGTGCACATTTATTGGGATTATTAAATCACAGCAGCTAATAGTGGTTGTCAGCACCTTAATTTAAAAAGCTGGTTATTACTCAAGCCCTGTGTATTCCAGGCCTGATACTGTCTAATTAGCAGCTGTGATTATTCAGTTAATTTGCAGATTAGGAACAAGTGCCTGTTTTGACAAATGCAGCCACTCGACCTACAGAGAGGAGCCAGCCAGCCCCGCTTCCCCAAGAACAAAAGTGTCCTGTCAGATAGATGCATCTGGAGGTCAACAGGAGTAAAGGAACACTTTGCGGATCATCTGCCTGGATCCTTGGAGCCAAAAGTCCAGCGCAAAAGCCACTCCAGACGTGCTTAAATTAGCCACCTCCCTGGCGGAACCAAATCCAATCAAATGGCACGCTCGGAGCCTAAACAAGTTCACGGATGGGCCTTGTGGGCTGGAGTCACTGAGCAACAGTGACTAGACAAAAATGTCCTGGTGACCCGACACTCAGCAATGATTTCGCCATGAAGACTGGTCCAAAGCAAAGAGCCATTTGGAGCTGGGGACAGATTCCATCTCACAGGCGTTGTTTCCACTGCTGCACTTGCCATCAGTCAAAGGATGGTGATAAAATTTGTAACTGTTTCTCTCATACTGGGAGTGCGATTTGCCTCTTCTGACAGTGCAAATGCTAAAAGGCCCATATACATCTTCATTATATAAGCGGGCGCCTGAGCCAGTCTCCTCCAGAGAGCTTTATTCATTTTTATACAATTTGCCTACTGTACGGTACAGATGGTTTCTATTAAGTAAAATATCTGTTTTCTTCCAAATTTTTAGTTTTTGTGATTAAATTACTTAAAAATGATGGTGCATTGTATTACCTTCTTTCACGACTTAATTTAGCTCAAATACTCCCAGCATAAACTATCAGCCCAGTTTCATCCACTCAGAAAATCGGCCACATACTGTGATTTTCTGAGGGGTATGCTACCCTGGCTGTGATTTCTCTTCTTCATTAATTCCTCTCACCCAAGTCTTAATTATATGGATTATCTTCTAGAGATAGATTTGAATGGGAATATAAATGGAAACTTCAGACTCATATCAAAATAGGATTTGGGCCCTAAATTGTTTAAAATTTGAGATGTCAACCTGCAAGCTCAGTTGGCTGGCGTCTCAGCTACAGAACAGCTCACATTTGGAAATGCTCAGAGCTGCTGCCCCCACGTGGCAACTGGTGGAACCGTTTTCTCTTCCCAGCCTGCCTTCTTGCCCTGTATCCAAGCTCCTGCTTGAGCCAGAGAAGAGTTTGGCGATGGTGTTCTGGGGCCCCCCTTCCCACGCCCTGGACCACACTCTGGATCTCCACCCGACCTGACATTGGGAGCACACTTCTGATTGCCTGGAGCTGGCCGTTCTGCTTGTCTTGCGGCTTTACTGTGATACTAGGCAAAAGCGTCCTGGAAAATTGCCCCTTTGTCTTTTCTGTGTTGGTATTTTACTCATGATTCCCAACTCTCCACAATGGAGTATGGCCCACAGCCAGTGTTGCTTCCTGCGAGGTCTGGGGTGAGAGAAGGTTCCCTGCCCTCAGCCCAGCTCCTCTCCACCTTGCTCAGCACCCCACCCCCCACCCCCCACCCCCCACTCCCCACAGTCAGGAGCCCCAGACCTGGACCACAAAGCCTCCTCCACTGGAGCAAACCGTAGGGAGGAAAGACTGCAACGTCTCCAGGAGGGAAAGGTGTGTCTGGGTACAGGCAGGCAAGTGCAGGGGAGGTCGATGGGGGAAGGAAGGCCTGGGTAATACCCGCTGGATGGCAGACACCTTCTGGTTACAGTGTGGCCCCCTGGATGGCAGACATCTTCTGGTCACAGTGTGGCCCCCTGGATGGCAGACATCTTCTGGTCACAGTGCAGGCCTCAAGGACCAGCCCAGGGCACCCTGCCACCCCCTCTGTAAACCTATGCAGACCACGAAATGAGGGTGTGCTGTGGGTCCTCCGTGTCATGTTCCACGGGAACACGGGTGCTGACCCAAATGGAGCCAGCCCTGTTCCCTGGCTTTGGGTAGCACTGGCTGCAATGGCAATGAGGACAGGAACCGTCTTAGTGAGTCCCAGATGTGCTTGTCCATATTCCACAGGCCATACTCCAGTACACCACACAGGCTTGCTCCAAAATGACCATTAGGCCTACTAGCCTATGCGAGTGAGGGAGACAGGGAGGCCTGCAAAAAAACCAAAAAAACCAAACCCATTGTGTGGAGTGGATTCTAACTCGTAGCAACCATACAGGACAGAGTAGGACTCCCCATAGGGTTACCAAGGAGCAGCTGCTGGATGTGAATTGCTGACCTCCTTTTGGTTAGCAACCTAACACTTAACCACTGTGCCACCAGGGCTCCATAATGGCAATATGCAAGCCTCCATTGACAGATGGATGGCAGCTGCTCATGAGGTGCCTTGGCCAGGAATCGAGCTTGGGTCTCCCACACGGAGGGTGAGAATTCTGCCAATGAGCCACTGTTAACTCTACTATCAAGACACATTTGGCCAGAATACTGGGACAGAGGAAGGCGCTAGGATTATTTAGATACTTGGTTCAATCCTCTGATACCCAGTGCTTCCTGGGTCCCACCCGTGGCCCTGCTTAGCCCCTATCGTATGCATCCAAGGCATCTAATCCTTTTCCTCCAGGTGCTAAGAAGCCAAGGCCTGCTAAGAGTCACCAAGCACCCCACACCACTGAGGCACAGCTTAGTCCAAATGAAGACAGACCAGAACAGTCAAGTCCAGAAGGCCCCAAGCTCAGGTTTACCCACCTAGAGATCCAAATGAGACACAGACCCTGGAGAGCAACTGGCCTCCGGCCCAGCTGGCCACTCTTTCTCCTCCTCCCATTCCCTGTGGAAACACCCACATTAAGTCTGGGAAAGGAGCTCCAGTGGTGCAATGGTTAAGTGGTTTGCTGCTGACCAAAAGGTCAGCAATTCCAACTCATCAGTGGCTCTGTGGGAGAAAGACTTGGTGATCTGCTTGCTTAAAGATTACAGCCTGCTAAACCCTATGGGGCAGTTCTTCTGTGTCCTATAGGGTCAGCAGCAGTCAGAATTGACCCCATGTCACACAACAACCATCCATACCACAGTCAGATTTGGGTCTGGTCTCCAGCTCTCTGGGAAACCCAAACACTCACAGGCAGCTACAGCAGCTCCACTTCAGCTGATGGAGCCACAACCCTGGGAGAGGAGCCAGGAAAAGTGGTCCATGTTCCCTGACGTCTATAGTGATCAAAACACTTCCAAGAGCTTTGAAAGTTTCCTCCGTGCTGTGCGGGATGGAGAGATCACTGCAATGTGGGGGCATGACACTATTCTATCTGAAGGAGAGATGTAACCATTCCAAAGTCAATGTCAGAAAGCCAGAATGTCTGTAGGTAATGAAAGTCATTCAAGGACGGCAGGGCAGTTAGACAATATACTGGGAGCCTCCACTATGCATCACAGTGCACTTTCAGGGACTGAAGTCTTCCTCACTGAAGAAAGAGCAATGGATTGATGAGCTGCGCAATGGTCAAGAGCCTGGCCTGGGAGAGGAAGTGCAGTTGGGGCTCTGGAGTCCTCCCAGACACGAGTCCCAGCTCTAGCTGGCACTCAGCAGCTCTGTGACCCAGGGCAGCTATTGGAGTTCTCACTAAGCCTTGTAAGCCTCAGTTTCCTCACATGAGGTTGTGGGAGGATCCACATGATCAATGCAGGGAAGAGCGTGTCAGATGGACACACAGTAAACGTTCCATAAATGGGATTCTCCACCCGCTCTGGGGCATGCAGAGAACACCAACTGCCTTCTGCCACACGCTCGCAATCTAAGCAAAGGGGAATGGAGGAGAGGAAAGCAGTTAGTGATATGAAGTATGGGTGGGTCAGATCCTAGATGCTTCGGGGAGCTTGATGGCAGAGAAGTTATGTCCCACCGTGGTGGTCAAGAAAGTTCAAAGAAGGAGGTAGGTTTTGAACCAGGTCTCCAAAAGCATGAAGACAGAAGCCAATCTGTCCCACAGTCCAATAACCAGTGCTTGAAGACTGTACCCAGGTCTTACGGAAATGGAAAGTTAAGAGAAAGATCCACAAAGCCAGGGGAAGGTGTGTACACACACACACACACACACACTTTTTACGTAGCACAGTAATGCTCAAATAGGGCAATGGGATCAATCAGGTTGAGACTGACCTGGATGCCCATGATCAAGTGTTAATCTCAGCAGGTTCCCGTAAGATGCCAGAGTAGGAATAATTCACACCTGCCAGGAAGAAAGGGCAGGCCAGTTGGTGAAAAAGGGACCTTCCAGGTCGGACCTGGTGTCACAAAGGCAGAGTAATTCATTAGGGACCTCTTTTTTCACTTTGCAGTTTTGGCCTATGATTTTACACAGCTGAATGTAGACATAGCATTAAGGCGAGTATACAGCATCCAACTCCAAGGTCGGCCTCTACCAATTGCACGTGATATCATGACTGGTGCATACGGATCCAAAAATCAGTCCCAAAGCGTGAGTCCACCTCAAAGACACTATCCAACAAAATTACGTTCTGATAGCCCTCACTTGTCTGTACTCGGAAACTTACAACAACAGGCAATTAACTTCCCAGCTGGATTAGCTAACCAACCGTATATGAACGTCTATGATGTTATGAACTATTAAGAGCATTTTAAAGGCAGCATATGCTAACCTTTCCAAAGAAAGGATAAAAACACAAACACATTTGCCTTGTAACCTTTCGGTCCATAACCAAGAAGGAATATGGAATGATCCAGATTTGCATGCAATGAAAAATATTTTAACTCATGAAAGCTATACATGTTCCTTCCCCTACTGCTCTCTGGGGAATATTTTTCACTAAATTTTATTCTGAAGCTGCAATGAAGCTTTGGCACATGGCCCAGACTGTCTTTAAATTTTGTCAAAGTTTTACCAGCAACGCATATTGTATTTCGAGTTGGGAACTTTATTAAAGAGACATTATCTGGAATGACTTCTATATTCAATGACAGGAATGACATTTTGGAGGCTAGAAGGCCACAAGATGAACATGATACTTGACTGAAAGCTATGTGCTAAAAACAGAATGGAAAAAGAGAGACAGCTATCTCAAAAATAAAATTAAACGTGACCACGGTCTAAAAGCACTGCAGGGTCCTGGACTGGATCCTGGAAGAGGAAAAGGTCATTAGCGAAAAAAAACTGAGGAGGTCCAAATGAAGTCTGTAGTCTAGCAAACAGTAACACCCCAATGTTAACTTCTGGGTTCTGACAAATGGACTGTGGTTATGTAAGATATTAACATTAGGGAGACTGGGCGAAGGGTGTATGGAAACTCTCTACTATCATGGCAACTTTTCTGTAAATCCAAAATTACTCCAAAATAAAGCATTCATTTTTATAAAAATATGACTAAGGAAAGGAAACGCAGTTATAGTTCTGGCAACTTTCATCAAGAAAAATCTTGTCATTTGGGGAAATGCATCCAAAAAAAAAAAAAGAGAAAGACATGACGAATCAGGAAAGTATAAAAAACATTGCTGTAAAAAAAAATTAGCATAGCACACTTATAAAAATACGGGAGGGGGGGAGGGTGTGGTTGGCAGACAAAGGTAGAAGGCACCCATTATTTGCATAAAAATATGGTAGCCATAAAGGTACCACAATACAAAACCAAAGGCCAGTGAAGGCATTATCCTTGATGCTCTCGCTATTGTTGTTGTTGGGTGCCATTGAGTCCATTTTTTTACTCATAGCGACCCCATGTGACAGAGTAGAACTGCCCCACTGGGTTTTCTAGAGTAAATAGTGTTGGGTGACTTGGTCAAACCTGATGGCAATTCTATCAGAAGAAAAACAAGGTTGGTTGGCCATCACAAAATGTGGGGCAACTACCTGGACTCTAAGTTGGCAAAGATGCTTCTGCTGTCCTCCCCATTTAAGTGTGCTCTGGGGAGAATTAAGCTTCAAGGCCACATAAGGGTGGGGCAGGAGGTGTGGGAAGATAGACAACATGGTACAGTAGGAATTGATCTTGACCACACACTCAAATTTCCATAAAATCAAACTAACTTTAACACAGCTAGCAGGAATTCCATCTCAGTCATTACTTGCAAGCTCCTATCCTGCTTCAGTTCACATAGAAGAACTGGGGGATTCCAGCTGTTGTTCTTGTTGTTAGGTGCCCTAAAACCGATTCCAACTCATAATAACCATATGCACAACAGAACGAAAAACTGCCTGGTCCTGTGCCATCCTCACAATTGTTGCTATCTATGCTTCAGCACATTGTTGCAGCCACTGTGCCAATCCATCTCATTGAGGGTCTTCCTCTTTTTCACTGACCTTCTACTTTACCAAGCATGATGTCCTTCTCCAGGGACTGACCCCCCCTGGTAACATGTCCAAAGTATGTGAGACATAGTCTCACCATCCTTGCTTCTAAGGAGCATTCTGGTTGCACTTCTTCCAAGACAGATTTGTTCATTCTTTTGGCATTCCATGGTATATTCAATATTCTTCACCAACACCACAATTCAAAGGCATCAATTCTTCTTCAGCCTTGCTTATTCATTGTCCAGCTTTCACATGCCTATGATGCAACTGACAATATCATGGCATGGGTCAGGCATACCTTAGTCCTCAAGGTGACTTCTCTGCTTTTTAACACTTCAAAGAGATCTCTTGTAGCCGATATGCCCGATGCAATGCATCGTTTGATTTCTTGACTGCTGCTTCCATGGGTGGTGATGGTGGATCCAAGTAAAACGAAATCCTTGACAACCTCAATCTTTTCTCCTTTTATCATGATGTTGCTTATTGGTCCAGTTGTGAGGATTTCTGTTTTCTTTATGTTGAGGTGCAATCCATACTGAAGGCTGTGGTCTTTGATCTTCATTAGTAAGTGCTTGAAGTCCTCTTCACTTTCAGCAAGCAAGGTTCTGTCATCTGCATAATGCAGATAGTTAATGAGCCTTCCTCCAATGCTGATGCCCCATTCTCCTTCATATAGTCCAGCTTCTCGGATTATTTGTTCAGCATATAGACTGAATAGGTATGGCGAAAGGATACAGCCCTGACGCACACCTTTCCTGACTTTAAACCATGCAGTATCCCCTTGTTCTGTTCAAATGACTGCCTCTTGATCCATGTACAGGGTTCCTCATGAGCACAATTAAGTGTTCCAGAATTCCCATTCCCTGCAATGTTATCCATAATTTGTTATGATTCACACAGTCAAATGCCTTAGCAATAATCAATAAAACATAGGTAAACATATTTCTGGTATTCTCTGCTTTCAGCCAGGATCCAGCTGACATCAGCCATGATATCCCTGGTTCCACATCCTTTTCTGAATCCGGACTGAATTTCCGGCAGCTCCTTTTTGATATACTGCTGCAGACACTTTTGAATGATCTTCAGCAAAATTTTGCTCACATGTGATATTAATGATATTGTTAGATAATTTCTGCATTCTCTTTCTTGGGAATAGGCATAAATATGGATCTCTTCCAGTTGGTTGGCTGGGTAGCTGTCTTCCATATTTCTTGGCATAGACAAGTGAGCACTTCCACCACTGCATCTGTTGAAACATCTCAATGGATAGTCCATCAATTCCTGGAACCCTGTTTTTCGCCACTGCCTTCAGTGCAGCTTGGACTTCTTCCTTCAGTACCATTGGTTCCTGATCATATGCTACCTCTTGAAATGGCTGAATGTAGACTAATTCTTTTTAGTATATGACTCTCTGTATTCCTTCCATCTTCTTTAATGCTTCCTGTGTCGTTTAATATTTTCCCCATAGAAACCTTCGCTATTACAATTCGAGGCTTGAATTTTTTCTTCAGTTCTTTCAGCTTGAGAAATGCTGAGTGTGTTCTTCCCTTTTGGTTTTTCTATCTCCAGCTCTTTGTACATGTCATTATAATAATTTACTTTGTCTTTTCGATCTGCCCTTTGACATCTTCTGTTCGGCTCTTTTACTTCATCATTTGCTTTAGCTGCTTGACTTTCAAGAGCAAGTTTCAGAGTCTCCTCTGACATCCATCTTGGTCTTTTCTTTCTTTCCTGTCTTTTCAATGACCTCTTCCTTTCTTCATGTATAATGTCCTTGATGTCATTCCACAACTCATCTGGTCTTCAGTCATTACTGTTCAACGGATCAAATCTATTCTTGAGATCGTCTCTAAATTCAGGTGGGATATATTGAAGATTGTATTTTGGTTCTTGTGGATTTGCTCTGATTTTCTTCAGTTTCAGCTTGAACTTGCATATGAGTAATTGATGGTGTGTTCCACAGTCGGCTCCTGGCCTTGTTCTGTCTGATGATATTGAACTTTTCCACTGTCTCTTTCCACAGATGTAATCGATTTGATTCCTGTGTATTCTATCTGGCAAGGTCCACTTGTGTAGCTGCCATTTATGTTGGTGAAAAAGGTATTTACAATGAAAAAGTCGTTGGCCTTGCAAAATTCTATCATTCAATCTCTGGCATTGTTTCTACCCACCAAGGCTTTATTTTCCAACTACTGATCCTTCTTTGTTTCCGACTTTCACATTCCAATCACCAGTAATTATCGATGCATCCTGATTGTATGTTGGATCAATATGTGTTGTAAATCCTAACTCCTATACCTGTGGTTATAATCCCATTTCAGAATGGGTTTTCTTTATTATGTTAATGAGACGGTATTAGTGTAGGATGTATCCTAAGTCACTCTCCTTTGAGATATAAAAAAGATTAAACAGGCAAGCAAAAATCAGAGATGAGGGAAGATATATGCCACATGAAAATCACCCAGGAACCAAGGAACAAGGACCCTCTCCTAAAGCCAAGGGGGAGAGAAAGCCTTCCTCAATAACATTGTCTAGTATAGTGCTAGAACATGAGCCCCTCAGATTGGAAGGCACTCAAAATATGACTGGGAAAGAGGTGCCTTCTCAAAGAGGAGTTGACCTTAATGACATGGATGGAGTAGAACTCTCGGGACCTTCATTTGCTGATGTGGCATGACTCAAAATGAGAATAGCTGCAAACATCCATTAATAATTAGAACATGGAATGCACAAAGTATGAATCAAGAAAAAGTGGAAGGTGTCAAAAATGAAATGGAACGCAAGAAGATTGATATCCTAGGCCTTAGCGAGCTGAAATGAACCAGTATTGGCCATTTTGAATCAGATAATCACATGATCTACTATGCCAAGAATGATAAATTGAAGAGGAACAGTGTCAAATTCCTCAAAGAGAACATTTCAAGATCTATCATGAAGTATAACACTGTCAGTGACAGGATAATATTCATACACTTACAAGGAAAACCAGTTAACACAACCAGTTAAAACCAGTTAATAAAACTATTATTCAAATTTATACACCAACCACTAAAGCCAAAGATGAAAAAACTGAAGATTTTTATCAGTTTCTGCAGTTTGAAATTGATCAAACATGCAACCAAGATGCATTGATAATCACTGGTGATTGGAATGAGAAAGTTGGAAACAAAGAAGAAGGATCAGTAGTTGAAAACTATGGCCCTGGTGACAGAAACGACACCAGAGATCGCATGATAGAATTTTGCAAGACCAATCACCTATGCACTGCTAATACCCTTTTTCAATAACATAAATGGCAACTATACATGTAGACCTCACCTGATGGAATACACAGGAATCAAATGGACTACATCTGTGGAAAGGGACGATGGAGAAGTTCAATATCGTCCATCACAACAAGGCCAAGGGCCGACTGCAGAACAGGCCATCAGTTGTTTGTATGCAAATACAAGCTGAAGCTGAAGGAAACTAAAACGAGTCCATGAGAGCCAAAGTACGACCTTGAGTATATCCCACCTGAATTTAGAAATCACCTCAAGAATAGATTTGATGCATTGAACACCAATGACCAAAGACTAGGTGAGTTATGGGATGACATCAAGGACATCATACATGAAGAAAGTAAAGAGTCATTAAAAAGGCAGGAAAGAAAGAAAAGACCAAAATAAACGTCAGAAGAGACCCTCAAACTTGCTGTTGAACATAAAATAGCTAAAGCAAAAGGAAGAAATGAAGTAAAAGAGCTGACCAGAAGACTTCAAAGGGTGGCTCAAGAAGACAAATAAAGTATTATAATGATATGTGCAAAGACCTGAAGTTATAAAACCAAAAGGGAAGGAATGCTCGGCATCTCTCAAGTCAAAAGAACTGAAGAAAAAAATTCAAGCCTCAAGTTGCAGTACTAAAAGATTCTATGGGCAAAATATCGAATGATGTAGGAAGCATCAGAAGAAGATAGAAAGAATACACAGAGTCATTGTCCCAAGAATAATTGGTAGATAGTCAACCATTTCAGGAGGTAGCATATGATCAAGAACCAAGGGTGCTGAAGGAAGAAGTCCAAGCTGCACTGAAGGCACTGGCGAAAAACAAGGCTCCAGGAATTGACGGAATACCAATTGAAATGTTTCAACAAACGGATGCAGAGCTGGAAGTGCTCACTTGTCTATGCCAAGAAATTTGCAAGACAGCTACCTGGCCAACCGACTGGAAGAGATCCATATTTGTGCCCATTTCAAAGAAAGCTGATACAACAGAATGTAGAAACTATTGAACAATATCATTAATATCACACCCAAGTAAAATTCTGCTGAAGAGCTTTCAAAAACAATTGCAGCAGTATATTGACAGGAAACTGCCAGAAATTGAAGCCAGATTCAGGAGAGGACGATGAATGAGAGATATCATTGGTGATGTCAAATGGATCTTGGCTGAAAGCAGAGAATACCAGAAAGATGTTTATCTGTGTTTTATTGACTACACAAAGGCATTTGACTATGTAGATCATAACAAATTATGGATAACATTGTGAAGAATAGGAATTCCACAACACTTAATTGTGCTCATGTGGATTCTCTACATAGATGAAGAGGCAGTTGTTCCAACAGAACAAGGGGATACTGAGTGGTTTAAAGTCAGGAAAGGTGTGCGTCAAGGTTGTATCCTTTCACCATACTTATTCAATCATTAACAAACTGTGATATGCAGATGACACAACCTTGCTTGCTGAAAGTGAAAAGGACTTGAAGCACTTACTGGTAAAAATTAAAGACTATAACCTTCAGTATGGATTATGCCTCAACATAAAGAAAACAAAAATTCTCACAACTGGACCAATAAGCAACATCATGATAAATGGAGAAAAGACTGAAGCTGTCAAGGATTCCATTTTACTTGGCTCTACAGTCAATGCCCATGGAAGCAGTATTCAAGAAATCAAACGATGTATTACATTGGGCAAATATGCTGCATAAGGCCTTTTTTAAGTGTTGGAAAGCAAAGATATCACTTTGAGGACTAAGGTGCGACTGACCCAAGCCACGGTGTTTTCAGTTGCCTCACATGTCTATGAAAGCTGGACAATGAATAAGTAAGACTAAAGGAGAACTGATGCATTTGAATTATAGGGTTGGTGAAGAATATTGAATGTGCCATGTACTGCCAGAAGAACAGATAATTCTGTCTTGAAAGAAGTATAGCCAGAATTCTCCTTAGAGGCAAGGATGGTGAGACTTCATCTTATGTACTTCGGCCATATTACCAGGATGGAACAGTCCTGGAAAAGGACATCATGCTAGGTAAAGTAGAGGGTCCTCGAAAAAGAGGAAGACCCTCAATGAGATGGACTGACACAGTGGCTACAACAATGGGCTCAAGCGTAACAAAGACTGTGAGGATGGCGCAGGACTGGGCAGTGTTTTGTCCTGTTGTACATAGGGTCGCTATGAGCTAGAACTGACTCGATGGCACCTAGCAACAATAGCCTCCTAAACTGTGGGAAAACAAACTTTTGTTTGTTAAAGCCACTCACTTGTGGTATTTCTTTTACAGGAGCACTAGATAACTAAGACAGAAGGGATACTTGTAAAAAAAAGAGGAAGAACAATGGTGTCACAGAGGGCTGCCATTAAAGTAATGGAACAATAAGGAAAGAGGGTGAGATCTGGAACCTGCTCCTTATTCAGGGCATTCACACTCCAGGGCAAGTGGGTGCCAGGACGTTTTCTCAGAAAGGGACACAAACGGAAGACCTGGGTCTAGCGACTCACCAGTCAGCCCCTTGAGTCCACCACGATGCGACAAGTGTCCTCCAGAGGCCCCTGCATCACACAACTCCGGGCAGCACCTCTCCGGTAGAAAGCAGCTTCAGCAGGGACCCTGGGCTTCCACAGCGCAATCAAGCAAACAAACAAAAAAACCATTGCCATCAAGTGGATTCCCATTCACAGTGACCATACAGGACAGAGTAGAACTGCCCCCACGGGGCTTACAACAAGCAGCTGGTGGATTTAAACTGCTGACCTTTATGGTTGGCAGTGGAATGCTTTAACCACTGTGCCACCAGGGCTCCTTCCACAGCACAGCACTCCTGACTTCTAAGGAATTCACTAGATCAATTTCCCCATTTCCTCCCAGGCTCCAGCTTCCTTGACTGTAACATAGGAGGCTGGTTCAAGTCCGTCAACGTTCCACACGCTTCCTCATCCCTCTGCCACCCTCCTATAAACCATCACCTTGTACTCACAGAGGTCCTATAGGACAAAGCAGAACTGCCCCTTAGGGTTTCCTAGACTGTAACATTTATGGAAGCAGACTGCCACACCTTTCTCCTGAGGAGGGCTGGTGGGCTCGAACTGCTGACCTTTCAGTTGGCAGCCGAGCACTTAACCACTGCGCCACCAGGGCTCCTTTTGTTGGTCAATCCACTAACTTCATGTTATTTGCTAAATCTAAGTATTTTCCCCTAATTTGGCATCCCCCCTTTTTTTTTTAACTCAAAATCTATCTTGGCCTCATTCTCTATTTTATCCTATGGAATCATGTACATGGTGAACAACTTTTATTTATATACAATGAAGCAAATTCCTCATTACTAACCTTTTCAAGTGTTCATCCAGGTATCACCTGCAAGCGATTGTGCCACGTGGCGGCTCACATGGCACATTTGGGGGATGACCAGGCTAGATGCTCGCCAAGATCCCTTCTAGCCCCAACATTTAGGGACTCCAAGCATCCAAGTAAATTTTCTGTTTGTACCTGGGAGCCTAGGACAGTGATATGTATGGGAGAGTTGGAACTGAACCCATGAAATAACAACATTAAGAACGTCTGTCATGGATTGAATTAAAAAAAAAAAAACCAAACCCAGTGTTGTAGACTTGATTCCGACTCATAGCAACCTTATAGACAGAGTAGAACTGCCCCATAGAGTTTCTAAGGAGCGCCTGGTGGATTTGAACTGCTGACCCTTTGGTTAGCAGCCGTAGCATGTAACCACTACACCACCAGGGTTTCCATGGATTGAATTATGTCCCTCCAAAAATGTGTATATCTATTGGGCTGGGCCATGATTCCTGGTATCGTGTGATTTTCCTGTATGTTGTAAATCCCGCCTCTGTGATGTTAATGAGGGAGGATGGGCCGCAGTTGTGTTAGTGAGGCGGGACTCAACCTATAAGGTTGGATTGTGTTTTGAGGCAATCTCTCCAGATATAAAAGAGAGAAGCAAGCAGAGAGACAGGGGACCTTGTGCCACCAAGAAAGGAGCACTGGGAGCAGAGTGCATCCTTTGGGCCTGGGATCCCTAGGCCTGAGAAGCTCCTTGACCAGGGGAAGATTGAGGACAAGGACCTTCCTCCAGAGCCAACAAAGAGAGAAAGCCTTCCTCTGGAGCTGACACCCTGACTTTGGACTTGTAACCTACTAGACTGTGAGAGAATAAATTTCTCTTTGTTAAAGCCATTCACTTGAGGTATTTCTGTTATAGCAGCACTAGATAACTAAGACAACCAATGTCCATCTAAATAGGGTGGGTGGAGTTAAAGGGGCAAGGAGGCAACCAGAAAAGGAGGCGGGGGGGGGCAGCTGGCTGTGGGCGGATAGGGAGCCCAGGGCGCAGGGAGGAACCTGTGAGAAGCTGGGGTGGTGGGGGTCCAGCTTACGAGAACAGGAATCAGCCAGGAGGAAAAACCATCGCTGTCAACAGACTGGAGGGGCCGGAACATGCTTCTGGGGAAAGACAGAGGGCAATAAAGACCTCTCGTTCCTGTGGAAACTGAGATTGGATTCTGAGAAAAAAATCACCAAAATGAGTCTAGGTTAAGAGATTTAAAAAAAGAGAAAGAAGAAGAACGTTTTAAGCTATCTTCCCAAAAAGTGCCACAAACAGCGTGAGAGGGGGAGCCTGCCAAGCACTGAAAGGCAGAATGATTTTCGCTGAGGTACCTCTAGCTATGACACTATTTAATAGACCATTTACGAGGCAATTACAAAGCCAGTTGTCTTCATTATAGTAAACAGACAAATGCCCACAAACGGTCATAATTCTGTGGATCAAACTGTTGAGAACAAAAAAGGTGAAATCCTGGAAACCAGGGACGTCATCGTTCGTAGCAGGAGGATGTACACAGCAGGGGCAAAAGCAAGTCAGAAAGAAAGTTCTAGAAGCCAAACTGTTCATACCTCATATGAGACCATGGAACTTTTCCTAAAGTGAACAGTTCCTCAGAATACAGCAAAGCCCACTGCTGTCCAGTGCGTTCCGACTCAAAGTCACCCTATAGGACAGAGTAGAGCTGCCCCATAGGGTTTCCAAGGCTGTAGGTCTTTATGGAAGCAGACTGCCACATCTTTCTCCCTAGGAGCAGCTGGTGGGTTCGAACCACTGACCTTTCAAGGTTAGCAATTGAGTGCTTTAATCAGTGGGCCACCAGCACTCCTTCTCAGAATACAGAGTTAAAATAGACCAGCTGGCCTCAAATGCCTGTGAGGTTGTCACAAAATCTACTTCTGTAGGTTCACAACCTTGCTGCTCTGCCTACTACTTCATTTGAACCAAATCTAGCCAGCCTCCTTGAACACAGGGACCATGGGAAGGTTGCTCATGTAGTCCCAGGTCCTAATGGAAGCATTTACCTGCAGCCTCAGAGCTACCGAGGGATCAGAATTCAAGGCGAAGCCCACCTTTCTGTGCCACCATATGGATCTGCTAAAATAGTGAAAAAGATTTTAAATGTACCGAGGAAACTTTCAAAACAAAAATAAAATAAAAAAATAAAAGTGTCAGAATACCACACACGTATTACAAACAAGTCATTTGAATTGAGAAACTTCTTTGGACTAAAAGATAAAATGAAAGAAAGGTATTATTGAGCAATCCAAAATAGGCACCCAGTAGCCAAAAATGGCACCAGGTGGGACGGCCTCCAGGCAACTGCACACGAGTGTTTACAGGCAGTCCTGAAGCCAGCCTCAACCCTAAGCTCAGTTTTAAATAACACGTTCTACCCAGCATCATTCTCCGTGCGGAAAACGTTGAGTGAAAGTTGTATAGGATCAGGTCTGGCCTTGTTTCCTACAAGCCAGAGTCCCACTTCGTGAATTTGCATACAGTTTGGTGGCAAAGTTGGTTAAGTGCTCAGCTGCTGACCAGAAGGTCTGAGGTCCAGACCCACCAGCAGGAGAGAGATGTGGCAGTCCGCTTTTGTAAAGATTTCAGCTGTGGAAACCCTATGGGGCAGTTCTACTCTCTCCTACAGGGTCCCCCAGAGTCTAT
Source organism: Loxodonta africana (assembly GCF_030014295.1). Taxonomy (NCBI): domain Eukaryota; kingdom Metazoa; phylum Chordata; class Mammalia; order Proboscidea; family Elephantidae; genus Loxodonta; species Loxodonta africana. The sequence goes on from NC_087357.1 coordinate 7,749,405, forward strand.
GATCTATGAGTCGGAATTGACTCGATGGTAATGGGTTTGTTGTTTTTTTCCCCCACAACAAGAACTGCCATTATGATGTTAAATATGATTGAAAGGACAATAGGGACTGGAACCAAGGCATGGCGAGGGGTGACGCCTCTCCCAGCTAAAGCATTACTTGCTACAAAGCAGCCATCAAAACTGAACCCACACCCAACCTCTACTGCCAGCCAGGTCAATAGGGAACGAAGGAGTAATTGGCCTGGACTTTGACCAGTAGTCTAATCAATTGTAAGGGAGCAGCAAACCTGTCTAATTCACAACTGGAAACAAGTCAATGAGTCTCCATTGGTGATTATCAGTGTTGTGAATGCAGCCACCAATGGGACAAACAGATCTGTACCAGGCATGACTTGAAGTCAGATTTTGATTTTTCAAAATATTTACTAAAGCTTAAACATCTAACTGTTTTCCCTTTTGCAAGCAGCCTCTTTGCTAGCCCTTTGCTCCAACAGGGCTACCATGGCTCAAACCTGTCTTCCGACTCCTCCTTTGGAACTGTGTCATGAATTCATTTACGAGTCCCAAGACTACCTGGTCACACCTCATTTTTTAATTCATAAACCATTTCAAGTCATTGCCCGACTTCAATTTGGCTGCTAGTTGGCTGGTTAACAAAACTAACAGTGCCCCTTTAACTCAAAATTTGGTAGAAGACAGGGTAATGATGCCAACCCCTTTGAAGACGTAACGTGGTTTCTAAGTGCCCACAGACACTTCCTCCTACTATGCGCTGGAACACACAAGAGACTCTTAAATTCACCGACACCAGCTCATCGTCAGTCTCCCTCTTCCTCAAAGCCTCAGTTCAAAAGCTCACTCTGGAATTTTACAGGTCAAAAGCCTTACACTAGCGGTCAAGGCATATCCCTGACTCCAGGGCCTTCTGATAAAAATGCTTTGAGTCCAATCCCCTTGGGTTTAAATGGGAGATTTTTAGCAGGAAGCCTCCTGACCTCAATTAATGATCTCGAGTGTCTTAGCTTCTCTGTGACTCCAATATTCACCCACTCCACTTGGGGGACACAGAGGTGGTTCTGCTGTTTGAAACCTTTGCCACTCGCCAAAGCTGGGTCTGGCCTTTTGCTGAGCTGCCTTCAGAAACATAACTCATAGAAGATTTGTTGCAACATACAAGCGAGTTCTCTAAGGCAGTGACAAAACAGCCTATGAATGACGACCACCACCTAATGCCTGGCTAGTAGGAAATGCTTCCTTAATAATACCTCCCTTGGTTTTTATCCCAAAAGAGACTTGCTTTGAAAATGAATGACTAGATATGCCCCCCCCGACACACACACACATTATACATCCCGCTACTGTCCCAACTGCTAATGAACTTCAAAGGAAAATGTGGGGCAACATAACATTTTTCCTAGTGTAATTGAAGGAAACAAAGATTTAAAAACTCTATGAAATCCAATAATCTGCCAATTTTAAAGGGGGGAAAAATCTTAGAAAATTAACTTTTTCAAAGGACAAACATTCTTTCGGATTTTGGCAAAGAACAAGTTTTCTTCACGATAACCAGAAGAAATCCATGAGGAGGTTTTCATTAGCAAACACCCTGAAAATTGAAACATCAACAAATGAAGCTTTTAGTAACATCTTTCTGTGTGTTTAACAGAAGGCCGTGCATAAATTCCGTGTCCAAGAAACATCTGTGAGGGAGAAGAGAGGCTCAAAAGGAAGGAACTGGAATATGATGGTCCTTGCATTTTAGAGCAACGAGCTGGGGTTTAAGCCCTTCAGTCCAGAGTCTCATTGTGTTTGTTGTTGCCATCAGAAGCTGGGCCATGTTTTAACCTCAATTTTCTTCTAACCTTTATTTCATTACAAACAAAGGTGCTAATACAGAGCTGTGTGTAATAAAGGTCTTCATAATACGAAGAGAGAAAATTAAAACAATTATGAAAGTAGTTCCTCATGGTGGGCAGTGATGTACGGCTCCAATTTAACTGCTGTCCCATTAAGATGTGGCATTTATAACTCACACTTTAGTCTCACTTTGTTGAAGAAAAAACTTCCACAGTTCATGTAAGTTAAAAAAAAAGTTCTGCCCTGAGACAGCCTTCCCTAAGGGGAATCCTCAGAGAGAAACTGCAATCTTGCTGTGGACCCGCTGCCAGGCAGATGTGCCTGGAGCTCGGTGCTATCTTTCTCTGGAATCTTCCATGCTTCTTGGAGGTACCTCCTCCACAGAGAATTCAGGTGGCTTTCCAAGCCCAAAAAGAGGCCAAGGGGTCTCAAATGTCAGTGAGTTTAAGGATTACCTGGGGAGCTTGTCAAAGTGCAGATACAAAGGTGAATGGGGTCGGTCCTTGGAGCTTATACTCAAGCAGACAGACAGACCTGCAGCCAGATGATGGCAAGACACTAAGATGCTGGCCAATACTGTGGAGGAGGCTACCTGGTTAGATGGGGCAGGAGGAGATCTTATACTAGTGTCCCTGGGCTGCTGTAAAAAAGCACCACAAAGGAGGTGGCTTATAAGAACAGAAATTTACTGTCTCACAGTTCGGAGGCCAGAAGTCTGAATTCAGGGTGTTGGTAGGGCTAGATTTTCTCCCAAAGCTCTAGGGGAAGATCCTCTCTTGTCTCTCCCAGTTTCTGGTGGCCCCAAGTGTTCCTTAGCCTGTAGATATATCTTCACAGTGCCGTCCTTCCTCTTTCTCTCTGTGTCTCCTCTTCTCTTTTATATCAAAAGACGCTTGCAGAAAATGCCCAGTGAATGTTAGGTACTTTTATGTGCTCCTGCTGCACCCTTTCCCTTTAATGCTTCTACCCCGGTGCTTGGAAGAACTGGAGATAGGGATACGTTTTCTTGACTTTTCTAGAGTCTCTGAATGGGCTATGGGGTCCTCCCTGGGAGGTAAGAAACCAGATAGCACAGTTTTCCTCTATGGAAGCTGAGTTCTTATCCAGGTTCAATACACCTTAGAGGCTTGCAAACACCAGCATTTTATTCTTAAGCAAACCGAGATCCAAGCCATATAAAGAGTTTCACCAAGACTTCTAGTCTCCTAGAACAAAGGCAACACTGATTCTCATGTCAGGGCTTTGAACCTTGCTGTCCGGATTTATACCCTAGGACTTACACGCAGCCCTGCCTTCAGCAGGTGCTCAATAAATGCTTTCGGGAAATGTGCACTGGGGTGGGGAGAAAGTGGTTCCTTTTCAGAGTAGTGAGAAGTCCAAAATGCACTATAAAAAATCTGCAAGTCTGTATGAATTAAAATTTGTTGAATCATGAAAAAAAAAAAGACGCATTGCATTGGGCAAATCTGCAAAAGGCCGCTTCAAAGTGTTGAAAAGCAAAGATGTCATCTTGAAGACTAAGGTGCACCTGATTCAAGTCATGGTGTTTTTAATTGCCTCATATGCATGCGAAAGCTGGACGATGAATAAGGGAGACCAAAGAATTGACACTTTCGAATTGTGGTGTTGGCGAAAAATATTGAATATCTCATGGACTGCCAAAAGAATGACCAAATCTGTCTTGGAAGAAGTACAACCAGACTGCTCCTTAGGAGCGAAGATGGTGACACTACGTCTCACTCTGGACATGTTATCAAGAGGGAATTTTCCCTGGAGAAGGACATTATGCTTGGTAAAGTACAGGGTCAGCAAAAAAAGAGGAAGAATTCTCAACAAGATGGACTGACAGTGGCTGCAACAATGGGCTCAAGCATAACAATGATTGTGAGGATGGCATGGGACCAAGCTGTGTTTCATTCTGTTGTACACAGGGTCACTATGAGTCGGAACCAATTCGACGGCACCTAACAACAACTTGGATAGGATGAGGACCCACCCTGCTCAGGCATGACCTCATGCTAACTGATGACATCATCAAAAAGACCCTGTTTCCAAACAAGGTCACACTCACAGATACTGGAGGTTAAAACTTTCATATATCTTTTGGGGGGACACAATATGATCTATAACACCATCAAAGGAGTCAGAGATGTTTTTTACCAGGATGGGGACATATGGGCTGAGGCTGGAAGGGCCAGCGGAGCTTGTCAGGTGGACCAGGGAGGGAAGTGTCAGCCAGCAGCATGTGAAGCCACCCATAAGTCGTGCGCGTGGGGGTGACTGAGAGCCTGGGAGGAAGCTGGCAGCGCTTCCTCCCAGATTCTAACACAGGTGCAGATTCTAACACAGGTGGCCATTGAGCTCCTGCGAAAAACCCCACTCCCAGGTCTCCAGACAGTCAATGAGCAAATTTTGTTCCTGCACGCTAAGGCACTGAAAATATGGGTCAATGCCTGGGTCCTAAGACGCTGAAAATACACTGTCTCCAGTGCTCTGCTTCTCCCTGTGAGGCAACAAGATTACAATGCAATCTCCCGCCCCCCTGGGTTTACCCCTCCAGCATCTCTGATGAACCTGCTAACAAGATGAGTTCAGAGGAGGAAAATAAGAGTCTCTGCTTCAGAAATACCTGTCTGGGGAGCTCACAGAGAGGTTTCCCAATGAAGCATCAACCAATGTACATCTGAAGAAAGACCTGCGGAGGGTAACCTCGATCAGGATCCAGGTTTTTCAGGTAAGGGACACTTGCACCTCCTGGCCTAGACAGGGGCACTTGGGAAAACATATTTGGCTCTACCAGTATTTATTGGGTACCTACTCTATGCTAAAAAAAAAAAAAAAAATTATTATTTTTACTCTATGCTAGTTCCAGGTGACTGGGATAGATACATCAATAAACAAAACAAACTGAAAAAAGACAAATATCTCTGTCCTCATAGGTCTTAAATTCTAATGAGTGTCTGTTATACCCATAAAGGATTTTTTGTTGGTTGGATGTTAACTGAAGCACTCATTGTTCACCGGGGCTCTATGAAACACATATGCTTCTTGCTAGTGGGGATAGAAACTAGAAATGTACATGGCAGCCGCTACCAAAATGCATTTCTGCTCTTCACTCCTAAAGAACATCCTTAAACATGGAACGAATTTTCCACATGAAGATGTCCATCATAGTGTTATTTACATTAGGTAACATTGCAATTAATTTGTATCCAATAAAACAAGGGGATACCTAAGCAAATTATGGTAACTTCACTTCATGAAATACAAGTGAGTCTGTTAAAATGTTTATGTGATTAAATAAAATAACAGGATACAAAACTACAGATACCTAGCATATGATCATAGGTGCGTAAAGGAAAATTACTCAAGAGAAGATTTGAAAAAAATACACCAAAAAATGTTAACGGTAGTTATTACTGCGGGGGGAGGGAAGTACGTTTTGGTTTTGTTTTTTTTTTTCCTTCTCTCTACTTTTCCATAGTTTTAAATTTTTCTACAGTGAGCACATACCTTTAAATGAGAAAAACAGTAAGCCAGAAAGAAAAAAGTACACAGGGAAGGAGGGAGAAAGGGGAGAGAGAAGGAAAGAAGGGAAGGTGGGCAGGCAGGAAGTAAGGAGGGGTTGGGAAGATGAAGGCAAACACTTGTGTCATGCAAATACCCCATGGAGCTCTCAAGTCATGGCTGAAAATTCCGTGAAGCCTCAGCTAAAATCAGACTCTCTCGGGGATGTTGCTGGCGGAGCTTGCCAATGTGTTTCCACTCTTCCGGTTGGTTAAACTCCACTAGGTGATGGGGAGGCTGGGGTACTGTTAGGGCCAGACATGATATTTCTCCACAGAGAAAAATCTTATCATCAGAAAAGAGAGAGATGCTCCTTAAGCATTCCTGTTCTTTCAAGCTGAAGAACGTGAGGATGACTGGTGAGGCTTCAGGCAACTTTTTCTTTGATTTCTGAACCCTCAGGCCCCAGGATGAGCGCATCCAGTTTCATGTCTCGTCACCCCAAAGATGTCTCCCAAATCCGCATCGCTGGCTCAAGTCCCCTCTTTCTGGCACCTGCATCCCCACCCCTAGAGTTAATCACTTCCACCCCTGGGTTACTGTGGATCTCAGACGACACAGGGTGACCACACACTATGTATTTCTTTAAGCGTCTGTGTCCCCGATAGGCCACGAGCACTGCAAAGACAGGATCCGCCTCTCATTCATCAGGAAAAGGCTGTTGATGAGGAATGGATACACAAAAAAAAACTAGCAATGGCTCTCTTTCCCCAAATCTTTGTGGTTAGTTGCTGACTAGCCCTTCTTGAATGTTTAGATGGATAAATACTACACAAACGAATGACGCATAATTGAATGAACAAAGTTTTTTCAAGACGTTTCCACTCAACAAGTATTGAGCTAAAATAACCCCTGGTGTGAAGGACAACAGAGCTGTAACAGAAACCGTGGTACCGGTGTCGTTACTTTTAGAGGTCCCAATCTTGAGACGTTTCCTTTTCGCAGAGCCTTGAGCTACAGGCAGGCCTGTGAGCGCTGCAGCAGCGTGCACTGACTTAGTCTGTCTTAGTCATGCCCACAGCCAAGGTGAACTGGACGCCATTCTCAGCGGTAGAGGAGGAGGAGACCATTCCTGCAAGTCAGGAGAGGAAATGCGTTGCTTGTTTTTATTCTGATAATACAACATGGAGCCATGAAGCCGTTTGCCTGCAGTATAGCCCACACCGTATGCATCTTGGTTTACTCAATGCCACTATCACCAGCCCGGGTCAGTTCCTAGTAACTAAATCCTTAACATGTCCGTGAGGGACAGACCATGGCATCTTCTCTACTTTGGTTTTGGAAATGGCTTTAGCTTTGTACCATCAAACTTTTGAAACATTTCAGTAAGCAACGAATCATGTGATTGATGTACAATGCAATGCCAATGGTGATTTTGAATAAATCACTAGGATAAACATTTCATTAATTTTTACTAAAACATTTCTTCTTTTCTCACAGTCCAAAGTCTGAATAACTTATTGCCACTTTCCCACTGGTTTCCTCAAAGCTACTGATGATCTGGGGCGAAAGGCAAACAAATGGCATTAAAAGCAAAAACAAAAACCAGTGCTGGCATTTCAGGATTTTATTGGAAACACCCATGTTTGAACTGAAATCCTGCTCCTGGGTCACCAAGCTCAGACTGCGCTCTAACGCACAGATAGCCAGAGATGACCATTCAAGCGAGTGGGACTAAAACTGATGGTGGTGATAGCAATTAAAAAAAAAAAGCAGTTGCCATCGAGTTGATTCCAACTCGTAGTGACCCCACGTATGCCAGAGTAGAACTGTGCTCCGCAGGGTGCTCCACGGCTGATTTTTCAGTAGACCGTCAGACCTTTCGTCCAAGGTGCCTCTGGGTGTGAAGCGCTGGTGGCGTAGTGGTTAAGTGCTACAGCTGCTCACCAAAAGGTCGGCAGTTCGAAACCACCAGGTGCTCCTTGGAAACTCTACGGGGCAGTTCTACTCTGTCCTATAGGGTCCCTATGAGTCAGAATGGACTCGACGGCAACAGGTTTCTTCTGGGTGGACTCAAACCTCCAGCTTTTCTGAGCCCTGTGCTGTTTAACATGGGTTACTTTCCTTAATTCTCAGTCCTATGGGTGGAATTCCTATTATCCCATTTTAGAGATAAGGGAAACTGAGGCTTAGGGTGTTAAATGACTTGTCCGCCCCTCTAACCCCTACTCTGCACAGCAAGGCTGGGGATGCACCAAGCTGAGCATTTTGGAGGTGGGAGGTTTCATTGACACGGCCAGAGGGGCTGTAGTATTTAGGACTCCCTGCCTTGGAGAGGTCAGCAATGATTGGAAACCATGGAGGAAAACACACTCCCCTTCTCCCCGCTGCCACCCCCTCTAAGCGTTGCCAGCACCTCTCTCCATATCGGAGCCAACTTGCAGACTTCTGCTACCCAATCGACATGCAAGCTTCGCCTGCGTTTATCTGTCCCAGTGGTGGTCATGCGGTGCTGCCATGTTCCCTAACATCTGGGACTCATCTTGACTCCACTAATGACTCACTGGTCTGCAGAGAGGCCTGCTGCGTACAGATGTGCAACACCCGCATAATGGGGCACAGAGGAGCCAGCAAGGGCAGGGCACAGGGACACGAGGTCGGCAATTCAAAGCTGAGGTACAGAGACCAGCAGTGCCTTCAAAGGTGGGGGTGACGGGGCCTTGCTCTGCATCTCTGGGTGTGGAGAAAGACCCAGCCTGGTCTCCTGGACAGGTACGAGTCAGAAGCACTGGGCCGAAGTGGCCACTGAAGAAGCCCCCACCCTGGGCATGTGGCTTTCCCACCCGTGGTGGGCTGGTGGGGACAGGGATGTGGTTAGCTACTGCTCAGGAAGCCGGCACAGCCCACCTATGCCTCAGCCCAGCCCCTCTGAGCCACCAGCATTGACAGCCCAGGAGGAGGGGGCTTCTGGGGCCCCAGCCTCCTCCTTCTTCCACCTTGGGGCGGGGGAGGGGGGCTGTTTCTACCCATGAGCCCAAACACACCCTTTCCCCTCATGGGCAGTCCTCCACCCTGCCGGCCCTTTTCCGACTCTGCCTTCACATGGTGAGGGACTGAGAACCAGCTTTCTCCAGCTCCTCAGTCCCCAAAATATTGTCATCATTCATAAAATTATTTACAATTGGTGTGAGTTTATTAACATATACACTGATTGATATTATACTGTATCAATAGCATTATTCTGTAACAAAGATTTAAATGTTATCCTTTCCAGGCAATAGAAAGGGGTGGGGGGCACTTTTAAACAAACAAACAAACGCTGATGCTGTTAAAATGGGGTCAATGTCTAACAGGGTGGATGCAACAACTGCCGGGCCTGAGTGAGGACCACAGACTACCTACAGACCACTACACCTGGGACGCTGCTCAAGGGCAGTTCCTAGGCCCCACCGAAGGCCTCCTGGACCAGCAGCTACAGAGTGAGGCCCAGGACTCTGCATTTTGAGCAAGCTCCCAGGTGATTCTACTGTACACAGGGTTTGCCATCCCTGCATCACAGACAACCACTTCTCTGCCTAAGTGTGACGGTCACCTAGGACTGACCCCAAGCTAAAGATGGTCAGGGCTACTCCCCTCCAAGAACGGGTGGTCAGAGGGGCTGGCTCCCATCTCAGCGTCCAAGCCCTTAGAAGGATGTGGCCCAGACGGTGCCCCTGCTCTAGGTTCCCAGCCCCCCGTTTTCTCAGCAGCCTCAGCATCTCAGGTCTCCTGGCCCAATGCCTTTGCCTACAACACCTCCCCATGGCCCACCTGACCAAAGTTTACTCATCTTTCCATCCTCAGCCCAGTGTCCTTCCACCCACCCATGATGCCTTCCCTGGTGTCTTACGTGAGCCTCCCACCGAACCCCAGGGCTGTCTCCGCACCCTCCCTTGCCTCCCCTAACTGCAGTTGTTCAACAGAACATCCATTCCTCTTTGTATCCCCAGCCCCGGGCACCGTGCCTGACTCATGATGCCGGTGCTCGAGCCACAGACACTAAAGGATTGACAGACGGGGCGCATCCTTTCAGAAACAACCCTTGCACAAACCCAGAGAGACAGGAGAGGTGACAGAGGGTCCTGGTGACAGCTGGGGGCTCTGGAGTCAGCCATACCTGGATTAGACCTTCGGCGCTCCCCTTCTCCCTGTGGAAATGTGGGCAGGTAAGCAAGCTGCTCAAGCCTCGGTTTCCTCATCTATACTACAGGAGAGGCTGTCGTTGTCAGCTGCCGTTGAGTCTGCTCCCGTTCGTAGTGACCTTACGCACAGCAGAAGAAAACATGGCCCGGCCTTGCTCCACCTTCGTGATCGCTGGTGTGTTTGAGTCCATTGCTATGGTCATTGTGTCAATCCATCTTATTGAGGTTTTCCTTCATTTTCTCTGGCCCTCCACTTTGCCAAACATGAGGTCCTTTTCTAGCGATTGGTCTTTCATAATGACGTGTCCAAAGTGAGGATGGCAAGATTTTGACTCGATGTTGACTAGGAAGACGCTAAAAAAAAAAAAAACCTTTTGCTGTTGAATCAATTCTGACTCATGGCAACCCTATAGGACAGAGTAGAATCGCCCTATATGGTTTCCAAGTAGCGGCTGACAGATTCGAACTGCCAACATTTTGTTTAGCAGACGAGCTCTTAACCACTGTGCCACGAGGGCTCCAGGAAACAGGAAACACTAGAACATGTTAAGTTGTTAGTGGGGAGTAGCTGGGAAAGAGGGAGAGTCTGGAGTGACTGGGAGAGAGGGCAGGCCTAGGGTGAAAGGCAGAGCGAGGCCCCAGGGGCGGACAGGGGAAAGCTGGCCTGGTGGGGACAGAAGGCGTGGTGCCCACAGTGAGGTTGGCCACAGCGAGGAGAATGAGCTCATCCATGCAGCGAAAGGGAAGACTTCATCAAAAGAACTTTTGAAGTTGGCGTTATTTTAAGTCACGTGAAACACGGGAACCGAGACCCAGCGGTGTTTGCATTTCCATGTGGCCGTCAGCGGACACCTGGCGAGGGTACTGTCCTTCAGATGGGGGCTGCTTCCAGGACTGAGCCCTTGAGTACCAACCGAGGCTATCGTTTGGCTCTCTCAGTCCTAATTGCCAGAAAAGCTCACACAGTTCATCATCATTGGGAGCACGCGTTAATGAAGCATGTAAAAGCTCACAGAAGAGAAGCGGGGGAATGGGCTCTGCTTAGTTTCCAAGGCCCTTCCCTGGCCTCCCCCAGGGAGCGTGGGGCACAAGCACCTGCGGGGCAGAGAGAGGTGCAGAGAGCTGCCTGGCGCACTCGGTGCACTCGGAGGGACGGTGACCGCAAGCCCAAGGTGGCCGTGTGGCTGCTGCTCGCTCCAGGTGAGGCTGTGTTTAGGAAGACTGAAGCTCTAAAATACCTTCTTCAGGACGCTGAGAAGCCCGGGTCCACACCCCAGCTTCCTGGTGTCACAAGGCTTAGGACCACGCCCCCACCTGCTCTTGCGGGTAAGAGGGAGCCACTTTGGGGACAGGGGTCCACTCCTCGGGGCCTTGAGATGAGCAGCACCCCCGAGACACCCGTCAGTATCCCTTTTGCACGGCCTGTTTGCCGGTCAGGACCCAGGTCCAGGCACCAACAGCCTCGGGCCCCCTTCCCCAGGGCAGGCATCTCCAAGCTCAAAGTACACCAAGGCCATCATGAGCCACAAAGTGTTTTGCTAATTGCCCACCTCCCCCCGTCCCCCCTGCCCCCCCCACCCCCCCCATGGGCCTGAAATTCCACCTTGCTTTAACCCATGTGGCCAAAACATCAAAGGCTTTCTCTTAAACTGCAAATAAAGTAACAGAGGAAGTGAGCAGTCTTGAAAACAAGTAGTTTTAAATACCTTTAACAGATCAGGTGTCAATCACCTGGAGGTGAAGGCAGGTACCCAGGGCCAAGAAGAGCCCAAGAGCCTGAACATGAGCAGTGAGTCGCTGGGAGTTCCTCGGGGGCTGCTCCCCAGTTTTGTCACATCTGCCCTGCTGTGGCTGAGAAGCAGGCACACAGTCTTAGATGTACACAGACTCACCTCTGACAGAACCAGACTTGCTTCCTGACTTGCCCGAGATCTCAAGTTCGTTCAGAAATGCCCAACGTAAAATTCTAACTCACAAAAAAAAAAAAAAAGAAAGAAAACACTGGACTGGCAGAGACTGGAGAAACCCCAAGACTATGAGCCCTGGACACCCTTTTAACTCAGTACTTACGTCACCCCTGAGGTTCACCCATCAGCCAAAGATTAGACAGGCCCATCCATAAAACAAAATGAGACTACATGGGCACACCACCCAGGGGCAAGGACGAGAAGGCAGGAGGGGACAGGAAAGCTGATAACGGGGAACCCAATGTTAGAAAGGAGAGAGTGTTGACACATCATGGGGTTGATGGCCAATGTCACAAAACAATATGTGTATTAATTGTCTAATGAGAAACTAATTTGCTCTATAAACCTTCACCTAAAGTACAATAAAAAATGCAAATTCAAAAAAAGAAGAAGAAATGCCCAACTTCTACGATAGGAGCGGTGGAACCAGGCCACCACTTCCTGAAGCATCGCTAAGCTCCTCTTCATGGCTGGAAATGGTGGATTATTTTTTCCTGAGCTAACCTTTTGGCCTAAGCAGAGAGATTAAAGAATTTAGGGCTTCCAATTTGGGTTTTTTTCTGGCTTAAAAAGTAGAAAATACTTATGTAAGCCTGATTTTAAACATCATAATCTTCTTATTTCGGAGCACTGAAAGCATAGAAAATACATACAGCTGGATAACCAAACTGTTTAACCTCACTTAACTTTTTTTTCTCTTAGATTGCCAAAAAGATTAAAATCCTCAAATGTGAGCATGGAGAATTTTTCAATTTGAATTTTAAATCATTCAAACAAAAGCTACCACCCTGCATATTCAAAAGCAGGCATTAAATGTGCCACTCTTGTACAGCATGACTACTGCATAACCAGACAATGGCCACGAAAACATACAGTTAGGGTCTAGTTGTTTTAACTCCCCATTCTGTGATAGGAAGTAGGTAGATAGAATGATAGAGGAATAGAAGGATGGACGGACAGATGGGTGGGTGGGTGGATGGGTGGGTGGGTGGTTGAGTGAGTGGATGGGTGGATGGGTGGGCGTGTGGTTGAGTGAGCGGATGGATGGATGGGTCGGTGGGTGGGTGGGTGGTTAAATGAGTGGATGGATGGGTGGGTGGGTGGGTGAGTGGATGGATGGATGGATGGATCGGTGGATGGATAAGGATATGATACATGATGAATGGATGGATGGATAGACAGAATGATAGAAGAACGGGTGGATGGATAGATGGCTAGACAGACAGAGATAGATTAACTCACCATTTTAACAGAATAACTAGCAAATTAATTACCAGATAATTGAGTATGAGCATCCAGAGGCGTATGTCATCTTATGCAGCCCTTTCCACCTATTTTAATGTGCACATTTGCAGAGCGACACAAATAAGCCAATCCATCTCTTACTCCCCACCGCCACAAATTCTTAATTCTTAATTCCCTCTTAAGCGTCCCTGGTGACCTGGCACTGACAGCAATTTGTTTAAGACAGATATTTACTGCCATGTCCTGTGGCCAAGCCCGCCTGCCAGAAGCAGAAAAGGAAGAATCATACCCCATTAGATGGCTTGTGAAGGAGGTGGGCTCAGTGAGTGATGCATGGGGATCGGTGGGGGCCAAGGCCACGGCGCTGAGGGATGACAGGGCTCCCAGCAGACTGGGGTGGGTTCAACACCAGCCTCACTGCAGGGAAGGCTCACGCCCCAGCTAGCCGACAAGGACAGAAGGAGTATACCTGCTCTCACTCAGCCCTATGGTCACTGTTGATCCCGGAGGTGGACCAGAGGAGGCAGGATTCCCTGGGAGTCGCACCCCAGCCCATGCAATCCCAGGGTGTTTCTTAAGAGATCTCATTTAAGAACTTCTTGTGGGAAGACATTTTGCCAAAGGCATGCACTTGGCTGAAAACCCATCCACATCTCCCATATCCCTCATGTTAGGTTGAAAAAAAAAACACACCTTAAGCCACAAGCATCTCCGGAAGTCTTCTTAAAACTAAACAACAGTTTAGCTTAACTAGTAAACAATGTCTGCCTTGAGCATCGTGCTCTTTTAAGATCTATCTATATGGGATCAGACTGACAATAAAAATAGCAGCTCGAAAAATAAGACAGGGAACTTCAGGGGCAGTGAGTTTATGTTAACGGGAGAGGAGCAATTCAGAAAAGGAGGGTGAGGACGGTCGCACAACTTGAATAACGTAATCACTGTCGCTGAATTGTACAGGTAGAAACTGTTCAATCGGTGTATGTTCCACTGTGTATACTCTCAACAACAACAAAATTTAAAAAAAAAAAAAAGCACTTGGCTGAAACCCCCAAGGCACTTCCCGGGAGGGCAGCATACTGAGGTTGGAGCACGTTCCAGGAAACATCCCAGGACTGCCAAGTCAGCTGAGTGTTCCCCAGTGTCTGTTGCACACCTACTAGGTGCCAGGCATGTGCTAGGAGCTGGAAGGTGCAGTGATGAGCCGAGTAGGGCGGCCCTCCCTCCTGGGTGGTAGAGCCTAGTCGGGAGACAGGTGAACAAAGCGACCGTGCACACTCACATGCCCACTCTGGGGTACGGGGCTACGAACAAGGAGCACGGAAGGCTGCAAGATGGGTCTTCCCTGAATACAAGGACGTGCTGGTCGCTGCAGGCCCTCGGGTGCAGCGTCACACCCTAGAGTGTTTCTTACTCTCCCACAGAAAGCCATGTAGCAGTGAAGTATGGGTCACCTTGCTGAGTCATCCTCAGGGATGTCCTGTCTATACCCTCCAGACAGGGTGGCAGCTGGGCCCTCCGTTGTCCTTCCTGTGACACCTAGCTATGGTGACCTCAGGACCTGGCAAATGCCTCTCTCCCACATCCAACTCATGGGAACTGCTCCCACGCAAGGTCCACAGACCAGACACCAGGTTCCACCAGGAAGCATAATAATGGCTGGTGTTTTGCAGCCATCAGCCACTCCGTGTGAGAAAGATGTGGCGGTCTGCTTCCGTAAAGATTACAGCCTTGGAAACCAGATGGGGAAGTTCTACTCTGTCCTGTAGGGCTGCTGAATCAGAATCAGCCTGATGGCCACGGGTTTATTTTGGTTTTGGCCCTGAATATGGAATCCCCGGGTAGTACAAATGCTTAACCCTAACCAAGAGGTCGGAGTTCCGAGTCCACCCAGAGAGGCCTCAGAAGAAAGGCCCGGCGGTGATCTACTCGGAAAATTCTGCCGTTGAAAACCCGCGGAGCGACTGTACTCTGACACACGTGGGGTCACCACGAGCTGGAGTCAGCTCGCCTGGAGGGCGGCCGGCGGTGGCCCTGAATGCGCTGCCCGCTGCCATGGGAATTCGAGCACGTGAGCCCTTTTTCCTGGGGGGCAGTGTGACAGTACCCTCACCACCTAAAATGTATGTACATCCTTTGATCTGGCAATTCTACTGCTCGGACTATTTCCTAAGGAAACAAACCAAAAACTGTCCAATGATGTATGTTCAAAGATGATGGTCGCAGCACTGTTTGTAAGTGTGAACAGGTGGAAACAATTCAAATGTCCATCAGTGGGGGACTGGTTTGATTAAGCTTGATAAATCCAAACTATGGGGCCATTAAAAATTGAAGGAAGAAAAAACCAAACGCCATCACAATGGAGTCAACTCTGACACAGTGACTCCTTGTGTTAGAGCAGAACTGAGCTCCATAGAGTTTTCTTGGCTGCAGTCTTCACGGAAGCAGATCACCAGACCTTTCTTCTGCAGTGCTCCTGGGTAGGCTCAAACCACCAGCCTTCTGGTTAATAGTTACGTACAAACAGTCTGCACCACACAGGGACCTTCCGTGCTGGGTAGAAGGGCTCTCAGTTCTCCTTTCTGTGAGAAGGGCCAAACTCACTTCACGTTCCGCCTTGCTTTCCCTCAGCTCACGCAAGTGTTGGGGACCCCAGGCTGCACCCGCCCGCCGCCCAGCCTGGCAATGGCCCCAGATGACTGCCTGCCAGCAGCTCTCAAATCAAGAGATTGCTTTCTGCAAGATGAAGATGCCAAACTGAACCGTCTTACAGAAACTAAAACCCACCATAGTCCAACAGTGTCTCTGCGGTTTTAAACTGGATATTTACAAAGCAACTTTCATGGAGAACACATCTTTTGAATGATTTTCTTGAAAGCAATGCACTGTGCATTATATGAGCAGAGCAACATGGGGCAGAAATTCTTTGACAAAGACATGCCTTTAAAACTCTAACTACGTATTACCGTAATTTGTCTTCTTCCTAATAAAACTATGTGCACACACGCATGCACGCACACACGC
Organism: Loxodonta africana; assembly: GCF_030014295.1. Taxonomy (NCBI): domain Eukaryota; kingdom Metazoa; phylum Chordata; class Mammalia; order Proboscidea; family Elephantidae; genus Loxodonta; species Loxodonta africana. Next base: position 7,765,186 of record NC_087357.1, read on the forward strand.
ACAGAAGATGTTAGAAAAGTCGTATAAACGTCATGGGACTCGGAAATTTCTGACATGTTAGTAATTTTTAATAAAATGCCCTGAACAGACAGAAATGAATCCATAAGGAACGAGGCCAAGGAGAAATGAAAAGCCAGTTTCCAGGTTTCCCTATAACCTTCTAAACAGGCTGCCCTCCCCTTGCGGGTTCCGCCTTACAAGCCGCGTTGACAGTAAATTAAAGGTGGTCAGTTCCAAACGGTTCTGCCTTCATGTTTCTCTCCCAGGCTGGCCTGGCCCTGGGAGAGTGTGCACCACCTGTCTGGCTGCCTGTCTTTTGGCTTCTATTCTTCATTACACAACAGATGACCTATCAGATAGGCAGCTCCCTTCCTACACACTCTTGTTGCCAGCCTTCAGTGAGAATAGAGCCAGCAACCCTTTTTATCTTCATTCTGCCGCCACTTCCATCCGCACACGCTCTCTCTCTCTCTTTTTTTTTTTTCCTAAAAATCGTTTGCCAGCGTTGCTGTGCCCAGTGGAACAAGCCGCGTCTTCTGCGCTGACAATTCTGACTTTTTTCTGCTTGTGATTTTTCTAAAGCATGACAACTACTAGCAGGGAGACACAGTGAACCTTTTCAGATAAGGAAGTCAGCAAAAAGAAAGGCCTTTCAAGAAACAGGCAGTTACTGCAGGAGCTGAACAAAACAAGTCTCCGATGGATTCCTTTAATTTGGCTCTAACTTTCAGGTGGCAAGAGAAATCAGAATCATGCCCTCCGTGAGCGTGTCGGTCTGCAAGTGCGCAAAAAGAAGCATTTCATTTGGGCAGACGTTAAGAACAGTCCACACGTTACTAACTTAGCCAGCAATATGTCTTACCTAGTCCGTATTAGACATAATGCCACGCCGTGACTCACTGATATTCACTGGAATTTGTGTGCCTGATTCCAAAGCCAAATCAAAGTTTCTTTGCAACATAGTCAAAAAACCAAACCAAACCCTCTGCTGTTGAGTTGATTCCGACTCTTAGTAACCCTGTAATGACCCTATAGGGCAGAGTAGAACTGCCCAGCAGGGTTTCCAAGAGCAGCTGGTGGATTCGAACTGCTGACCTTTTGGTTAGCCCCTGAGCTCTTAACCACTGCACCACCAGGGCTCCATACAGAGGTTCTCAATAATATGTGTTCTCCTCCAGGGCAGGTCAAATCTAAATGTTGTCCCTTCAGCACTGAGAAAATAAATCATCTGTTGAGTTTGGAAGTTCAGATGCTGATGCTTGTGACTTACAGACGATTTCCAACTGGGACAGTCTATTAGTTACATGCAGCGAGTCTTAGCTATCTAGTGCTGCTATAACAGAAACTCCACAGTGGATGGCTTTAACGAACAGAAATTTATTAGTTTAGGAGGCTAGAAGTCCAAACTCAGGGTGCCGGCTCTAGGAAAGGTCTCTCTCTCTCGGCTTGGCATCTCTCTTTCCCCATCTCTGCTTGCTTGCTTGTTTAATTCTTTCGTATCCCGAAAGAGATTGACTCAAGACACACCCTACACTAATCCTGTCTCCTTAACAAAACAAAGACAATCCATTCCTAAATGGGATTATGACCACAGGCATAGAGGTTAGGATTTACAACACATTTTGGGGGGGAAGACAATTCAATCCATAACACAGTGTTACTCCAGAGTAATGTCAAACATTCCTGACGTCAGCACAGGAACAGTCAGGCAGAGCAGACGCTCCATGACGTCAGACCGACCATTATTCCAGAGTAATGTCAAGACATTCCTGACGTCAGCACAGGAACAGTCAGGCACAGGAGACGCCCCATGACGTCAGACCGACCAGCAGCATCAGGCAGACCTACGTTTTTCTCTACTTTCCAGAAAAAAATTCTTAAGAGTTACTGGGATTTATTGGACACATGTTTGGGAAGACAATGAAAATCACTTAAGAATTTTTTTTATCCCTCATTTCTGAAAAGCTCATCTATTTTCTGTCCATTTTATTCCAGATTTAGATATGCACAGCCATTTTACCAAATTCAAATAATAGCAAGACAGTTTATTCAGCACGTGCTCCAGTCAGGTGCTATGATGTACTGAGCATGTATCATTTAATTAGATCTCATGACAACCCCATAAAGTAGGCACGATGACCCCCATTTGGCAGAGAAGGAACCCAGGGCTCAGAGAGTTTGTTAATTCTCCAATGTCACACAGCTAGGAAGTGGCAGAGCACAACCCGGCACCCAGTGCCATCTATTCCACATTTAGGACACTTCTCTGCCTGGTTGTCTCCCACGACCGAAAACGCAAACAGTTGCCAAGTCAGGCAAGAAAAGCTCCTCTACTCCACAGACGCCACCTCTTCCAGGAAGCCCTCCAAGTGCCTCCAACTAGAAGTGGTTTGTAGCCACAATGGAGAGCAGAATACATGATCTACCTTCTAAATTTGCACATCTCTTTTCTCCCTTCACTCCTTGAAGGAGAGAACTATGTCTTCTCGTCCCTTATGTCCTAGTGTCTGACATTCAAACTGTGCTCAACTGAACCAGCTAAATCAATTGACATGTATGGGATAATGTTATCCTCATCTCTCATCTTTTCAAATGAATTATGTCCATTAAAAAAAACTGCACTAAAATGTGTTCAAAGTATATTGTTAAGTGAAAAGGTAGGTTAGAAGGTATTATATACAGTAGAATAATCCCATTTTATTTTGCATACGCACACACACATATATGCATTCAAATATACACACACACAGGAAAAAAAGTCCAGAATAATGGATGCCAAAATCGTCACAGGGGTCACCATGGGATTAGAGCTGGTTTTACCTCTTTTTAGCAAAATCTGTATTTTCTAATTTTTCTGCAATGAACATGTATTGCTGCCATCATGAAAAAATAAACTTGGGGGGGAATGGAGGGTCAGCATAGAGACAAACATCGCCGCAAGCCTCCCTTCCATCCACGTGGACGAGGACTCGTCTGCCCCTGGAGCCCAGGCTGCACAGCACACACCACAGAGCTGCGCCGCCTGCCATCCTCCTTGTCTCAGAGGCTCTTTGGCTGACAGGGCAGATTCTAAGATGGGAACAGGACCCTGCTGAGACTCTGCAGAGCCCATCCGAGACCCAAGAGGCTGGAGAATAACAGGACAGACCCTGGGCTTGAGTCTGAGGGACACAGGTTCAAGCCCCACTTTGGGCACTTACGGGGTGTATGGCCTCAGAGAGGGTGCCTGTCTCTCACCATCTTCCTGTTGTCCTCTGTAAAACAGCGGTGTCTTAGTTATCTAGTGCTGCTATAACAGAAATACCACAAGGGGATGGCTTCAGCAAATAAAAGTTTATTCCCTCACAGTCTAGTAGACTACAAGTCCAAATTCAGGGCGTCAGCTCCAGGGGAAGGCTTTCTCTCTCTGTCAGCTCTGGAGGAAGGTCCTTGTCATCAATCATCCCCTGGTCTAGGAGCTTCTCAGTGCAGGGACCCAGGGTCCAAAGGATGCACTCTTCTCTTGGCACTACTTTCTTGGTGGTATGAGGTCCCCCAAAAACGTGTGTCAACTTGGCTAGGCCACGATTCCCAGTATTGTGTGATTGTCTACCATCTCTTCATCTGATGTGACTTTCCTATCTGTTGTAAATCCCACTTCTATGATGTTAATGAAGCAGGGTTAGCAGCAGTTATATTAATAATGCAGGACTCAATCTACAAGATTAGGTTGTGTTTTAAGCCAATCTCTTTTGAGATATAAAAGAGAGAAGTGGCAGAGAGACATGGGAAACCTCATACCACCAAAAAAGCAGCACCGGGAGCATCCTTTCGACCTGGGGTCCCTGTGCCTGAGAAGCTCCTAGACCAGGGGAAGATTGATGGCAAGGACCTTCCTCCAGAGCCGACAGAGAGAAAAAGCCTTCGCCTGGAGTTGGCTCCCTGAATTTGGACTTCTAGCCTCCTAGACTGTAAGAGAATAAACTTCTGTTTGTTGAAGCCATCCACTTGTGGTATTTCTGTTACAGTTGCACTAGATAATGAAGTTAAGGGGTAATGGTGACTTCATGAGATAATGCAGGTACATATGTACCTTAATGGGGTGCCAGGCACAGAGGTCAGGCTCAGGTCACACAGGTGCTGTTATCCCAGCACTCCTAAGGACCTCTAGATTCTCAGGCTCCCTGGAAAGTTCCAGAAGCTGGGTGTAGGGTGCAGAAGGACCAGCCTAGAGGGTGCTAACTGTGGTCCAGGCGTGGAGAGCATGCTGCAGAGGGTACTGCGGTGCCCAGCAGACAGAACAGGGGCCACAAAATACGCCTCTGAGTCAGGAGTCAGGGGACAGGAACAGAGGGGCAGACCACTGTCCTGAATGGCCACACGTCCAGTCTCTTCAGTCACTGGGCTGTCTGTCACAAGCACACTGATTGTGCACAGAGTGTGGGGACACCCTCCCTGCACGCATACCCGCCGCCTCCCGTACTGGCTAGCAAAGCTCGGACCACCTGCCAGCTGCTGCTGCCCAGCCAGCCAAGCACTGCATCCGGAGCAAATACAGCTGACTGGCCGAGACCACGTCCCATCCTCAGCCCGTGGAAGTGCACACGTGCCCCAACCCCGATATTCTGCAGTGAAGATGAAGAAGGCCTCTGGAAGGTGCCAGGCTCCAGGGGCCTGGGGCCAACGTTGTGGTGGACTGCGATGCATTTCACAGAAACGTGTTTGCCATCCCCAGCCAGCAGCATTGCAGTCACGTACACGAGCAGTTACAACATAGATTTCAGCTTAAAATTCAAGGCAAAGCAGTGTGCCTCCAAGCTACACCATCCCCCTCAAGTTCTGCGGGCCCTGCACTTCTGCGGTCCGTCAGGCGCCTCACTGCTCTGTTCCAGCAACCCGGGTGCTTCACTTCCCTTCATCTCCTGAAATCCTCCCTCTTCCCCATCATGCTACACATGTGCGTGTGTGTGTATGTATACACATGTATGTGTATATGATCATATACACATGTGTGTGCATGCACTTGTATGTGTATACACACGTGCGGATGTGTGAATGTGACTATATATACACGTGTGTGTATGTGTGTTTGCCTATGTGTATATGCGCGTGCACGTGTGGGTATGCGTGCATGTGTGTGTGGTGTCTGTGCTTATGTGTGTATGTGTGCATGTATGTGTGTATGAGTGTGTGTACACACGTCTGTGTGTGCACATGCTTGTGTGTATATACACATGTGTATGTGTGTGTGAGAAATGAAATGTAATGCATAAAGATAAATATTTTAGGTATTAGTGAGCTGAAATGGACTGGTATTTGTCATTTTCAATCAGATAACCAAATGGTCTGCTATGCCAGGAACGACAAATTGTAGAGGAATGGCACTGTGTTCACCGTCAAGAAGAACATTTCAAGATCTATGCTTAAGTACAGTGTTGTCAGTGATAGGATAATACCCATATGACTACAAGGAAGACCAGTTAGTGCAACTGTTATTCAGATTTACACATCGACCACTAATGCCGAAGCTGAGGAAACTGAAGATTTTCACCAATGTCTCCGTTCTGAAATTGATTAAACATGCAATCAAGATGCATTGATAATTACTGGTGATTGGAATTCGAAAGTTGGAAACAAAGAAAAAGGATGGGTAGTTGGAAAATATGGCTGTGGTATGACTGATTACCAATTGATCACTTTTGCGTGGCCTTTCTAGCCATGGTCTTGTAACTCCCACCCAGGTGATGGGGTGGGACTGTGTGATAGGGTAATCCAAGGAGATTGGTCAGTTTTGCCTTAAAAGAGAGCCAGCTCCAGAGTGGGGAGAAGAAGCCCACCAACACCAAGGAAGGAGAGACCAGCAGCAGAGACCTGGCAGCAGGAGACGGTGCAGTGGGCTTCTTGCCCCAGGGAGAGAGAAAACTGAGTGCCTTTGGGCAGAGATTGAGGACCAGGGAGAGGCGTGCCTATGAGCACATTTGGGAATAGGCTATCCTGACGAAAGAACTGTATCCTGAGTGTTCCTGAGCCTGAATTGTAACTGTTACTTCCCTAATACACCCCAAAATCGTGAGTATGGTCTGAGTTCTGTGTGGCCACTGCAATGAATTATCGAACCCAATAGAGAGAGTGCTGTGAGAGGGATGGTTGGTGTGAGAATTAGCAAAGATGGTGGAGAGAGGAGGCTTGTCTGGCCTCCATCACATGGGAGTCAGCCTTCTGCTGTTGATCTTGGTTCTTCTTCTCCCTTGTGGAGTTGGAGAAGGTCAGACAACTCCACCACGCTGTTTTTACAATGGCCTTGGTGACAGAAATGACACTGGAGATCACATAACAGGATTTTGCAAGACCAATGACTTATTCATTGCAACTGCCTTTTTTCAACAATATAAACAATACGTGGACCTCACCAGATGGAAAACACAGGAATCAAATCGACTACTTCTGTGGCAAGGGATGATGCAGAACTTCAATATCATCAGTAACAACAAGGCCAGGGGCTGAATGCAGAACAGACCATCAATTGCTCATATGCAAGCTCAAGCTGAAGCTGATGAAAATTAAAACAAGTCCACAAGAGCCAAAATACAACTTGAGTATACCCTACCTGGATTTGGAGACCATCTCAAAAATAGATTTGACACACTGAACACTAATGACAGAAGACCAGACGAGTTGTGGGATGACATCAAGGATATCATACATGAAGAAAGCAAAAGGTCACTAAAAAGACAGAAAAGACCACAATGGATGTCAGAAGAGACTCTGAAACTTGCTCTTGAACATAGAGTAGCTAAAGCGAATGGATGAAATGATGAAGTAAAAGAGCTGAACAGAAGATTTTGAATGGCAACTCAAGAAGACAAAGTATTATAATGAAATGTGCAAAGACCTGGAATTAGAAAACCAAAAGGAAGAACGCACTCGGCATTGGTCAAACTGAAAGAACTGAAGAAAAAATTGAAGCCTCGAGTTGCAATACTGAAGGATTCTACAGGCAAAATATTGAATGACGTAGGAAGCATCAAAAGATGATGAAAGGAATAGAGAGTACCAAATGCTGTACCAAAAAGAACTGGTCAACATTCAACCACTTCAAGAGGTAGCATATGAACAAGAGCCAGTGGTACTGAAGGAAGGAATCCAAGCTGCACAGAAGGCACTAGCGAAAAACAAGGCTCCAGGAATTGACAAATACCAATTGAGATGTTTCAACAAACGGATGCAGCATTGGAGGAACTCACTTATCTATGGCAAGAAAATTGGAAGATAGCTACCTGGCCAACCTACTGGAAGAGATCCATATTTGTGCTCTCACACAGTCTAGAACCCCTAGCTATTTCCAGCGCAATCGGACCGTGTGCCCCTCAGATACCCATAGAGGGACCACGACGGGGAGACTCCAAGTGCCAGGAAAGGTCAAGGGCACTGAACACTCCCTGACACACACGGCTTCTGCCTGGTCTCTGGGGGGTCAGAGCGACTTTTCAGGTCCTCTGGGGTTACCTGCACACTCGTGGGGTGGGAAAACCATACTCCTAATTTAAAAAAGAATTAAAAAATGAAGCAAAGCACTCCTAAAATAAAAACCAGAGGGTCCTCATGAATGGTTTTCTCAGCAGTAGACCTAAGGCCTCTGACCCCGGCCTGTTGGTCTGTAGACAGGCATCTGCCCTCCTTGGTTCCAGCTCACACAGCTGGCCTGCCCCCGCACCTCAGCCTCAAACCTGCCCCACTCAGAGCAGGGACACAGGGCAGCACACTGTGGTTTCATTTCCTCAAAGGAGGCTTTTTTTTTTTTTCCACTTTTAACTTTTTAATTCCAGAAATCAAACCAACTATGAGTTTAGATAAAGAGGGCAAGGGAATGGGAGAGAGAGCCTTCTGGAAGATTCCCAGAGCTCTGTATCTGGATTTCCTGGTTCAATGCTAGCTCCCTCCTTACTGTGTCACCGTGGGTAAATTCCTTAACCTCTGTGTCTCATTTTCCTCATCTGTAAAATGGGATAATACTATCGCCTACCTCCTAGGGCTGTGTGACAAAGCAATGGGCCACACATGCGATGCACAGAGTAGGCACTCAATAAATCGACATTAAAATAACTTAGTATTGGTTAAAATTATCCAGGTGTCTTAGTTACCTAGTGCTGCCATAAAAAAAAAAAAAAAAAAACACCACAAGTGGGTGGCTTTAAAGACCAGGAATTTATTGTCTCACAGTTTTGGAGGCTGAAGTCCAGATCAGGGCATCATCCTAGGGAAGGGTCCCTCCTCATCAGTAGGCCCAGCAGGCCCAGCAGTGCCTGGTGCTCCTCAGCATCCCTTGGCATCTGTCTTCCTCTTGTGTCTTTTATGCTCTTTAAATATGTCACAGTTCAGAAGTGACTAGGTTTTGGACCTGTCCCACTCTGGTATGGCTTCATTAACATAGCGAGGGAAAACTCCTATTTCCAAACAGGGTCACACCCACAGGGACAGGGGCCAGGACATCAACATAGCTTTTTGGGGGGGACACTATTCAACCCAAAATACCATGCTTAACAGTGATTTTTAGACTCATGAATGAAAGTTTCCAAAGCTTAGAAAATGTCAGTCAAATTACAGCATCGGTAGTAACTCGGTCTCGGAAGCACAAGTGATCAAATGACAAGTGGCTATTTCTAGAAAATCCGATTTGGGTGAAGACCCTGTGAGCACGGTGTTTACTGGACGAGAAGGTTCCGACTCATTCCTCATTATTACCCACGGGCACACAGCTGAGGAGCCCACGGGCCCTCCATGGACAGTGCCTTCTTGTAATATACCTTATTTTTTCCCAGTTCAGCCTTCGACATAAAGGTTGTCGGAAATGTCTTCCCCCTGACGTTCACGTTCCAAGTGTGTAAACCAACCCACCTCAGGAACTCGAAGGTCTGGGTTATATCACACCCGTGAAACCTTTCAGGGGCCTTGCTGTGGCTGCCTGCTGCAAGTAATTGCTACGCTAACAGTAACAGCACTCACAAAGAATGAGCGAGCTCGCTTGTTCATCAGCCGTGACGGCTATGCCTTCTGTCACTTTCCCAAGACCCTTCCAGAGAGCGTGAGCAATGAGCGGCTTAAAGCCCACGCCTCCTGACCCGTGAGCCAGGCAAGCCACCTTTGGGGGGCAGGGAAACAAAGGGTGAAATCAGAGGCTCCCTGGGGCACAGGCTCTGAAATCAGAAACTCCAGCTCACCTCATCAGTGAAGCAGGAGCCAAAGAAAGGCCTCAGAGTCTCTGCTAGCCCTGAGGAGCCAGCCCTGTCCTTCTGGCCACCCTTGGCCTCTGGGCCCAGGGACTCTCCCACCTGGCCACATACTTGTATATTTCAAACCCTGTGCTGCTTGTCTCCGGGGCACCCCTTCCAGAAAAAAAGAGGAATACAGCTGATCTTCACCACCCCAGTTATGCCTGGTGGTCCCCCGAGACCTGACATTCACCTGGCATGCTGTGCTGCTATTAAAAAAGAAAAAGTTGTTTCCATTTTCCCTCTTCCAATTCCCAGGCCAGTTTTAGGGATGTTTGTATATTTTCTGCACTAAGCTTTCAAGCTTTAAGTACCTGGGACATGTCTTCTCATTTTCAAGATCTAAGTTACATCATGCCTGTGGTCCCTCCCTGAAATACATTTATGTCTGAGAAGAACCTGAGCCCATCAATGTGCGGGGTCAGGGGAGCCAGCAGACGCGTCCCCCAAACCCCAACGCCATGTGGAAGCCCTCCGGGAAGCACGCTCCTCCTCCCCGTGCCCCTCCAGCCAACCAGCTGCATGGCCTATGGGCTCTTTCTCCAAAATATTCTTTGAACCACCCCCTCCTCCCTGTTCCCCATAACTGCCCTACTCTGGACACCTGTCATTACTTCCCTTGATTGTTACTGTTGTCCTTAGTTGCCATCCAATTGATTCCGACTCATGGCAACCCCAAGAGCGCGGAGTAGAACTGCCCCATTGGGTTGTCAAGGCTGTGACCTTTTGGAAGCAAATTCCCAGGCCTGTCTTCCAAAGTGCCCCTGGGCAGGTTTGAAACATCAACCCTGCAGCTATTGGTCAAGTGCTTAATCATCTGCGCCACCCAGGGACTCCTCTCCTTGCTTACTCCCATCTTTACCAGCTCACTCTCTGGTCCCCAGAAGTCTCCTGCCATCCACATCCTCCCGAGCCAACTTAACCACACATCATGGGCTACATGCCCCTGCCCAGGGACCTCTGCTGGCTTCCTGTCATCAATCCATAGGACAACATCCGAACTTCACCACATGGCATTCAAAGGCCTTCTCCATCTGGCTGTACCTCCCTTTCCAGCCTTATCTTCGGCCACTCCCTGCACCCATTTACCTTAAACGAGAGCCACAGGGCAGATGTGTAAAATAGTCTCACCTCGTGGCCTGGAAAGCCCCACCGCCCTGCCTCTCTGGTAGACTGTCCCATGGCAGCCCCCCCAATGAACCCTGCCTCCCAGGATTCTTGCCATTGAACAGTCTCCTCCAACATGGGCTCTGGGCTTGGCCACATGAGTTCCTTTGGCCAATGGGATATTAGCAGAAGTGATATAAGCAGAGGCTTGAAAAACATTTGCACAATGGGATTCTCCTGGAGCCCTTCTTCTTGAAGCCCTGAGCCGCCATGTAAAGAGATCCAGCTACTCTGCTGGAGAGTCTGCAAGGGAAGACGCATGGAAATGAGATTCCCAAGGCCACAAGAAGAGCAAGAGAGGTCCAGCCATGCTATTGTCCCTGTCAAGCCTCCAGATGATCCCAGCCTCAGCTGCGATCTGACTGCATCTACGCAAGAGACTCCAAGCAAGACCAGCAGAAGAACCTTACAGCTGAGCCCAGTCAACCAAGTTGTCATGAGAGATAATGATATAGTTTGTTTTAGGCCACAAAATTCTGGGTGGCTTGTTATGTAGCAAGAGATAATTAAAACAGTCAGTGATTACTCAAGTCAGTTCAAAATTCAGTGAGCCTTTGAGAGCCTAGTACATGTATTCTATGCTTCTTGGTATTGCAAAGGATTAGGCAAGAGGAGGATATAGGCTCCCTCCTTGAGGAGGCTGCAGTCTACGTGGACACTCTCACACCCTTTCAATAAACATTACTGTTAGCACCTATTGTGGCCCAGATGCTGCAAAGGTTTCTTGCCTCCATTCAACTTGGCTTCCCCTTTGTCTGTTGTTTTCCATTCACACTTAACCTCCAGGGCCGGGATCAGCTGCTCCTCTCAGAGTGAATGTGTTCCAAGCTCTCCCTGAAGGCCCAGACCTGGAAACTCTCAGGGAAGACTGAGGGGAGGAGGTGTCTAGGGAACATCACCTACCTTAGGAGAAATGGTGACATTAGCTGTAGAATCACTACAGTTACAGGCAGTGACAAATTTTCTCCCCCAAATGTTTCTTTCTTCTCAGTTTCTGGAGATCCATTAATTCTTCCAGGTTACTGAAATGTGGGGTCCAGAAAGATAATCCCACTCCAAAGCTTAAGTAGAGATGGAGTTCGTTAGCAGGACACAGCACTGGGTACAGGCTCATGCTCTCCAGAAATCCCTTCAGTGTCAAAAGGACACAGCTAAATGGTTCCTTTATGTCTTCAAAGGGAGACTGCCCTTTCCCAAGTTCTTCTTTACTCATAGGTGGATCTGATTTCCCTAAGCCACGGAGTACCCAATTCACTGACCAAGGCTAAGATTCTCCCCAAGAACACAACCTCCAAAAAAAAGTTACATCTACCTTCTTGTTTTCAGTGTCATTAACAATGAAATTAAAGATCATACAAGACCGTCTCTGAGGCCTTCACGACTCACCATCAGGTGCTAGAGATGTATGCCAGGTCAAAGAATCACATCAGGGGTAGCATGAGTTTCTGATGGAGTTAGAACAACCAGAGGGCCATTTTCAGACACAAATGAGCACTGGTCTGCGATTTGGGAGATGTGGGTTGTAGTCCCAGTCCTGCTCCAACTAGCGTTGTGGGGCCAGACACATCTGGTGGTGTTGCTGACCGCTGTGAGTTTCTCATCTGTAAAACAGGGTCAATGAGTCTCAAACTTGTGCCACAGAGCAGTGCTGGGGGACGGGAGAGGAGCCTTCCAAAAGAAGGAAGGTTCTGGGCCCCCACATCACTTCAACCAATTGACTTCTCTAGCTTCACTGAACAAATAAACACAGGGCTAAAAAAAAAAAGTAAACGGTCTTGTCTCAGAGTCTTCTCTCTGGGTCTCCCGAGAGAAAGAATTAAAGGACATAATCTAGTTTTCATAGTAATTACTCAAGTATTTTTTGTATTAATCCATTAAAAACCTGAAAGTCTACTCTTTGCAAGTATGATGGTTTACCAAGCACTGTGAGCGTGGCAAATGTGGATACAGCAAGGTCTCTGCCCAAAGGACCTGGCAGGGGAAGCAAAACACAAAGAGTCAGACAGGGAAGTCAAAGAAATGTGCAGTGATTGAACTATGAAGAGCTATGGAAAATCTGACAAGAAGGAGCACATCAGAATGGTGGGCCAGGGAGGGTTGCTTGGAGGAGGTGGCATATCAGTGAGGGCGCTTTCCGCCAAATGTAGCAAAAAAACGACTCAACAAGCCTTCAGCAATAAGGACATCTACTGGCTCGCACAACTGGAAGCTGAACAGTAGTGTAGGTCTCAAAGCTGACTTGATCCAGGGCCTCTGACATTGTCCCCTTAGCTCTCTGTTCTACCCTCCCCATCTTTTGGTGGTGAAATGGCTCACATCCACGCACAAAACCCAAAGAAAGTACATCCATTCATGATTTAAAAAAAAAAATTTCAACAAATTAACAAGGGAAAGGAACTTCCTCACCCTGATAAAGAGCATTTACAAAAGACCTATAGCTATCGTCACACGTAACAATGAAAGACTGGGTATTTCCCCTTAAGACTGAGAGAAAGGCAAGGATGTTCTAGCCAATACAATCAGGCAAGAAAAAGAAGTAAAAGGCCTGCAGAAAGAAAAAAAGGAAAAAGCCAAGCTATCTTTACTCACAGACAACATAATCTTATATGTAGAAAATCCTAAGGAATCCATTAAAAAAAAAACTTCGCAAACTACTCCAAAAATCAATTATATTTCTATATACCAGCAAAGAAAAATCCAAAACTAAAATTAAGAAAATAATTCTATTCATAATAGCATCAAAAAGAATAAAACACATGGAAATAAATTTAACGAAAGAAGTATAAGAGTTGTACATTGAAAACTACAAAATATTGCTGAAAGAAAGTAAAGAAGATTTAAATAAACATAGAAAAAGTTCATGTTCATAGATTGGAAAACTCAGTACTGTTAAGATGGCAATACTCCCCAAACTGATCTGTAGATCAAATGCAATCCCTACCAAAATATCGTTGTCTTCTTTTCAGAAATTGAGAGGCTGATCCCAAAATTCATGTAAAAATGCAAAGGACCCAAAACAGACAAAACAATCTTGAAAAAGAACACAGTTGGAGAATTCACAATTCCCAATTTCAAGACCCTCCTACAAAGCTACACTAAGTAAGACAGTGTGATACTGACATAAGGACAGACATACAGACCAACAGAATAGAATGGAGAGTCCAGAAATAAACCAATGAATTTCTAACAAAAGTGCCAGGGTAATTCAATGGGGAAAGAATAGTCTTTACAAGAAATGAGGCTGGGACAATTGGATAACCACATGCAAAATGATAAATCTAGACCATCTCACACTGCACAGAAAAACTAACTCAGAACGGATAGCTCATGGACCTAAATGAAGCATTTATGCTTCAAAAGACCATTAAGAAAGTAAAAAGACAAGCCCGGAACGGGAGCAAAGATCTTTAAATCATATATCAGATAACGGACTTGTATCCATAATATAGAAAGAGCTCTTACAACTTAATTATAAGACAAATAACCCAATTAAAAAATTGGCAAAAGATCTGAATAGACATTTCACTAAAGAAGATATGTGAATGGCCAATACGCACATGAAAAGAAGCTAAGCATCAACAGCCATCAGGGAAACGCAAATTAAAACCCCATCAGAACGGCTACAATCAAAAGAACAAACCACAGTAAGTGTTGGGAAGCATCTGGAGAAACTGGAGCTCTCAGACGGGGCTGCTGCCAGCGTAAAATGGTGCAGCCGCTTTGGAAAACAGCTTGGCAGTTTCTTAAAGTCTTAAACATAGATTTACTAGAAAAAAAAATTACTATATGGCCCAATAATTCAACTGGAGACGCAAAAGAAAACAAGTGTCCACAGAAAGACCTGTATGCAAATGTTCATAACAGCACTATTCCCAAGAGCCAAAAAGTGGAAATGATCCAAATGTCTATCATCAGATGAATGGATAAACAAAATGCGGTATATCCATACGATGGAACGTCGATGATATAAAGGAGTGAAGTACTGATAGGTGCTGTAACATGAATGAACCTCAAAAACGTTAGATGCTAAGTGAAGGAAGCATGACACAGAAGACCTCAAATTATATGATCCATTTATATGAAATGCCCATAGCAGGCAAATCTACAGAGCAGGTTAGCAATAGCCAGGGTCTGGGGGTGAAAGCAACGAGCGACTTAGGATGGGCACCAGGCTTCTGTTTGGGGTGATAGAAATGTTCCAAAATTAGATGACGATGACGGTTCCACAACCCTGTCAGTTTACTAAAAATCACTGAATTATACCCATAAAACCAGTGGATTTTATGGTATGTAAAATATACCTTAATAAAGCTGTTACCAAAAAAAAACCCAAAAAATCCACATAGAGAGAAGGTCACTTTTAAGGTTTTCCAGAAGAGCGTTTAAAACCTTTCCCCAAAGTCCCCAGCAAGCCCTCTTTGGCCTGTCTTAGGTCACATAACCATTGCTGAGTTGTCGGATACCAGAGGGGCAGGGTTATTCTTCATCAGTCAAGGCCATCCTTGACACTGGATCTGGGTGGGTACCACACAGGTTGGGTGGCAAAGGGCGAAAACATAAAAAAAAAAACAATGTTCTGTTAAGAAAGAGCCAGAAAGGCATGCGGTTGGGTATGCAGCCACCAGTGTCCACTCCGGGTGACATTTGAGGTCCAGCACCTCAGCCACTGCACCTTCCTTTGAAGGCCAGGCGGAGGACTACTGAGGTTCTTGGGGAAAGAATGACGTGGCCTGGGAGGGGTTTTATATGGAAACACAGGCTGTAATGCACAGGGCAGATGGTAGATGGGTCTCTCATTCCACTTGGGAGAGAAACACTTTAGGCGGGAGCCAGATGGTGGAAACAGTGAGAAATAAGCACGGAGAAATGAAGGCTACCTGGGGTAAGGCAGCAGGAAAGATGACCCCACATTCCCCAGCCTGGGTGCCGGGAGAACTGAGATCTCATAAAAAAAGGTATTGGGAGAAGTTTGCTTTTGTTTGGTTTCCATGGAGAGCAGGACGGGAGAGATGAGTAGCTCCATCGAGGTATTCAGGGTTTGAAGCACTGAGTCATCAACTGGTAGTGTCAGCCAAAGAGTTCAAATGGCAGCACTGAGCAGAAGAGAAATCCCATTAGGCCCCTTCCCTCAAGCCACTGAGCACCGTGCTGACTCCCAATATCACCTGACCTGCCCCGCATTTCTGGGGCACCTGTAGACTCCTGACCTCTGAGTCTGCCAGCTCTCTTCTCAGACCTATGCCAGGTACTCTGCACCAGCACCTTCTGCCCTGGTCAGCCTACCCATGCTTCTCACATCCCACTCATTTCTACCCTTCTACGCCAACAACCACTCATCATCAACCCATCTCTTTTGAGAAGTTTCGCCCGACCAGCCTAGCTTATGTTTGCTCAAGGTTTCAGACACGTGTAACATCGTTGTCAAGAATTTCATGCACGATAAAGAATGATGAATCCATGACACATTTCATAACATGGAGAAATCTGGAAGACATTATGCTGAGTGAAATTAGTCAACTGTAAAAGGACAAATATTGTATAAGACCACTATTACAAGAACTGGAGAAACAGTTTAAACAGAGAAGAAAATATTCTTTGATTGCTGGAGGGCAGCCCCAGCAAGGAAAGACCCTCACTGTGCGTCCTGGCAGATAATCCAAAGAACTCACACATACCCCTTTCCAGATTCATACGTTCAGGGAAACTTACTGACACAGGCAAGCAGCTGTTCTCCAGTGACAGCCAGCTGGAGTATTTTCCACAACCACCTAGCAAGGGACCCAAGCTTATATACCATTCCAGCTGGGACCAGGGCTCATTGTTTTTCTCCCACATCCTTGGACAGTCAGTGTTCCCAGGGACTTCACATCCAGGCCCAGATGTTTTCGTTGTTGTTGCTAAGGCATTCTTCAGCCTTGGTCGCTGGCCCAGTAATGCCACTCCTGGCCTTGTACCTTAGTCCGAGTCCATCCTGAATTCATCCCCACCATGCTTCGGGGAAGAGCAAAGCTGATTCCATTAGGGACAGGATGCATACAGATGAATTGCGCTACCCTACAAAAAAGGTATTCACTAATTAGATAGTAGGTAAGTTTTATTTTAGGCGAAGGGAAAGGCGATACACAATACAGGAGAGGTCAACACAACTGGACTAAACCAAAAGCAAAGAAGTTTCCTGAATAAACTGAATGCTTCAAAGGCCAGTGTAGCAGGGGCAGGGGTCTGGGGACCATGGTATCAGGGGACATCTAAGTCAACTGGCATAATAAAATCTATTAAGAAAACATTCTGCATCCCACTTTGGAGAGTGGCGTCTGGGGTCTTAAACGTTAGCAGGCGGCCATCTAAGATGCATCAATTGGTCTCAACCCACCCGGAGCAAGGAAGAATGAAGAACACCAAAGACACAAGGTAATTATGAGCCCAAGAGACAGAAAGGACCACATAAACCAGAGACTACGTCAGCCTGAGACCAGAAGAGCTACATGGTGCCCAGCCACAACCGATGACTGCCCTGACAGGAAACTCAACAGAGAAACCCTGAGGGAGCAGGAGAGTAGTGGGATGCAGACCCCTAGTTCTCGTAAAAAGACCAGACTTAATGGTCAAACTGGGACTGGAGGGACCCCAGAGGCCGTGGTCCCAGACCTTCTGTTAACCCAGGATAGGAACCATTCCCAAAGCCAACTCTTCAAACAGGGATTGGACTGGAATAAAAAAAAAAAAAAAAATTTTTTTTTTTTTTTTTTAGGGGATGGAAAATGATACTGGTGAAGAACGAGCTTCTTGGATTAAGTGGACACATGAGGCTATGTTGGCATCTCCTGTCTGGAGGGGGGATGAGAGGCCAGAGGGGGCCAGAAGCTACCCAAATGGACACGAGGAGAGAGAGTGGAGGGAAGAACTGTGCTGTCTCATTGGAGGGAGAGCAATTAGGAGTGTATGGCAAGGTGAACGTAAATTTTTGTATGCGAGACAGACCTGATTTGTAAACTTTCACTTAATGCACAATAAAAATTAATTTAAATAAATAAATAAATGGCATGTGTTTGTATTAAAAAAAGAATTTCGTGCATACTTGGATCAATAATCAACGTCCACGAAAGCCAAAAAAAACCCAGTGCCGTCGAGTCGATTACGACTCATAGCGACCCTATAAGACAGAGTAGAACTGCCCCACAGAGTTTCCAAGGAGCACCTGGTGGTTTCGAGCTGCCAACCCTTTGGTTAGCAGCCATAGCACTTAACCACTACACCACCAGGGTTTCCGTCCACGAAAGCAGCAGTCAAGGCATCAAATAAGGTACTGCACTGGGCAAATCTGCTGCAAAAGACCACTTTAAGGCTTTAAAAAGTAAAGATGTAACTCTGATGACTAAGGTGTGTCTGACCCATACCATGGTTTCTTCAATTGCCTCATATGCGTATGAAAGTTGGATAGTGAAAAAGGAAGACAGAAGAACTGATGCATTCTGACTGTGGTGTTGGTGAAGAATACCGAATATACCGTGAACTGCCAAAATAATGAACAAGTCGGCCTTAGAAGAAATACAGCCAGAATGCTTCTTAGAAGTGAAAACAGCAAGAGTTTGACTCACCTTGGACACATCATCAGAAAAGACCAATCGCTAGAAAAGGACACCATGTTTGGTAAAGTAAAAGGGTCAGTGAAAACAGGGTAAAGCCTCAGCAAGATGGACAGACACAATGGCCACACAATGGACTCAAACATACTACCATAAAGATGGCACAGGACCAGGCAATATTGTGTTCAGTTATACATAAGGCCACCATGGTGGCCTTATGTATAAGGCATGACAGCAACTAACAACAACCATTGTCTTAGTTACCTACAGCTGCTATAACAGAAATACCACAAGTGGGTGGCTTTAAAAAACAGAAATTTATTTTCTCACAGTTTCAGAAGCTAGAAGTCCAAATTCGGGGTGTTGGCTCTAGGGGAAGGCTTTCTCTCTCTGCTGGCTCTGGAGGAAGGTCCTTGTCTCTTCTAACCTGCTCCTGCACAATCTTCATGTGGCTTGGCATCTCTCCTCCCCCATCTCTGCTTCTTTCATTTGCTTGTTTAATCTCTTTTAATATCTCAAAACAGACTGATTTAAGACATACCCTACCCTAATCCTGTCTCATTAACATAACAAAACCCATTCCCAAATGGGATTATAACCACAGGCATAGAGGTTAGGATTTACAACACATATTTTTGGGGGACAACACTTCACCCTTTGCCTCCCCCAAAATCATGTCCTTGCCATATGCAAAACACATTCACCCAATCACATCATCCCAAAAGTCTTAAATCCAGTCCAAGTAAAAAATCTCATCTTCTGAATCACCCAAATCAAATATGAATGAGACTTTAAGTGTATTCCATCCTGGGGCAAAATCCCTCTTCATCTGCGAACCTGTGAAATCTAGACTACAAGTCATGTTTCCTGAGTACGATGGTGGAACAGGCACAAGGTAGACATTCCATTACAAATGGAAGAAATTGGAGGCAAAAAAGGAACAACCAAGCAAGTCCAAAACCCAGGTGAATACATTACATTAGCTCTCAAGGCTTGAAAATAATCCTCTGTTTTCAGACCATCTAGGCCCTGCCCTCCAGACTCTGGGTGTTGGCCACGCCCTCTGGATTCTAGGTGGAGGCCCCTAAGCCCTGGGCTTCAGCTTCACCTTCCAGGCCCACTGGGATGGCAACTCTGCTCCCTCAACTTTTGGTTGTCCCATTCTCCTAGTCCATCTGAGTGGCAACCCCACTCCCTTGACCTGAGCAGGCCCCATTATTCTTCCCCTTGGTCATGGAAGCCCCAACGTCTCATTTTTGGGCAGCAGCCCCATCCCCCTGCACACCTTAACGGCAGCCCCACTCTCAGAACTGAATTGGCAAAAACCCAACTCTTCAAAACCTAGGAGGCTGTGGCCCCACCCTTTGAGATCCAGGAAACCATGCTCACACCCTTTGAAACTGAGAAAGCCCTGCTTTGCGTGCTCCTTTCAAAAGTTCTCCTGGTCTCTGAGCTGCTCCAGAGATTGTCCTTTTCTTTTCTTGGAGGACAACAGATGTAGCTCCTTTTGCCTGTTTCCTGCCTATAGAATTCCAAGGGGCAGACAGCATTCTTTCCTTTCATTCTTTCTCTGTCTCCTTCAGTCTAGCCAGATGGGTTTTCTGCCGTGGTAGCTGGTTAGATCCATCAGTCACAGGCTTAATCTCTTTAACAAAAGATTGTGTAGCCATGTCCTTGGTGAACATTCTAGGACATGTGCCCTTTGTTTGTACAACAGAATTTTCCAAATATTTAAGTTTTGTTTTCATTTTGCATGGTTTATTTTAAGTCTGTCTCTTTCCTCTCGCATTTTATCATAAGCAGCAAAGAGAAACCACACAGCCCCTTTACCATCTTGCTTAGAAATCTCCTCAGCCATATTCAAGTTCATCACTTACAAGTTCTACCTTCTACCAAACATTTGAACATAATTCAGAGAAGTTCTCACCACTGCATAAAAAGCATCGCCCTTCCTCCACTGTCCAGTCACATGCTCATCATTTTCTCTTAAAGCCTCACTAGAAGCACGTTTAATGTCCACATTTCTAGCAATATTCTCTTGCTGGCACCATATGGATTCTCTAGACGATACAGACTTTCTCTGCAGCTCTACTCTCTTCCTTCTGAACCCTCAACAGAATTTCCCTTGACGTCCGTAATTCTACCAAGAGTCTTGTCAATGCAATCTAGGCTTTTCCTATTAGGCACCTTAAAACACTTCCAGCCTTCACCCTTTACCCAATTCCAAAACCACTTCCACATTTTAGGTATTTGTTAGAGCAGCATCCCAACTTCTCAGCACCTAATCCTATCTTAATTGTCTAGTGCTTTTATAATGGAAATACCACAAGTGGATAACTTTAGCAAACAGAGATTTATTTTCTCACAGCTTAGGAGGCTAACGTCCAGATTCAGGGTGCTGGCCCTAGAGGAAGACTTTGTTTCTCTCTGCTAGCTTGAGAACAGTCCTTGTCTCTTTGAGCTTCTGCTTCTGGGCAATCTTTGGCTTGGCATCTTTCTCTGCTTTAGGTTGCTTGTTTAATCTCTTTTATATCTCAAAAGAGATTGACTGAAGACACACCCCACACTAATACCATCCCATTAACATAACAAAGAAAACCTGTTCCCAAATGGGATTATAACCACAGGCATGGAGGTCAGGATTTACATCACATATTTTGGGAGGACACAGTTCAATCCATAACAACTACCTTTCCCTGCTATTTTGCCAGGTGGGTGTACACAGACACATGTGCACAGTTAACACTGCTCAGTAAATAAAAGGGTCTCAAGATCCTGAAAACAAATGAACTCAAGCTGAATCACTTGAAATATTTATACTTAAAGGACTTTCTGGCGATTTAGCATTCATATGAACTGGCTGTGCCCTTACTACTAGACTGGTAACCAGCCCTCCTCATTGTTCCGTGGCAACAGGATTCTTTGGTTAGCAAACACCAGAGAACGTGGCTGAGCTCTCTTGCCTGTGAACTTATGAAAGGTGGTCCCCATGTCCTTTCCCTGCAGGCTTTCTCCGTTCTCCCCATCTCGCCCGTGCCACCTGGGCCTTGCCCAGCTGTCTCTGGTTGGCTCGGCTCTTGAGCACGGCCTCAGTGCAGTGCAGGCGTCTTCCTGGACGGTTCCTCCATCTTTCCCTGAACCACAGCCATTGCTTCGGCAGTTCATTGCTGTCATTAAGATCTCACAAGTGGCTCCTTCTGGGAGTGATGGCAGCGCACTGCACGCAGCAGCCAGTGGGGTTGCTGAGGTAGCAGCACTGGCAGGGCCTGCTGGAAGAGGACAGATGTTCTACCTCAGAGATGCACTAAGTGCCCACTGGCCTGCACTCCCAGATCTACATTTGGGCTGCCAAGTCTCAATTAGAATGCCTATAATACTATAGGTCCTGGTGTAAGTGCTGAGAGAAATAAAGGATTTTCTCAAATAGGAGTGGGCCCCTGACCACGGCATTGGAGAGGCCAGAAGCAGCCCATTGCCCCTCACCTAGGACCACTGGCCCAGATGTCCACTGTAATACCGAGACCTCAGCTGAATCTTCCAAACTGTGCTTAGGATCTGGATGGGACACTCAGGCACTGTTGAACACAGGCAACTCTCTGTGATAAAAGAACCCAAACAGCAGGGAGGTGCAAGGCTGTCCAAGGGCACGGGCACCAATACTTGCCTCTTGCTTGTCATTCCAGGGAAAGGGGCCTCGGATGCAGAAGCAGTGGGCAAAGCTCTCTCAGAAGCTCTGGCTCACGCCAGCTCCTGCTCTCAGCACTATTCATTCAGAGAATTTGCTGGGCTACATTTATTGGGAATGTGGCTCATTTTCAAATCCAGGGTCAGAGGGACACTCAGAGCAGGCATGTCGCTTTCTTCCCGGGAGCTCTCACATCTTGATGTCAGTGCCAGCTTAACCTCTGGGTACCATTTTAAGAACTTTCATTCAAGTGGATCACTCCAAAGAGGAAGTCTAGATACGCTCTAGGGCAGAGACAACTGTACAAAAATCCCATTGCTTTTGTTAGGGCTGTTTAAACCTACTTAGCCTGTTTTAACAGGTTTGGGTCTGGCTGCGTGTTCTGTTTCCATTGCTGTGACACCTGCTTCACATGCATTTCTAAGAAACACAAGGAGATGGAGAGATGGGTGAGCAGGAGATGGATGATGGTCCACTGAAACAACACAGGATTCCTAGGTGATACAGCGGCGTATGATAGAATCAGCACTGGGGCATTTACGAGCAGCCATTTCTCTAGGGTCTCATAGGGTCACTATGAGTCGGGATCCACTCAATTGCAGTGGGTTCATGTGTTTGTTTTGTACCTTCATTTCTCTAGGGCTGCCCCTGAGGACACGTTCGGCCACAGCTGCACCAGAAGAAGCGATGATCCCATTAGGGGTGTAGCGGTGCTCAGTGGCCGCTTCCAGACACGTTCTGGCCCCACCATGCAGTGGGCAAGTGGGTTGGGTCTATCTGTAAAAAAACGCCCCTCAGTGGGAAATAATCAGCCCCCTGACTACAGGTTTGCTGTGAAAATGGGGCAGGGTCAGGGCAGGGTCGGAAGACCCGCTTTCAAGTCCACTGCCACCTCTGCATCTGATATTTAGCATGCAACACATTCTGAGCTTTAATGTCACTGGAAAATGGAGCCAAGGCTGACTACCGGGCAGCACTGAGTGGGGACTCCATAAGAAGGCGCACAGGGAACAGCATTCTAAACGCTAAAGCACTCTACACATCCTAGCGTGCAGAGATTAACTCTAAGGTAACGTAGTCAAGGCTGTCTTAGCTACCTGGTGCTCCTATAACAGGAATACTATGAATGGGTGGCTTTAACAAACAGACATTTATTGTCTCACAGTTTAGGAGGCTAAGAAGTCCAAACTCAGGGCACCAGCTCTAGGTAAAGGCTTTCTCTCTCTGTCGGCTCTGGAGGAATGTCCTTGTCTCTTCTGAGCTTCTGCTCCTAAGTGACCTTCATGTGGCTTGGCATCTCTGTTCCCGCATCTCTACTTGCTTGTTTGCTTTATTTAACCCCTTTTATATCTCAAAAGAGACCGACTCAAGATACTCCCTAATCCTGCCTCATTAATATAACATAACCTAACGCTTACTAACATAACCTAATCCTGCCTCTGTCTTGGAAGAAGTACAACCAGAACGCTCCTTAGAAGCAAGGATGGCGAGACTGCATCTTACATACTTTGGACATGCTGTCAGGAGGGATCAGTCCCTGGCGAAGGACATCATGCTTGGCAGAGTACAGGGTCAGCGGAAAAAAGGAGGATTGGCATAGTGGCTGCAACAATGAGCTCAACCGTAACAACAACTGTAAGGATGGCTCAGGACCGGACAGTGTTTCGTTCTGTTGTGCATAGGGTCGCTATGAGTCGGAACCGACTCGACGGCACCTAACAACAACAACAATCCTGCCTCCTGAATATAACGAACACAACCCATTCACAAATGGGATTATAACCACGGGCAGAAGTTAGGATTTATAACACATCACAAAATGCAGGATAATTACATCAGATCACAAAATGGAGGACAAGCATACGATACTGAGATTCATGGCTTAGCCAAGTTGACACATATTTCGAGGGGACACGATTCAATCCATGACAAAGACTATCAATGCAACAGACTTGGACTAGTAAAAGAAGAAAACAGCTAGAGTTCTATGTTGTCACTATTGTTAGGTGCCATCAAGTTGATTTTAACTCATGGAGATCCCATGTGCGTGAGAGTATGAGAGTAGAACTGTGCTCCATTGAGTTTCCAACAGCTGATTTCTCAGAAACAGATGGCCAGGCCTTTCTTCCAGGGTGCCGCCAACCTTTCAGTTAGCAGCCGAGTGCACAAACCATCTGCACCACCCGAGGCCTCCATGATCTCACTATTCCTATTTAATTAGCAAAGCCTTTCTTCTCTCTTTTTTTAACAATTCAGTGAGACCCGTGGTGGGATGGCACTCCTGTAACTCTTATCATTACCAGGAAAGGAATAAATTGGTCTGATCTTAATGTTTGCGCTAGAATATCATATACCCGTTAACATTATATTCAGAATCAACCTTCATTTACAAAGGGAAATTTTCCCAATATAATGCTAAATTAACCATACATACATAATATTTTCTTATATGTAAATATCTGTATCAGGGGTCAGCAGACTGCAGCCCGCAGGCCAAATCCATCCACTGCCTGTTTCTATAAAATTTTATTGGCACACAGCCACACTCACTCGCTTACTGAGTCCACGGCTGCTTTCACGTGACAATGGCAGAGCTGAGCAGTTGCAACTGAGATCTGCAGAGCCTAAAATACTTACTATCTGGTCTACTATTTAAAAAAAAAGTTTTCCAACCCCTGATTTATATAAACACACAGAAAAACAAGACTGTAAAATATTAAACAATGGCGGGAGTATACAGTACCATTATAAAACACACACACACATTTTTTAAAATTTTGTGGGGGTGGAAGGCGTGTGCATGGGGTAGAAGGAGATTCAGGAAAGGACAGTGCAGAGATCAGGACGAAGGTGGCCCGGGAAAAGGCCTTTGTTAGGGCCTGGTCACTACAGATCTCCATGAAATCAGTGTCACTCAAATAGTCAGGCTGAGAAGACAGGGCCAGTGTCAGTTGGGGAGGAAATGAAAGCCATAAATGGAGCCACTTGATACAAAAAGTTTGTCTGAGAAAAAAAAAAAAAAAATTAACCACAAGGAAAAGATATGTCTAACTAGTGTTTTTCTCAGGAGGGAGAAGACCCAGGCAATGTTTGAAAGCATTAACAGTTGTTATGTATTTGTGTCCCCTAGGAAGATACCATGAAGTCTTAACCCCTGTGACCTTGTATGGAAATAAGTTCTTTCTTTTGAAGATGTTATCAGTTAATTAAGAAGGTCATACTGGAGTAGGGTGAGTCCTAATCCCTTCTGAGTGGTGTCCTGTAAAACAAGAGAACAGATATGCAGTCAGAATCACATACAAGGGAAGACCCCCTGTGAAAATACATCTATGAGCCAAGGAACATGGAGAGATGCCTGGGGCTACCAGAAGCTGGAGAAGACAGGGAAGGATCTTCCCGAGACACTTCAAAGGAATGACAGCCCTGCCCACACCCTGAACGCAGACTCCAGAATTGTGAAACAGTGAATCTCTGTTCTTTAAAGTGACCCACTTTGTGATATTTTTTACAGGAGTCCCGGTGAAAAGGATGGGTTGAAAGAACTCTGGGTGGGGTCATGCTGGCATGTCCCACAACGTAAGGCTGCAATCCCCTTTACAATTAAAATCCAGTTTCCACCTAAATCTACTTGTATTCTCTCACATGTCATATTTATCTGGCACTATCTTTTGTTTCTTGCATTCTCTTGAAAATACAATTTTTTCTTAAAACCCTATATTTTCTGGTAAATAGACCAAAGAGCATTTATTTTGCTTGCCAAAACTTAGTCCTTCTCAGACCTTAATGATAACATAACCTCAAGCAATTGGCCTGTTCAGAAAAGGAAGTTATTATATAACACATGTAGCAATTTTTTTTCAGGATGTGAAAATATACGCTTTAATTTCACAAGTTAGTAATTAGTATAGGAGGATAAAGTCATAATCCAAAACAATAATCTTTATTACCAAAATAGAGATTAAACACAATTAAAACGAACAATATTACCAGCCGTAATTGCTAATCAATTAGCTGAGAAGCTATATTACTGTAATCTTCCTAGTCCCCAATTTGCCCTTCCTATATCTTTTCACTTTCTTATAATATACTACAGAAACTAGTTAAACAGGTCCATCTGCAAAGCCATTTTTTTTCAGTTGTGGCCGCTGTATCCAGCCACTTCATCCTCCACCATGAGTGACCTCACCCACCAGGTATGTGGGGACCAGTCCTCACTGTACCAGGCACTTTCCAGCCTTCCTCAGTGATCATGCTCAGTAATTAGCAAGCCCAATGCAGCGGCACCTATCTCCCCCGTTGCTCTCGACTTTTCCTACCTATGGCAGTCACAATGTAAAGAACCACACCCAGGTAACATCTGCCCAGTCCCAGGTGCATGAAGACCTGACCCCGTGATGTGATAAAGCTTAAGGATGGGCACTGGATTTTCATCTCTGATGTCAAATGGTGGGGAAAGATGAACCCTGATGCTCAGTTAACCAAGAACCCAAAATTACATACCAAGTCTGTTTGGAGCATTATATTTTTTCTGATCTGAAGGAACAAAATAACTTGAGCCACTCACAGTCAAAAGAGTATTTTGAAAATCAGTGCTTACCTTATATTTTTTTAGTGAGACTAAAGATAGTTTCAGAGTCCCTGGGCGGTAGTAATGGTTACTGTGCGCAGCTACCAACGGAAAGGTTGGAGGTTTGAGTCCACTAGTCAGTGCCCCGGAAGAGAGGCCTGTTAATCTGCTTCAGAAAGCTCAGCCATTGGAAACCCTGTGGAGCACAGCTCTCCCCCGACACTCGTGGGGTCGCCATCAGCGGTGCTGGACCGAAGTCAACTGGAAGAAGTAACGTCTAAGTCCTGTCTCTGCACACGGGTGGACGCAGCTCTGAGCACTTGGGCGCAGTCCAGGTACCACCCGCCCGGGGCGGCCTAATGGGTGGTGAGTCAGTATACGGTGGTCAGGACACGGCCCCCAGGGAGGCCAGCGCCCTCCTGCAGAGTCACTGGGGGTGGGGACTGGGGACAGAGGGCCCCGGGGAGCCCTTCCTAACGACCTAATGACCTCTACGGGTCCCGCAGAAGGCCAAAAGCTGCCCGAGCGCGAAGGGGCCGCTCAGATTCCTTAGGTCCCTTCTCATGCGGCTCCGGCGGAAACGCCCTGGAAGGCAGGACATCTTCTCATCCGGGTCAGCCACTTCCGGTCGTGCTGCCTTCTACCGGCAGTTCCCGTGGGTTGCCATCCCAGTTCCTGCAGAGGTGGGTCGGCCCGAGGGCCACTGGAGGCCGAGGCCTTGGCGACACTTCCCGGGAAGATGTCCAGACGCCGGCGGCTCCGGGTCCGCACACGCGGCCCCTCAGCTCTCGGGGGCTTGTTCACCACGTCTGTGGCCGGGCTGGGCGCCAAGTCACCATATGATGCATCCGCGCTGCAGGTTTTCATCGTGTGCTGACTCCTCCCGCCCCACAAAAGCACCGGGAGCACAAACCCACTGCCCCAGGAGCCCCCAGGGAGTCTAATCACAGCCTGGTCGAATTGTAGGGCTGGCCACTTGAGCTGGGCTGTGACGGCCCTGAGTTACAAAGGAGAAACTGAGGCCCGGAGAAGAAAAGAGGCTTGCCCAAGGCCATGCAGCAAGTGTGTGGAAGGACGAGGCCCTCACCTTTCCCCCCGACCCGCCCTCTGAATCTCCCGGTGACCCTGCAGGCCGCGACGCTCTGGCCCCTGCCTCTCCTCACGGCCTCAGCTCACACCCGTGCCCTGCTGCTGCTCAGAGCCCTAGGTCTGTGGGGGGCAGCTCCTGCGTGTTTGGCCCCGCTGTCGGTTCAGATGGCGTCTGATAGACTCTGGGCTCTGGGAGGAGTCCCTGGGTGGTACAAACGGTTAACCCACGAGGCTGCTAATGGAAAAGTTGAAGGTTTGAGTTCACGCCCAGGCACCTTGGAAGAAGGTCCTGGTGACCTCCTGGAAGATCAGCCGTTGAAAACCCTCTGGAGCACAGCTGCACTCTGACGTGCGTGGGGTCACCAGAAGTCAGGGTGCACTCTTGGGGAGCTGGTTCCTAGTCAGCCCAGCACAGCAGCTCAGAGCTACCAGTCGGAGCATCCGGAGGACCTCTGGGGAGAGCTTCCGCTACTCAGACCAGGTGGGAAGGAAGGGGCTTTGGTTTGTGTCTGTGGATGAAGGCAAGGAGCCGACCAGACTGAACAAAACTCGAATTGATCAAACCTTAACTACTGGTAATTCTTTTTGTTTGGAGGGGGAAAAAAAGACAGAACAGTAGTCTGATGTAAATCAGAGCAGAAAATCCACTCGCAGCTCCCACTGTCTCCCTTTCCCCTAAGGCTACAGGAACGCAGTACCAGCCTGGGACACTTACCAGGGACAGTAGCAAGAAGACTTGGAATTAATGCTAGCTGGTGGAAACCCTGGTGGCGTAGTGGCTAAATGCTACCGCTGCTAACCAAAGGGTCGGCAGTTTGAATCCACCAGGCGCTCCTTGGAAACTCTATGGGCCAGTTCTACTCTGTTTTGTAGGGTCGCTGTGAGTCGGAATCGACTCGACGGCATTGGGTTTGGGTTTGGTTTTGGGTGCAGTTTGCACTCGATGGCTAAAGGCTGGCAGTTCAAACCCTCCCATCAGCACCAGGGAAGAAAGGCCTGGCAATCTGCTTCCGTAAAGATTACAGCCAAGAAAACCCTTCGGAGTGGTTCTACTATGTAATATGTGGGGTCACCGTGAGTTAGAATCGATGGACAGCAACGAGTTTTGGGTTTTCTCACCAACTATGAGTGGAAATGGCTTTGGAAAAACTGCAAATTGGAAGCGTTTGACATTATTTCCATAAAGGGCCACCCATCAGTACTTTAATCTAAACTCTAGTTAGATTCTAAACACAGGTTGGTTCCTATTTCCTGTAAGAAGGAAGTAGGGTCATTCTTTCGAGGACAAGTCCATGGACTTTGAAGGCTCAGGCAGGCTGGCAGGACCAGGGAGGGTGGGATGCAGACTCGCTGGCTGAGCAGTTTCTCTATGGGTGGTGTCTACGGGTGGACTCTACGGGTGGCCTTGGGGGAAGATGGGCAAGTGAGAAGAGTGAGATGCTTGGAAAAGCACAACCTTGGAAAGCCCTAACTCAACCCTTGACAACCCCAACACTCTAACCTCCCTTCCCCAGGGCCAGGGGCATAGGCCGTTGTATAAACAGGAGCCTCCCACTGAGCTCCAGACCCAGAGTCCAACAGAATGCCTACCTGGCAGAACCGGGTGCCAGGTACAAGCCAGGAAGGGAGAAGAGAGAGAGAGGGTTTAAACTTTGCTCATAGATATTCTTCTGGCAGTGTTTAATACAGCTCCCTTTGTTTGCTCTGACAATGGATCTTATCTTTCTGGAAGCTGTGTTAGGGCCATTATTACCCTGTATAAAAGGCACTCTTCCCCCTCGCTCTGCAGCACCAGAGTGGCAGCGCAAATTTAATCGAAGAAGCTGCTCCAGGGAGGGTCTTCTGAGACGCTCCCCTTTCTCCTGAAGCTGTTATCTCCCCTTCCTTGTGTTGGGGAGGCATAAAAATCACAAAAAAGTCATTCTGAGTATATTCTTCCTGATAATTATTGTCGGACTCAGCGCTAAGTTCCCTACGTGATGTAACGTTGTTAGCTGGACCTTCTGAATGCAAATCTCAGTGCGTTGGGGAACAGACAATGCCGCCTGACAACACTGGGGCCCCCGCTTTTTGCCATAGACAAGAGAGCGCTTTGATTTTTTGTGTTTTGATAAGGCACAATCTGGGGGCCTTTATCTCGACTGTTATATTTAAAGATGACATTCTAGCCCTGCCGCCTCGCCTATTGTTTTGACCCTGATTATCTCCAAATGTTGTTGTTTAGTCAAACTCACCCCCTTAATGAAAGGCCTGCTCCCAATTTAAGGAAAATTATTTAAATGCCAAGGCTCCCATACACTGTGGCTTCAAAAAGAACTAGGTGGTTAATCAAAAGTTAATTGTATAATTCTCATGCAGATTAGGGCCTCTGCAAATGAATCCCAGGTTGTGATTATTAAAAAAAAAGGAAAGTGCCAGAGCAGAGCACTGGGGCCGCAGTCGGTAAACAACCAGGCACTGTTTAATTTGTGGTAAACAAAGTGGTGATACACCAGGGGTCTCCAAAGGAGAAAAAAAGGTGAAAATAAATTAAAGCACAACATACAGATATGATCTTTTTGTTTGAGGCCATCTTTCAAAAACATAAGCTAAATGAATAAAAAGCAACCCATTAATATTTACCGGAAGCCTGGAACTATACAAAGACTGGCGAGTCCGAGTCCATAATTACACTGCAGTTTTAGGCAGCAGCTCAGGGCGGCAGCTGGCCACTCCATGTTGCACGGTGACTTCCTTCTCTCTCCCTCCTCATGGAGGGTGACACAATGCTCACTCCCCTGGCTGAGGTCAAGAGGGGCTCACCTGACTTCTCCTTTGTCTTCTGAGTGAATGTCACGCTGCCTGCCCACCCAAGGGGAGGGTTGCTTGTGAACTGTCTGCATCCCACCAGAAGCTGGCAGCAGGGACCCAGGCCAGGCTCCCAGGAGAGGCAGGGGTTTGCATAGGGACTAAAACCCCACTGGGATGGAGTTTCTGATCAAGAAAAGGGAAGGAAGGGGAATGATCACCTTCCCTTGACCCGCCACAGGCTTCTTCATCACTAGGCCTGGTGGTACCCTGGCCCTGGCCAAGTTGGGAAGCCAGCTGGCCTTGCCTCTTGCAGAAGAGAAGCCGGGGTGCCCTCGCTGCTCCTGTTTTCAGCACAATGAGCACCGCTCCGAAGACGGCCATGTCAAGAAGGCGCGGCTCCAGCATCTCAGCTCAGTTCAGTGACATGGGCGAGTGGCTACAGCCGCTGCTGGGGTCCTGCTGGGGACAAGGGGAGGTCCACAGCTATTTGGGCCACGGCTGTGTTCAAGGTTGCACGCCCTTTTCTTCTGTGTTTTCCTGTCATCCCAGGATTTGATGGCAGCATCACAGGTAGGTGACAAGGTCGGTCACAAGACCCCTGTAGCGTATTCAGCCATATACTTCCCCTCCAAATGGAGCCAGTTTTGCTCTTCCCCGAAGCATGCTGGGGATGAATTCCAGATGGACTCAGGCTAAGGTACAACGCCAGGAGTGGCACAAATGGGCCAGTGGCCAAGGCTGAGGAATGCCTTAGTAACAAGAAGGAAAATATCTGGGCCTGGACGTGAAGCCCTGGGAGTGCTGGCTACCCAAGGATGTAGGAGAAAAACAAGTGAGCCTTTAGCCCCAGCTAGAACAGTATATAGGCTTAGGTCCCCCCCAGGAGGTTGAGGAGCGCTAAACTGGTCCAGCCACCCCCCTGGGCCACAGTCCTCTAAGTAAGCTTCCCAGTAAACCATGTATCATGATTGCTGGTTCTGGAGTCTGTCTTTGGTCTCTTGGAGACGCAGCTGACCTTGGGTTCAGGTGCCACTGGGCCACGGTTCCATAAGTAAGCTTCCCAATAAACAATGTATCACGATTGCTGGATCTGGAGTCTTTCTTTGGTCTCTTGGAGATACGGCCGACCTTGGGTTCAGGTGCCCCTGGGTTGTTACACAACACCCCGCAGTGCCTGTGTCCACTTGGGCCACCTCTGTCCATGCCGTGCTGAATCTTAAGCCCTGCTCCAAGTTCTGGGCCAAATTTACGGACACTGAAAAGAATCTTCCTGTACTCCTACCAGCCAGCTACTGCCCTGCTTGGGGAAAAGAGCTCTGGACTCCATGAATAGGCCCCAGTAGATATAAGGAGCACTCTGGCCACTTAATCCTCAGCCCTCCCAGGAATCGTCTCCATGGCTGCCCCTTTGGCCCACCCAGCCGGGCCAAGCACAGGACGACCACTTCCAACCCAGGAATCTGCAGTTCCTCTCATTTCTACAACTGGCTCAGAAAGTAGGCCATGGCTGATCCAGTCCTGAGAGGAGGCTCATCCCTGCAGCGACCCACATGGGGCTTTCTCGGGGCCGGCTGCTTGACCCACCACCTCCGTCCCTCACTTCATTCCTATCTCACACCCCCACATAAGTGCTGGGCATTTGTGCGCAACCTGCAGCCCAAGAGAAAGCCCCCTGAAGTCCCTGGAGGTGCAGATGCTCTAATTGAAAGGCTGGAGCTTCCAGTCCACCCTCAGGCACCTCAGGAGGAAGGAAAGTCAGCCACTGAAAACCCTGTGGAGCACACTTCTACCCTGAGAGACACGGAGTAACCAGGAGTCAGAACGGACAGCAACTGGCTGGAGCTCCAAGACAAAACTCCACCAGGACGGAGGAAGTTAGCAGCTAGTGCTGGGCCAGGGGGATGAGTTGGGGGGAAATGAAAACAATTCCTCCAAAACATGTCCTCGGAGGGGTAGCTTCGCTAGTCGGCTGCTGTCGAGTCAACTCTGCCAACTCGAAGTTGTTACCAGGACTTTCTTCTGAGGTGCCTCTGGGTGGACTCGAACCTTCAGCCTCTGGGTTAGCAGCCAAACCCTGTTTGGAATCACTTTCAGTCCAAATCCGACATGTTCCAGATGACACCCCGAGGGAGCCCTTCTCTTCTAGGCTTTCCCGCAGCCTCAGACACACCCCACCTAGCGGCCAAGATGGGAATGGCACCTTGCTGTTTAATTACTGGGGGGCTGTACTAACAGCGTGCCCCACCACCCCTCGTGAAATGTTTGGCCACCTCTGCAATAACGGGAAACGTAACTCGCAAACTGATCGTTGAGACTGGCCGCCCCATTCCTCTCAGGCATTATTACACAGGTGTTAATTCATGCAGAGCAAACTGGCTCCTTAAAAACAAACAGAAAGGCGCTCTGGCTGGTGAACCGAACGGCAAGCAAAGCCACCGCGCAGAGCCGCACCCAGGACCTTGCATGCACTCAATCATGCCGCCGTGGCTACCTCATAAATCTTAATAAATCCCGCATTAGGGAGAAACCTTTGAAACTAAATTGTCCAGTAATACACATTTTCCAATCAAAACACATGGGAATCTTTAAGTATTTACCGCACGTAAATAAAACCCGTTATCTACCTGATGCTTTTGTCACGTACACATACCACACACCTATCCCCACCAAACGTCAATACTGATGTATGAATAACAATATTAAGCACAGAAACATTAAGCTGTTACTCGACCTAATGACTCCAGCTAGGGTTCCTTGGAAAGAAACATTTCTCAGGGCTGTTTTTGAAGGTGGGACATTTGTCTCCTGGACATCTCTGTCCCCCAGGCCGTGGCTCCCCTGCCTTGCTGGTGACGGGGGGCAGGGGTGCCAGGGAACAGAAGCAGGAGCCCTGAGGAACTAGAGGAGGCCCCAGTGCCCGTGTGTGAGCCGGGGAGAACCACTTCCCTGTCCTGCAGTGGAAGCAGAGCCGGGGCCACACACCGGCCCCCCACCCAGGCTGTCTTGCTCACTTGCAGAAGGAACTGGGAAAAGGAAGGTGAGACAAAGTGTTTTTCCAGGATCATGTGGCAAAGAGCTTAGTCCAACTTGGGGACTCTGGCTTCATGCTTTTTGTTGTTGCACCTTGTTATGGATTGAGTTGTGTCCCCTGAAAAGATAACTGAAGTCCTAACCCCCAGAACCTGTGAAGGTGACCTTGTCTGACGATGTCAGCAGTTAACCTGAGGTCATATCTGAGTAGGGTGGGTCCTAATCCCATCTAAGTGGCATCCTTACACAAAGAGACACAGAGGCAGATGGTGGGAAGGGATGGAGTGATGCTGCAGCTGCAGCCAGGGAACCCCTGGAGCCACCAGAAGCCAAGAGAGACAAGAAGGGATCCTCCCCTAGAGCCTTCAGAGAGAGCATGGGCCTGGCAACCCCTGAATCCAGACATCTGGCCTCCAGAACTGTGAGACAATGCATTTGTTTTAAGCCCCCCACTTTGTGGTGCTGTTGGGCAGCCCAGGAGACTAAGGCTTCCCATTCCCAGATCTTGTTCCAAGGCTGTTCCCACGCAGAGTGCAGAGCTGCAGGTGGCTGGAAGTGGCAGGGAAGACAGGTACCCGTTCCACAAACTGGGACTCAGAAGTGGTGGGGCTAGGGAGGGGCTGCCAAGGTACTCCCTCAGGACCTAGAGGGTGAGCTGAGAAGAAGGTGCAGAGAAGGCTGCATAGGGCGACCCCAGGAGGGAGGTGTCACTGCAGACCAGAAGGGCCACAGAACAAAATACCTGACTTTGGGAAGAGGGGCCAGGAAAACTTGATATAAAGGCGCTATACATGTGGCTACCTACTAAAATGCTCTGTGGGAAGGACAGGTTGCAGGGCTGTTAATCCCTCAGTGAAGGAGAGGAAAAGACAGAGCCCAGGGGTTCCAGGTAGGGCGGTTTAAAAGAGGAGGGGACAGAGCTACCCAGAGTCACAGGAGGGTACTGAGAGAGCAGTCCATGGGAGACAGGTCCCTGTGGACAGGGAAGGGAGCAGAGAAACGGACTTGATCCTCTTGGCCATTTTGCCAACAGAAAAGTGGCACTTTACCAGTGGGGAGACTGAGGCACCAAAGGCACAGGCTAGCCCCTAGGTAAGAGCTCCCAGCTCCTGCCCCACATTGTCTGTAGGACTTTGTATTGTCCCCAGAATAGCTACAGGGACAGAGTGGTGGCATGGCCATAGTCAGCCCAGCCCTGCCTGGGAGGGGGCAGAAGGAGGGTGGTGGGACACAGGAGGGCTTCCTGGGAGGAGAGAGGATCCGCTGAGAGCAGGAAGGCCAGGCAGCCTGTCTGTGCTGTATCCCATTCCACCCCGAGACACGCTGGTCAGAGCCGGGTTCCAGCAAAGGCAGAGAGCACGTTCCAGGTTGGGGGCGGGGGTCCCTTTGCATCCATCGCCTGTGTCCTCCCTGAGCGTAAGGGGAGAGACCTGCTCTAGGAGAGGGAGAACAGGGACTCGCTCGGGTCCTGGGGGTCTGCACCCTACGGCCCCCACCCTAAGGCCGCCCGGAGACCCGAAGTCCAGAACAAACGCCTTCTGGTTCACCGCGGGCTGCGCACGGCCAAGAGCGCGCGCCCTCTGGTGGCCGACCCGAGAACGGCCGCGGCCGCCCCGCAGGACAGCTCGTCCTCCATCCATCAATCACACCAGCAAGGTCAAACGGAATATATTTTTAAATGTCTTTTCTGGGTTACTATGGCAACCGGAGAACGTGTTAAACCCAAACTATGATTAAGCGGCTCATTGTTCCAAGTTAATTTGGGAGAGAAAACAGCTCCTTTTCCACTTTCTCCCACCCTTGCTTCCTGGTGCCTCGATTTCAGGTCTCAGAGCCGCTCGGGGGGCCCCCAACCCCTGTCCCAGCCAGCGTCTGGCAGCCAGGGCCAGGGCGGCGAGGACCCACCGGCTGCCGACGTGGGACGTGGTGACCGGGGTGTTAAGAAGGGAGCCCTCCTCCCCCAGCGTTTATTCACCAAGCAGTTACCGCCAAGGAAGGTCCTGGAACCAGGCCTCCAGCTTCAGTCCTGGCTCAGCAGTCTCCTGGGGCTTGGGGAAAACAGTTCCCCTCTCTGCAATCGTTCTTCACCTGCAGAGGGGTGTAAACCCACAGGATTATCAGGAGAATTAAACCAGAGAGTAGATGAGAGGCGCTCTTTTAAATGTTTTCATTTTAGAATGTTTATTTAGAATACCTTTAGATTTGCCGAGAAGTTACAAATACACAGGGTACAACCCTCCCTCCCCGAGTCCCCCCTAGTCCTGACATCTTACATTAGTGTGGCACATTTCTCACAGCTAATGGAACATTGATACAGTATTATTAGCTGAAGTCCAGACTTTATTCTGATTTCCTTAGTTTTTACCTGACTTCTTTTTCTGTCCCAGGATCCCACCCAGGACACATTTAGTTGTCATGTCTCCTTAGAACTTCTAGACTGTGACACTTTCTCAGACTTTCCTCGTTTGGATGACCTTGACAAGTTTTGACGAGTACTGGTCAGGTGTATTGCAGAATGTACCTCATTTTGGAGTTGTCTGATGTTTTTTTTTCATAATTAAAGGGGTTACGGGTTTTGAGGAAGTCCTCAGAGCTAAAGAGCCATTCTCATCACGTCATACCAAGGGTACAAACTATCGACATGGCGTCACTTTGGAGCTGACCTTCATCACCTGGCTGAGGTGGTGTCTGTCTGGTTTCTCTGCGGTAAAGTTACCCGCCCCTTTCCCCTGCCTTCTGTACTGTACTCTTGGGCAGGAAGTCACTATTCACAGCCCACACTGAGGGAGTGGGGAGTTCTGATCTACCTCCGTGTGGTCAGCGCATCTATATAAATTATTTGGAACTCTGTATTGGGAGAGTTATCTATTCTCTACTTCTTTATTTGATTATTTATTTATGTCAGTATGGACTCATGAATATTTATTTTATACTTTGGGTTGCAATTCTATCTTACCTGTTTTTATTTTTGTTTTTCTGTTGTTTGTTTTACTCAAATTATTCCAGCTTTGGCCACTGGGAGATCGTTCAGTTGGCTCCTCTACCATTTTGCTTTTTGACAACTTGCTTATTTTCTGACAGTACAAGATGCTCCAGGCTCATCTTGTATATTTCCTGCCCCAGTCCAAGAGGCAGCCATTCCTTCAAAGAACCCTTGTTCCTTTTATTGGAGAATGGTATTAGACACAAAAATCTGGGTGCTGGTGTGCTTGTAGCTACTGGGGTACCATTGCTTCAAGAGGCACATTTTAAAACCTGGTATACGGTAAGTACTAAATAATTATTATTAACTAACATTGTTATTACATACCAGACGTTATGTGAAGTGCAGGGGATATAACTAGCACATGGTATCAGTGGTTGGTGGACTCACTGCTGGTGCAAAGATGCAATTGTGAAAAATCTTTTTGATGGATGCCTAAGGTAGTAAGAGGTGCAATAAAACAGCATTTAAAATGATACCACAGAAGACTATTTAATGTAAATATCATTGACCATATTGTTAAGTGAAAAAAATAGGCTAACCAACACCATGAATTGTACAATCACACCTTTGTTATATAAGTATATTTATATATGGAGATAGATAGATAGAGATGATAGACAGATATATGATAGATCGATAGATCGATCGATCTGGGTGACACAAATGGTTTCTGCTGGATTACTAACTGAAAGGCTGGCAGTTTGAACCAACTCAGTGGAGCTATGGAAGAAAGGCCTGGCAGTCTGCTTCCATAAAGATTGTTGTTGTTGCTAGGTGCCATCTAGTCGGTTCTGACACATAGTGACTTTATGTAGGGCAGAATGAAATACTGCCCATGCTGCTCCATCCTCACAATCGTTATTATGTTTGAGCCCATTGTTGTAGCCACTGTGTCAATCCATCTCATTGAAGGTCTTCCTCTTTTTCGATGACCCTCTAATTTACCAAGCATGATGTCCTTCTCCAGGGACTGATCCCTCCTAATAACATGCCCAAAGCTCCTTGCTTCCAATGAGCATTCTGGCTGTTCTTCTTCTAAGACAGATTTGTTTGTTTTTCTGGCAGTCCATGGTATATTCAATATTCTTCCCCAACACCATTATTCAAAGACATTGATTCTTTTTAGTCTTCCTTATTTATTGTCCAGTTTGCACATGCATATGAGGCAACTGAAAACACCATGGCTTGTATTAGGTGCACCCTAGTTCTTAAAGTGACATCTTTGCTTTTTAACACTTTAAAGAGATCTTTTGCAGCAGATTTGCCCAATGCAATGTATCATTTGATTTCTTGAATACTGCTTCCATGGGCATTGATTGTGGACTCAAGTAAAATGAAATCCTTGACAACTTTAATATTTTCTCATTTATCATGATGTTGCTTATTGGCCCAATTGTGAGGATTTTTTTTTTTTTCTTTATGTTGAGGTGTAATCCACACTGAAGGCTTGTAGTCTTTGATCTTCATCAGTAGGTGCTTCAAGTCCTCTTCACTTTCAGCAAGGCTGTGTTATCTGCATATGGCAGCTTGTTAATGAGTCCTCCTTCAATCCTGATGCCACATTCTTCTTCATACAGTCAGCTTCTCAGATTATTTATTTTTTTTTTTTTTTGTTTTTGAAGTTTTTAAGTAATTTATTTTATTTTGTTGTTGGGAATATGTACAGTAGAACATATACCAACTCAACAGTTTCTACATGTACAATTCAGTGGCATTGATAACATTTTTTGAATTGTGCAACCTTTCTTACCCTCCTTTTTCAAGTTGTTGTTCTCTCATTAATATAAACTCACTGCCCCCTAAGTTTCTTATCTAATTTTTTTTTTTTATAATAACTTTTATTAAGCTTCAAGTGAACGTTTACAAATCCAATCAGTCTGTCACATATAAGTTTACATACATCTCACTCCCTACTCCCACTTACTCTCCCCGTCTTGAGTCAGCCCTTTCAGTCTCTCCTTTCTTGACAATTTTGCCGGCTTCCCTCTCTCTCTATCCTCCCATCCCCCCTCCAGGCAAGAGTTGCCAACACAATCTCAAGTGTCCACCTGATATAATTAGCTCACTCTTCATCAGCATCTCTCTCCCACCCGCTGACCAGTCCCTTTCATTTCTGATGAGTTGTCTTCGGGGATGGTTCCTGTCCTGTGTCAACTGAAGGTCTGGGGAGCATGGCCGCCGGGATTCCTCCAGTCTCAGTCAGACCATTAAGTTTGGTCTTGTTATGAGAATTTGGGGTCTGCATCCCACTGATCTCCTGCTCCCTCAGGGGTCCTCTGCTGAGCTCCCTGTCAGGGCAGTCATCGATTGTGGCCGGGCACCAACTAGTTCTTCTGGTCTCAGGATGATGTAGGTCTCTGGTTCATGTGGCCCTTTCTGTCTCTTGGGCTCTTAGTTGTCATGTGGGCTTGGTGTTCTTCATTTTCCTTTGCTCCAGGTGGGTTGAGACCAATTGCTGCATCTTAGATGGCTGCTTGTTAGCATTTAAGACCCCAGACGCCACATTTCAAAGTGGGATGCAGAATGATTTCATAATAGAATTATTTTGCCAATTGACTTAGAAGTCCCCGCAAACCATGTTCCCCAGACCCCCGCGCTTGCTCCGCTGACCTTTGAAGCATTCATTTTATCCCGGAAACTTCTTTGCTTTTGGTCCAGTCCAATTGAGCTGACCTTCCATGTATTGAGTGTTGTCTTTCCCTTCACCTAAAGCAGTTCTTATCTACTGATTAATCAATAAAAAACCCTCTCCCACCCTCCCTCCCTCCCCCCCTCGTAACCACAAAAGTATGTGTTCTTCTCAGGTTTACTATTTCTCAAGATCTTATAATAGTGGTCTTATACAATATTTGTCCTTTTGCCTCTGACTAATTTCGCTCAGCATAATGCCTTCCAGGTTCCTCCATGTTATGAAATGTTTCACAGATTCGTCACTGTTCTTTATCGATGCGTAGTATTCCATTGTGTGAATATACCACAATTTATTTACCCATTCATCCGTTGATGGACACCTTGGTTGCTTCCAACTTTTTGCTATTGTAAACAGAGCTGCAATAAACATGGGTGTGCATATATCTCTTTGTATGAAGGCTCTTGTATCTCTAGGGTATATTCCTAGGAGTGGGATTTCTGGGTTGTATGGTAGTTCTATTTCTAACTGTTTAAGATAACGCCAGATAGATTTCCAAAGTGGTTGTACCATTTTACATTCCCACCAGCAGTGTATGAGAGTTCCAATCTCTCCGCAGCCTCTCCAACATTTATTATTTTGTGTTTTTTGGATTAATGCCAGCCTTGCTGGTGTGAGATGGAATCTCATCGTAGTTTTAATTTGCATTTCTCTAACGGCTAATGATCGAGAGCATTTTCTCATGTATCTGTTGGCTGCCTGAATATCTTCTTTAGAGAAATGTGTGTTCATATCCTTTGCCCACTTCTTGATTGGGTTGTTTGTCTTTTTGTGGTTGAGTTTTGACAGAATCATGTAGATTTTAGAGATCAGGCGCTGGTCGGAGATGTCATAGCTGAAAATTCTTTCCCAATCTGTAGGTGGTCTTTTTACTCTTTTGGTGAAGTCTTTAGATGAGCATAGGTGTTTGATTTTTAGGAGCTCCCAGTTATCGGGTTTCTCTTCATCATTTTTGGTAATGTTTTGTATTCTGTTTATACCTTGTATTAGGGCTCCTAGGGTTGTCCCAATTTTTTCTCCCATGATCTTTATCGTTTTAGTCTTTATGTTTAGGTCTTTGATCCACTTGGAGTTAGTTTTTGTGCATGGTGTGAGGTATGGGTCCTGTTTCATTTTTTTGCAAATGGATTTCCAGTTATGCCAGCACCATTTGTTAAAAAGGCTATCTTTTCCCCAGTTAATTGACACTGGTCCTTTGTCAAATATCAGCTGCTCATACGTGGATGGATCTATGTCTGGGTTCTCAATTCTGTTCCATTGGTCTATGTGTCTGTTGTTGTACCAATACCAGGCTGTTTTGACTACTGTGGCTGTATAATAGTTTCTGAAGTCAGGTAAGGTGAGGCCTCCCACTTTCTTCTTCTTTTTCAGTAGTGCTTTGCTTATCCGGGGCTTCTTTCCGTTCCATATGAAATTGGTGATTTGTTTCTCTATCCCCTTAAAATATGACATTGGAATTTGGATCGGAAGTGCGTTAAATGTATAGGTGGCTTTTGGTAGAATAGACATTTTTACTATGTTAAGTCTTCCTATCCATGAGCAAGGTATGTTTTTCCACTTAAGTATGTCCTTTTGAATTTCTTGTAGTAGAGCTTTGTAGTTTTCTTTGTATAGGTCTTTTACATCCTTGGTAAGATTTATTCCTAAGTATCTTATCTTCTTGGGGGCTATTGTGAA
This sequence comes from Loxodonta africana, assembly GCF_030014295.1. Classification (NCBI taxonomy): domain Eukaryota; kingdom Metazoa; phylum Chordata; class Mammalia; order Proboscidea; family Elephantidae; genus Loxodonta; species Loxodonta africana. The sequence continues at coordinate 7,805,700 of NC_087357.1, forward strand.
TGGTATTGATTTGGTTATTTCCTCTTCGGTGTTCTTTTTGTTGATGTAGAGGAATCCAAGTGATTTTTGTATGTTTATTTTATAACCTGAGACTCTGCCAAACTCTTCTATTAGTTTCAGTAGTTTTCTGGAGGATTCCTTAGGGTTTTCTGTGTATATAATCATGTCATCTGCAAATAGTGATAACTTTACTTCTTCCTTGCCAATCCGGATACCTTTTATTTCTTTGTCTAGCCTGATTGCCCTGGCTAAGACTTCCAACACGATGTTGAATAAGAGCGGTGATAAAGGGCATCCTTGTCTGGTTCCCGTTCTCAAGGGAAATGCTTTCAGGTTCTCTCCATTTAGAGTGACATTGGCTGTTGGCTTTGCATAGATGCCCTTTATTATGTTGAGGAATTTTCCTTCAATTCCTATTTTGGTAAGAGTTTTTATCATGAATGGGTGTTGGACTTTGTCAAATGCCTTTTCTGCATCAATTGATAAGATCATGTGGTTTTTGTCTTTTGTTTTATTTATGTGATGGATTACATTAATGGTTTTTCTGATATTAAACCAGCCTTGCATACCTGGTATAAATCCCACTTGATCAGGGTGAATTATTTTTTTGATGTGTTGTTGGATTCTATTGGCTAGAATTTTGTTGAGGATTTTTGCATCAATGTTCATGAGGGATATAGGTCTATAATTTTCTTTTTTTGTAATGTCTTTACCTGGTTTTGGTATCAGGGAGATGGTGGCTTCATAGAATGAGTTGGGTAGTATTCCGTCATTTTCTATGCTTTGGAATACCTTTAGTAGTAGTGGTGTTAACTCTTCTCTGAAAATTTGGTAGAACTCTGCAGTGAAGCCGTCCGGGCCAGGACTTTTTTTTGTTGGGAGTTTTTTGATTACCGTTTCAATCTCTTTTTTTGTTATGGGTCTATTTAGTTGTTCTACTTCTGAATGTGTTAGTTTAGGTAGGTAGTGTTTTTCCAGGAATTCATCTATTTCTTCTAGGTTTTCAAATTTGTTAGAGTACAATTTTTCATAATAATCTGAAATGATTCTTTTAATTTCATTTGGTTCTGTTGTGATGTGGTCCTTCTCATTTCTTATTCGGGTTATTTGTTTCCTTTCCTGTATTTCTTTAGTCAGTCTAGCCAATGGTTTATCAATTTTGTTAATTTTTTCAAAGAACCAGCTTTTGGCTTTGTTAATTCTTTCAATTGTTTTTCTGTTCTCTAATTCATTTAGTTCAGCTCTAATTTTTATTATTTGTTTTCTTCTGGTGCCTGATGGATTCTTTTGTTGCTCACTTTCTATTTGTTCAAGTTGTAGGGACAGTTCTCTGATTTTGGCTCTTTCTTCTTTTTGTATGTGTGCATTTATCGATATAAATTGGCCTCTGAGCACTGCTTTTGCTGTGTCCCAGAGGTTTTGATAGGAAGTATTTTCATTCTCGTTGCTTTCTATGAATTTCCTTATTCCCTCCTTGATGTCTTCTATAACCCAGTCTTTTTTCAGGAGGGTATTGTTCATTTTCCAAGTATTTGATTTCTTTTCCCTCGTTTTTCTGTTATTGATCTCTAGTTTTATTGCCTTGTGATCTGAGAAGATGCTTTGTAATATTTCGATGTTTTGGACTCTGCAAAGGTTTGTTTTATGACCTAATATGTGGTCTATTCTAGAGAATGTTCCATGTGCGCTGGAAAAAAAAGTATATTTTGCAGCAGTTGGGTGGAGAGTTCTGTATAAGTCAATGAGGTCAAGTTGGTTGATTGTTGTAATTAGATCTTCCGTGTCTCTGTTGAGCTTCTTACTGGATGTCCTGTCCTTCTCCGAAAGTGGTGTGTTGAAGTCTCCTACTATAATTGTGGAGGTATCTATCTCGCTTTTCAGTTCTGTTAAAATTTGATTTATGTATCTTGCAGCCCTGTCATTGGGTGCGTAAATATTTAATATGGTTATGTCTTCCTGATCAATTGTCCCTTTTATCATTATATAGTGTCCTTCTTTATCCTTTGTGGTGGATTTAAGTCTAAAGTCTATTTTGTCAGAAATTAATATTGCTACTCCTCTTCTCTTTTGCTTATTGTTTGCTTGATATACTTTTTTCCATCCTTTGAGTTTTAGTTTGTTTGAGTCTCTAAGTCTAAGGTGTGTCTCTTGTAGGCAGCATATAGATGGATCGTGTTTCTTTATCCAGTCTGTGACTCTCTGTCTCTTTATTGGTGCATTTAGTCCATTTACATTCAGGGTAATTATAGATAAATAAGTTTTTAGTGCTGTCATTTTGATGCCTTTTTATGTGTGTTGTTGACAATTTCATTTTTCCACATACTTTTTTGTGCTGAGGCGTTTTTCTTAGTAAATTGTGAGATCCTCATTTTCATAGTGTTTGACTTTATGTTAGTTGAGTCGTTACGTTTTTCTTGGTTTTTGTCTTGAGTTATAGAGTTGTTATACCTTTTTGTGGTTACCTCATTATATACCCCTATTTTTCTAAGTAAAAACCTAACTTGTATTGTTCTATATCGCCTTGTATCACTCTCCATATGGCAGTTCAATGCCTCCTGTATTTAGTCCCTCTTTTTGATTATTGTGATCTTTTACCTATTGACTTCCATGATTCCCTGTTATGTGTATTTTTTTTTTAATTAATCTTAATTTGTTTGTTTTTGTGATTTCCCTATTTGAGTTGATATCAGGACGTTCTGTTTTGTGACCTTGTGTTGTGCTGATATCTGATATTATTGGTTCTCTGACCAAACAATATCCTTTAGTATTTCTTGTAGCTTTGGTTTGGTTTTTGCAAATTCTCTAAACTTGTGTTTGTCTGTAAATATCTTAATTTCGCCTTCATATTTCAGAGAGAGTTTTGCTGGATATATGATCCTTGGCTGGCAGTTTTTCTCCTTCAGTGTTCTGTATATGTCGTCCCATTCCCTTCTTGCCTGCATGGTTTCTGCTGAGTAGTCAGAACATATTCTTATTGATTCTCCCTTGAAGGAAACCTTTCTTTTCTCCCTGGCTGCTTTTAAAATTTTCTGTTTATCTTTGGTTTTGGTGAGTTTGATGATAATATGTCTTGGTGTTTTTCTTTTTGGATCAATCTTAAATGGGGTTCGATGAGCATCTTGGATAGATATCCTTTCGTCTTTCATGATGTCAGGGAAGTTTTCTGTCAGAAGTTCTTCAACTATTTTCTCTGTGTTTTCTGTCCCCCCTCCCTGTTCTGGGACTCCAATCACCCGCAGATTATCCTTCTTGATAGAGTCCCACATAATTCTTAGGGTTTCTTCATTTTTTTTAATTCTTTTATCTGATTTTTTTTCAGCTATGTTGGTGTTGATTCCCTGGTCCTCCAGATGTCCCAGTCTGCATTCTAATTGCTCGAGTCTGCTCCTCTGACTTCCTATTACGTTGTCTAATTCTGTTATTTTATTGTTAATCTTTTGGATTTCTACATGTTGTCTCTCTATGGATTCTTGCAACTTATTAATTTTTCCAGTATGTTCTTGAATAATCTTTTTGAGTTCTTCAACAGTTTTATCAGTGTGTTCCTTGGCTTTTTCTGCAGATATCCTAATTTCATTTGTGATATCATTAAGCATTCTGTAAATTAGTTTTTTATATTCTGTATCTGATAATTCCAAAATTGTATCTTCATTTGGGAAAGATTTTGATTCTTTTGTTTGGGGGATTGGAGAAGCTGTCCCGGTCTGCTTCTTTAAGTGGTTTGATATGGATTGTTGTCTCCGAGCCATCAGTGGGAAACTAGTTTTTCCAGAAAATCCGCTAAAAAAAAACTGCAGTCAGATCCCTATCAGAGTTCTCCCTTTGGCTCAGGCTATTCAGATGTTAATGAAGCCGCCTGGGGAGGGTGGGGGAGGGAACAGAGAGATAGGAGAGTAGCACCTCAGAATATAGCCAGAGTTGCTTGTCTTGCTTGGAATGACTGTTATATCTGAGATTCCCGCGGGCGCGTCGCCTATGTGTGCTGGCTGTGTGGAGATTGCCCCCAGGGGGTCTGGCGCGCTGGAGTCACGGTCAGATCCTCCGCTTCCAGCCCCACGCCCAGCGTCAAGGCTCCCCTACTGGGACGGTGCACTCTCAACTCCAAAATCAGTCGCTGCCTCCCGGGGACTTCTCGTCTCTCCAGCCGAGTGGCCGTGCCGCCCCCGTGAACTAGGTGGGCCCCCTCCCGGGGTTAGTTCAGATGGGTGGAGTAGCTCCCTGTGCTTGTGCCGCGACCGAGTGTCCTGGCTGGAACGCTGTTCTCCCCACTTCAATACCAGTCGCTGCCTCCCGGGGACTTCTCCTACCGGCTGCGTCCCACGCCGCCCGCGCGACCCGGCTGGTCCCCTTCCCGGGGTTAGTTCAGGGGGTGGAGCAACTCTCCGTGTTTATGGCGTACCTGCGTGCAGTCCAAATCCCTGCGAGACGGTTCCCCGGCTCGGATGCTGCTCTTTCTGCTCCAAGATCAGTCACTGCCTCCCGGGGACTTCTCCTACCGGCTGCGTCCCACGCCGCCCGTGGAACCGGCTGGTCCCCCTCCCGGGGTTAGTTCAGGGGGGTGGAGCAGGTCTCTGTGCTTGTGCCGTACCTGACTGGTACTCTGGCTCCAGGCTCTGGAAACAATCGCTGCTTCCCCGTATTAGTTCGTTCTCCGTCTCTAAATCTGTGTTTGTTGTTCAGGGTTCGTAGATTGTTATGTATGTGATCGATTCACTTGTTTTTCCGTGTCTTTGTTGTAAGAGGGATCCGAGGTAACGTCTGCCTAGTCCGCCATCTTGGCTCCGCCCCTCCTTCTCAGATTATTTGCTCAGCATATAGATTGAATAAGTATGGTGAAAGAATACAAACCTGACACACATCTTTCCTGAATTTAAACCATGCAGTATCTCCTTGTTCTGTTCGAAGGGCTGCCTCCTGGTCTGTGTACAAGTTCCTCATGAACACAAGTAAGTGTTCTGGAATGCCCATTCTTCAGTGTGTTATCCATAATTTGTTAGGATCCACACAGTCAAATGCCTTTGCATAGTTAAAAAAAAAACACAGGTAAATATCTTCCTGGTATTCTCTGCTCTCAGCACTTTCATCTTGGCTTTTATCCATTTAACATCAGCAATGGTATCCCTTGTTCCTCATCCTCTTCTGAGTCCGACTTGAATTTCTGACAGTTCCTTGTCAAGGTACTGCTGCAACTGCTGTTGAATGATCTTCAGCAAAAATTTACTTGAATGTGACATTAATGATATTTTTCGATAATTTCCCCGTTCAGTTGGATCACCTTTCTTTGGTACAAATACAGATCTCTTCTAGTCAGTTGGCCAGATACCTGTCTTCCAAATTTCTTGGCATAGAAATAGACGAGTGAGCACTTCCAGTGCTGCATCTGTTTGTTGAAATATCTCAGATGGTATTCCGTCAATTCCTGGAGCCTTGTTTTTCACCAATGCCTTCAGTGCAGCTTAGACTTCTTCCTTCAGTACCGTTGGTTCTTGATCATATGCTCCTGAAATGGTTGAATGTCGACCACTTCTTTTTGGTATAGTGATGCTGGTATTCCTTCCATTTGCTTTTGATGCTTCCTGGGTTGTTAAATATTTTCCCCATAGAATCCTTCGCTATTGCAACTCGAGGCCTGAATTTTTTCTTCAGTTCTTTCAACTTGGGAAATGTCGAGTGTGTTCTTCCCTTTTGGTTTTCTATCTCCAGGTCTTTTCATATGTCATTATGATACTTTACTTTGTCTTCTCAAACTGCCCTTTGAAATCTTCTCTTCAGGTTTTACTTTATCATTTTTTCCTTTTGCTTTAGCTACTCGACAATTGAGAGTAAGTTTCAGAGTCTCTTCTGACATCCATTTGGCCTTTTCTTTCTTTCCTGTCTTTTTAATGACCTCTTGCTTTCTTCATGTATTAAGTTCTTGAGGTCATTCCACAACTCATCTGGTCTTTGGTCAATGCGTTGAATCTATTCTTGAGATGGTCTCTAAATTCAGGTGGGATGTACTCAAGGTTGTATTTTGGCTCTTATGGACTTTTTCTAATTTTCTTCAACTTCAATTTGAACTTGCATATGAGCAAGTGATGATCTGTTCCACAGTTGACCCCTAGCCTTGTTCTGACCGATGATATTGAGCTTTTCCATCATTTCTTTCCACAGATGTAGTTGATTTGATTCCTGTGTATTCCATCTGGCGAGGTGTATCCACGCATATAGTTGCCATTTACGTTGTTGAAAAAAGGTATTTGCAATGAAGAAGTTGTTGGTCTTGCAAAATTCTATCATTCAATCTCTGCTATCGTTTCTATCACCATGGCCATATTTTCCAATTACCAATCTTTCTTCTTTGTTCCCAACTTTCACATTCCAATTGTCAATAATTCTCAATGCATCTTGATTTCATGTTTGATCAATTTCAAACTGCAGAAGTTGGTAAAATCTTCAATTTCCTCATCTTTGACATTCGTAGCTGGCGAGTAAATTTGAGTAATAGTCGTTTTAACTGGTCTTCTTTGTAGGTGTATGGATATTATAGTGTCTCTGACAGCATTGTACTTCAGGATAGATCTTGAAAAGTTCTTTTTGACGCAACACCATTCCTCTTCAATTTGTCATTCCTGGCATAGTAGACTACATGATTGTCTGATTCAAAATGCCAGTATCAGTCCATTTCAGCTCACTAATGCCTAAGGTATCGATGTTTATGCATTCCCTTTCATTTTTGACAATTTCCAATTTTCCTAGATTCATACTTTGTACATTCCACATTCTGATTATTAATGCATGTTTGCAGCCTTTTCTTGTCATTTTGAGTTGTGACACACCAGTAGATGAAGGTCCCGAAAGCCTGACTCCATCCACATCATTAAGGTTAACTCTCCTTTGAGCAGGCAGCTCTTCCCCAGTTGTATTTCGAATGCCTTCCAACCTGGGGGGCTCGTCTTCCAGCACTATATCAGGCAATGTTTTACTGCTATTCATAAGGTTTTCACTGCCCAATTTTTTCAGGAGTAGACTGCCAGGTCCTTCTTCCTAGTCTGTCTTAGTCTGGAAGCTTAGCTGAAACCTGTCCACCCTTCTGGTATTTGAAATACCGGTGACAAAGTTTCCAGTATCACAGCAACACACAAGCCACCATAGTACAACAAAATGACAGACATATGGTGGCCGTAAAGATTTCAGCCAAGAAAACCTTATGGAGTAGTTCTACTCAGTAACACATGGAGTCACCATAAGTTAGAATCGATTCGACAGTCACAGGTTTGGTTTTGGTTTTATATATACCCATATGTACACACATACACATATACATACCTTGTACATTTGGAAAGTTGAAAAGACATGTACCGGATATTCACTATAGTTTTCTCTGAGTGGTGGTATTGTAGGTAACTTCTATTTATTCTTATCTAAACTTTCTACAATAAATTCTTTACTTTGTTTAAAAATTTTTAGAAGAAGTTTTGGGAGCTAAGAGAAGAGAGGAGCTGATTTGTCTTGGGATGTGCAGAAGGCCCCATGGGCTCCTTCTGAAATGCCAGACATGTCGGAGGGGGCCATGCCGGTGGGTATACAGTGTGATGGTAGATAGGAGCACAGTTGGATTTGTGATTTGCACTCTCATTTTGCTTGTTTTTCTTGAGGTATAGAAGTTTTAAATTTTTTTGTAGCTATATCTATTGTTTTTTTTTATTATTATTATTGTTTCTTGGGTTCTATAAAAAGTCAATTTCTCTTTGGGAAAAACATAATAAAGTTAGATTCCCTTCCTCACACTATACACATAAATTAATTCTAGAGGGATTAAAATATAAAGTTAAAAAAACAACTACTAAACATGTACCAAAGAAGAATTCAGGGAAACATTTACACTACCTTGTAATAAGCCCTGTTGCCATCGAGTCAATTCTGACTCACAGTGACCCTGTGGGACAGCAGAGCTGCCCCCAGAGGGTTTCCAAGGCTGTAACCTTTACAGAAGCAGATCACCAGCTCTTTCCTCCCGTAGGGCCACTGGTGGGCTCAAACTGCTAAACTTCAGGTTAGCAGCCAAGCGCTTAACCACTGTGCCACCAGGGCTCCTTATCTTGGGATAGAGAAGGTATTTAAAAAACAATAAAATAAAAACTCATAAAGAAAAAAAGTGATAGATTTGACCACATAAACTTCTAAATGGTGCAAGACACCGTATCTACATATATTGCCAACAAAGAATTAATATCTATTCAGCATTAATCAACTTTACCAATCAATAAGAAGGAGACAAAAGTGATAAGAAGATGTGGACAGACAATACAGGGAAGAAATTTAATGGGGTACAAATTTTGAGTCTTACAAGTTAATCAAGAAAAGTGCAATTTATAACAAAAAACCTGATGGTATTTTTCATCTATCAGCTGGTAAAAAAAAAAAAAAAAGGATGAGAACATCTTTTGTTATTGAAGGTATGAAGAAACAAGTACACTCTTATAATGTGAATGGGAATTTTAATTGATACTGTCTTTTTAAAGGAATTTAAGCGGTTAAGTGCTATGGCTGCTAACCAAACGGTCGGCAGTTCAAATCCACCAGGCACTCCTTGGAAACTGTATGGGGCAGTTCTACCCTGTCGCTATGAGTCAGACTCGACTCGAAGGCAACGGGTTTTTTTTATCAGGGCCAGGCAGTGTTTCATTCTGTTGTTCATGGGGCCGCTTTGAGTAGGAACCAACTGAACAGCACCGAACAACAAAAACATTAATTAAAATTTTAAATGCACGCATCCCTTCACACAGCATTGACATAGCTAGGAATTCACCCTATTGAAGTATTTGCACACTGGAAAAAATTTAATAGGATGCTCACCGTAGCACTACTTATAACGGAAATAACGTAAACGTGTATTATTAGTAGTGTGTTTTAAATAATCTCTAATATTAGCTGACATGGGATGTTCTGCCATTAAAAAAGGAATAAGTTATATCCGTATGTCTTAAAATTGAAAAGGATTCATGATCTGTTGTTAAGTGGGAGGAAAAGGCAAGTTGTAGAGTAATACCTATGACTGTGTTAGATTAAAAATAAAAACTTTGCATAGGTACCACATGTTCTTCATCCTTGTCTATTAATGGAGCCCTGGTGGTACGGTGGTTAAGAGCTCGGCTGCTAACTAAAAGGTCAGCAGTTCAAATTCACCAACCACTCCTTAGAAACCCTATGGGGTGCTTCTCTTCTGTCCTATAGGGTCGCTATGCATCGGAATCGACTTGACGGCAGTGGGTTTGGTTTGGTTTGGTTTTGTCTATATCTTCAGTCATGTCTTTCCTATTTGTAGCCAGCAAAACCAAAACCAAAACCAAACCCATTGCTGTCGAGTCAATTCTGACTCACAGCGACCCTATATAGCCAGCAAAGGAATGTTAAATTATCCCTGAAAGCTGTGCCTGTTCGTTTCTCACATTCCCTTATCCTCTCTCCGAGCTTCTGAGTCTGCTGCATAGAGGTCATCGTCTCTTACAAGTTTTTGAGGACGTTAAGCATTGGATTTCCCAGTGTCCACCTGCTTCTTCTGGGAAATACTGGTCAGAGGAAGGCTCTTCCTTTAAGACTTCCTGGCTCCTGTTCCTTTGCTGTATGCTGCAGAAATGTGCAAACAGCTTACGTTGTCTGTGTTTTGTTTCCGCCTCCCTGAATGAGGAAAGATCTGCCCAGCCCTGGCCCTGCCTGCAACAAGGCCCCCATCTCACCCCACCCCCATGTCCCTGTCTGTGCGGTGGCTGCTGCACTGTGGCCTGTAGGCCAGGGTGGACATGGAAGGAAGGGCAGTGGCTGAGCACGAACCCACTCAGCCTCCAAGGCCAGGGTTTCGATAGCTCTTTTGAGCTTCTCCGGAGAGAGCTGCTGGACTCTTGGAATCTCCAGGCTTGAGACTGGGAGCAGATGGTACAGAACCTGGAAGCAGGTGCCGTCCTCTTCAGACGGTACAGAACCTGGAAGAAGGCTCCACCCACAGCGATGCTCCCAGCTCTCTGCCCATCCACACAAGTCTTCCATGAGAACAGAGCCACCCAGAATACAATGGGCCTACTCCACCCCCTCCATGGCCAGGAAGAGCTGTTTGCAGGACACAAGGCCTGACTAGGTAGAGAAGTTTCTAAACCAGGAGCTGCTTCTGTGCTGTGGGCTCCTGCCCTATAGTGTCAACGAAGGCTCTGCACCCCAAAGATGGGTGCTGATAGTGGCAGGAGGTGAGCCTTTCTTCCCTTTTGGAGTCTCCTGTCTTGTTCTTACTCAGAGAGGGAGCAAGTGACATGATGTCCAGGGATGTGTCTCTCAGTCCATCCCCAGTGACCCCACACTTGGCAGAAATTCTCCCAGGTTTTGGCATACGGCCTTCTCTTTTCTTGAGCGTCCTGTGCTGTGCCAGCTTTTGCCTTTCTGATTTCATGAGATGTTGGATGGTATTAGAGCCTAAACTAGGATCCTAGTTTAGTGTAATTGTTTACTGAACATAAATGTAAAACTATAAAGACAGCTGAGTTCCCCTCCATACCAGGAACTTCCTCCCATGAATAGAAACACAGTGGCCACGTATGTGTCCTCTAAAATCTGAGCTAGTGATCTAAACACCCTCAGGAGAATTACAAACTCATGAAAAAGCATCACGTACACGTGTAGTGTTTTCATTGTCTACTCATCAGGCAAGCCCTTTAATCTTCTCAATTCTTTACCTGAGATGGCAAATATAAATATCTTGTGGGGTGCTGTGAGGTTAAATGAGAGAAAGCATGTAAGAAATCCTTGATAAATGACGTGATGATGTTGGTGGTGGTGAGGATGATGGCAATGACGATGATGACGATGATGATGATGGGAGGACATAGGACAGGACCAGGACCCCAAGCCTCAAGTCATTAAGCACCATTATTGATGATTCAATCGCGTTTCTCAATTGTTCACTTTAAAAGGCAAGTGTTTCAAATATGCAAGAATATCCAAGAAAACATTGACGAAGAAAAGCTACATCAAATTGACTACATAAAGATAGAAAACTTTACATAAGAAAAAAAATCACCAAAAAATAGTCAAAAGACAACTGACAAGCCAGGAGAAAACATTTGCAACATATATCACGAGTAAAGAGCTGATATCCCTAATTTATACAGTCTCTAATTTTTAAGAGACTGTACATTTAATCTTGCTAATAATTAAAGAAATGCAAATTAAATCTGCATTGAAATAGTATTTTTCATCAGACAGACAAAAATTAAAAACTTAGACAACACATTCCATGTGTGAGGCTATGGGGGAAGGGGCCTTCTCATAAATGCTGGTGAGAATACAAATTAGCACAGCCCTTGGAGGGAGAGTATGGCAATAGCTAACAGAACTCCACATGGGTTTACCTTTTTTTTTTAGTAATTTATTTTATTTTTGTTGTTGTTGAAAATATACACAGCAGAACATACACCAATTTAACAACTTCTACATGCACAATTCAGCGACATTGATTACATTCTTCAGGTTGTATAACAATTCTCACCCTCCTATTCTGAATTTGTCCTCCCCCATTTAAACAAAATCACTGCCCCCTAAGCTTCTTATCTAACCTTTCAAGTTGCTGTTGTTAATTTAATCCCGTATAGCTAGTTCTTTAATAGAGCACAATGCTTAAGGCAGACATTCTTTACTATTTAAGCTAAACTACTGTTTTATTTAAACACTTCGGGGGTTATTTTTTAGGTTTAAAGATTATCTCAGGGCAATAGATTTGGGGGTTCATCCAGCCTCAGTGGCTGCAGAAAGTCTCAATTCCATGAGAATTTGGAATTCTGTTTTTCATTTTCCTCTTTGATCAGGATTCCTCTGTAGATTCTTACCTTTTGCTCCAGCTTCTAGGAATCACCCTAAAGATATACCTCCCACAGTACAAAAATCCATAGACACAAAGTTATTTATGGAAGCATTGTTTGTAACTGCAAAATATTGGAAACAACCTAAATAAATACATAAGAGAGTGGTTGAAGAAACTACAGAGCATTCAGTCGTTAGTGTACTGTGCAGCTGTGTAGACGAGTGAGGAAGATCTCTATGACCTACTGGTGATATTCACGATATATGGTCAAGTGAAGAAAGGAAAGTGAAAAAAAAAAAAACTATCCATAATTTTGAGTAAGAGAAAGGGGAAATAAGAAAATGGTACCTGTGTCTGTTTATTTTTGCAAAAAGAAACACTGGAAGGATAAACTGGAAATGAATGAGATTGGTACCTACAGGAGGAGGGTGGGAAAGAAGTGGAAAGGAAGAAAGGAAGGGGGCAGAGTAGGAGGGATGGGGAAGGGCACATCTCTGAGTATAATATTTGTCTAGTTCTGACTTTCAGAAACCATGTTAGTGTTTCATATACTCAAAAAAATGTAATCAAGGATGGGAAAAAAAGAAAACCAAAATGGAGTACAAACAAACGAATGACGCTAACTGTATTTTAAATGAGTAACGTAACCATACTGGAAAAAGAAGAAAAAAGAACTCACCCAGGCAACAAATCAACTAATTGGGGCTCAATATATACATATTTTTAACCACTTTTGAATGCAGTATCATGTTCACAGTACAGCACTTCAAGCTAAAGACAAAAACACACACACAAAAAAAAGTGGTTAAAAATATGTATATATTGAGCCCCAATTAGTTGATTTGTTTTTCACAGTGGTATGGGTTGTTGTTGCTGTTGTTGTTAGGGGCCATCAGTCAAACTGACCCTAGGGTTTCCAAGGAATAGCTGGTGAATTTGAACTGGTATGGGTTAGCAGTTCAAAAACTACTTTATTTGTATTTCAGGATTGAGCAAACAGGTAAACCTATTGTGGGTAATGAGAGCCAGGTTGTTCCCAGTTGGAAAATGAGTTAAACAAGTGGAAAGGAGGAAGGCTAGGGTGCACCCTACAGTGTTGGCTTGGAACTGGGGATGTCAGTAGGGACTCATGGTTTTCCAGATGGACGGAGAGATATACAATGTCCTAGCTCTGTCTGCTAGAAGGATCTAGAAGAAAATAGTTACAATGGACATACCCAGAGCCCAGATCTTGGTTTCTAAATACGGTTCTCCAGTGAAAGGAGCCAGGGCTCCTTGGAGAAATGACTAATTCCGACAAGTACAAGACAAACCTGGAATATCTCACTGTGTCAGACATTAAGGAAGAATTCAAAGAAAGATGAAGGACATGCCAAAAGGAGAAGAGCCAGCTTGAAGGGAGTCCCACTGGCCGAATCTAGGACAACTTGAGCAACAAAATAAAAAAGACTCTAGTGGGTTATGGTGCATAGAATAAAATAAGAATTCATGAGTCCGTAAAGATACAGTTAAATAAATTAAAAACGATAAAAGGGGAAAAGGAAAAGATCTTCCTTATAGTAAAATTCTAACTAAATGAAGAAATGATGGAACTTTTTAAAATCACCTTTGGGTAACAATCATAATAATTGTTCTAGTCAAGAACCATCGATGGGTGCTAACACTAGTGGGTAAAACTTTCATGAGAAAAGGATAACTACAGAGTTTTGAAGAAATACTCCCAAGACATATATTAGTTAAAAAAGGAAAAAATAGTAACTTTACAGCAGAGAAACCTGGCAGGCAGCACCCTAAACAGGTGAGAGTTAGTATCACTGGAAATGGGTAAACGGACACCATTTGCTTCCTGGTATGATGCACCGCTTCCACAGTATTCTTTCCACAAACGCATAGCCTGAATTTAATCATAAGGAGACATCAGAAAAGTCTTGATTGAGTGGCATTCTCTGAGATCACCGGCCTGTCCTCTTCAGAATTGTCAAGGTCATGAAAGGCTTCAAAACACCAAGGACTGTTCCAGGTTAAAGGAGACATGACAACTCAATGCAGTGCGTGGTTCTAGAATGGCTCGTGGAGATAAAGAGCAGAAAAGACTCTGCTATCGAGGACATTATTGGGACAGTTGGTGAAAGTAGAACAAGTCTGTAGATGAGATAATATTATCTTGTCAATCCACTTCAGAAGACGGTTGGACATCAAGGACAGAGAACTAGATAGCTATTGCCATTTTCAAGGAGCAAAATACATTTGCAAGGAATTGTTGAAAGCTTAAGGCAGAGGTTGGTCAACTCTTTCTGTGAAGGGCCAGGTAGTAAATATTTTCAGCTTTGTGGGTCATACAATTTTTGTCACAACAACTCAGGTAGTTTGCTGTGGTAGCAGAAAGTGCCATAGAAAACATGTAAATCAACAAGCGTTGTTGTGTTCCAATAAGACTTTACTTATGGGCACTGAAATGTGAATTTCATGTGGTCTTCACGTGACACAAATAGTAATCTGCCCTTGACTTCTTTCCAACAATCTAAAAACCATTTTTAGTTCACAGGTCATACAAAAACAGGCAGCTGGCGGGATGTGGCCTGTGAAACACAGTTTGCTGGCCTCTGGCTTAAAGAAAGGAACATTTTACTCCTGAAGGAGCTGGCAGGGATCTTGGAGGCCAGCTCAGGGGAAACTCCTGCAGATTAAGGATGGGGAAGCAGAGGCGAGGCTGATGAAAGAAAAGAGTAAATGCCTCTGTCTCCATCACACGATGGGCTCAGAGAGAAAACACACCATGTATTTGTAATGCGAAGATCAGAAAGCATCAGGCTGTCATCGTGCCTTAATGCTGCACAGGAGTAAGCAAGGTGCCCACGGGCTTACAGTGAGCAAGGTGCCCACGTGCTTACAGTGAGCAAGGCACACATGGGCTTACAGTGAGCAAGGTACCCACGCACTTACAGTGAGCGAGGTGCCCACAGGCTTACAGTGAGCAAGGTACGCATGGGCTTACAGTGAGCAAGGTGCTCACAGGCTTACAGTGAGCAAGGTGCCCATGCACTTACGGTGAGCAAGGCACACATGGGCTTACAGTGAGCAAGGTATGCATGGGCTTACAGTGAGCAAGGTGCCCACGCGCTTACAGTGAGCAAGGTGCCCACGGGCTTACAGTGAGCAAGGCACATGTGGGCTTACTTGGATTACTTACTAATCTGTAGTGCACAATTTCACATGGGTTTTACCACATCTTTGACAAACTGACAGATACGTGGGTCATCCTATAATTGCTGCCCACACGATGATGTTCCCCTTAGCCCAGGTTGACTTAATAAGCCCCGTAGTCTATTGCTAAATGCATTGATCTCTAGGGCCTTTCCCAGGCAGATGAATTGGTTTTACCGCAGACACACTGGGAGGCACCTTTCCATCTGGGTGCTGGCCTTGATTCTGCAGAGCGACCCTCGTGTCCAACGCGTCCTCGGCTCACAGTAAATGCGCTTAGGGCAACATCCCACAGCAGTGACAAGATGCCAAACCACTTCAGGAAAATCCAACCAGATGTGATTTCACCCATCGGCAGACACAGGAGCACTCCCTGAACTTGGGCGAGGGGCAATCAGAATCTTCTAGAAGTGCCAAGGAAGGAGGGCGGAGGGGAAGTAGTACAAACCTGCCGGGTTCCTGCCAGTTCTCAGCTCTCAGCTCCCAGCTCCAGTCCAAAGGAGCCGAGGTTTTCTGCCTTTCTGGTTTCCCTGGCGTCACGGCCTCCTCACAACAAACCCCCATTTCTGCCTGTGCTAAAGCACGTGTGCTTGTGTTCCTTGGTCCCAGAAGTCCTAGTTAGAACAAGTGCTTTAAAAAACAGCCCAAAGAGAAAAACATCCCAGTAGGAAAATGGACGAAGGCATGAACAAGCAATCCACGAAAGAATACAACTAGCCAGTTAACATGTGAAAAAAATGCCCATCCTCACTTGTAATCCAGAAAAGAGAGAAATCTGGCAAAGATTTCAAAACTCATAATAACTGGAAAATCGCCATTTGTTGCTGGTGGACTTGTAATTCAGTATACCTTCCTAAAGAGTAAACTGGCAACGAGTAACAAAGCCTTAAAATTGTTCACATCCCATGACCCACCAAATCCACTTCTAGGAATTTATCCTAAGGAAATGGTAATAAACCCACTGGGGCCCTCGTGGCACTGTGGTTAAGATCTACAGCTTGCTATGGCTGCTAACCAAAAGGCCTGCTGTTCAAACCCACCAGCCACTCCTTGGAAACCCTGTGGAGCAGTTCTACTCTGTCCTATAGGGTCGCTCTGAGTTGGAATGGACTGGACAGCAACAGGTTTCTAAGCCAAATCTTTGTTAAGAAAATACAAAAATTTAAATACTGAAAAAAACTGCCTATTGTGACAGTTGCTTAGGGAAGCAAAAACACAGAAAAAAATAAATGTTCAACAATAAGGAATTGATTAAATTATGGGATGGGTAGATGGATAGATAGGACTACCATGGAGCCATTAAAATAACATTTGAGAAAAAGGGTTAAGTAAACTGGATATTGATGTTATTTTTTAGGCTAAAGAGATTTTGTAAAATAAAAACCAAACGTATATATATACATATACATATGTTAAAAAAAAATACGTATATATTAAGGAGCCCTGGCTGTGCAATGGTCAAGTGCTCAGCTGCCAACTGAAGAGTCAGCCTAGGGAACCCTACGGGGTCATTCTACTCTGTCCTATAGGTTCCTATGAGTCAGAATCGACTGGATGGCACCCAGCAACAGCAATAACCACCACCAAAGTATTAACAGGGATTATCTTTGAATGGTGAAACTAAACTTGTTTTTTTTTTGTTGTTGTTATTCTTTTCTCTTCATTCTATATTCTACAGTAATCATATAAGACTTTTATAATCAGGAACTGTTTTTCTAAGAAGTTGCTAGCATCCAGCTGGATGTAGGAGAAGAAATTCCAGCTTACTCCCTGTGTTTTGCACCCACCACCACCCACCGCAGAACTGCTGACCACACAGCTCTTGAACTGACCCCTTGCCCTCTGTCTTCACCACCGCTGTTCTACCTCAAGCCCCCAGCGCCTCTTGCCAATACCGTTACAGCCTCTTCCCGTCTCCTTCCCGCCAGCTTTGCTCTTCCCATCCATCATGCGCCCTGCAGTTAGAGTGAGCTCCCTAAATAAAAGCCACATGATGTTTCCCTCCCTTTCCCAGCCCACCTAAAATCCCCTCGTGGTTTCGCTTTGCTGAGGAATGAAGATCAAACCCTCCAGCAAGGCCCGAGCAGTCCTCCACACTCTGATCTCCATGCCGCCACCTCTTTACAACCTAAGCTCTCGACAGAGCCCTCGGGAGGCAGGGCGGGGTGGCCAAGGATGCTCACTCCTGTCTCATTGCTTGGTTTCAAGTCCCGGCTTTGTAACACTGGAGCTCAAGAAGGACACATGGCTCAGACTCTGTGTCCAGAGTCACGGGTGACAGGTGGCTGCTGAAGCTGTGGAGTGGGTGAGCTTACCCAAGGGAAACCAGAGGGCGAGAGGACAAGACCTCGGAGAACACCGACATTAAAAGTTCAAGAAGTAACAGGGAGTGGTCAGAGAGGGGAAAGGCAAGAGGAACACTTTCCAGAAGGCCAGACAAGGGAATGCTTCAAGAAGGAAAGAGTGGTCATGAACAGCCAGGTATGAAGATCCATCCCACATCAGCGCACCTGCTGTCACTGCTTCTCAGTAACCGGATGTCACTCTCCTCAACTTTATCCTCCTCATAGGAGCGGACTCAAGCACACAAGTTCACTTCAGTTTTTTGTTTTGTTTTTGTAGCTTTTTTCTTTGTTTGGTTTTTTATTTTGTTTTGTCTTATCTTTGCTTAAATCTCACCTTTCCAATAATGCTTAACCCACCTACCCCACTAAATATGCCGCTCCTGGCCCCTCCATACCAGGCATTCCTGATATCCTTGTGAAGTTCTACTTTTTCTTCTTTCTATAGCACTATTGAGGGCCCTGGTGGCACAGTGGTTAAGCATTCGGCTGCTAACCAAAAGGTCAGCAGTTCGAATCCACCAGCCGCTCCTTGGAAACCCTATGGAGCAGTCCTACTCTGTCCTATATGGTCACTACAAGTCGGAATTGACTCAACAGCAACAGGCTTGGTTGGTTTTATAGCACTATTAGACGGAGCCCTGGTAGTGCAAACAGTTAACACCTGGTACTAACCAGAACATTGGTGTTTTGAGCCTATCCAGAGGCTCCACAGGAGAAAGATCTGGCTTTCTGCTTTCGTAAAGACCACAGCCAAGAACATCCTCCGGGGCAGTTCTGCTCTATCACATGGGGTCGCTATGAATTGAAAACAACTCAATGCACCCAACCACAACATGACACTATCATCTGTTAACACATCCTGTGGTGTACCTACATGACCTCGGTTTACCCTCTGAGTATTGTGCTAGCTGTGTGGGGGAGGGATCTTGGCTTATTTTGTTCACCGATATGTTCTAAACACTCAGAACAAGGCTGGTACTCAGTGGGTGTACAATAAATATTTACTGAAAAATAGTTCTGGTATGACTGAAGACCACAGTCGGGACCTACAGGAGCTGGCTGGGAAGGGAGCCCGGCCCCACACCTTTCCCCGTTTGGAAAAGCTCTCTGGAAAAGCTTTCATGACCATTCCATTTGCTTCCTTAGCAGACATCAGCGAGAACAAATATCAGCCTAGTGTCCATTCAATGCAGCTGCCTCTTACCATCCCACCTACACTTGGACTTGAGTTATGCACCTCTGTAAAGCCCGGGGGGATGACAGGCAGAGCACCAGCCAAGGGGAGACCCTTGACCCGAGATTCTACATGGGCAGCGCTCCTATGTGGTCGCTGCGATGAAGGAGCGGGGCTGAGAAATGGGACCCATTCAGCTTACTGTTCCCAAAACACGGGCACAGAGTGGACAGGTCACCCTAGCACTGCCCCTGCCCCACTGCACGTCCACTGCCTCTCAGGATCGAAAACAGTCCTCCAACAACTTTTTTTAAAAAAACGGGACACAAAAACTGTTCTTTATCAAGGTATAGCAGGGTAGCCATGTGCTTTATATAAAGCCGACGACAGAGACCAGATGAAAGCAGCTGATGAGGTCGACACGCATTTCAAACTCCCTCAGTTCTCTGGGATGGGGAAATGTTTCTTATTATGTCCATTAAGTTCACGGCCACCTGATAAGAATCTTGAGAAATGGCATGTGTGTTGCTAAATTAGCTCTAAAAGGAGACAACTTAGAGTAAAATAAATCTGAGTTAAATGTGAGCTCAAATTACCTGTTCCAGATTTCCAGAAGGGGGAAGGGTTTACAAGGAGAGCCTGAAAGGAGACCACAGTCATACCCCAAGGACTAAATGGGGCCTGGCCATCTTTCACGGTTATAACAGTTACAAGGCTTTTGCTTTTGCATAGAGTTTTATAAGCCGTAAAAGCCTTTCACATTATTTTATAAATTGTAAATGCCCTGGTAGATTTTTAAACCCTACTTCATCATATTTAACCACCATTATATTAAAAACAAAAAGCCCTGGTGGCAGAGCAGTGAAGCACTCAGCTGCTATCCAAAAGGTTGGCGGTTCAAACCCACCCAACGTCTCTGTGGGAGAAAGATCTGGCGATCTGCTCCCATAAAAATTACAGCCTAGGAAATCCCATAGGGCAGTTCTACTCTGTCACCTGGGGTCACTGTGAGTTGGAATCGACGGGGTGGCACCTAACAACAACAACATACTAAAAACCAGTTGACTCTAGCTCATGGTGACCCCAGGTGTGTCAAAATAGCTGTGCTCCATAGGGTTTTCAATGACTGATTTTTTGGAAGCAGATTACCAGGCCATTCTTTCAAGGCATCCGTGGGTGGGCTCAAACTTCCAACCTTTCAGTTAACAGCCGAGCATATTAACTGTCTGCATTGCCCCCCCAAAAAAAAAACAAACCAAACCCATTGCCATCGGGTCAAGGCCAACTCACAGCGACCCTATAAGACAGAGTAGAACTGCTCCATACTGTTTCCAAGAAGCATCTGCTGGACTCGAACTGCTGACCTTTTGGTTAGCAGCCAAGCTCTTAACCACTGGGCCACCAGGGTTTCCTTGCATCACCCAGGGATTCCATTGTTAAATTCGTCACTCGTTTAACAAATATCAACCGAGGGCCAGGCCTGTGCAACACACCACAGGTACAAAAGACTGCTCCTTCCCTTGGGGGACACAATCTATTGCAAGTGGAGAAAATGGCAACAATAACAAACAAAAAACTGATAATTTAGAGAAATCAAAAAATATAAAACAGAAATCATCCAGAACTTCCCTCAGAGATAACAACCATTAACATTGTGGTAAAGATTCTCCTCAAAATGCTCTGTCCATAAATACAGAAGGCAAGCATGCAGTTACAAAAACGAAACACCCTACACCACGCGGCAGAGCCTCGTTTCCCACGGAATGCTGTCTGTTCTGTTTCACTCACTAAATATTCATCTGCGAGAGCATCTGTAATGCTGCCTGTCTCCAATCGTTCTCCAGAGTTTTCATTCATCCAGCCAGTGAAGAATCCCTTCTCAACCTACTCTGCGAAAGACCCTTCATTAAGCTGCACAGGAACTCAGAGGGAAAGACCTGAGGACCTCGCAGGCTAGTCAGGAAGGGTAGGAATATTCCATCCCTAGCTCAAAAGAAAGAAAGGATCAATCCCAGGAGTATGACAAAGAGTTGCAGAAGAATTTGGCTTGGGAAAGTTGGGAGAACTTTAATCTGCAAATGAATTTGGGTTGGTGGGTAAACAGGATGAATGGTATATATTTTTTTTCTTTCTTTCTTTCTCTTTTCCTTTCTTTCCTCCTTCCTTCCTTCTTTCTTTCTTTCTCTTGTTGTTTCATTCTTTTTTCTTTCTAGAATTGGCTTACACAAGTTGGGGCTGGCAAGTTCAATGTTTGTAGGGCAGGCCAGCACCTCAGGCAGGAATTGATACTGCAGTCTTAAATCCAAAATCCGTAACAAGCCAGAAGTTCATGCAGGAGTTGATGCCGCAGACATATGGCAGAAATCCACAGGGCAGGCAGCAGGCTGGAAACTGGGCAGCACGTCTACGTTACAGTCTCGAGGTAGAATTCTTTCTCCTCTTGGAAACCTCAGTTTTTGCTCTTAAGGCCTTCAATTGACTAGAGGAGTTCCACCTGTGTATTATCAAGGGTACTCTCCTATCTGTAACGTCAACTGATGATAGAGATTAACCACAACTATACTTTAAAATAATTTTACAGCAATACTTATGTTCGTGTTTGATTAGAAAAAACCTGGGTAAGATAACCTAGGCATACTGACACATAAGGAGTCCTGGTGGCACAGTGGTTAAAGCGCTTGACTGCTAACTGAAAGGTCAGCTGTTCAAAACCACTAGTGGCTCCATGGGAGAAAGATGTGACAGTCTGCTTCCATAGAGATTTGCAGCCTTGGAAACACTACGGGATCACTATGAGTCGGAATGGACTCAGGGGCAGTGGGGGTTGACATATAAAATTAACCATCACAGTGGAGATAGGCATTCAAGCCAGAAAAAATAAGAAACATTGGAGGATGGAATGTTTTTTCTCTCCTCCTCTACCTCACCTTTTTTATGGCAACTCCAACAGCTCTATATCTCCATAGCCCTGCACCTCTGCTAATTCTGTCCCCTCAAATTAAAATGCCTCCCCTCCTCATCTATAGTTATCCTAATCTTCCTGTTTTTCCCACCCCCTCCAACGAGATGAGAAGTCTCTGACCTATGGATTCCAGATCACCTCTTCTAGGGCACCCAATAATGATTTAAAATAACCCACATAATTTCCACTCCGAAGAAAGAGGCGAATCCAAACAGAACCACAGGAGAAAAAGTTTGTAGAGTGCACAAAAAAAAAAAAAAAAAGCACTGAGGAAATTAATGACGTCCTGTGGAGTTTTTTGTGGAGTGACTAGGGAACACCAGAGAATGGGCATGCTTGGATATTTCCAACCAGGATAAAAACTCTTATCATAACTTCAAGCACTAATGCCAGGAGCCAATTGAGAAATGTTTCTGAGTCTACAACAGTTGCTCTCAAAAAAAAACTTTGCCCCAACACCCCTTAGACTTATGATCCACTTTCAATAATAACTCAAATTGTAAAAAAGAGAGGAAGCAATATTGGAAAACGTTTCCCAGGAGATTCCAGTATGGCCCCTGCCACCCTCCACAGAGAATTCTTGCTGTGTAAAAAACCATAGATATAATGAGGTGTGAAAGCATGGTTAGTGCTCCGATAAGTCAGGTCCAAAAGCTCCGAACAGCCAAAAGGCTATGGAAGCATTTTCCTGACACATGCTTACATGCTGAAAGGAAACTCGAAGAATGCTTTGCTGTCAAATGAGCTAGAAGGGAAAGGCATGGTTGGCCACTGTGAAATCTCCAGAGACCGACGAAATTTAGTGCCTCAAGTTCCAAGAGTGAACACAGCTCAGAGGGATTTGCATGATGTTCAAGAGAAGCCCTCGCTAGCCCAAAGAAAAAGAAAAAAAAAACCCAAAATCCAAATCATTTGAAAGAGTATAAGGAATGCAAGGCCTCTGGGACTAATTGCTGCACCAGTTCTTCTTAAAAGCATGTAGAAATAGAATTGTATGTAGCATTTGGATTTCTCTCAGAGAAATTCTCATAAAAACTGAGTTTGCTAATGGACTTGAAATGTTTTGTACTGAAACCTGGTAAGACATCTAGCAACGAGGGGTTCTGAATATTGAAGACAGTAAGTCAACTTGGTGGCACTCAATGGAATCTAAGACAGGTGGTTGTTGTTGTTGTTGTTGTTGTTGTTGTTGTTGTTGTTGTTAAGTGCCACAGAGTCAGTTCTGACTCATGGCGACCGTGTGTACAACAGAACAAAACACTACCCAGTCCTGCACCATCCTCACAATAGTTGTTATGTATAAGCCTATCGTTGCAGCCATGGTGTCAATCCATCTCCTTGAGGGTCTTCCTATCTTTCACAGACCCTCTACTTTACCAAGCATGACGTCCTTCTCCAGGGACTGGTCCCTCCTGATAACATATCCAGAGTACGTGAGACGAAGTCTTCCCATTCTCCCTTCTAAGGAGCATTCTGGCCACACTTCTTCCAAGACGGATCGGTTAGTTCTTCTAGCAGTCCATGGTATGTTCAATATTCTTCGCCAACACCATAATTCAAAGGCATCAGTTCGTCTTCAGTCTTCTTTATTCATTGTCCAGCTTTCGCAGCATATGAGGTTATTGAAAATACCATGGCTTAAATCAGGCTCACCTTAGTCCTCAAAGTGACATCTTTAATTGTTAACACTTTAAAGAGGTCTTTTGCAGCAGGTTTGCCCAATGGAATACATCATTTGATTTCTTGACTGTTGCTTCCATGGATATTGACTGTGGAACCAAGTAAAATGAAAGCCTTGACAACTTCAATCTTTTTTCAGTTCATCATGATGTTGCTTATTATAGGTCCAGTTGTGAGAATTTTTATTGTCTTTATTTTGAGGTGTAATCCATACTGAAGGCTGTGGTCTTTGATCTTCATCAGTAAGTGCTTCAAGTCCTCTTCACTTTCAGCAAGCCAGGTTGTGTCATCTGCATAATGCAGGTTGTTAATGAGTCTCCCACCAATTCTGATGCCCCATTCCTCTTCATATAGTCCAGCTTCTCAAATTATTTGCTTTAGCGTATAGATTGGATATGTATGGTGAAAGGATACAACCCTGAGGCACAACTTTCCTGATTTTAAACCATGCAGCGTCCACTTATTCTGTTCTAAAGACTGCCTTTTGGTCTATGTACAGGTTCCTCATGAGCACAGTTAAATGTTCTGGAATTCCCATTCTTCACAATGTTATCCATAATTTGTTATGATCCACACAATCGAATGCCTTTGCATAGTCAACAAAACACAGTTAAACATCTTTCTCGTATTCTCTGATTTCAGCCAGGATCCATCTGACACCAGCAATGAGATCTCTTGTTGCACGTCCTCTTCTGAATCTGGCTTGAATTTCTGGCAGTTCCCTGTCAATGTACTACTGCAACCATTTTTGAATGGTTCAGCAAAATTTTACTTGCCTATAATATTAATGAGAAACCCTGGTGGCGTAGTGATTAAGAGCTATGGCTGCTAACCAAAAGGTCAGAAGTTTGGATCTACCAGGTGCTCCTTGGAAACCCTATGAGGCAGTTCTACTCTGTCCTATAGGATCGCTATGATCCGGAATCGACTCGACAGCAGTGGGTTTTGTTTTGTTTTATTTTATAACATTAATGATATTTTTCAATCATTTCCGCATTTGGTTGGATCACCTTTCTTTGGAATAGGTATAAATATGAATCTCTTTCAATTGGTTGGCCAGGTAGCTATCTTCCAAGTTTCTTGGCATAGACAAGTGAGTACTTCCAGCATTGCATCTGTTTGTTGAAACATCTTAATCAGTATTCTGTCAATTCCTGGAGCCTTGTTTATC